>NC_090664.1:20146840-20841215 GCF_013368605.1 Nyctibius grandis | reverse complement strand
AGTGAAACTTTTCCATCCACTTGACAAAGACAAGATTATAAAAGGTCTCAAATTTCTCCAATAAAAGTGGAAATTACATCTCAATATTTCGTCAGAGATTAAAAACAGAATTTTAGATGAATTATCTGATACAAAGATGGAAGTGAGGGTGCTGCTTCAAGATCTACAGAAGTAGAGCACTTTAAGACAATTAAATGATTTCCCTGCAGGCAATGTCTTTTCAATCCAAGCTAATGACATCATTTAAGGAGGATGGTCCATTTAACTGAAAGGATCTTTTACAAGGCAGACAGACAGAAGGCAATCCGGGAATGTTTTCAAGGACTTCCCATATTTCAGAATTATAATGGCGAAATGCCTACATCAAAATCTTAAACTCAAGCATTAATCAACAAAATGAAAGACTAATTTTATAAGAAAAATGTAATAAAACTCATTTTAAGAAGTTTTCTCTTCATTTTTTTTTCCTTTAAAGGAACCATTTCTCTCCTAATGGTAATTATGCTGCTTTGGAGTAATGATAATACTCAGGCAGCTCAGTTTTAGGCTGCTGTTTTTAAAGTGAAGCCAGATCACTTCAATCACTTGCAAGTTGAAGGGTAACTTACATAAACTGGTGGAAAAGTTTATGAAAGTTAGCTGTGCTCTTTCAGATAGAAAGCATTATACTATTGCCTCCAGAATGTACTTTACTATTTTGGTATGGTCTATACCAGCCTTTAAATTGCACCACCACCTTTTTCATAAAAGAAAAAAAAAAGCAACACCCTCAAACGAACCAGTAAGAGAAAACTCACAGTTTTAGTGTCTGTATCAGCAGTTTAATGCACTGCTATAAGTCCTGGGGAGGGGTGAGGGGGGGTGTTGGGGTCCTATGCCTTGTATTATCTAAATTATTTTTCTGATATTGAAACATCAGAGCAGAATATGCTATTTTTAAATAATTAAAGGAATGCCAACATTTTCATATTAAAATAATATTATTAAGACATTATACAAAACTACAAACACCTCCTGTACTTCAGAAGGCGGCATCAGTTTAAAGCCAACCAAAGAGAGTCTCTTTACGATTTACAACACTCAAAGCCATGGAAGTTGTATACACATTAGGATAACATCTGTTAATAAATGATGTGGTTCTGAGGTCAGGAAAAAAAAGTTTAGCCTATGTCCCTTTAATATCCATTTCAAATTGTGAAAAACTTCAGAAAGCTGGAAAGCATGAGACATAACAGAGAGATCTTACCATGTAAGCAGGAGCTAGAAAATGTAGAACTAGTCCTGGCTCTTAACCAGATTCCTTTTGCAATCTTGGACAAGTCAGAGCTATTTTGCCTCTGCTGCTCCTCTTCATAACATAGAAGCAGTATTCACATCTTTCTAGAAATGCTATGAAATGTTGCTGGTTTCATTACGTTTTTTAAAAACCACATTTATAGGGAAAAACATTTCATTTTCTGGCCTGCTGTGCCACTTCACTGATTCTCCCCTGCCTCACACCCCGGCCACACACACACTTTTTCAAAGTAATGTAAGCAGTTGGAGGGAGGGAGAGAGAAGGGGCGGAGGGAAGGTTACAGCATGTATAAGACAGGGATGTCACATATGTACTGATTCACGCATTTCACAGAAAACTGCATACTTTCTTCTGGGACTGCTACAGCATACATCAGCTTGATAGAGAAAAACTGAGGAAAAGACCATGAAAGAGGATCCTTACAATAAAGGATTGTTGCCTTCTCTTCCCCTCCTTTTTGCACATAAAATCAGGTCAGGTACAAATGCTGTTATCTAACACAGATGAATAGCTCATCGAAAATGGTGGTAGCTCAGGACACACACCAATATCAAAGCCAAAATTTTCCCTCAGTTTGAACATGCACTTTTTAAATTCTCACTGTCACTCAGAAAACAAAATACCAACTTGTGAAAAGTAAGTGGGTTTAGTTTAAGGACTTAATTGAGCTCTTGTCACTCTACCTCTTTCCCTACATCAAGAACGTGGGTATCCCGCAGTGGTGAACAAGTACCACAACAAAAGAATGGTGACTATTAAAGCCTGAATATAGTAATATGGAAATAATAATAGCTAAGTGGTAATGCATAGCATAATATTGCTGCATTCCTAATCACCTGGCCTTTTTATTAGTTGACAGTTATGTTTCCAGTAAAGGAGGAAGAGATTCCTACAGACTTCAACTGACATGACAGATTTAATTCCAGTCCCTGCTACACACCTGTACAACCTAGGCCCTCCACTAGTATATTTGCATACCTGTTTCTAAACCTTTTCTCACACTTTTTGTTTTTAACCCAATTAGGTTCTCTGAAGTATGGACTCATTCAAATTAAGGACACATACATACAGTGAAGGACTCTAAAACTGCCTTGATCCAATGAAAATGACACACAGAAAAATACATTACATGCATTTATTGGCACTTAGCCAATTGTCATAGCTTTTTCATTTTTTCACCCCAAAAGCTAAATCACAGCCTCAGTTTGTACATAAACTGAACTCCCGTAACCAGCCAATGAATCTATGGCTGGCAACAAAACTGTATCAAAATAAAAATCTATTCATTATAAAGGTTCCTTTTTATATTGGTTCCCACAAAAGTATTTGCATCTACAACAGTTATGCTAATGCACTCTCAGATTTCCTCACATAAACTTTCGATCTTCTAAAAATAACATACTTTGACAACAAATTCTTGAAAAACACTTGACAAAATTGTGCTAGAGAACACTACACAGAAGCCAGTCAGTGACATGGATGTACTAAGGGACAAGACTCCAGGATCAACTTCTTCATGCATTATCTATACAGTATGTGTCTTTATATCACTCCCAAAGCCCATTTCTGTGCAAGGTTAGAGGTATATTGAATGAATATAATAACTAATCACTCTTCTATGTGTTCTTATTTCATGAACATCATTTTATTCAATAGTGTATGTATTAGCCAATAAAACATATCGGCAAAAGAAGTTACTTCTGGGTATGGAAGGGAAATAGAACACACAAAGATAACTTTGTTCAAAATATTTACAAATCACTGGTGTATTAATTAGAACAATCTTACAGATGAAGCAACTAACATGGAAAAGACATCAGAGCTAGACAACTGCATCTGAGTGCCAAAGGATCCATGAAGAACTACAGGAGGATCATCAATGTAAGTATCAAACCAAACAAACAAATTATGGCCTCATCCGTACAGCACTGGGAATCAGAATAACTAGTTATGTTGTAACCACACTCTTCTTTATTATAATGCTACCTTCAAGCAGCATTGTTCTGTTTTAATTCTTAAAAGACAGTGGGAACCCAAACAACAACCTAAACCACTCCAGTTCTGAGCTACCCAATTTATTTCTCAGTTTTAAGGTGATTATCATTGTTTTAGCTTGCTCAGTTTCACAAACATGATTTGGGGGTTTTTAAACATTTTGACCCAGTAGATTTGCTTTTGGTACAACATTTTCACCTTCTTGGTTTATATTTGTGATGTTCTTCACTGAAGGCTATTTTTAGTTTAAGACCTGAATCATCACTAACCACAAATACAGTAAAGAAATTCTCTACCTGACATTCCTGAGAAGACACTAATCATAGAACTTGGAAAAGAAGTCAGTTGAAAAAAGACTGGCCTAGAGATTTAATTAAGGTTCAGACACTCAAGGCCTTTTCCAAAACATAGCAAGCACCTATTTGGTACCAACATAGTACGGTATGAATCATTGCACCTCATTATTATTCCCTAAAAACAAAAACAAAACCCAACAAAAACTCCCTAAAAACGTCTGTTTCCAAAGGACAAAGGCAATTAACAGCGAGAGGAAAAAAAAAAAAATCCAGTGACAGTGTATTAGAGTGGCAAGGGAATTTAAAGATGCCATACACATCAAATTATATTTCCTAAATTAGGTCTTAAAGACAACAAGAACTATAGATTCCTCAGACCTGTTCAAAGTTAAATTTACCCCAGGCTGAAAACATCCTGGGAGCACAACAAAGCTGGATTAATTTCTCTTCTCAACATACGCATTTGTAAAGGTAGAAATCCTTGTAGGTTCTCTCTTGGAAAAGGAAAATAAAATGCCACTAATATAAACATAGTAGTGGCTTAGTTGTGGCACACAGTCTACCCAACAATAGGCATAGTTGTGCTGCCTTCAGTCTTCAGAAGGCAGATTCAGCGTTCCACACGTCTTAAAACATTCCTTTATTTCTACCTATCTTGAGCTATACAACCAAAAATGATCCATAATAATTTTATACAGACTTCTTAACATAATCCAAGAGATGTTTCTAAAGAATCATAAAAAATAAATAAAATATTCTTTATATATATATTATAGTTATGGTCATACACAAGTCAAGTCACCCAATATCTCAACGACTGTTAATGAAAATGAAAGCCTAATTAGCAAGATGAGGGGAATAACCCGAGCGTTCTGGCCCACCTCCAATATGAATAATTGCATCTACCTATGCAAAATCCCCCTTGTCATTTCAATTAGGTGAGATATTCCTCATACCCTGCTCTTAAATTGCTGGGTATTGTTTATAGGGCCATTGTAAACGCTACTGCATTCTACCCTGGATATAGTTGCATTTTGATAGCAGCAATGTGGCAATTCCTATATATTTTAGTTACTTTGTTCAAAAAGCCTAGTGCTTGCAAAAGGCTCTCTGCTATTAAAAAAACAAATAAAAAAACCCAACAATAGTTCATTGTGCATATACTACTGAAAGAAGTATAAAATCTGCGTAGAGCACAGGTAACACCTTAACAGGTATCGAGGTACAAAAATAAGTTAACGAGGCGTAAGCATCTCTTTGGCAATTCAGCAGCATAACAAGCAGTCGCTTTATCACACTATCACAATTCTGAATCCTACCAGTACGTTAAAACACCCTTCTAAAACTTTATATATACACACACCAAATTTAACAAGCAAGAGAATGAAGTCAGCCACCAATCAACCCTTCCAGGGCCTCCAAAACAACAGTTGCACCCATTTCTACGCCTTGCTTCCCGCTCAGCAGCACGCACACCCCAAATACCTGTTCCCCAGAACAGCCACTGATTCCCCCTCATCACTTTCATTTTGCCCAAAATTCTCTAAAAAGCCTAAGTTTTGGATTATGATTTATTTAAAATTGTTCATCTGACAAAAAAAAAAAAAATTCCTACATTAAAAAGAATTTAAAACTTTGGTAGGTTTAATGTTGACTTAAAGAGGGAAAGAGGGACATCTGGGGTTTATTATTGCCTTGCCGTATCAGAGAGCTTTCTTCCTCTCCTCTTTTGGCTCTGAATTGCCACTGAAATGGTTATTAGTAAGTAAACTCCTGGATGCTTACATTAGCCATGCTAATATGGCCCACAGTCCTTTTATCATGCACTCCTGCTTTAACTCTCCCTATCCCTGAAAAGATAACAGTTTTAACAGACTATAAAATCCACCTCAAAAAGTACTCACTGTTTTTAGTTATGAAAGCTAAAAGATATCTTTTATTTAGGAAAACACGCAAGCAGGTATCTGCATCAGAAACCCACATTAACCTAAGCGTACTTACTATTCCATGCAACATTTCAGTAACCACATCAACGATTTATTACTCCACTATGGCAGTATGGAAGCCTCCACAATAAAATACAGGCCAGGAGTGAAAACAGCTGTAAAACCATAAAAAAAAAAAAGAGTTTGCTTTTTTCTTGCCCTGGCCTCCTAGGACTGTAAATCTCAAGCTTTCTTTTTCCTAAATTGTCTTTTTTCAAGGATTACCAGTGTTATAAACACCTTTGCCTTCTATTGACTAGACACATTTTCTTCTGTAGACTCACTTCCTGCGGGAAACGTTACATCGAAAATTACACACGCGCTATTAGAATTACAATCACTGCTGCACTTCTGTTAATATATTAAAAAAAGCACTAAGAATAGAACATTTTTCACTTTATCATCATCTTCTATAAAAGGAATATCACTCTTACTGTCTCCCATGCAATATATGTATCAAAATTTATTTCAAAATACAATAGAAAATAATTTCTATTAAGTAGACCTGCTGGGAAAAAAAGCTGCACACACCGATGAAGAGGCGTAAGCATGCATCTGTCCTTTAAATACGCATAGCAGTAACAGCTGAGATGTAGGAGTTCAAATCATGGCCAGTCTTGCTGCATATACAAATTAGCATCAAGCAATGCTAAATTAAGAAGCACCTCCAATAAGTTTACAAAAGACAAAGAAAAAAATTGGTTGTAAACTCTTCTGCATTGCAAAGATCTCTTTTGTCTGTCAATCAACAGAAAAGTATTATTCCACCATCACAAAAGACAAACCTTTGGAGGCAGTATAGGTCTGTGTGTTGTGCAAATGTGCAGTTGCTAAGAAGCAAATATGCTTCCCTTCTAATCAAATAGCCCAGCTCAGCAATGCTGCTGGCTTGGGGCAAGAAGCAAATTCCACCAGCCACAAACTTAGAAACAGTCTTGAATTATTTGTTGCTGACCGCTGGCTGAACCCTGTCCTGATGAGCACCATCACCATTAGCCACTTCTCAGTGTATTCCATCAACCAATCGCAATAGCAGCATGCTACAGCTCAGGCTGCAAGGAATTGATCAAACAGGGTAATGAGACTATTTCTTCATGGAGGTTATTTTAAATGAATATAAATATTTTCTTTCTACATAATTTGCCACAAAAGGTCACTGAACTCTCTGCGATTCTAAAGAAAAATGCTGTAGCATCCCCTTTATATATCTGAGTTAGAATATAGCCAACGAACAATTCTGGGCATTTTTGATGATCGTGAAAATCTTAATGAGGTGGCATCCCAGACAACTGATTAGGAGCAACATTTTATCTTCGCATTTAGTTACGAACAAAAAGAAGATTTGATGCTATTTTAGCAACTTGTGATATACCTACGCCCTTAAAATCTTTCATGAGAGAATATATTCTGTGAACCTAAAGACTTACACTTTTTACTATTAACAATAGATCATGCATATTTAGCTATGCTTACCATACTTAGAGATTATAGCCCTTTCTATAGATTCTTTCAACTGAGCTCATATGTTAAAAATACCCACTTTGTACCAGAGTCAAGTTACTGATAAGGAGACCAACATTCAGAGACCCTGTCTGTCGTCATCGTCTTTTTTAACAGACCACTATAAAGAGACACCAAAAGATCCTTGAAATTTAATTCAAACCAACTGCTACAAAAACCTCACCAAGGCCCTCTTCACCCCATGTAAGATTTTTAGTCCTATCATTTCCAGTACTGGACAATTTCTCCAGTGCTGGGAAAGCACAGTAATATTGATTTAAATACCAGTTTAAAAGTATTTTATTTACAAAGGCATCACACTAGGGTAGTACTAAGGCTTTTAGTCTTTTAGGGGTAATATGAAAATATTCCAAGAGGCCAACTAAGCACAATTGTTCATGTTTGAGAGTACATAAGGTTACCTTGAACAACTTTAAGAAAATACTTTCAACACAAAAGAAAATTTAGATTTACACCCAGGGATGAGTATAATTCATTCATCTGAGACATAGCACTTGAAAATGGTGGTTAAAATAAAAATTTTAAAATATATGTATAAAGGATTTAAAGTAGTTAGCCTTGTCCTGATTAATAGGAGTTCACTTACATAATAATAGAAAGGGCTTTGGATTTTTTTTTTTTTATTCACCCAAAATATTCAATTTTTTTAAAGCAGAATAAAAACGTGTTATCTGAAACTCTTTTCTCTGTATTTTGTTGGGATCCTCAGCTTCTCAGGCTTTCTTTTTCCCCCCTAAATGAATGTTTCTGACCAGCAGAGGAAATAGAAATTTAAAAAATTAATATGAACACTATAATTACAAAAAAAGTTCAGATCAAGAGGATTCTCCTCCCACCTCCCATGCCCATGAAAATACTATTTATGGAGCATTCTTTTCTAACTCTTTATCAATACTATCATTACATCTTGTATAGCAGTGAAATGCATCTAAGGCTTCAACAGAATAAAGCAGCTCAGATGTGTGTGTTCTACTGAGCCACCACTTCTAGAATTATTTTTTTTTTTTTTAAGAAACATTGACAGCAAAAATAAAACTGTAATAAAAAAGATAGCTTGGTTGGCTGGTTATTCCAAAACATAAAGCTTGTTACATCTGTTACACAGACCCTACAAATTCTTATTGTTTATCCATCATTTCTTTAAAAAGTGAAAGTTCCCAAAAATAAAAAGGCTACAATTCTACATTAATATTGAAGATCTATAAAAATCTGTGAAAGGACACTATGCTGGTACTATTAAAAAAGTACAAAAATCCTGGGAAATTGTATTTTAAACATGGGTGAACAAAGCCAATTGATACATAAATCCTAATTTTTCCTCAAAAAGATCCCATATTAAGTCCTAAATTCCATTTAAAAAAAAAAAACCCACACAAGATAAGCGGTCCTTTACAACACCAATAAAAAACCAATATTCACTTGGAGGTGAGGTGGAAATCAGCACCCACTACCAAAAGACATCTCATCAACGGACTAACATTTGACAAAAATCAGTGGAAACAGCAAAGAAGCCAATACAACTTCCAGTGCCAACGAGCCAGATGGCACTGCTGGAAAAATTATATCTACAGACTGGCAGCCTGATCCCATGATTACTGCCCAAGGGAGGAGGAAGAGGAAAACAAGAGGTATTTCAGTGTGATGGAGTAAATCAATTACCACCAGCTCACTACGGCATTTTCACATTATTTTTATACAACATTCTAAATATCGCTCAAATGAATGAGAGCACTGGAAGATTCCAACAATCTGAGACAAACAAAAAAAGGTATGCCATATACTAAAAAAAGGAATACGTACTTAAATGCACCTCTATCAACTGCATCACATAGTTCATATTTCCAAATGAAATCTGCACATATGTTGTGGTTAACAAGTAAAAACAAAGCTTTTATTTTGCGTTTTATTTTTGACCTAAAATTCCAAACATTACCTATACAGATTACAGAAAAAAAAAACTCTGCACTTCTCAATGTTATGACTACGTTCTTTTGTGTATTTTCAACACTTAACATGCAGTTATTTTACATACACAATTACAGAATAACCATTTTGCTAAAATATTCCAAAAAGCCTTGATCAAAAAGGTTTGTGGTACTCTCACCAATTATTTTTCTGTTAAAATACAGTATTAAAGCTAGCTTCTAAAGAAACTGTTAAAGGGTGAAAAATCAGTCCACTCCTACTGTCATATAAGAAAAGCTGTTCTAGAAATTAAAAAAAACTTTTTCCCCACCACCTTCATATGCATATATATTCAAATTACTAAACACAAAATAGACAGAATTATAAGAATGTGTTAGACTTTCCACGTGAAAACAGGCAAGGTTAATTTCTGTTTTAATTGGAAGTCAATGACAACACTTCCATTAACTTCTTTTCCAGGCAACTGTAATAATAAGGCCCATCTCCTACATCCATGCTTGCAAAAGAACAATTCATCTGTTACCTACCAAGAAGACCTAGACCACCTTCACTTCACTTGTCTCCATCCCATTTTCATCTATTAGCACAGCCATGTACAGAGTCTAAACATCCTTCTGCCCCCATTCACATTCTTTTTACACTAATCCTTTCCCCTTACCTCTCCAATGCAAAGCGGTGATGCGCAAGCGCAGATATGTGAAGCACATAATAAACTAACTGCATCTTTGAATACGCATTGTGAATAGTTATACATCACCCATGTCCACACACAGAAATATAAAATTTCACTGCTGAGGAACAAGCAAAAAGATGTTTTATATGAAGACTAGGATATCTCTGGGAAGTTATTATCAGGCTGTGATTCCTTTCCGTTAAGGAAAGTGTGTTCAGGTAGACAGCGTGAATATTCAGAAGGCGGCCAGGAAAATCTTGTGTAGACAACAAGAGGTTTTTTTCCATTTTGTAGTATAGGATCATCCATAATTCCTTGCCCAAAATGGGCCCAAAACGATTTCTGACTACCAGCAGTAGAGAAGAGAGGGCTAAGATCCTCATGGGACACTACCTTTCATTTTTGTGATAGCTAGTGGTGAATAGGCTCTAATATTAGTTAAGAAACCATAGTAATAATTTTATTTTGGAGAAAAGATAGCATTCAGCATTTTTAGTCTGCTACTCTAACCTTAAGTCCTACTCTTTTGTAAGTAATCCAAGTAAACATCTATGAAGAATTACTGAGGAAATTATCAACCAAACTAATACAGTCCAGTGACAGAAGTCCACAGGAAGCATGGTTCCTGCTGCAAATTTTTAAGCAGTGAACAATACCTACAACATCTTCTTGAGAAGGGCAATAATGAATTTGCCCATATAGTGCATATCATGAACATTTAAGTTACAATGGTTTTTTTTCCTTTGCAAAACACCGATAGACATTTTCACGACACAGTTTTTATTTTTCCCTTTAAAGTTTTTACTTTCCCATTCAAATTGAATCTCAAAAGTCACAAATATTAATCCACTGCAACCTCCCTTTTATTTAACAGGAAACAAACCTAAATACACTAAATTAATGCCTGGATTGCATGGCACTTGACAGAAAACAGGCCCTTTTTTGTACTTGCTTAAGCTCTACAGATACACTTTGCACCTCTACAGAAAGTACTAATCGGTTAAAATACAAAAACAGGAATATGAGAAAAATCTTCTTCTGTTCACTAGTGTTGATACACACTTTAGTGCATGCAATAAATTAAATATGGGCAAAAACTCCTAATCCCCAATTCAGAGAAAGAAAAGCCTACACCAAACTTAATTTTAATTCTTATTTTTATTGCAAGGCTATAGGTTTTTTTTTCAGTTGGTTCCGATATCCATGCACTCTAAGGCCTCATCCTTGACATGGAAAACATGAAGTACCATGCAGAGCATTGTTTTACATATTTCTGATCTAGCCTAAAACAAACCATTATGTTTTTGTAGAGTTTGTTCTCCTCTGAGACGTTTGAGACTACTGCATAGTATATGCTGAAGACAGCCCCATTTTCCTGTTGTACTAGGTAGATATCAGGAAGGAAAAGATGCCTCTTGCTTTCAATGCTGAACAGCAAGAATCTGTTAGACTCGCTCACCTCTGGAAAGGTACTAGAAGGGTAGCCACCTCAAGGTGCCACTGAAGTAGTGTGAAGCAGTGCTATCATCTATGATTGATGCATCTGTCTGTTTCTGGGAGGGAAGGAGTAAGGAGCAGAATGGAAGCTGACTTGCCACTACTGCTTGGCAGGAAGAAAGAGGAATTACAGGGAAATCAGAAGGTAGAAATTCACTCAGCTGAGGAAGGCATTAATAAGGTCCTAAATCCATAATTAACAGCCTTGAAAACACGCTTGAAAAGCTTATCACATATCAAAGAGGCTGAAGGAAAACATTTCCTCTTCCTTTTTATTTCAGATATTTGTGATGTATAAGAACCAATCTAGAAAAACATTAGGCCAACAAGCAATATAAAGTAAATAGAAAAATCTATTGCACTTCATCTTTCTATGTTTTTTTTTACCATAATATTGTTAGATATCTTGAATAAAATTATGATCCAATATGAAAAAGAAATGGGTTAAGCAGATCATTATTTGTTTTTTATTGTGGATATTGTCCTGCGTAGTGGTGGAGCATACATGGCTGTTGTTATTGCTCAGTCACTGAAGCAACATAGATGAAATAAAATGAGCAACAAACCATATCATCTCTCCCATGGGAAAAAGGTAAGTGTTAAAAGAACACAGGGGTTTTTGTTTAATAGGAAGTTTTTCATCGCGATAATTAGAAGTTCAAACGTTTTAGTATCATCAATTTGTACACACTGTTAACCCACATGATGCCATTTTTAACTTTATTGTTGACTTTAATAGGGCCAAAATTTCACTTAAAACTTCTGCTTCCTATCAGAAATTAATCCCTTCTGTTTTGTGCAAATGGTTTAAATCAAAATTAATTAGATTAGCTTTGTGTATTTCACATGCATTTTTTTTTTAACTTCTTGCCTCTCCAAAATAAGTCATTGCTGCTATACTCACTGCTGTGGATCCTACAAACGAACAAACAAGCAATCACTTCAGCTGCTGCTTCTTTTCATAAGGTTTTAACAGCAGTTACATGTGGGAAGTTATACTCTTCTTAGTCTCCAAGTATATTCATGACAGAAGGGGGGAAACAAAAAAGGAAATATACCATCCCTGTGTCCTTTATGGCCAAAACAGAGTCAAATGTCAACAGACTGACAAGAGTTAAGGGTATATATCCTCTACTAGCAAGTACAGTGCAGCACTGGGACAAGCTTCCTGGGGAAGATTGAAGTTCACTATTAGAGATTTTTAGGAAAGATGAGGCAGGTGTCTGCCAAAAAATGTCTCAGCCATGCTAAGGATGATACATTGACTTTACTCTTAAGGTCCCCCCTCCTATCCCACAAAGAGTTGATCTTTACAGCTTTTGACAATTTCAACAAAGTTAGCACTCTCATTTTTTAAGGAAACAGATTTGGATCTGGAAATCAATGCACACATGGTCCCACATGCACCAATATCCTCATGAACTGAATTTTTGAAATACGCTTCACATTTTAAGTTCCTCTTTAGTGTGTTTTACTTTTCATTGTGTTCCATCAGCTTGTAAAAGATTGTATTCTAGGTGACATCTAAACTGTCTGTAAGTGCTTCAGCCTAATTCCCTAGTGATGCATCCTTCCTCTGACAGCCTCAGCATACCACATTGGAAATTCTAGACTTTAGCCTAGATGAGATTGAGTTGCTAATTATGATTTCTTACAATTCTGAAAGCAACATTTCTGATCAGTCATATTACCTTTTCAGCCGGAACTGTCCCAGAAATGCAGAAACATAATACATTGGAATACATAGCATTTCCTCTGCCATACAACATCTGTTCAGATACAGCAAGAGAGTCTACTAAACTGTTGATGAAAATGTAGAATTACCTACAGATATCAAAATAATAAATTACATTTTTTTCCCAGCCACAATTCTGACGGTAACTAGCATCCTCTCAAAACAAAGTTGGCATGCCAAAGTCCAGTCTTTACCCATTTCTCATGGCACTGATGCTACTGCCCTCCTGCCAGCTCCTAATAAGAGCATAAAGTAGAAGTCACCTTTTCTCACCAAAGATTAAGTCTCCCAGTAAACCTAGATCTTCCCTCCCCTCAATATGATCTTTCTTAATCAAGCTTCAATATTTAGAGAGAGATAAGGAATAAGAAAATACATGGGTTTCTGCCTTCAAAGAGATCCACCTATGAGAAAAACAAGATGAACAAAGAAGTTTCTCACTTCTTCAAATGGTTGTCATGCACTTAGTTTGGAACTCTCTCCAGTACTGCAAAGCAAATAACTAAACTCCTAGAATAACCCAGGTAAACTTCCAATGCTGCCATCCCCAAGACAACCAAACATCCTCTCCATGTACATGATTATGATACTAATAGTGGTAAACCAATACAAGACTGGGGTGATACGAAGGGCAAAAGGAGAAAGAAGAGGATAGAAAAATCCTAGCTGCATTTTCTATTCTCCAACCTTTGCTAACTTAGCTGCTAATACTGCTTAACTGGCTTGGTGATGGAACACAGTTTTTGCTTTAACATAGTGCCTCAAAAATAAACTTAGTAGGAATGTAGTTGAAGAAAATGGGAATACTTATATATGCATTGTACATAAAGATAAGGTCTTACGCTGAACTCTACCCTTCTTCAGTGACAGTATTCAAACCTTTATGCCTACCAAATAGGGAAAAAGGGAAAAAAAAAACCAAACAAAACACTAACTTAATCAGTACTTGTATTTAAGACTTAAACTGTCAAAAGAAGCAGCATGTAAAATTTAGTCACACCATTTTTCATTCTCACTTGATCAATCAAAATGCAAAATGTGATGTTCACGCAAAGGAAATACTACAGATCATGTAAAAAAGTTGACTCAAGCCTGCAAAGACTTGTATAAAACTTTTCCAGATGAGCTGCATTAAAACAAAGTGCTAAAACCTGTTGTTTCATGCAAAAATTGTATCAAGAAAAGCATGCTGCAGGGAGCAACTTCTGCTCATTTTCAAGACTGCACTCTGATGACAAATAGTTAAAGCACAACCCCTTCATTTACTCTGATTTCTTAAAGTTCTCCAAATGTCCTATTTTGCTTGCTTAGGCTCTACCTTCCTCCACTTCAACTACAGGGAATTTTTAGTATGAGATTCTCAACCTATTTAACAACTTTCTACTAAAAAGCATATTTTATTCATAAGCTATAGGCAAATATGATAATTTGAAGAGCATACAAGTCCCCAGACACATTTTTAGTACTTCTTCCATCCTTACATGCTCAAGGCAACATTTCTAGACCTTCCACAGAAATGACGATGATCCAAATTATTTTATTGCAGCATTCACTGTGATCTTTTTAGATCCAGTAATTACCCAATCACATACTCCCTGCAGAGCTAAACAGACATATCTTCTTCAGAAGTGATCGATTCACTCACAGTACTTAAAAAGTCAGAAAGTTTGTTCCTTTAATACTAATGGCATTTCCTACTATGGAATCAAGTTACCATACCATAAACAAAAGAAAAAAAATTTACTGTTAAAAAATCCCTTGAGCTCATAAAAGAAGATTACACTGTTAAATACAGAAGGTTCAGCATAGCATTGAATCTACATTTAATACCATCCTAATAAACCTGAAAATTAAAATGAAAAACAGTAACTTTTTCCCTATTAATATCTCAGCCAAAAATAAGTTTGTTACCAACTTTAAATAAAGCCTTATTATTTCAATTTTTAAGTCTTTTGGTATGCTTTGGTTTTTAACTGATCAAGACATATGTATTTTCCACTACACACATTCTTCAAAATACAGATTGAAGGGGAGTAAGAATTTACAAGACATAACATTGTTATACAATGTACTATACAAAAACCTGTCATTTAAGTTGCAAGAAATCTAGTCATCAATAAGTGAAAAAATACCCCGCTCAAAAATCAATTATGTTGAGTCTTTTGTATAGAGAAGTAGTACACCTTTCAGGCAACTGGTATTAATGAGCAGACATGGCTATAGGATCTCCATCTGTTTTTCTGACAAAGCTGTGACTACTCCAGTCTCTCATTGAAATTCCATTAATCTGGTGCACCAAGGACCAATACGAAAATCAAAACTCCATCTAACCCTTTATCAGCTCACAATAACCTACAAGTGAACTCTGCCTGTTAGCATACAGCAAGTTATGATTTTGCTATCAATCAGGCTGTTAGCCAATAAAAAAAAAAAAAAATCAAGTTAAGAACGGAGTGCCTGGCAGTGCTGTTTTGTTTTGTCTGTCTTGTTTTTGAGTTTGTTATTTTATTTGGAGGTTTTGTTGTGTTTTATCCCTCTTCCATTTTCTGTAGGGTGTCTGGACATGTAAGCCTATGCATCATTCTCCTTCGTTGTGATTTAATTGCTGCCAGCAATCAAGTCAAAGCATCACTGAAGTGTGCTTGAATTTCATTAGATGATATAACTTATGCTACTTTCCTACAGTACCTAATAAACCATATAGAAACCAAAACACATATGGCTTGAGGGAATAACTGGAAAATTAGGTGGCCATTTGGGAACTGAGTGAACTTTTGAACCAGAGGAACAGAGAAAAAGAAATATTAAAAGGAAAGACAGACTTAGAATGCACACAGAGACGTGAGGGTTTGACCTTTTCAGTACCTAGAAAATTACATTAGCATTATGAAAAATACATATCATGTTTAGAGTTTATAATCCATCAAAGTTTAGATACTTTGTTAGTGCCTACCATAAGGTAAAAGTCAAAAGGACAACATAACAATCAGATTTGACAAAAGGCCTTTAGGTGACCTGTGCTAATTTAGTTATCCCATACTTATTGTTAAATGGATTATCTCTCTTGTAATTAATACACCATTAGACAAAGGTCACACAAAAACTCCAGGATTTTACAATGACTGTAATGTACACGTAATACACTAATTCTTTATCTGTTACCAAGCGGGTGCCTTCACAAATTATATTTTGATCATAACACAAAGTCAAATAGTGACACTTTCAGAAGTTGTACAAACCTTGCAGTCTACCTCAAGTATATAAAGGTAAATGCCTGGTTTGTTTTGGTTTTGGGGTTTTTTTTAGCAGAAAATATATATAAAAAGTTTTACATAAAAATATGAATGGACTTAAATATAAATAAAGAACACCTCAATTTGGTTACCTACTGTTAGGCGCCTCTGTTAATGCTGAGGGCCTTGATCCTACACAAGTGCAGTTTTACACCTGCACAGAGCCCTGCTGAACTAAACTGTTAACCATGTAAGATCTAACATCTACCTTACAGACCAAGCCTCTTGAGTGGGATTTAAATATTGAACGTTAACAGACTGCAAAAAAAACACGAAAATACAGTGTTAAGCTTCAACAAACCCATTCATGCCTATGAGAACTGAAACAAATGGCACCTCTGAGGATCAATCCACCTCTTATAAGATTCTCCCAACATACATTTTCATACATAGTCCAGGGGGCTAGACTTGAATGATGGACTATATATGTTAAAATCAAAATGGTCTTAGGATGACACACTGGACACTCAAAAGAGGAAAACAGAAACACTCCTTCAATAAATTAAAGTATTTTTAGATCAAAATCCACCACTTTTTCTCAACTTTCCCCATGCTGCGCTCCCACTAGATAATTAAAGAGAATTTATCATAAAACGTAGAAAGACAGGCGAGGTACAAATCATCTTAAATATAACAGAATTGCACCCACTATATTTCTACCTAAACTGGAACGAATTAGTGAAGATACTGTTGGGCAGCTATTATACCTACTGTCATAATTATAACCTCCAAAATAGGCTAAAAATTAATCACCCATCTGTACAAACTCATAAGGTATTTCATATACTCTTGCATCAGCATTCTTCAGCCATTAATTATTTAGATGTATGAACATTATCAATTTTTTCTTGATTAACTGTTTTGAAAAAAATCTATAATCATATCTCCTATTAAACAGTCATACAATTTTGTCACATACCCTTTATGCAATCAGTGCCACGTTATTAAGTTACAATTAGAAATAATGTTAAGATTATGTTTGTAAGCAAAAATAAATACGTGGGAAGTTGCATTCATCTGAGTTGGAAAATTCACTTGCGTTTCCTAAAAGCCATATTCAATTTGACTGATAATTACGTTTTAACCAGAAAGCAAATAGGCTTGTTTTTATTTTTTTTAATAGAAGGTCACATTGCCAAAATGCAACAAGCCGAATATAAAAAAAAGTGTGATTACTATTGTTACACATTCTACAGAGTTCTGGATACAAAAAAAAATTGCGTAATTCTGAATCAGTGGTTAGAAGGTTTATCACTTACGCATGTACTTGACTTATCCCTGTTCTGCAATAGACATAATTTTATACCTCATAAAAGCAATTTATGTTTCCAAAGGGAATAATCTGGATAACATAAAATGTGGAGTGCTATGCTGCAGGAAGCATATTTTCATTCAGCAATTGTATTTCGAGATGGAGCTGCACAGTTTGGTCATCATATCATGTCAGAAAACATCATTCACTAGTAAGTCTATCTAACTTCTAGTGCCACAAATTAATATACATCGTTAATTTATTTGTACATATACTTAATTTATTGCCATATATTATCCATAGAAGGTATTTATATTATGTATACAATAAATGAATCTCAAAAATATGGACACTATGCTAAAGCAAGCTTGTTAACTGTTGAAATATTCAATTGTTCATGTCTTCAGAACAGTTGCATTTAGCATTAAATGTAATGAATACAAAATAAAACAACATTGAAAACAGCTATGGAGCCTACATATTTTTTTTAAATGCAAACTCAAATTTAAAATTTATATAATGAAAACATTCTACAAAAGACTGTCTTAATGGAAGGAAACATTGTAGGAATAATTAATTTAATATTTTATGAACCTATTCTGCATGGAGTTTGCAGAAAAATATCAACCACATAAACTGTTTCATTATTTATTAGATAAATAATATAGTAAGCCATTAAGTAGCACAATAAAATTAAGCAAGAATCTGATAATGTTGAATTAACAAACAATTTGTTGCTACAAATATTCACACTGTTTTAGCCACTGATCTATCTTTAAAAACATATGCATCTACACAAGATGTTTTGTTATGAAAAAACATGAGTTTAAAAAAAGCATGTAAATTCGGGACAGCTTCACTGTGCTCTAGGACCACTAGAGAGAGCTCTTCAGTTCCTTTAAACGTTCTTGTAAAGGTAAGAAAACTGCCCAGCTGTGATGCTTATCTGTTTATCCAATTTCCAACACTAACATTCACATCACAAGGATCCGATTACACGAGTTTGTAGCAAACTGGCAAATCTAGTACATTCTAAGGTAAACAGTGTCACATACCATCAGAAGGTGCTTCATCCTCTTTATCATATCGGTCAGATGCTATTGAGACACTATCAGGAGGTGAACAAAAGGAGCCCTCAGGCTCTTCCTCATCTTCCAGTTCTGTAAAAGTAAAAAAATACATTGCTAGTTAAAATAGTCTATGATACAAACACAGAGAGAATCCAAAGAAAAATACTTTCACTAGTAAGGAGGATCCCAATTCCTATCTGAAATGGAAAAAAATCCCATTTTTCATGGATACTCGTAACATGCACCATGTACGTTCAATCGCAGCTGTGAGCGCTGCTGTTCTAGGGCCATCCTCTAACCGGCCACATACATGTTGCTGGAGCCGTTCCCCTAAACGCTGTCATATAACGAACCCGCTCCCAGCACTGCACAGCTGACAGCTTCTCACACGGGGTGGGGGGGGAAAAACACACACCACAGCAAAGAGGTGGGCAAGGAAAAACACCGGCAGGAGGAGAAGCGGGCAGTGCCAAGCTCCGAAGTTCTGCCCGTCCGAGCGCAGGAAGGAGCTGCAGCAACTTCCCTCCAAGGAGCTGCCAAACTACTGCTGGCAGCAGTTGGTCACCCTCTGCCCACTTTTGCTTTTCTTCACCATAATTAGGCGCTACTTTGCAAATGTTGTATATGTACGTGTATTCCTCCGATGAAACTAAAAATGGAATTGCCTTCTGACAGCAGCTGGTCTGCACCTGTGGCTTAATGCAGCATTCTGTTGATGAATTTCTTCCGCAACTGAGAGCCCTACTGCAACACATACCAAATCTACATTATTAGCTAACCTAGTGCACTCTGATCAGCATAGCACATAAGTGTGAAGGTCTGGGAAAGGTAAAGTGAAATCAATATTAGTCGAGGTTTCACTTAATTAGACAAAATTTAAGCTCTCCCTCCCAAAACTCAGTATATTTTCTCAGATTTTTTTTTAATGCTGTCTAGGCAAAGAAGAGCTGCAAAAATAGCATAAACTACATTGTTCCTTAAAAAAAAAAATTTAAAAAATCAAGTCTTGGTAAAGGAGGAAAATCCAATAATTAAATATTATAAAAATCACTAAACCAAAATCATAAAGCTGATGCTCCAATAGATCAAATGACCCTCAATTTTCTTAAAAAGCATATAAAGCTAAATTGCTCAAGCACTGCCTTTCGGTATATTCATATGCAGAAAGCTTTCCAGAGACCTCCAGACATGCTGCTCTATTCATGTGTTCCCTTTTGGAGCACTGCATCGGATAACTAATTTCTCAGAATCCAAAATAAACCCCATGCATAGTGAAAATATAATTCTCCACAGACATATAAATTGCATTCATGAGTAGGACTGCCTAGCCATGGCTGACGGTTTTACCCCTTTGCTTCCCATTTAATAATGGAAAAACATGGAAAATTTAGAGTCCACACCCAAAAAGCACCATAGTTGTTAGCAAAGAACAGCAAGTTTTCTATGCAGATAAGACAACAAAGCCCAATTTTTGCTTTGCTGGAGTTCTTTTACATCCCAAGATTGTCAAATACCAAATTGGTTTTCCCTTCACTAATTCAGTATGCTTTTCTTGGGGAAGCTTCCTTTCAAGCTCCCATGCCATATAACAACTGCTTTGAATCTGAACCTGACTCCAATCTATTTTTGACACAGCCATCTTCCAGTAGCACTCCAGCCATCGTGTTAATCTGACCAAAATATTTGTATTTCATCACACCTGTCAAACCAATCAAAAGTAAATTATCCCTCTCCAGGACTCACCTCTTCCTCCAAACAGAAAACCAGAGAGCAGATAGCACATGAACAGAAAATATTATGCCATATTTACAACCAGCATGATCATCTTTCACGCTTACATGCCAGAGACCAGTTGCCTGTCTCTCTCTGTCTATATATATAATCTCTTTATTAGACGATAGACTCTATATAAAAGAGCAGACATGATATTCACAACCTATACAGTATCAAAAGTTGTCCCATTCTTTTCCTGTCCTAAACTTTCACTAGTACTAGAATGCATAGAATATATGTATGTGTGTATACATATGTGTGTGTGTATTTTTATATATATATATATATATATATATATATAGTGTATGTATAAGCCCTGGTTGTCAGTCAAAAATGTCCTCTTAGCAGCTATGCATAAATGTACTATCATTTAACCTTCCTGAAGGTGGCAGCTTAAATTTAAAACATTAGGCTGCATTTCTAAAGGAAAACATTTCCACAAACACCACACTCCAGCACTCAAAATTCATGGGCAGAATAGTAAGAGTAAACCTAAGCATATCTAAATGAACAGCACTTGTGGATGACAAATAGGCGAGTACATATGTAGGAAGAACACCTCCACAGAATTTTGTCCCACTCAGCAATACATAATCTCTTCCAGAGAAGTGTGATTTCTTACGTAAGTTTGCATAGCTGCAGTTACCTTGCTCTTCCATTAAGTCACACTACTACCATTTTCTAATTACGCTTAGGATTTGAAATTCAGTAAACTTTTATGCTTTGCATTCATATAAAACCAGATGATCTAGAAAACAAGACAATCAGAACAAATATATAAATCCCATATCATCTAACACTACATTTAGGTACTCACACTTTTTTTTTTTTTTTTTTTTTTTTTTCACAGAAAATGTGGCGAATAGGTCACAGACACTAAATAGAAGTACAACCATCCTGTAGCCCTGCAGGACTAGATTAAACTAAAAATCTTCCATTTTTATTTTAGAGTAAATAAATGTATTTGTAAATTTATATTATACACTGAAATGCAATCCTTAAATCATCTAATTTGTACAGAAGAACTCCAGGCCCTTTTGATAGGAGAGCTGACTCAATGTGCTCTGGAGCTTTAACGGGCAATATTTCACAATGTTTTTATGCGCTTACATAAAAGAATGACTACGTGATAGTATCAACCTTGGGGTTTTGCCTCCTGATTCTGGCAGGGTTAAAAGACATCTTAGGAGCGTATGCTATTAATATATAGGTATGTTGCTCCTGACAGTTCATAGAGAGGCTTCCTGTTGATATTGTGGGGTTTCCCGCATTCCCACTCAGAATAATCTCTGCCCTTTCCCCACTTTACATGCTCCTCCATCAAGATGTTGCACTGCAGTTTATACTCACAGAATCACAGAATCAACCAGGTTGGAAGAGACCTCAGGGATCATCGAGTCCAACAGCTGCCCCTACACCACCATGTCAACTAGACCATGGCACTAAGTGCCATGTCCAGTCTTTTCTTAAACACATCCAGAGATGGTGACTCCACCACCTCCCTGGGCAGCCCATTCCAATGTCTAATAATCCTTTCTGTAAAGAAATTCTTCCTGATGTCCAACCTGAACCTCCCCTGGCGAAGCTTGAGGCTGTGCCCTCTTGTCCTATCACTAGTTGCCCGGGAGAAGAGGCCAACTACCACTTCACTACAACCTCCCTTCAGGTAGTTGTAGACTGCAATAAGGTCACCTCTGAGCCTCCTCTTCTCCAGGCTAAACAACCCCAGCTCCCTCAGACATTCCTCGTAGGTCAGACCCTCCAGACCCTTCACCAGCTTGGTCGCCCTCCTCTGGACTCGCTCCAACACCTCAGCATCTTTCTTGAAGTGCGGGGCCCAGAACTGGACACAGTACTCAAGATGCGGCCTCACCAGTGCCGAGTAAAGAGGGACGATCTCACTTCCCTAGACCGGCTGGCTACACTATTCCTAATAGAGGCCAGGATGCCATTGGCCTTCTTGGCCACCTGGGCACACTGCTGGCTCATGTTTAGCCGGCTGTCGATCAGCAGCCCCAGGTCTCTTTCCACTGGGCCGCTTTCTAACCACTCTTCCCCCAGCCTGTAGAGCTGCATGGGGTTGTTGTGGCCGAAGCGTAAGACCCGGCACTTGTTCTTGTTGAACCTCATGCTGTTGGTCTCGGCCCATCTATCTAACCTGTCCAAATCCCACTGAAGGGCCTTCCTACCCTCCAGCAGATCGACACTCCAACCCAGCTTGGTGTCATCTGCAAATTTGCTGAGGGTGCACTCAATCCCTACGTCTAGATCATCTATAAAGATATTGAACAGCACCGGCCCCAGAACTGAGCCCTGGGGAACACCGCTAGTGACCGGCCGCCAGCTAGACTTTGCCCCAGTCACCACCACTCTCTGAGCTCGGCCATCCAGCCAGTTTTTAACCCATCGAAGAGTCCACCCATCCAAGCCCCGGGCAGACAGTTTGTCCAGGAGGATGCTGTGGGAGACAGTGTCGAATGCCTTACTGAAGTCTAGACAGACTACATCCACAGCCCTGCCCTCATCTACTAAGCGGGTCACTTGGTCATAGAAGGAGACCAGGTTGGTCGAGCAGGACCTGCCTTTCATGAATCCATGTTGGCTGGCCCCGATGCCCCGATTGTCCTGCATGTGCCGTGTAATGGCACTCAGGATGATCTCTTCCATCACCTTGCCTGGCACCGAGGTCAGGCTGACAGGCCTATAGTTCCCTGGATCGTCCTTCCGACCCTTCTTGTAGATGGGCATTACGTTTGCTAATTTCCAGTCAGCTGGAACTTCTCCAGTTAACCAGGACTGCCGGTAGATAATCGAGAGTGGTTTGGCAAGTTCATTTGCCAGTTCCTTCATTACTCTGGGGTGAATCCCATCCGGGCCCATAGCCTTGTGGGTGTCCAACTGGCACAGCAGGTCACTAACCGTCTCCTCCTGGATCATGGGAGGTTCACACAGTCCCCCGTCCCTAACTTCAGGCTCTGGGGGCCAAGTCTCCTGAGGACAACCGGTCTTGACATTAAAGACCGAGGCAAAGAAGGCATTGAGCACCTCTGCCTTTTCCTCATCCCCTGACACTACACTACCTTCCTCATTCAGCAAGTGGTGGAGGCTCTCCTTGACCCTCCTTTTGCTGTTGATGTATTTGTAAAAGCTTTTTTTGTTGTCTTTGACTGTAGCAGCCAAATCGAGCTCTAACTGAGCTTTGGCCCTTCTAATCTTCTCCCTACATGACCTGGCCACATCCCTATAGACCTCCCAAGTTACCCGACCCTCTTCCAGAGCAAGTAGGCTCTCTTTTTTTCCTAAAGTTCTAGCCTAAGTTCTCTGTTTAACCAGGCCAGTCTTTTTCCCCGACGGCTTGCCTTCCTACAGACTGGGACAGCCTGCTCCTGAGTATTTAACAATTCCCTTTTGAAGCATGTCCAGCCTTCCTGGACTCCTTTGCCCTCCAGTACTCCACCTACTGAGGAAGACTAGACAGAATTGTATTTGAAGTTACATGTGTTACTCCTTGAACAGTCAGAGGAGTCAGTGTTGAGCAGCACAAGCCACTACTCCTGTCTTCAGGTGCCAAGTACCTAAAAATACACCCGAAAAGCTTCAGTAAATTAAAGCAAAGCATTCAGCCTGCATTTATGTAATAGAAAACTGAACTACAAAGCAACAATGGGCATCGGGTAAATGTATCCAATACAATTTGCAGGCATAATTGAAAGCATTACTGCCTAATCAGACATCTAAGAGCAAAGCATGCTCAAACGAAATGTCTATAGACTCATTAGTTGGCAGCCATTCCACTACAATCACACATAATGTCAGCAGTGCCTTGAACCTGTGCCAATGACAACAGCATAAATTTTGCATCTCATTTCTGTGGTCATAAAATTAATGATTAGCTTAAAAATACTTCTTTGCAAAAGTTACTGCACAAAGAAATGACATGAATGTGTCCCTGTTATGTAGTCACAAGGATAATTAAGGAGTTGATGCTCATTAATATAGTTTCTTGTTTCCCCAGAATACCATATGATTTATCTGGAAGTTGAAAAAAAAAAAAGTTCAATTAACAGTAGGTAGTTAACAGTTACAATAATAACAAAAATATGTATATGAACTGACCCTATTCTCCAGTTTCTGCAATTTAAACTAACTATTATAGGTTTGATAGCAGAATCAATATTTTATGTTATCTGTAAAAAAAACCCATACAATGTCTTTCCTTATTAAATGCTACCTTTTCCATTACAGCTTATTTATTGATTTAGGAAATAATGCATACCAAAGGGTAAGTGTACCACATCAGGAATGGAGCATAAAACAAACTCTCTGCATTGTAACAAGGGCTGCACTTCAGTCCCTGCTCCCTGTTCTGAAGATTTCCAACAGATTTAGTTGGTACAAGCTGAATATAATGAACAGGACCACATTACTTTGTAAGAAACCAGTTAAAAAAAAAAAATCCAGACTTTTTTCACCCCCAATAATTCATTTTCTTCTGCAATAGTGTGATTATAGTAATAAACTCCTAAGCATTAAAGATACTGCTTTCACCACTAAATCCAAAAAACAGCAAGCAAGATGTTTCAGCCAATGCCTCTGAAAAAGACTTGGTAGCTCGCATCCTCAGATCACTAAACACTTTCAATTTATTTCTGCAAAAGTCTAGACAGAGTGATGCATTAAAATTGCTCAAGTATAAGAGAAATAAAACAACTCACAAAAATAAAAAGACATACAGGTCAAAACACCCTGCTGCTTGCCATTTCGGAAGGTCCCAGGTCACAGCAGGTTGAAATCACTTCCTCCTGTCCAATCTCTGCTATGGTAAGAACCCACCAAACAAAGGACTGGATGAAGCCATCAGGCAGATCAATGCAAGGTTCTTATTACAGAGTTTTTCAC
Source organism: Nyctibius grandis (assembly GCF_013368605.1). Classification (NCBI taxonomy): domain Eukaryota; kingdom Metazoa; phylum Chordata; class Aves; order Nyctibiiformes; family Nyctibiidae; genus Nyctibius; species Nyctibius grandis. The sequence continues at coordinate 20,816,003 of NC_090664.1, read as the reverse complement.
AAAAACAACTAGACAAAGTTGCTCTCAACCTGGCACAGGTATACTTTAGCCCCTTGACAGATGCAGCTGATTTTTTTAAGAAGATGCTACTGACACAATACACCAGTCATCATGCAAGACTGGATTCTTCTGACAGCCACTTTCTCAATGTATGCTTTGCCATGCAATCTGCTCCAACACACTCATTCCTGAAGAGTCTTCTAGAGTCTCATATTAACATGATGGTTTTTAAGGGCTTGTTTTGTAAAGGTCAAGTAGGAATCCTTTAGCAGCTATTTGTTAAAACAATACTGAATCAGCATTAGGTTTGTAAGCAAATACACTTCAAGCAAGAAAAGCAATAACTTTTACTTGCTGAGTTGCCTCTCCTTCTGATGATGCACATCAGGATGAGACCATTTTGTGCTGCACTGGTGGCTGTATCTTGTGCTGCTTGAAATTGCACTTGGCACAGACACTTCACAGATACAGCTGTTATGTAGCTGAAAGGGACAACACAGTGACTTGCCTACAATGAAACCCTCCAGACTTCCAGGATACAGTGATATTTGGCACACTTCTAATGCATCTGATGGTCTCTCCAGAAACACGTCATGGTGATTCTCAAAGGACTGCGTAACAACTAAGCCATATCTTTCCCATTTATGGGTAAATACTAACGATGTACTTACAGTCCTGACTGAAAGCTCAAGCGTGTTAAAATATAGAACTCGCATCCACATACTGCTCTGATCACCACAAGCTACTGCCTCCCTTTTTCAAAGTCCAAAAAGACTCCTACCTGCTGCCATTTCCTGAAAAACAGAGTGTACAGAGACAAAAAAGGAAATATCACCTCCACACAAGACAGAAAAAAAAAAAACCACAGAAAATACAAAGCCTTTGCATATAGTGCTACTCTATCAGCTTGACTATTTCCAGGAAGCAGATGTTTCAGGCTCCAGACACTCACTGCGCTGCCAAAAGCCAAAGAGGCATCTGAGTCATTTAAAGGTCTCCTACAGGTGCTTCCATTAATTACATAGAGAAGAACACTGATGCTCTAGAGACACAGGATTATCTTCTATTATACTACAGTGAAATGAAAATGAAAGTGGACCTTCATCAGTTTTTATCAGACTGAAAAGTGGTAGTTAGCAAATGTCATATCATACTTTTCTGCATAAATAGTGCCAAAGTCGTGTGCTGTAGATCAGATATACGGCGCACTGAGTGCTTTATGGGGAGCTTAATTCTGCAAATTCCCATATTATGACTCGATTTGGCTAGTACTTTTGGTGTCTCACTTTCAACACTGAGCCAAAATCTTTGGTGAAAAGTGATTAAAAATATATATTTTACTAAAATAAATGCAAAGAACAGATGGCAAGTGAGCTTCAAACACAAATACAGTTTCTAGGGCTTACAGTGCTTCTGCCAACTTTAGCACTATTTTTAGCATAAATTGAAAACAAGGTTATTTTAACTAAACATTTTGGCAGCCATGGTATTGATTCAATTAATCTCAAAACAGAGAAATGCCAAAAACTGTATTAACTCATAATCTTTGACAAAGTCCAGACTTTTATATGCTTAGTGGAATACCAGTCTTATAAAAAAATTAATCCAATTTGTATGAAAATTATCTTCAGTTTCAAGTTCCTTCCCAACTCTAAGATCTAGAACAGGTCACTGAGTGTGACTATGGCTTTTTGATTTTGCTTAAACTGCTTAGATGAAGAGTCAAATATTTCAAATTAAAAGAAAAAAAAAGCAGCAGTGTCTAAGAAAAAAAGACATTTCTACTGAGTTCCTTAATTTAAGAGTAAAATAAATATAATAGATGTTTAATAACTTAATAGATAAAAATAAAATTTCTGGAAAGATTAGTGGTTTGGCTATGAATACTATCGTACATTTTTGATCATAAGAACAACATGCACTTCCTTTGTCCGTAAATCAACATCACACACCTGTAAAAGTCAGTGTAAAATCAGATAACACATCACACATGAGAATTAAATATTTTCCTGCACAATGAATTTCACGTCTTTAATTTTCACGTATACGCACTTCCCCTAAAAACATTCCTTTTTTCAGTGTGTAGACACAAAAGATGTTTTTGCCAGCATATTTACTGACCTGACAGACAACATAAGAAGGCTTCTTTTTAAGAGAATGCAAGAAAGTTCTCATCAATCTGGTTGCAAAGAAGTATGTATGCACTTTCTGAAAGTTAGAGATGTGCACATGGATTATTTTGGTTTTAAGGAGCCTGGTTCTACTTGTGCACATGCTCTTCAGGTTTTTTTTTTATTCTTCTTTTAAACACCCTTGCTTTATCTTTATGGAAGGTAAGATTCTGTATGGTAGTGGCCAAAGCCTACACAAGAGCTCACATACAATACCTTGGTCAAACTGACTAGTCACTATATGCAAAGCCAGTGGAACTTCAAGAACATGCAATGATGAAAGAGAGGAGTGACAAGCTGATGCCCACAAAGCAGAGTTGTGGAATAACTCACAAGCTGAAAGAGCTGCTGTTTGAGAGACCAAAGTCGCATTTCATTATGTTATACAGGAAACATGAATTTTGAAAGTGTTAGTCCACTTCTTTAGGCCTCCAAAAGATTCTTATGGATGCCTCTGGAAGGATGACAGGTCACAACTCACACGATTCTTGAAAACAGCTGATATAGTATGATAATTAATATAGTATGATAATTACTATACCATGATAATATGGCACATAGTATGAATCACTCTTCACCTTTCCTTTCAGCTACAACAAAGATTATTTTATTTGCATTTAAAAAATTGAGTAACTGCTACCGCAAAACAAAGAACAGCAAACATGAAGTTTAAATGCACACAGTAGTTTTATTCTTCCTAGTTTGTTTCAGTGCAGTTTTCATGCTTCTGCTTCCACCTTTTTTCCTAAAAGATATTCTCCTTTTCCATCTTATATTTCAGAGTATTTATTCTTCCTCTGGAGTGGGGAGGAACAGGAAAATGTCTGACCATCACTGCCACCTCAGTTTTGAATCTTTTCTCAAATTTTCCATTTTTCAAATGTCTAGGTGTGCACAGAAGTATGAATGGGCACAAAAGTTGACCTCACTCAGCTGCTGCGGCTGCTTTGTTGCACTCATAGCTGGCCAAGAATCTGACTGCTTACCTCCATGTGGGTCCTTTGCTCCACACCTACACAAGTCACGCCTAATTTGTACAGGCCTAAAGTAAGAATGACACAACCAAATAAAGTTTAGCACACACCTCCTGAACTCTGGAAATTATACCAACAACCCGCACCACTGAACCACATTCCCTCAAATATTTTGCAAGTAAGTGCAGGCTCCCACTTCTCATGAATTTTTCATATTCATGCATGTAAATGCACATGAATTTGGACAAATTCATCCTGGCTTGCAGAAAACAGTGGTATATCTTCAGAGCCCTCTCATTTCATTGACAAATACTGAAAGAAAACTAAAGCGTCAGCATTCTCAAGCTTCAGCATTTGTACGTGGTTCTACGATCTGAACCAAAGAGACACATCACGAGAATTAAAAAAAAAAAGCAATATATCCTTCTTAAGAATCAAATGCACTCTAATAAAAAGAATAAGATTGAATACAATTTTCACAGAAATCAGAGCAAGTTACGCAGTAACAATTACAGACTATATCAATTAAGTCATCCATTTTGCTGGAGATAGTGAAATCTCATCTTTATTAATAATTTGTTGAATTGGAAAAGAAATTCTGAATCAAATTGCGAATGAAGAAAGTAAATAGGCTAGAATTTTCTTGACCTTCAAAAAAAGCAAACCAGTAAATGCAAACTCTGCTCTCTGTAGACAACTTTCATGTTTATTAGAGAGTCACAGCCTCAGAAAGTTCTTAAATTTTCAAAAACATGCTCTCCAGAAAATCAGATGCATTTGCAATGGAACAACCATCCCACTTAATTTCATGTTAGTAATTTTCTTAATAAAATACCATTTGACTTTTCTACCCTTAGCTCTGTTGGACAGTGAGGAGAGGAGGGAAACTACGTTTTAACTTTAGTAAGGGTGCTGAGGTGCAATATAACAAAACCACAAAATTATTTTAATACTATTTTTAAATAATCACATACTTCAAGTTTACAAAATCTTGGCAATCTTTGGGAAGTTTCAAGTTGTATTTTCTCTTTCAGTTGAACTGTTATGGCTACATAACTTGATTTAACCAGGGATAAGAAACGTATTAACTTGTTGTGCCTTTTTATAATGTTACTTGCCTAATACGACTTACATACTTTCACAGGAGGTATGCTGCAGCCTACACATTTGAACCTCCTTGTCCAGAAACAGGCAGTTCTTCAACCACTGCAAAAAGTGAAGCTTTGCATAGGCTTTTTTGACCTCGCACTGTGACCCTCATACCAGCATCCACAGGCTATAGGTCACGACCTCAAGAATTAGCATCATGGAAATAAGAGCCCTTCCAGGTTTAGTTACAGAACAGAACACTGTAGCAACAAACTCCTCAGTCTTCTCTAAACTGAACTCTGCAGCTTTGTTTTAACTCCACTAGAAGACAATAGATAATTCACACTTCAGTTTTCATTACTCACACACTAAATCATCTCCTCTCCAACTAAAGGTCTGAGCTCTAGCTGCACTGTGAAAACATTCATTCAGTGTGGATCGAAAGCCAATATCGTATTGCCACTAGATGATCCTATTAAAAGGTTAAAGAAACATCACTATGGAATTGAAGACTTTTGCAATGTTAAGAAAAAAAGGCTGAAATAAGTTATCCCTATTAAAATATTCTCTCCTAAGCAGGCTGCTTTGCTTACTCTTCACAGAATCACGGAATCACGGAATCACGGAATCACGGAATCACGGAATCACGGAATCACGGAATGTTAGGGATTGGAAGGGACCTCGAAAGATCATCTAGTCCAATCCCCCTGCCAGAGCAGGATTGCCTAGACCATATCACACAGGAGCGCGTCCAGGCGGGTTTTGAATGTCTCCAGAGAAGGAGACTCCACAGCCTCTCTGGGCAGCCTGTTCCAGTGCTCGGTCACCCTCACCGTAAAGAAGTTTTTCCTCATATTTATGCAGAACCTCCTGTGTTCCAGCTTGCACCCATTGCCCCTTGTCCTGTCAAGGGATGTCACTGAGAAGAGCCTGGCTCCATCCTCATGACACTTGCCCTTTACATATTTATAAACATTAATGTTTATAAATATGTAAAGGGCAAGTGTCACTTCCTCTGTAAAAAAAAAACCAACAAACCTGCATCACGTGGCCTTTCACAAAGCTACGCTATGGCTAATTAATCCAGACATAACAAGCTCCATTTATATTAAATTCTGAACTCTATTTCTAAACTAATCTTTCTATAGCGAGCCTTCTCAGAGGTGTTTAATGAAGTCCTCCCTTTGAGCGATGCTTTAGCCAGAGCTTTGCCACGGGGAAGCTTTTCCCCGCTTTCCTCGGCAGGGGGCGCCAGCGCCTTCCCCGGGGTCCGTCAGCGGGCGGGAACGCACTGGGGGGGGCGGGGCGAGGCGGGAACGCACTGGGGGCGGGGGGGGCGGGAACGGGAGCAGCAGCGCGAGATTTACCTTTCTCCTGGAATTCTTGAGGGTAACTGCAGAAAAAAGAAGAAACAAGATGAAGCGATGCACGCCTGCAAACCCACGGTGCGAGAACATAGCATACAATTACTAGCTTTCAACAAGTTCTGTGGTTGAAACTCAGCACTCCAAGTTTTCCTTAATAATTTTGAAGCCTTTATTTTTGGCCAAAATACTCAGTTTTTCTTTTGCCTTTGCAGTTGAGAGAATCCCCAGTCACTTCAAAGAACAAAACCAAACTTAGACAGAGCAGCCTTCTCTAGGAATACACATCTACTCAGGTATCTTAAGGTATAAACGTACAAAAGCATCTTTAGTTTTAGTAAACCTTTTAAATGTTAATATATTTCAAAAAGTTTTGTGCACAAGTAAAAGCCACTAAGCATACTTTAAAAATAACACAGTAGGTCAGCAGGAAAAAAATCCACAAATAGTGTTTTTAGCTGCAGTAATTTATGAAATCCAAATGAAAAAGTATTCATAATTAACCAGATATTAAGAAGTTAATCCATGCCCAAATAAAAAAAAAAAAAATTCAAATAAGATCTCAATTTATTTAACGCCTAAAAAAAAAAATTGTATCATCCCATAGGGAAAAAAACCTGTTTTTTCAGAGCTAAACCTTGATATTTCAGAAACAAAAATAATCATAGCATACAGTTTGATGTATAAAGATAAATAATCTGGATAGAGTTATGTAAAATGGCATCTCAAGAAGCATACACGGACTAGAGCTTATGTGAAAAGAAGACAACTTCACCAGAAATAACTGGCAAATAAAATGCAGCTGCCAAGACTACCTTTATGGACAAAATGCAGTAGTGCGTCTATCAGGTTAGTCAGTAAGGAGATGCTTACAAATAACATGCAGGAGAGAAAGGAAGGGTCTAGGGATAAGAAACTGAGAAATGCACACAGAGATAAAAGGCCAGATCTAAGAAATCCTGCATAGCAAGTAGTAGTAATAGTTAGGCACAGCCTGATATGTGGGATGTGAAAATCAAAGATGACTACAGTGTGCATACATTTGTAGCCTGCATGAAAAGCAAAATGCTGTTAACAGTGAATAATATTACAGGAGACAAGGAAGGAATTAGAAATTAAAATAAGACATGAAATCATGGGGTCATGTAAGTAAACAGCAAAGGATTCAGTGTCAACTGTGCTCGTAACTGCAGGTTTCCTCCTTTGATATTTCATCATCCAAAAAAACATTAAGTCATAAGACTGAAGAAAAAAGTCAGTAGTGCTGTATCTGCAAGTCATCTGTACAGTCTCAGTTAGCTCAATAACTCAGAAGGGAAAGCATGAAAGAAAAGGGAAAGAAAATCCTGGTTCTTAAAAAAAAAAAAAAAAAAAAAAAAAAAAAAAAAAAGGAAAAGGAGCTCCCTAAGCATTTAAAGCCTAAATCAAAGGCACACAAATCTTCAATTACAAGATTTCGGGACATCTCATGTCTTCCCGCAGTTAGTGTGATACAAAGAATGATGCCCTCACCAGATGATTGTGCTGTCTTTGAAACTGTAAACAAGTTGCCACGAGGCAGGAGCATGTCATCAAAGGAAAGGTTAGGAGATACCACACAGGAGCAATCAGTAGAAAAACACTTTGGAAACAGCAATGGGAAAAGAACAGCAAGTACTAGATTATATCCTAGTTGATTAGAGTTATAAGAAAAGAGATTTTGCAAAGAAAAATTTGTAGCGCAAATAAAACTACGGCAAAATCTTTTTAGCTAAATTGTTTGATGGAAATTAAAAAACGATAGAAGAGTCTCAAATCATACCTGATATTAAAAAAAAAAACAAAAAAAAAAACCAAACACCACAGCCCTCTGCTTAGTCTGTCATAGTACTTTACTATTTTAACACTGCTGAAACAAACTTATGATCTATAAATAGTTTCCAGTTATGTTTCAACTTTCTATTACAGACAGAGCTAAAGGACAGAATACAGAGTAAAGCAAAGTCAGCATTGAATTATGCTGTTTTACACCAGCTGAGTATGGCGACAGGGAGCTCATTCATATTCTCAATGCATTATATTTCTCATATTTTAATGAATCTTACCAAAGCAGACATGAAGGCAAGCTCTACCCAACCAGCCTGCAATCAGGGTTCAGAATATTACAGCAATTCAAATGGGACAAATCCTTATGTTCCTATTTCTTACTAAATTGTAGCAGCTTCGAGAAAGATATAAAGACTTCAACCCATGCAGATTATTTGACAAAATCAGGACCTAGACAGTTTTTTAATTGTTAATATTGTTAATGGCTATTAAAAATTACAAAAACTTAAGTTATCAGTAAGTGACTTTATAACATATTAAAGCCATGAAGCTCACTTACCTTGCCTTAACATCTTTTATCTTCTTAAGAAGAACTTCCCTTTTTTCTTTTGCTTTCTTGGATAGATTTTCACCTTCTAGCGTTTGGGAAATAAATGTGTCAACATCTAAATAAAGAAGAAAAAAAATACACCTCAAAAAAAGATAAATACTGCTGTAATGAGTTTGTCCTGATCCTACTGTGAAAAAACTAAGAAAATTATGTTCAACCCTACACACAGCATAGTTAACGGACATTTCAGATTCTAAATGGGATACATTTGTTCTCCAATCTACTTATGCTCAGCACAGCAAATCCTACAGTGACATTTGATTCTTGCTCACTTAATTATGCCACATAAGTCCTAATAAATTACAGTACTATAACAATTACTTTCCATCACCTAAAGCACGGGATAAAGCTAAAACATGGAAATAGCCTTTACGCATGTATTACTGCCATGTTATTTCAGAAGTTCAAGTTACAAAAATGGTTGAGTAATTCATTATTTCAGCAGCGATGCCTACCCAGCTACTAATACAGGTCACTTACTGGTTACAGTATTTTCAAATGTGCTCACATTGCCTCTGAACTCCCTGCTGAATAAAAGTTCATATCAAAAGCCTTAATCCTGCAATTAGGGAGGCACAATAACCACATCGAAGGTGTCAAGCTCAAGCATGTACTTGAAGTGAAGCATACTTGCACTTGTAGAATCAGAAACGACGGCTCTAACCTGCACTATAATTTTTAATTCTTATACAGAAGATATGTTTATATAGTCATGTAGAATCAAAGCTTTCCATAAAAGTTACTGTGGTTCTTTGTAAGACAGTAAATATCCATTCCACAGGATAAAAACAATGCGGTGACTGAGAATCTGGGGGAGTGTAACTCCTCCAGTAGTATGTTTTCTTGATTAACAAAAACAATTGCGAGAACTAACTGTAAAAGTTTCTTATAGTTACCAATCAACATATGATCATCCTGAAAACTGAAAAGTAGAAATATGACCAAAAAATCCTGCTTATTAACTTAAATTTCTCAGCCGTATGGAGAATAAGGGAAAGCATACATAAGTAACAAACACCCACACACAGTGCCTGCCCACCCCCCCCATACACGCACACATATTCATACTTTGGCTCAGTCTCTGTAGATGCAAATAGATACGGATAGTACTATTTTAATCCTGTAACTTTTCAAATTAGATGAGATGTTCCATTTTCATAAAGAAACACAAACCAGCCAATTAAGTACTCAAACGTTTGCATGCAAAAGTTTACATTTTAAAACAATAATAAATGAATATTTACTGCAGATTTCCTAACAAAAAACCTTAATTGCCTGCTTTTTTCATTATAAAACAGAAGTTCAACAGAAACATATCCCACTTTATATTACAGGCTGCAAGAAAACAAATTAAGTCAAAAGTTACTCTTTGAGAATGCTAGCATAGTTATCACCAAGATGTCTTTCTTTATAAATAATTTACCAGATTATTTAGATGTTGAGATTGCTGTCTTCACATGAAGTGTGGCAAAAATCTTCATTTTTTAAATTATTTTAGAGTTCTGAAGAATGATTTGTTCTTCCCCCACCATAAGACAGAGAAGTTTCCCCATTACATTTTCCAAAGCAGTCCTGAAGGGGGGGGACCCACACTCAGTTCTATAGAATTACTTCTTTAAAAGGACAGAAGGCACTTAACATGTACTAATGAATCCTCCAGACACACCCCCAACAGCCTCTATACCCTACACCAAGCATCCCTAGAAACATTTTGTCCCATAACCCATAGAAAATGTATACATCTTCATAAATTCCAATGATTGGAATTTCCAAGCAAGCAGGCAAGTGAGGACCCATGCAATCCAAAGACACTGACTAACCACAAAACTTAGGTCAAAAAAAATTATACTTTTACCACTGAGGGCAAAAACCAAAACCATGAACAGTTCTCTCAGTGAAACCCAACAGGATTTTCCAGTACAGACAAACCTTTCACTCCAGGAGGGACAGGCTGACTAAATATTTCTTCCTTCATACTTTTTCATATTTATTTCAAAAATTAGATAGCAGTTTCAAAGTTCTACCTAGGCAGCAATATGCGAAAGCTTAGAGGAATTAGGCGCGTTTACGAACAAGGAGCAATGCTTGCACAGTAATCTTTGGACACCAATTAATCACAGAACTTTGCTTCAGAAGTCTTCATTTAAACTCAGTGGGCTTCTTTACTTCTTGGAAAAGCTCAAAAACCATCTGAGAACTTGTCCGTCTCAGGGTTTGACTGGCCGTCAAAGCTTTTTTTTCAAATACAAATGTTGAGATAACACAATAAAGGAGTACGTAGGGAAGAGAAACCAAGTTGATTATTGTAAGCAAGAATTACCACTTCTAGCTTAAAACACACTCAAGATACAAAAATTTGAGGACTAACTACACTGATGACAGAATCTATTCTTTTCTGGAAATGCTTGGACTTCAAAAGCAGAAATAATGCAGAATTTTCAACCATGGAGGGACAGGGCAGAAGTAGATACTCCATTTATTCTCAGTATAAGTAGACAACAAGTTGGAGGAGGGGAGGAAGGAGAGAGACAGAAAGAGAGCAAGCATGCACAAGATCCTGACAAGTTTCTTGTTTCTAAACAGCAGCAGTTACAGCAAAGACATCCCTGGGATGGCTTCTCCCGTGAGATTGTAAAACAAGTTCTTCGATCTTAGGTATCCACAATCAGAATGCACTGTACTCATCATGGAACACTATTACTTCCATACATCCAGAGAAACCATATAGCTTGATTCATCACAACCCCAAAATATTAAGACAGACCTCATGTACACATGATCTTCAACAGGATGCTAAAGAAGTAGCTTACTTGAAAATTACGCTTTACTGTATCACAGATTTTTCTTATCTACTCACAATTACACAGAATGTTATATATCTTGCTCAAGCCATGTTCTCATCTAGCATTGTAAATCCATCCAGGATGTGCCAGATACATGTGAGATGAGTAACTTATCCTAAGCTCCTCTGGACAAGAAGTAAGAAAGTTATAATCATCTCTTCACTACCTGTACTTCCACAGTGTGGAAGAGTATGAAAGGAGCAGTCCCTGCTGTTAGAGAAAGCTTCATCACTGGCTTAACATAAGGGAACATCCGCACAATTTCTCTGACATTCCACAAAGTGATTTACCTTGGAATGAGAATAGAACTCAGGACTTCAGTATGACAGATCCAAGTCTCATACAGTGAACTTCAAACAGAAGCAGCAAAATTTACCCATTTCTCACCACTATTCTAGTCAGTTCCTTGCTCTTCTTTCTCCAGGATGATCCAAAACTCGATCTCTCCTCTGCTAGTTTAATGCTGTACAGAAAAGGAAAGTGTAAACTACTAGTCATAAGCACTTGAGTGTAGACGTGTTTCTTTCGTGCTTCAATAGCAGTTCGTCCATTGAGGAATTTAAAAAGGAATAAAAGAGAAACTCCAAAAAGAAAATCAGAAATCTGTTCAAAGAGGTTTAAAAGCACTTTTACTGATCAGTTACCACACAAAACCCAAAACAAATTATCTATTTCCATAAATTGTTTGTTCCTAACAAACTGAGCAGCTATCTAGTATCACACATTGCAGAGACTCAGCTGTTTCCATTGAAAACACTAAAATTTCAAAGAGAAATAAACTCTGGAAACCTGTTCAACACCTCTTAACTTTTTTTAAGCTTGTGTGTTAGACTGCCCGATAGCTTGAATACCCATATTTATTGCTCTGTTTCTTAAAGCTCATGATTTTAACTTTGTCTGAACCATAGCCCAGAGAAATTATTTGCCTCCAGAAATGAACAATAGCTGCCAAACTGAAAGATCCAATTGATACGATTCCCTCACAAATTGCTCTGCCAGTACAGGTTACAAACTGACAGAAAAGGGAAGTTACACCACAGCCTAGCTCTGTCCACTTCAACCAGCTCATATAGTTCAAAGCTTAATTGCCAGTTCATACAACAGTCAAAAGCTAAAAGGCCATTTTAATTTCATTTTCATCTACATTCCTTTTACAAGGAAAAAAGCTAAGATTTATTTTGCTTTTCATTGTTAAAACATTTTGTGGTTCTCCTTACTTCAATAATTATAAACAGACAACACTGCAAGTTTTTCATTGTTTTAAGTCTTTGGGGCTATATTCTTTAATGAAGGCTGAAACTACGCAGATGGGCTTTTTCAAGAACACTGTAAATTCTTAGCCCAAAGCAAGTGTTGCATTAGAGAGTGCTAATCATAACAAATCATAGCACTCTCGTTGTTTACAGGGTTTAATATCGTAATCATAAGTCTCACTTAATAAACAAACATACTTAGGACAGAACTACCTCATTTTTGCGTCAGGGTGGGCCAAACAGACTCTCATACAGGCACTCAAAGACTGTGCCCTAGGTTTTCTTTTCTCCCCTCCTCCAGTAGATAACCAAAACGTTGTCCATCACATTATCAAAGTTAGTCACTTCTTCGTCATTCATCATTATGATGAGTTCATACCCTTCAAAGGACAGAAAACAATTATAAACTGGCGATGAGATAGGTGCGTTTCCACTCACATAGCAGGGCATGTCCCTGTCCGTGACCCCAGGAGAATGCAGGCTCCTGTTTTGGGGCTGGACACGCATCCACCATATGACAAGGGACGCTTGCATGGGGTCACCTGGCGGATGCGCTGCCAGTCACACAAGAAGGGAACGGCAGGTCAGCAGAACAATTCCTCCAGCCACCAGCCTTCTCCCATCTCTCTCCTCCTCCTCAAGGACTGAGAGAGCCAGAAGCCAGCTGCAAGCCAGAGAATTTGGGAAGGTAGCGGCAAGCTAGTCACATTTGTACACACACACCATCCAAAGGTGACCAACACTAAACAGACTGCCATATATCTTTCAGCTTTCAATGGGCTGGCATTAGAAAGCAATTAATTAATTTGATTTCAAAGTTTTCATGCAATTCATTAATAAGGAACAGGTGTGAAGACAAATTATCAAGCAATACCTGTGACTGCCTGTCCTCTTGAATCAAGAAATATTTGAGGATTTTGCTTCTGCTCTCCCCTTTCCTTCCCAACTATATTTAAAAGTTTCTCTCCAGAGTTTGCTAAATTGTCTTTTAAATATATATATATACTTATACAGAAACAGAACACGATGTAAAATAAAAGTGACTGACACTCCAAGATGTCTAAAAACATCACATTGATCCAGCCTAACAAGTAGGTGAGCATTCCTTTTAGCGCAAAGTCCTGGAAAGGACGGCTTTTAGAAACTGCTGTACCTTAAATCTCCAAAAGCAAGGCTATCTTGCCGTGTTGCCACGTACAAAGTGAGCATTGTGAAAAACGTCGATGCTCAAGTTTCGTTAGTGATTTAGAAAGCAGAAGTACACACAAACTGCTAAGACTCCTCAAATGAAGTAAACAGCTATGACATCTGTTTTAAGAAGTTAAAGATGAAAAATTATAATCAAGGACTATATATCTCTAATCTCATTGGCTGAGTAGTTGAGCATCCTCTCTCTACATTAGAGAGGTGAGAAAAGATGAAGCTGTAACATATTAAGCATATCATGAAAAAACCCACACCAATACAAATCATGATCAAGTTACAAAGTGATTCCAAATGAACTACAATAAAAAAATTTTAAGGATTAACCTAAAGATTTACACTGTGTGCCACATTATGCTGCATCTATTGTGGTTTGTTGACATATGATTATGAAAGAAACGTAAACCCAGTCAGATGAGAAAGATAGACTCCACGTTAATTGAAAAAGACAAACTAAGCGAATAATGAGTATATAAAAAATAGCCTGTGCCATTTTTATCACCCATATATGACACTTATTCTCAAATTTATGCCAGAGACAATTGAACTATGTTTCAAATCACTGGAGGTTATTTCTTACCAGGAATGTCTCTGTGCATTTTTTCACCTCACTGTTTCTATTCTTATTCCATTACTATTGAAATACATATCTATTACCAAAGCTGTAAATACATGTCTACTTAGAAGCTGCCTACAATAACCGCCCTGGTTTATCTTGTAAAGATGGATTCTTCAGCAAGAACCAGCATTCATTAAAGCCCTGGAAATGTGAAAATTATACTTTAAAACAAAGAGCGAAGTTTTAAACTACAATATCCTTTTAAAATTGAACCAACCAATGAAGAAGAGCTACACTGTACCTACATGGCTTTTCCTATGACTGGAATGTAAGGAGCAAGTTCAGCAACAGCTGACAAGGAAGTCAAAAAAGGACAGTTAATTTTCTGGGCATCAGGGGTAAACTACTGTAGTGCCCCAAAATAAAAAGTAAGCAAAATTAAACTCATGCACTGGATCCACCATCTTGTAGTTTTCTTGCCTTGCTCTCTTCTGCCTGCTATTTCCAGGATGCAACTACACAAGTGGGTAAACAATATTAATTTGAGGAAAAAAATTAGAGGAATCACATTGAAAAAAGGCAACTTGGACAATATGACGAAGCATTCATACAAACTGAATAATATCTGGGTGGAACCGGTCTCTAGGGCAGGAACATTGGTTTCCATTTACTTTTGGGTTTTTGTTTAGTAGAACACAGAAAATGGATATTGGGACTGGATATAAGGTTCCATATGAACTAGAGAAAGAGTTTTATTCCATTCTCATAGCAAAAATCTTTGTAACTTTTAAAACATGAATACAGAAGATTCAAACTGAGAATACTGCAAAGTGTGAAAGGAAAACTGAATAAGAAAAAAGCAATAGGACCCTTACTATAGGTCACAGGTGTCATGAAGAGGACAGATATAAACAATACATATATCTAGTGATCATGACACCATCAAAAGCTTTTAAAAACACAAAGGATTCTTAACTCCAACTAAATCTCCATTACTCAAAAAACTCAAGATTTTTTTTTTCCCCCGATCAAGACGACTGAAGCAACAAGTCTGATTTCTGTTACAGGAGAAATACTACACCTTTGGGGAAGAAGCAGCCTCTGAAATCCTTCTCAGCTATGGACAAGCCAAACCTTAGAGTGTGCATCAAAGAGTAAGAAAAAATAAAGATGAGCAGGCCTCCAACCTTCTACATAACCAATAATAATTTGACAGCAAGGGAAAAAAAAAAAAGTAACATCCCACAAAAAAAGCCAAGCGCCCACAAAAAGATCCTGAACACATGAACACGACAGAGGATACCTTTTCAAAAGAAGAAAAGAATGGGGCTGGGCTTCCTTCACTAAATTTCAAAATCTCAAGCATCATCTAGAAGGTACAGAGACACAGGAAGGGAATCAAGAAGTTCCATACACTACCACACACCCAGGTGTAGAGAGGGAGATACAAGAGCAACAAAATTACTTTCTCCTCCCACCAGAATTTCAACTCATGACCAGGGGACCCTGTTTCTGTCTCCAGTATTTCCCTCCCACCACTTGAACAAGTCAGAGAAGAGAGGACGGGATTGTGAAATCCCAACAATCCTCTGCAATAAGCCCATTGCCACACTGACCTTTCCCCTTCAACTTTACAGAAACAGCTTCCTCCTGTTTCCCACTAATGCAGTTAGCCCCAAGCTCAAGCTGTGCTTCTGCCTGGAACATTTCAGCGCCACTGACATGCAACTATAATGACCCTGCCAGCATGTGTGACAGAATTTGTTTTTGCGTTACAGATATAATATTGTTTAGGTTCAAAGTAAAGCACTCACCAGTCAGAAAGTTTCTTGAGCAACTTTAATTCATCCCCTGGTGTGTTTATTCCCATTATCACCATGTTTAACTACAGGAGCACTTAGTATGTTTTCCAGTAGGACCCCTACTTGTTCAGCATAGTGGGTGGACGGTACTCCAACAATCAATCAAGGCTAAGCAGGGATAAGGAAATCCATATGATCGTTTCTCCACTTGTTGCACATTGGAAATAGTAGGCAAAAAGACCAAGGAGAGGAAGAAGAGCACAATATTTATGAGATTTTGTATCTGTCACTGCCTCACTGCTGTGTGAATATCAGGCTAAAAAAAGGTGCTTGTCATGAGACATGTTCTCAACAGAACCTTGTATGAAGAAGTGCCTGGCACTCTTAATGGCTGGGCACTGAATACAGACATCCAGCTCACATTATTTTCCAGAGAAACCAGCACAACATGGAGGCAGGTAAATTTGAATTCTAATTCTGTTCCACCATTGATTACTTTTTGCGACCCCAGATCACATCTTGTTTATTACACTAATTTTACCGATGGGAAAACAATATTCCCTCATCTCAAAGAGGTGCTGAATCAATACTTGTGAGCCATTAAAATAATACATTAAGAAGCACCCTCGAAGAAGAGCATGCAGAAATTAATAACTATCTATTCACTGCAGTCTTTGTACTGTGTAAGAGTTGCTTAATGAATAGTAAAGATATTATAGAGCTCCCTTCCTTCCTCCATTACCATATATCTTCACTACATGAATAGTTTGAGCAAAAAGAAGCAGGAGACTACGTAATTAAAGATTACCAGAACCTAAACGTATCAGTGAAAGAACTGCTCATACAGTCTGAATTACTCCAGTTTCTAACTCTCACACATTTGACTGGTAACCTTAAAAAAAAAAAAAAAAAAAAAAAAAAAAAAGAGAAGTTTACATACACAAACTGTAAAAAGTCATGCCGTATAATTTAAAAAAGGAAGCAGGTTATTTAATTTTTACATTGTATAACCCTAATTATCCTTACATTTGTTTCCCTTTGATAATTCTGCAAGTAAGAATTAAAAGTTATAAACTATTAGTTGTTCCTCACTACACCATCTCCACTCTGCTGGATTTCTGCTTAGTCCATAGTTACACTGCCATAAAATTAACAAGTGTTAACTCATTTTGCTTTGAGTTCCAAACCAAAATTGCGTGCGAATGCAAATTAAGTTGAAAATATTACCATTACAGTTGTATGGATGTATTATGTAGCATTTATGCCACCATAACAATAATATTTAAAGATCATTGGTAAATCATTCCATTCTCTTCTTCAGTTCTATAGACAACACTAAAGAAACTAAAGATGGGGAGAAGGACAAGTTGTGTAAATGAGGCACCATGACAAAAAAAAAAAACAAATCACAATTTGGAATGATCCCATCTGCATCACACCCTCATCTTCAAAAAAAATCCTAAAAAGCACTTAAAACATTGAAGAGTTTCAAGATCAGCTTCACACAGTGAAAATAGTTCTGAAACAAACACACACACACTTCATGCGATCACAAGCTCCAGAATACAACAATACCACAGAAAAGACCAAGGTTTGGAAAGGCTCTCTAAGGCTAATATTTATTTTTTTTTAAATTATTAAGAATCTATACCATGGTAAGAAATCATCAGAAGCTTTCCTTTTTCTGGTGGCCTTTCATTCAGATTTTACTACAAATGGTATGATCTGCAAATAATGTACTTGCAAACAGTAGTCAGGAAAACACTTAAGACAGCTGGCAGAAGTACTTTAAAGATGAGAAGCTGTGGTAAGAGCAATATGTTTCAAGCATTAACTCTTACAATCAAAGTGTTAAAAAAAGAACAGTCTTCAAAGGTGATGAGCTACACTAGATTCTAGCAGGTGCCCAGCCATGTAATTGAGTACTTGATTTCTGAGGGAAGATTCTGAAAAGCATGGGTAATTTCAATGGCTTAGTCAGAGCTACGCAAGTTTCTGTGGTAGAAAGAGAAGTTCTCAAACGAAAGAGCCCCCACTGAAATTAAAATTGTTTTGGGATAGCAAAGCCTTTTTGTGAATTTTTCCACAAAGAGAAAAGAAATCCCAGAAAAGAAAACTGGAAATATACAATTTATTTTAATGCACAACAAAAGATAAATTTAAAAAAATGAAATATAAATCTCGAACATGAAAAACACCAACAGTATTTTGAAGTCTCTACTAACGCTATTGCTGATAACCTCTCACGGTAAGAAATCACCCCGTTCCTACGCTCCAGTGTATCCGTAAGAGCGTAGACACAGTCAGACGTATTTGACTGATATGACAATATGCCAGCAATTCAGTAACATCCTAACTCACTTGGGTGACATCGGCCCCAGCTGTTCAGCGGGGAAGTTTTTTATTTCTCTCCGTTAATGGTGGCACGGCGCTGGTGACAGCCCGCACAGCGGCGGCTGTAACTCCCGACAGCACCTGCCGGGCCACTGACACACCCTCGGGGGGGGGGATACTTCCACCCGACCGCTCGGTCCTTAACTCCGCCGTCAGACACAGGCCCTCGGGGCCTGCCCAACGGCCGGGGCCCTCCACCCACGCCTGCCCGCGGAGGGCTGTCACAGCCCCGGTGTAGCTCTGCGGGGGTCCCCAACACCTCGCCGCTTCCCACAGGCGGATGGGGCGCTGCGAGCGCTCAGCCGCTGCGCGACAGCCAGGCCGGGAGCGGGGGCCAGACCTCCCTCCTTCCTCGTTTCGGGGGCGCCCAGCAGCCGCGGGGAAGGGAACGGCGGCACAGCGCCGGAGGACTACCGCCGCGGCGGGGGCACGGCGGGAGGAAGTAAGCGGGGGAGAGGAACTGGCGGGCGGTGAGGGACCCCCCCAACCCATGAAGTGGAAGCGAGCGCCCAGCGTCCGCTGAGGAGCGCCCCGCCGGGGCCGCGGCACAAGGAGCTGATCCCCCCCCGCAAGCCCCGGCCCGTCACATCCCCCGCCAGCCCGCCCCCCTCGGCCTCCCCTCCGCCCTGCTCACCGCCCGCCCCCCGGGAAGCCCTCCCTCCCTGCCGGCAGCCGGCCCTACCTGCCAGGAGGCTGCAGACCTCCTCGGGGATGGCGAGCGCGCCTTGCATGCTGAGGGCGGCGGGGGGCAGCCAGGCGGCCGGGACACCCCGCGGGCGGGGCTGGGCGGCTCGCCCTGGCCCCGGCCCCGCCGGAGAGGAAGCGAAGGCCCCGCCCCCCGGCCGCAGCGACACGGCCGCGAGCCACAGGGGCGGGGCTTCGTGACGTTTTCCCCGGCCCTCCTCGCTCACCCCGCCCTCCGGTGCCGCGCATGCGCCTCGTCCCCCTCCCGATGTTTACACTCGCTGCTGGGTGTCCGCCCTAGCAACGCCCCCGCCACGAGGGACTGCCTCCCACGTGACCGCTGCCGGCAGCCATTTTGGCTGAGGGCACCGTGCGGGCCCGTCCCTTTTGCCAGACTCGAACATGGCGCTCAGCACCAGTCATCTGCTCGCCTCCGCCCAAGAGAAGTTGACTATTGGATAAGAATGCCCAGAAATTGCTCTCTGATTGGCCCATTGATTGTCCCGCCCAAGCGCCAGGCCCTTCCCAAGTTGAGGGCCGGTGGCCCGGGTCTCCTTTACAGGGGCGGGCAGCGTGGTGGGGGGGGGGGGTCGGTGGGTATGAAGAGTGATAAAGTTTGGACCCAGTTTCTTCGAAATGTCTTTCCAGCCCTCATTCGGAGCACGGAGCTGACCTTAACTTGCCTGTTGGCAGGCGGGATGGCGCTGCGGAGGAGATAAGGGAGAGAATGTCGGCCCTGGCGTTCAGCAAGGCCCTGCTGGTGCCCCCTCTCCGCTCACCACCTGCTGTCATTACCAGTGGCTGGGTTTGGGATAGCAGACCTGCCATCAGTACCAGTGTCAGGGATAGCAGACCGCAGCCCAACCTCATGCCGCAACTGTGCTGATGTCCCAACAGTTGCAGCTGGCAAAATCAAGCCAGAGAACTTGAGAGAAGAAAATCACATGCACAGACAAGGCATACAGTGAAAAAAGAAATGGAAAGTGAAGCAGTGGGAGCAGACCCGTTGGTATTGGCATCTGTTAGCACAGATGTATGGGCAGAGGCAGGAAGAGATGCTGTCCCTAAGCAACACAGCTGGGCTGCTAGAACAGCTGCCTTTGTAGAACTTTTGCTTATGGGGCAGCTTTGATATATTTTTCCCGCAAATCCCTAGTCCTGTGTATTTAGAGCACATCAGGGATGTAATATGTTTAGTGTAGAAATAGTTAAAGTAAACTCTTAGCATGTGCTTCTGTGACCTTGGTGGTTTTGGCTGTGTCTATGTTATTACTACAGAAAGTGTTTGTGTTAGAGCTGCAGTTATGTTA
The DNA here is from genome assembly GCF_013368605.1 of Nyctibius grandis. NCBI lineage: Eukaryota > Metazoa > Chordata > Aves > Nyctibiiformes > Nyctibiidae > Nyctibius > Nyctibius grandis. The sequence continues at coordinate 20,795,941 of NC_090664.1, read as the reverse complement.
GCACATCTGTGTATCATACCAGTCTAGAAAAAACAGCAAGGAAAAGAAGTTATATTTATGAAATTTCACCTTTGTAGCAGTGTAATTATATTAACACTTGTGGCACAGCTGGCAGTACAGCTGTATCAGTCAAGTATTAAACAGTTTCGTACTTCTGCTTGATGTAGCTGTGCAAGCTGAAGTCTGCAATGTAGACGTGGTGTTAGATTATATTGTTCTGCTGACCTCTCACATCTCTTTTAATTACATGGAACAAATACATCTGGATTTTCAAAGCATTGCAGCTTTATTGCCTGATTTTATGGCCATCTTGCCTGAAACTCAAGCAGTTAACTAACTGACCTGTATAATGTTGCGTAATAATTTTTATGTTAGTTATTTAATTTCAAAATAAACATGCACACGCATTTAGGTGCATATGCGTATAAATAGATCTTGCCTCTTTATTTGTATAAATATGTACTACTCTTCTGGTACAATAATGTGATTAATTTTTCTGTGGTTGGCAAGGAGAGCTCTTTGGGTTTATGTTAAATTACACATTTCAGATGTGCAGTCTTGGGAAGCTGCCATCAGGAAGGGGAAAATGTCTTGTAGTCTAATTTGCTTGCCCTTTTTCAGGTTAATCATAATCCTACTTTCTTGTGTTGACTTTATGGCTCTATCTGTTTCTGTTCCAGAAATGAGACAAGGGTGTCACTTGAACTCTGTTGTAGTCTTTGTTTTGAGATCACTTTTCCTGATAATTTATTCCATATGTTTACCATTTGTGTGAGCTTGCCCTGAGCTTCAGAACATAAAACGAGAAGAAATAACTTACCTTTATTATTTCCCACCCCCCATCCTCTAGCCACTCTGTTTTTTCTACTTAGTTTTTTTCTTAAAGACCTCCTTGTTGCTGCACTGAAGACCAGCCCGTCACACAGTTAGCAAGATTTGTGACCCAGGCCTATTTTAAGCCTTGTTAAGTTCCAGATTTACTCATAGTTCCCTAATTTTTAATCTACTGCTAATAGGAAGCATAATTCAAAACAGACTCCTTCACTGAAACAAGTCTGGCTTCAGTGCTGTTTCAGCCTGATTGCTGAGGATTCCACAGCTTGTGCCTCATCAAAACCAGACATGCTGCTTCGCCTAATCAGGCCCATAGATTAGGGGTTCTTGAAGTGTGGGTAGCAACGCCACAGGGAACACGCAAAAGTTTATTGTCTTTCTGTGTAGGGAGAGCTATGAAAACAGAGAGTTCAGGAGGAATAGCCTACCTGAATCTGCAGAGAGCCTACAGTAACGCAGCTGTAGGAAGAATAAAGTTTCCTATTCAGGAGCAGCATCACCACCGCCTTGCCCCCCTGAAGAAGTCCAGCATATCCAGCATACTGGGAAATCCAGTGTTTTTCCATGAAATGTGCCACTTCTCTGCAGCTGTGCTTTTAAAACTTAGATTCTAGGAGAAGAAGGAAACAGGACCTGTGCGCAGCTGCTGCTTGTTCACCACATGTCCTTTAACAGAAAATTAATTGGATTACAGTGCATGCTCCCTGCACTGTTTCACACAGGCGGCAGCGGCCTTGTTGAGGCTACTGCGTGTTCTCATCTGTTCATCCCGTTGGCTGTCTGTCTTCTTTTGACAGATTCAAAATAAAATAGCTAGTCAATAATCAGAATATTTACATTTTTGAATTATTTAATTACGTTAAACAGTAGTTGGCAAAGATTTCTGGCATGCACATATAGCTGTTAAACGGAAGGAGCACAGACTTTCTTTACAGAAGCGCTTTCTTTCCAAAGAAACGCAAAAACTTCTGGGTTTAACAAAATCGGAAAATTATGTTATCGAATGACAGTGCTCTAAACGTGGCAACTCTTTATGCATTTTGACTGTGGTCGCTGCACTGAAGAAAAGCTGACCTGCCTCTACAGTGGAAAAATGTATTTTGAACCCTTTGTCCTCTCACAAAACATCATTAATGTTTTGTTAGGACTTGCTACTACTGCTTGAGCTAAAATTACTGATTTCCTGACAGGCAAAGATACATTCAGGTCATCACAGCAGTTGTTTTGAGAATAAGTTTACAAATTAACTTGGAAGCATAAAGGAGAGCTAGTACTTCATGTAACAACTCATTAAAATTTTGTGTATCCTCTTCTATTCAGAATCCATCTCCGTGACAGCTTCCTATTTTCCTGTCCTCTTACAGGCATTTTATACAGAAACAAAATCTTTGAAGTTTTCAAGTATCATTTGCACAGTTGGGTTGCATTGGCTGTACTTTGTTAGGATGTGGAAACATGGTCTTGCACTTAGAATTCAGCCCATTGAGTTCAGTCTGTTGAACACAAGCGGAACGCGCGCTTCAATTTATGGGATGCTTTGATGATCACCAATGAAACTGAAATGTACTCAGTGAGACTGTAAAACTTTCAAACACCGAGTGCTTGTTTCTTTATTAGTTCACATGATGCAAAATTGCTAGAGCAGCCTTTTTTCTGCACAGGTTGGAGTTGCTGTTTTGTATATTCCGAGCTACAAAACGGATATACTTTTCTTAGTGAAGGTGACCTGCCATGTATGGAGTACTTCCCAGGTTGGTACTATCTTGCTCTGAATGTTGCTTTATGTAAACCTAACATGTTTTGAGACCTCAGCCTGAGGATAGCAATTCCCAACAGGTTTCAAAACACATGTCAAGAAACACAAGTCATTCCCTTCCCTCTCCATGTTTTCCCAGCTATGCAACCACAGAAAGGTGCTGAATTGAAAACAATCAAGAATGGTCCCCTAGATCATTTGCTATGCGCCGTATCATGGCTACCTGCGCAGCCTTCAGAACTATTATTTTTGATGCTGAAGTCTTCACTGTTCTAAATAAGGAGCAACAAGGGCACAATTCATCATTTTTGTACTTGAATATATTTCAGCAATGTCTAATTATACCTAAGACTAACCTCTGGAAAGAAAGATTGGTATTTACATTATCAAACTATAGGATAATAAATATAACTTGGAATGATGTCTTCTAAGTATTACATGCTGTGGGAAACATTTTTGAATAAGCATTTCTTTTTACCTGAGCATCCATTAGTTTGAATAGGATTGTGCATTATCCGGTATTTTATTAGACAAAAAAAAATCTGTATCTCATCAAGTTCAAGTTCAGTGTCTTGTTTGAAAAAACCTCATTAAGAAAACTGTATCAGATAAAAGCTTCAGAGTTTCACTAAGATACTGTTTTGAGGTGATTTTCCAGTTGGATTAATTCAAATGAAACATCCTGAAAGTTATTTTTGGCACAGGTGTGAGATTTCAGTGGACATTTTGTCTTGCTAAAGTCTATGAAAGCAAGCCAAAGATAACTCCCCAAGTACCACAAAAGACAACCTCTGCTGCTCATCATGCAAATAGTTCCAACGAAGTGTGGAGACAACCAGCTGAATAAGAGTTGTGAGACTTCAGCTCACACTAAATCCATTTGTTTGTGTATAGCCCTTTGACAACTTAAAATGAAATACCAGAGGAATGAAGACTCTTCCTCTCCCCATTTCTCCTCTTCAAGAGGTATAGAGATGCCCTGATGGGTCTTCTGTAGCTGAGCATGGTTTTAGGAAGGAAGTGGAAAGGGAAGCTCTGTGTGACTGGAGTTAATAATTTAAATCTTACATAAACTTTTCTTTACCCCCTATATAACCTCAATATCTAATGCAGAGTCTCAATAACAATGAAGAGTCTTAATAACTCTGAGTTGGTAAACGTGCATAAACATCCCATTGCATTCTCCAGAAGTAAAAGCAAAACTTCTTCGTCATTCTTTGAAAATTAGATGAAATAAAATCTAGGTAACCTCTAATATAAATTTAGTGTTCTTTCTAGTTCTTTTAGCCTTTTATTAACTATGATATAATGCATTGAGTCATTTTAAACAAATTATACCATAGGTAAATAAATTAATGAAGAATGCTTTTCCATGCATTTTGATATGAACAGATCCTATATCCTTTTCCTATTGTAATAACATCACTTCAATCCCCTGTGCCATAAGCCGCTCACCATCATCTCTTTTTTTCCCTCCGTGCCTCTTCCTCCATCAGTGCAAAAGGGGCAGCAATTTCTGTGGCAAACGTGGAGGGATTACTCTGCTGTTTGGCCTGTCAGCACACTTCTGCTGGTTGACCAGCCTGCAAGGCAAACCAAATAGGTACCCGCTGAACCCGGGTGGCAGTCTTTTCCGCAGTGGTGTCATTAGCCTGACTCTCTGTCCTTCATCCAGCAGCTGCTTTTCAATAAGTTTTTAAGAAAGTAATATCTGAAGACTATATCTACCAGATACAGCAATCAGATTTTAGGGAGAAATCAAGAGATGGACAGGTTTCTTTGGGTAATCAAGCAAAAATTGTTACTTTGGAGATTCAGAGGTAAATTTGACAATAATTAGCAGAAGCCCTGAGGCACAGCCAGCTTAAGTGTTCCTTTCTGCCAGTGTCATGTGTTTTGTGAGCAGCAGGGCAATCCCCTTTTTAAAATTCCCTCATCTGTACATTGTAGAAGGAGCAGTAACAATAGACTTGCAGGGAAAAGGGGCGTTTCCAGAGTTGCAAAACTTTTCTGTGTAATGTTACATTTCCCTTCACAGGGGAAATAAAACAGTCGCTTTGGTTTCAAGTGGAACTGAATCAAAATCAGGGTAAAATCTAAATAAAATTTCTGCAATAAGCTACGGAGTACTGGCTCACAGCCTCTAAATTGCCAATCTTTTAGCTGAAATAAAGACGAAGAACTTCCTAAACAAGTGCCATTTGTGGAAGAGACACACTGAGAGCCTTCCACTGAACATAACTGAAGTGGTAAGCTAAGAGTTTAAAAAGTTAAAAGGAGCTGCTGTGTTATTTTTGTTTTTTAAAAGTCAAAGTGCACTTTAGAAGAGTGCGTCCATCAGCCTAAAAAAATTAATATATGACAAATTATAGTCTAGCTACCCAGAAGAGCTAAATGTTACATCATATGCATAGGCATTAACTCTTCATCTTTCTTTTTAAAACAGCTCAGATGAATTTTTGTCTTAATGTGCTTAACTCAGTGTTTTTCCTTGCAGCATTCCTAGGTTTTTGGGGGGTTTTTTTGCTACTATTACATGAGTGCCACAAACAGCAACGAATCCAGAAAGTATAATAAAATTTCAAATGAAATAGCTATTCCTGTCTGAATTCAGTATTGTTTCTGGGAAAAGTAGGTGAAAATCTTCAGGCTCACGTCAAAGGGACTGGTCAAAGTGAGGCAGATATATAGCCTCATTTCTTGCTACGCAAACTCCTTTTCTCTACAAGAGGAAAATCATCAATTACCTTCTTTAAAGTGATACATAGATATGTAAAATGCCATGCCAAATAAGAAGCATTTGTTGTCTCCACTAGAAATTGCATTTGATCCTGTTATATTAAAGTGCTCAACTGATAAACTTCACCTCAATAGATTTAGTTTAAACTGTGAGTTATTATTTTGTAAAATAGAGAACCTTGAAAAACTCCTGATGCAAATACACTTTATTTATAAAGTGTCTTCTGGGATATCACATGGTTTACAGTGAGACTAGTCAATTAATAAAATAGCTTTTCTCAGCAAGTATTTCTACAGTAATGTCCATAAACTACAGTGTGCCTGGCTAAAAGTATTTCAAGACGATCATAGCAATATGCTAAAGGGGGCAAGGAGACCCCAAGCCAATATTGTCTCACTTTTTTTTCTCTTGTTAATTTAATAAAAAGCTCTGAACAGAGACTGATGGGTTTTCAAGTTCTGACTGACAGGTTTTCAATTGATCTGGATACTTTATAGCTCCCGACACTTGGGTAACTAAGCACCTTACAAACCCAACCAAAACAGAAACCTTACAAGGTAAAGAGGAGTTATTACTCCCAGGCTGTAGAAGCAGTGCCCAGGAGAAGTGGTTTTGCCAGGATGACAGGGGAAGTATGTGAAGGTCACAGAAATCCCAAACCAGTACATCCACTACTGGGTCATACCGCCCCTCCAGCAAGCCACAGTAAAATCCTTCAGCTGTCACTGGCTCGCCGGAGGATCATTTGATTCCTGTCCTTTCTGTGAAAGCTGTTATGTGTAGACTCCTTATAATTCTTCAGTCCCGGACTGTGCATTTTGGGACTTAGCTTACATCCCCATCAGCTGGCACAGTGAAATCCTGCTACCTTGGCAGAACTGCCTCCATCGCTGTTTTCGCAGCTTCTTATCTTTCCCAGGCATGAGCCTGATGCTAACATAATCAACACTGTTAACAGCTAAAAAGCTAAAAAAGTTAGAAGGAGGCTGATATGTAATATTTAATTTAAGAAATCAAAGCATGCTATGTAAGACTCCTTCCACAGGATTGTGTTTGCATTCAGTGACATCTATATGGATCTTCCACATAGGTAGCTCCTAGCTTCAACCATGATGTGAAGAAACACCTCAGCCTCATCACCCATCTGTCCTTGCCATTCCCAGTGAGGCTGCTGACCTGAAAAACAGCTGCCAGTTCTGTAGTGTCTGCTGAGCAAATGTCTTCATGATATATAAAGCATGTAAATCCATGAAGTATGAAACTGTTGTGCTTTCATCTTACACTACAAAGCATTAAAGATTCAACATCCTAGACCTAATCACTGACAAATAAAACAAAATGAGGCTAGGGCACAGAAGACAGTCTCAGGGCTTCCCAGTCAACTGGTGGTAAGCTTGATTTTGCCTAATACACTGATCCGTCTTACCCATTTCTGCTTAGAAGTTTATCAATGCAGTTATTCCTAATGAAAGTATTAAATACAGTGCCAAACTCATGAGCCAGAGGGCTGTTTTTTCAAGTTTTTCATTACCTACTAAGTAAATTAATTAATGCAAATGAAACTCTAGTGTCATAAAACCACATCCTGTTTTAATTGAAGACAATGGCAAAACTGTCATTGACCTCCATGGGAACAGGTTCAGGCCCATAACTTTCATATATTGTACATTAAGCGACATAATCAGAAATACTATCTTCTCCCATTAAAATGATATATAGATATAGCATGACGAGTAGCAGCACAGGGACTCATCTGATGGCTGTAATTAGAGGTTTTTAATGACAGGTTAGGTATGTTTAATATGCAATTCCACATTGCTGTTACACTATCAGATTCTATTTAGGAACTTTACACATAGCATAACTGAATTCAGAGGCAGATGAATGTTCCTGATATTTCAAATTCAGCAGTTTTGCTGATTTAGCACCTTCTGAAGCATGCACCATGTGGTGAACAAACACTACAAGCAAAGATGTTTTCCACTGAGATTTGTCAGGGATTTAAAACATTAACACTTGCCTGCTCTCCTTCCAGATAGAAAATGTGTTGCTTTCTGTTTAGATACAGAGAACTGTGCAATCATTGTAATAGGTATCATTTCATTATCTCTGAGGAATTTAGGTGTGGAGCCAACTCCATGTATTAGTTAATAACCAATCCATTACTTGATTAACTGACTTATACGAGGAAAGCTTATCAACCATAGATTTGTCTGCTTGGAATTAAGTCAAAACAAGATATTGAAAAGATAGTTTTTTTAGGTTCCAATATCTTACAGAAAAATCATTGTGCCAGATTACAATGAAATATTCTGGAGAATAATACGTGCCTTAAAAATAGCAGATACTATAACCGCATAAAAACAATATGAAAATAACCCAAGGCACCACTAATTAAGCATGAGTCAGTGCTTCCAGTAAATTCATGGCAACTGCAAGCAACAGGAAAAGAGTTGTCTGTCTCAAAACATTGCCAACTTACTGTAGAAACTTGATCCAAAGGGTTTGAGTGTCTCATGTGTATAAGATTGCCAGTTCATATCCATATATACAATTGCCTTCTCTTGGGATTTTTCTTTCTCCCCCTAGTTATCAGTAGCTTCTTCAGAAAGTCATCACTGCCTGATACAGGAAGATTTAGGAATTATTCTATGAGCTGATATGTTTCTTTTCTTGACATAGTGTTAGGAGTGTACTTTGGCCAGGAAGCCTGAAACTAAATACTCCAGCATTCATAAGCCATGCCAAGGGATTCTTGGAAACACCTGCACCGCGCAGTTATGCAAATGCCTCTGAGATATGTCAGAACACTGTTTATTTGCACCATACCAACAGCATGTCATCTGAATTAATTTTCACATTCTTGTCCTGAGGGACATGGCTCCGAATATAAAAATTGACATATGTGAGTGCTGTGTGGTTAAAGAGGAATTGATGCTTTCCTGAAATTACCCAATAGATCTTTGCTGGCCAAGGATATGATTAAACTAAGATACCTTTGTGAGTTACATATTAACAACACCAATTCACAAAAGCGTATATTATTTCGTAGAGATATACCAAGAGATGCATCCGATAGTGATGTGAATGGGTTGAGAGTCAAAGATACACCAGTACTGGGGTAGTATCACAATCTTAAATAAATGCAATACATCAGTGCTTCTCAGCACTGTCCTGCGAAACAGCCCACACCTTGGGGTGAAAACCCCTGTGGGCAGGTCCTTCACTCCTTCTTCAGCAAAATCAGGTCACTTTGAGGGTAGAAATGAGGTAGGAGAGACCATGTTCACCTGTAGTCCTTCGAAACACCGCTAACTTTTTGTTTAAAAGGTTCAGCAACATAACAGTAATAGCTGGTGCTGGAACAGGCATCAGAGAAGATTCAGACTGTATCACCTGTGCCTCAGGAGGGCTGTGGCAAAATTTGTTCATGTTCTATGTTGTGGCTTCATGACCTACAGATCTGAAGATTATGTTACTCAGAAGATTGTCCTTTTTCTCTCAATCTCTGTCTCCTCCATATATATTTTTCTTTAGGTTGTGTGACACTAGCAAAGTAAAACCTTCAGTAGATGCCTTATCTGAAAGCAGGACTGTAAGAGAAGAATCTGATCTGCACATTTTTGTCATGTTTCATGCCATATATTTGTCTGAAAGAGATGAGGATGGTGTACTGGTAGGCGTAGTGCTTTTATCACACAGCTTTCTAGCTTTATCTATCAGCTTTCTATAAAAAAAGGAATAAATAATGGTGTCAAGCTGGGCATTTACTTCTAGATGTCCCTAAATCAAAGAGGAGAGTTGTGGAGATAAGATAATGGTTTGCTTTCACTGCAGGGAATATCCTTGTTACTGGGTATTGCTTGCAAAAGAGTACCCCTTCCCTGAGGGACATGGGAAGTCCTGCCAACCCAGTAGCCTCTCTGGACAGGAGAGGCTACCAAACAAGGGACTCCAGATCATGTGGGTCTTGCAAATGTATGAAAGAGCAAGCAGGTAGTTGCCTTTGGTCTATTCTTTTACAGAAGAATATATCACCTTCTTTCTAAATGAGTACTTTTATGAGCACCAGAACTACTGAAACCAACCACTTTTGTCTTGTGGTTGACTATGAGCTCTGAAGGACGTTTGTTCACAGGCTGGCACATGTGAAAGATCCTGCTGTTCCTAGTGTAGATTCTCATAGGTCTTACAACTTTTGAACTTACACTTCAGCCCTTTCTTTGTCCAGAATTTATGGGATCTTCTCTGCTATTCATCTTCATATTTTCATGAACTTTTAAATAATTTAAGTATCTGTGAAACATTTGCTCATTTCTAATGAGGATGAAACCAAAAAGGTTCAAAGACAGTATTGGGTACATACATAGACGTACGCAAACAAATGCATAGCACCAAGAACACCATATTCTCAGGTGGCTCTGTTAAAATGACATGTTATGGATAGTAGCTGCCTGCAGGAATTGCCATCCAGTTCCCTGTTTGAAGCTGAACGTATTATGTTTAATTATAATAAAATTGCTACCTGTTTTTGTTACAGCTTCTGCCTGACCACGTTCTAATGTGCCCATGGCAAGGAAAATATTGTTTCCATTCCAATTGGCATAATGAGAAAATGTATTTAATGTGTTGACTTTAACACAGTATTTATCAGAAGATTATCCTTTGAAATTGTCAATTTATGGCATGATAATTAGATCTGGTACTTGAAACCTGTCAAGTAAAAGCAAGCTTTCTTCAATTACCATATTCCTTTTCACTTCACAGGTGGGACCTAATAAAGTGAACTACTGAGAAGTATTGAGGCAATAGGAGGCTTGGCATTTCAGTAAGCACAACGAAGACTGCATCACAAGAAAATTGCTCGCCGATACAAGTTTCCTTCATGAGCATATCCTCTCCCTTACAAGCCAGAAGGCAGAAGACTATTGAGCAATAAAGGATGGAGGGAAAGTACATGGTAGCATAACTAATAATTAATAAAGGTTTGGGTGGTATCTAAATAGGACACCTTAAATATTGACTTTGTTCCAGTATATCTTGTTGAATGAGATATAGTCTGGTTTGGCCTAACCTGCCCAGCTGACGATGTTCCGGCTCACAAGAGAAAAGCCTTTTCAATGTAAGTACCCTAAGCAGTAAGATAAACTGTGAGAAGTAATAGACGAAGTGTTATTCCATGTCCAGGAATGAGGAGGTAAAAAAGTTAATTGTTAATTATAAAATAAAATCCATGGAGCAGCTCTTTCCTTGTTTCAGCTGAGGGCATCACACTGTTGACAATGATGAGAGTTGAGAGAGTTAGCCTGAAAATTATAAAATTCTTTCCAAATATGAATTTGCTTAATATGCTGTCCAATTAATTATGTTCAGATGAATCACAGTGAAAGAAAGCCTTCTTGTAGAGATTAAGACTTTCATAAATTTAACTAACTAATTCATTTCTTAATTCTAATTAATAGGACTAAGGAATAATACTGGCTTTTTTTTCCACTAGCTGATCAAGAAGTTATATCTACCTGTGATAAGACAACACAGTATGCATATAAGTAGCCGTATCTAAGATATCTGTGATCTTTTCTGCAGCATTTACCCTATTCTGATGCTGGAGCCAACTAGATGGCCAGAAAAAAAAGCAGGAACAAAGTGACCTAGCAGCTATGCAAAATTGTTAGTCAGAAGGGCCTCCTACAGAGCTTGAGATCATACTATGAGATTTTAATTGCCTTCGTTGTTTCTTGTGACTGCCCCCCCGCAAGGAGGCTTAGAACAATGGCAGTGTCCCCCTTTACATGGGGAATTCTGCACCTTATTTCCACCAAAGTGTTAAGACAGCTAGAAAACGCTTCATATCATACAAGTTAATTAAAGAATTTCTGTGTTTTCAACTAAGTTTTTTAAATTATTAAGTTTCTTCTCTTACTCTTTCAAGCACCAGCCACATATTCCCATAGTGCACTTGAAGGTCTGTTTCTCAAATGTGAGATATATAGATAGATAGATACGTATTTATGTAGAAGTTTTATCTTTTGGCCTTATGATCATTCCAAATAGAACAAATCCTGATGACTTTTTGAATGGCACAAATTAGTTCCTGATTTAAAGTGCTCTAAATAATACCCTAGAGAGTTAATGGTGTATTTTAGCCTTTGAGAGGGAACAGTGGTGTCAAACACTAAAGTAGCTGTGAATCTGCGATCTCCTGAGCAAGGCCTCACTGACCACTGAGTTCATGGCACATATTTTACTGAGACACAGGGCACGTGGAAATATTCCATCAAAGTATGTTATTAATTTTGTTTAAAATCCGTTTCATTATGCCTGTGAAATGCAACACTCAAATGCTGTAATAGTTTTAAAAAAACAGAACTATTTAGAGTCATTTTTGTCTTTCTTGGGCAGAGGAAATCACAAACCATTATGTGTTAATATACTGTCTCTATAGAATTTTGAGGGCAATAAATTGACATCAATGATAGATTCAAAATTCTGTGTATACAAGGTAATGCTTTCTTTAAATGTGATTCATTGTCCACATGTAAATAATGTTTCTGTGTTATTTTCCCCTGCTTGTTCTGTGGCCGGTGATTAATAGAAAAAAACAACCAGGAAGTACAACTTCAAAATATTTTTTTAAATGTAAAATTTTAATTTCATGGTTACCCCTTTTTAAATCACTAAGACCAGAGTCCACTATCCAGAAGAGCTTTGTCTGGATCTGTACAGCATGTTCTGCGTTGCTGAAAACCCAGCATGCCATATTATAGTTTAAGTAGAGTTAGAAGAACCCATGTTTCAAAATCTTGTCCAAATCTGGGTTTTATTTAGCACAACTTATACTTCTAGATGTAAAATCATTATTTTGAAGCAAAACTTAACAGGTTTTGTTTCTGTGGCAATTGTTCTTCACTCATTTGATCTTCTTTAAATAAACAACATAAACTTCTGTGTAACAGAGGACAGTCCATCCCATATTGAACTATCTTCCAGATGCAGTTTTCATTGTCTTTGTCAATGACCAATATTTTGTACTTCAGAGGAGGAAACGAAACCTTGCAAATTCATACAATCAACTAACTGACTTTGTGTAATGGTCATCTGATTCACTGATACATGGGATTTTAGTAACACATCTTATTGTAAATTGTATGGCTTTGATTATAATGCACATTCAGTAGGCTGACACTATAATACATGAAGTATATTTTCCTTTTATTCATTTTTCTGAAACAAAAATGTTAGAACTCTAGAGACTGGCAACGTAGCATGTAGTAATCTAAATTCTGTGCAATTTCTGTAGCATTTTTAAAAGGATTTAGGCATTAATACACTCCACATCTTAAGCTTAAATGATTGACACAGAGAAGGTCCACTTTAAAAATGGACTTAGACAAATTCACTGACATTGACTTATAACAAAACTTAGGATCTTAAGTCCTCAAAATACATCTAAAAATTGAGTCTCAAGCCATGCAACACTGAAGGCAGTGGTTGCTTGCTGCTTTTAAAAATCTAGGTCCAAATTTGAATGAGTGTCTAAGTAAACATACAGAACTTGGTTCATAAACTAAACTATGGGAAATCTGTCCTGAAAAACACCAGGGTTTTTGCTTACTAATATGCCCAAAGGTGTGCCTGGAGTCATTAGGGAACAAAGACCTGTCTGAGAAACATTATGAAGATTAATAACTGTGCATACAAGATTGGAAAGGAGCAAGCAGAGGGCATATTGCTTATTGCCTGTATCTGTCTGGGACTGGGATGAAAAATAAATCAAATCCAGAAAGGTTTTCAAAGAGGTTTTAGAAGAAATTAAGAGTTGTAGCGAAGGCAGGGGGGAGTCCCAGTATAGGTACAATCTTTCTTCCCACCTCCTGAAACATTTCAAAGAAGTAAGACCTGCTCTGAAAGCTGGAGGCTGACAGTAAAGTACAGATGTAATATTTTCATATTCGTCTAAGTAACAGAAGGAATTTTTGCAGGTATTATAGGCACTGAGAAGTCTAGATTTTGAAAGTTTAGGCATATAAGATGATGAGGTGCATTAGAATATGTTATCTGGGTTTTGGCCATTTTGGTTTTTAAACTCATCAGACCACTTAGGGAATATTTGACATACCTATGTGTAAATCGAAAACCTAATGGAAGGCTCACAGCCTCCTTGCATCTTTATTCCATTGCACTAAATAAATTGAACAATCTTTTGTTCTTACGCCTAGAAGACAAACAATTAAGCACAGATGCATGCAGTGCAGAGTGAGAAAGTGAAGTAGTTTGGGAACTTTTACAAAGAAGTGTTGAGTTTCAAGTTCCAACGCATGATACCATCTCAGGTGGCTCATCTCTTGCTTGGAAGGCTCAGCCCTATGGGATGTGCAGCAGAACTTTTGGAACAGAAAGAAGAAGAGAGAGATGTATGGATATAATGCCAGAGTCATGGATTGCAGTTACTTGGCTTGAACTCTTTAAAATTGCTCAGGTCAGAGGTAACAAGATAAAAAGAAATCGATTCAATCCGTTTTAAAGCAGTTTTCCTGAGTTACTGTAACAAGCACTTGACTGCTTTTATCCCTTTTGTTAGAAACAATGGAAAGAAGTATCTGCAATTCACGGGGTCTTATTCTTCAGTCCAAAGTAATCTAGAAGAGCAAATCCAGAGTGGTTTTGGTTGTAACTGGCTGCAAAGGATTGTGGTGTGTGCATGCAGAAGACAAAAAAGAAGAATTTTGTAGTAGCAGTTTATTTCACTGAGAAGTATAATTTCACCTAACAAGCACCACCTTGCTGATTAATCCTGCTGCAGGATTAATCAGATTGGTGCATATCCACAGGATTGAACTCCGACAGAAAACAGTCAATGAGCCAGCCATCAGCTCTATCAGTAGACAGCTTTTTTGAAGCATTTGTCCAGAGGGATAAATTCACCTTGGCTTATAGAGAGAAATGTGTATAGTGCATACCTGCACTGGGGAGGATTGCTGTGCTCGGAGCGTTTATCATTGGCTTTGCTTGAGGAATATGCCAGAGATGAGGAAGTTTAGTTCTCATCAAAAGCTCTGCAGAGCTGGCATCAGAAGAAGCTGCAGGGACGACAAGCTGAATCAAACCACATCCTCTGCCACAGATTTAGTGCTCCTCTGACATGACAGTTAGTGGGATGGGTCTGGTTCTGCAGCCAAGAGTGTAATTCTTGTGAAAGATTAAAAGAATTTTCAGTACAGGATCAGGGCAAATCAGATTTCACAACAGGTTAGAAATTTCCAGAAGAAAGCTCGTTCTTACTTTTTATTGCTTTCCCCTTGACTTTTTGTTTATTTCTGTCATTATAATATCAGAGTCCAGAAGCTAGATTAAGAGATCGATACAATAACACCTCGACTCTATAGGGTGATTGTGGCATTTGCCCTCACCATGTCCAGTATAGCTGACTTTCTCTCTTCACACATTTCCAGACCCTCTAAGTTTTTTCAGTTCTAGTCTGCCCTTTAACAGTGTCATCTTCCTTTTAGGATACCATTTGTCATTCTCTCCCTGTTTTATCCAAATAAATTGAAAGATCCACACCATTTGCTGAACCATATTTAAGCTCTCCAAATGACCACTAATTTTAACATTGACTTATGGGAAGCAGTCTTAATGCTGAGTAGTGATATTTGTGATCGTGATAACATTTCTGAATGTCAGCTGCAATCATTTTGCTCCTAATTGGTTCTGATCACAACATTTATTTTCATCATTTTCATTTTAGAACCTCTGTAGTTTTAATTTAAAAAATGCATTGAATGTAAAAAGCATACAACTTTTTCTTCAGCTCTCCTGAGATGACTCTATGGTATTCTTGGACATAAAAAGATTCTGCCCCATTCGTGAACTGCATGGGATATGTCATAAAGAGTATATCTGTGACATCTTTCAATGGAATTAGTAATTGATGAATTGTGGTATTATACAAGAAGCACGGCTGCTGTATAACACAAGAGTCTTACAGCTAGAAAGCACTCTACAGGATAAAAGCCTTCAAAATGTAAACCTTTTACTGTCATCATCTGCAGAATACTGGACATTCACAACATGCAAATGTCCAGGTTATAAACTTGCAAGCTGCGTTAATGTGGCAGTTAAATTTACTAATCTGAAAGCTGCACTTGTAAAATATTTATGAATACATGTGGTTGTCACTGCAAGGAAACTGCACTGTCAGCTCAACCTCTCTCTCTGATTGTTTCCTCTCCCTGTCTTCCCCCACTGGATGTATTCTGTGAAATTCAAAGCACGAGCCTTACCTTACTTTAAAAATACCTACATGAGAAGTGTTACACTACAAAAGAAAAAAGAAGAGCTACTTCCATGATATTTTGGTGCAACCATATTCACAGTTTTATTCACTCAGAAAGGTTCAATTTGGTATTCTTTAATGGGAGATTAAATTTGGTTTTCACATGTCTGTGGTCTTTCAAATTAAAAAATGAACTTTCAAATTTAAAAAGTGAAGAATGATTTGAAATTTTTTCCACAAAATGTAAACTATCCGTTAAGTCATCAAGTGCACTGTTTTTGCAAGTGCCCTACTTAGCTGCCTCACTGGGTATTACGGGAGAAGAGGGTTGAAAATGAAGCTGGAACGATTTAAAAATATGCTACATGCTTTACATACATATTGTACCTTTCCTTTTACTTTGTCCTAAAGAGATTGCAGCTTTCATATTTAAACAATGACTAATTTTACATATATTTTTCATATGAACACTGCCATTATTGAGGGATATCCCTATGTACATTTTGGAGGGCTCAGTCGCTAAATAGACTATACAAGAAAGGAAGCATGAGGAAGAAATCTTCTGGTTTCCTTCCCTAACAGCAAATTGACATCAGTGTGATTTTTCTTCAAGAAGTGTTCAGGGCTAGATCCTTTCTTAAAGTAATATTGAATTTCAAAAAAAACACCAAGAAATTAAAATGTTAACATTGGTCTTTGAGTTGCCCAGTTCTGATAGCATGCACACAAGAGGTATGAGCATATTTATTTAGTCATTACACATCTTCAAACACTTTAGCCCAAAGTACCAGTGAATTTGCAAGCACCCATGCTGAAGCTTGGGGCCAAGGGAGGGAGGGAGAGTTGGCAGACAACCTTGGAGTAGCAACTGGAGTGCCTCTCAACAGCTCCGAAGTCAAGGGTGCCACTGCCAAGTGCAGTCCACCTCTGCCAATACATGTCCCACTAAACATTGCCCACACCACCATGCCAACCAGACTCTGCAGCCTCCAAACCCTCGTACCCACTTGCTTCATCAAAAGCAAAAGGATTTACTGGGCATACTATGCTTTCAGCCCAACAACAGCACACTGTAGAAAAACAGTCTCTGTTACTTTACAGATACCACATATCAGCTTTTCTCTAGGGAAAGTCTCTCACAGCCATAAATGCTGTCTTAGTCTCCCCATCCATATTCAGAAGAAGGAGATGAACTACTCCAGAGGACCAGGGTGTCTGCATTGCCCACATCCTTGTCCTCTTCTTTCCAAAAGCTGCAATGTCAGCATACCACAAAGAAGTAAGATGGTGCAAGGCAAAAGATGACCTATGGAAGGTTTTCTCCTGCTTGGACCAGATATTGTCTAGCCTGATCTGTGAGCACAAGAAGGTGATTGGGAGTAGTTATCATGGATTATGCCTGACTAACCTGATAGCCTTCTATGATGAGATGACTGGCTTAGTGGATGAAGGAAGAGCAAAGAATGTTGTCTATCTTGACTTTAGGAAGGCTTTTGACACTGTCTCCCACAATATCCTCACTGACAAACTGATGAAATACAGACTAGGTAAGTGGACAGTGAGGTGGACTGAAAATTGGGTGAACTGCTGGGCACAAAGGGTTCCAGCTGGAGGCGAAGTGCAAAGTCCTGCACCTCAACAAGAGGAATTGCAAAGTCTTGCACCTGGGGAGGAATAATCCCATGCACCTGTACAGGTTGGGGGCCAACCATCCAGAAAGCAGCTTTGCAGAAAAGGACTTCAGGGTCCCTGTGGACACGGAGCTGAACATAAGACAGCAACGTGCCCTTGTAGCAAAGGCAGCCAGCAGCATCCTGGGTTGCATTAGGAAGATGATAACCAGCAAGTCGAGGGAGGTGATTATTCCCCTCTACTCAGAACTTGTAAGACCACATCTGGAGTGCTGTGTCTGGTTCTGGGCTCCTCTGTATGCAAGAGACATGAGTATACTGGAACATGTCCAGCAAAGGACCATGAGAATGGTTAAAGGACTGGAGTATCTGACATAAAAGGAGAGGCTGAAAGGGGGACTTGAAGAAGGCTCAGAGTGATCAAACACTAGAAGAGGTTGCCCAGAGAGGTTGCAGAGTTTCTGTCTTTGGAGATAACTCAACTGGGCAATGTCTTGAGGAACCTGCCCCAGCTGACCCAGCTCTGAGCAGGAGAGTTGGATTAGATGATCTCCAGAGGTTCCTCCCAGCCTCAACAATTCTGTGATTTTGCGATGGCCAGAATTTGACCATGGTCCTTATGGACTCTGGGATAAGACTCCAAAGTATGGATAGCATGGGTCAGAGTTTGTGTAGATATAAATTTGGACAGGGAAACCTGCATGTCTGTAGAACTCTGGACCTGAGAAAACCCTTCTCTAGGAGCATGCTTTGTTTTCGGCTCTTCTCCGTGCTTCTAGTACTGTGGATCCCTACAGTTCAGTTTGGCTTGTCTCCCTCCTTACAGCAATGCTGGGACGGCTGCTGAGCCCCTCATCCACACCACCCTATCTGAAAGGGAGAGAGTTGTTTGGGGACCCATCCTCACGGAGTCTCGTTCACCACAGTCCTGGCTGTGAAGTGAGCATCACCAAACACTGCAGACCATCTGGCACACTTCTGAGCTGGCGAAATGCTAACTGAAGTGTGGATAAAGAGCCCTGGCACACCACCCTCTGAGAGCACTCGAAGCAATAGCCGATACAATAATGGCGTGAGCGTGTGCTCTGCTGCGCAGAGAGCACATATAATGAAATCCTTGTTATATAATGCAGCTGATGGATAGGGGTTGATGTATAGTCAATAACTGGCATTTCCAGGGGTGAATATTACCAAAAATCTCTGTTCATATTTAAACACGTGATATAGCTTTTCCCTCCACAGGAAAAAAAAAAAAAAAGTGACTGCAGATGTCTGTGACACTTGAAAAATCAAAGCCTTTCAAAGTAATAAAGGCAATGCTCAGAAAATATGAACAGTAGCCCTACTACAGTATTTCATTTAAAGGGACATCTGGGTGCTGCTCAGACTGTGGCACTGCTACAGATGTTGAGGTGTAAACGTGTTTTGCAGCGACTGTAGATATGTGATCATGTATAATGCTTTTATTAGGAGCTCAAGCACTGTATTTCCAGTAATATGCAGAATGACAGAGAAGAAAAGAAATGCCTTCTGAGTTTGAATTACAACCACATCTAATGAACTCAGAGGTGTTTTCACTCGACTTTAGTATTACTTTTCAACTCCTGCAGCTTAAATGAACCTACTGATCATAACAGTAAATATGGGCTCAAAGAATATCCCAAGAGGTGTCATTAGTTGCATATTGCATCCTTTTCTAATTTGTACACTTACCATGTTGCAGGATTTCACAGGACTGATGAAACCTCCAGAATTTCATGTTTCCCTCAGCAGTCTACAATAACCCTTAGTCTCAATGACATGTATTATTTCCTTGTTGAACATGTGATGTAGAGGGCTTAGTAAAAGATTTATTGTAAGGAAAACTAGATGTTTTATTTCTAGCCTAATTGAATACATTATTACTCTGAGTTTAAAAATGCTGCGGTGATATATTACACCTCAACACAACTGTACACATAAAATCTGCAGCGAGAAAGCTTACTGGACTACAAATCAGAATACAGCTGTTGATAGGAGAGCTATATACTTTAAGTTACAATATGTTCCAATAAAGTTCTACGCTGTAAGTCGTAGCAGGAAATAAAATAAAAATCTGATGAAATAATAGATAAGCAATACTTCTACTTTTACTGACTGAAATAATGGCAACTACCAGAACTCAGATCCTCTTTGTTGTGTATGGATGATCGAAGGGCCACAGTGAAATCTCCCTGTCACGGTTACATGGAAAATAGTGATAAAGCTGCTAATCCCAGTAAGGATTAACTGCAGAACAGAACAGCTTCCAGATTCGCCCTGGAATGCAAAGTCTGCGCTAAGCCATATTCGTTTCTTGCCCAAGTATTTGGACACAGTGCAGGTGAAGCACAGAGCAGCGGTGGATATGAAATTCCCTCTTCCTTCGGCCCATGCCCAGCAGGCAGGACTGCCGCGCAGCTCAGCCCAGTGCTGCCGTCTCAGCCTAACTGGGTGTTAGGGCCTCGAGAGCTGTGGAGATGCATGTGGATCAGGGAACTCTACTTTGCATCCATTCGGTCTCACGTTGCTTTCTGCAGTTGGATACCTGCAAAAATTGGCACTGGCACCCTTCTGCATAGAGCAGTGCCGTTTTGTGGTAAGTTCAGCAACAGAGGCACTGCATTGTTTTTTCCTGGGGACTTATGGATGCGGAATAAAAACTCATGAATAGATTATTTCTACAGTAAATCTTTCTTCTAAGGCAAAATGTTACCTTTCACTCCCCTCTTATCTCCTATCTTCTTTTTTTTTTTTATCCCTCAAGCTTATATTTTCTAAGTAACAGTTGGTCAAATTGTAAACTCTGCTCCAGAGTACCAGCAAGTCTGGAACACCACAGTGCTGCTTGCTCCGAGGCAAAGAGAAGCTGCAGCTGACTCTGCATGTTGTGGCTTTTTGCCCGTTCATCACTCCTCCTGCTTTGTACCTGAGCTACCTGCTCAGTCTCAGTGGAAAGCAAGGAGAGAAAAAAAAATTCCAAATAAAATGGTTCCAGAGGTCTGCAAAACACGTGGGCCTGATATCTGATATTGTGACAAATATAGAACCATAACAAATTTCAGAACACTAAAGGTAAATGAATCACCCTGTGGAATTTATTATGTAAATATAATAATTGGGTTGCAGTCCAACCTGACAGCACTAGGCCAAACTTAAGTTGTAGGAATGAAATGTTTATTTCACATCATTAATGTTTGAGTTCAGTGGGGGTCCTTCGATGAAAGTGACACAGAGATTTTCCAGACAACAATATTTAAGCAGACATTTTAAAGAAGATGGGCCACTCTGTTAGCTTTAAGAATGCTGTCTCTACCAGAACAAGTTCTTTTCTTTCGCCAAAACCATAAGTCCAAGGACTAAAACCACACTAAATATCTAAATGCCTGCCTTCAGATGCTGGGTGAGCCAAGGAGAACTATTCATCTCTCCATGCTCTTTATCCACCAAGTCCTACAAAATGGCCCAACTGCTCAGCCTGTCAAAAGTTTGTCAGTCTTCCACTTCTCTTGCCAGTGCTGTAAGATTTCCATTAAAAATAAAAACCTCAGGTCTTCATTGCACACTTGAAATACTCTTCCATGCTGAAGCAGAAGCCAGAGGATTGTGAATTGCCCCCATCGCTTCCATCTGACTAGCACTGTCTTGCGCTCCCTTCCTGGGTTTTCACTACAAGTATTACAAGACCCTGCCTTTACTTGGCCAAATCTACATACTGTTAGCTACCGCTGGTTTTTTTTTTGTTTAAGTTTCCTTTTGTTGCGTGTCCTCTTTCACTGGCTTTTTCCCTCAGCACAAATAATATAAAATTACTTTCCCCTGTGCAAAAAGTGTCTTTTTGTGTTCCTCTTGATGCACCAATTTTCTGAACTAACCTCCGTCTATTGTTTTAAACAATTGATCCACGGGCTAAAATGGGAAAACAGAATAATCCCTCATTTAAATGATCAATGGAAAGGAATGGCTAGGGGAAAATGTTGATCGCTGCTGCAGCCCTAATCATCCAAAGTGTTAGTGCAATTTGGAGACGGGAGGAGGGGAAGAGATTTACGACATTGGGAGCTCTCAGGGAAGGAGATCTGTAAGGAATGGCTCCCATATGGAACTGGAATGCTTTGTACACCCTGGCTTAGCAATTAAATTCACAACGTGTTGCTAAGTAGCAGTACCCCTGTAAACTCAGCGAACATTGGAAATGCTGTTACAAAACTAGGGACTTCTTTTATTGCTTCTCACATTTCAATAGGGAGAAAGTCATTAGCAAAAGGCTGTTCTTTGTACAGACTTCCCATTTGGAGAGTTAGGAAATGTATTCTGATAAATACACTCTGGCCCATTGGCAAAGGCAGGTTTTTCATCAGGGAGGACAAAGGATGGAACAAAACAAGTATTTGGATCTAAATTAGAAAGCATGTGTCTAAAATGCCTGGGCAGTCGTTTCCTTACACACACACATGTATATACATATATATGTACATTTCCCCTTGGAACAAAAACTGCCTTTTAAATTCTTCTCAGTCAAGTTTCACTGACAAACTTGTTTGATGGGCATCAGGGACCTGAAGCAAGCTTCAAGGGAAACAGTAGCCATCACTCATGCTTCATTGGATTTCTATGACAGAATGATCAAATCCTGTAGAACCTGGCATAAGCACATCATTATCACACTCTGCTTTAGCATTTCTTAACTGATCACGGAGTCTGAGGTCCTTGGTGACTCCTGTTTTCTGGCACTGTTTGTAGTTATTTGACCTTTTCTCAGTGGATAATCCACACAAAAAGCCCTAATTACTTCCCCAGCTTTGAGTGGTCCAGCACTGAATAATCAATGACACTGATTTAGGTATTGCACAATCAGATGCTTATGGTGTTTAAAGAACATTTTTCCATTGACCTGCCACAGCCATAGGACAATACTGAGCGCTGAAGTTGCTGTTGTAATCACAAGCTGGCCAAGTGACCTTGGGGGTCTGAAGTTGATTACTGGGGCCTTGATTTGAACAGATACAACACATTTTTAATTATTTCTTTATTTTTATTTTCTTAAAACAGCACTTAATCAGGATGCATCTGGCAAGATACTGGTGTACTGACAGAATATCAGAGCAAGATTCATCTATAAACAGAGCTGAGTATTTTTTTTCACTCTTCATATCAACTTATTTTTTATTTTGGCTGTTAGAGAGCACACGGGGCGGGGGGTATTTTTTTCAACATTTTATTTTACATTTGTCCTTAAAAAAATAACACAGTTGGGCACTTTAATATCTACTTCAATACTTCAAAAGTATTCAAGGATGAAACCAGAACAGGAAAAAAAGAAAACAGAAATTGCCTAGATATTGCCATATATTGAAATGTCTGTGAGAGGAATAGGGTGAGGATTCTTAGAAATTAAACAGTCTCTTATTTGCTGGGTTCTTCTCCCCTGTTCACAAAACATGACAATGCCATTCAATATCCAGAGTATTAGGTTTGAATCTACCAAGTGCTCATTTATTTCAGCTTTAAAACTAAAAAGAGGGAGCAGTCCTGGTTTTGCCCTAGTTTTGTTTAGAATGAAAACTTTGCAGAGGTTTTTTTTGTAAGGACCCATTTGCTCAGGCAAAATTTGTGACAGAATACCTGATCATTTGGGGATGACTTTAAATCACATAAATCTTCCACCAATGAGACAGACAGAAAATAAGAAGTGTTTGGTGGAGATAGGCATAAAAAGAGAAAAAGAGGGATCCTCTTCCCAGCAGAAACTTCAATCAGCCAAGAGAAAACTTCCCTTGGACACATTGTTTTTGAAACGAAACCTATTTGTCCCATTGAAAGGAATATACTTCAAAGAAACAAAGGCTTATTTACTTGAGAAATTTACAATAATTGTGGTGTTTCCTCAGAGCAATTCCAAGCAATTAGAAGCAAACACAAAACAAGGGGAGCACAGCATCGGTACCTGCACAGTTTGTGGGAATTCTGTGGATAGCTCAACCATCTTTCCTCTCCCAAAGCTGGGAGGAAGCCCTTTCTCCCAGTTCCTAGCATGGCAGCCTCCAAAGCAGAAATAACAGGAAGGAACACTTTTATTGTGGAGTTTTTTGTTCTTCCAAACTTCCTGCCAGGCCATGAGGGGGAAGATAAACATGATTATATAATAGGAACTAGGATAAAGTTTATCAAACAAGAACTTGCGTTTGTCTCTGCCATAGGAAAGCCTGTCCTCTAACCAGTGTCCTCTCCTTTGAGGACACTAGCGCACTTCTGTCCTCCCTCAAATAAAATCTCTTCTTAAGACACTTGCTGATGTTTGCATCCATCCTGATCAAGCCTAAGCAATGACGTCTGAGGGAGTGGTTGGGGAAGTGCTTGTTGTAGAAAGTTTATATTGTGGGGGCACCATGTGGCTATAGCTAGCTTAGATACCGCTTTAGTGGATGCTGGACAAGCAGCATAAATGACATGAAATGCACTGAAGAGCTGGAGCTCTCCACATGTGTGACTCCACTGCAGATGACTGGGGAAGAGGAACTGAAGGAGAGACTTCATGTTTTATCTGAGAGCTTTTTCCTCACGTGACAGCAGAACAGGAAAGAAAATGCTTACCACAGAAGAGGAAAAACATAATGCTGAAGTTAGTATGGCTCGTGAAGTGAAAACAGGCTTCGCAGTAAGCTCATAAAGAGGCTGAAGCAGAGTTGGGGCAGCCGTCCTCTGTCGTGCTACATTCACATCCTGCCAGGGTACATCGTAGTCTCCTTAAATATACAAATCGCTGTTGGATGTACTTGTGTGATCAGAGACTGCACAATCCAGATAGGCGTTGCAGGATGGCAGGAGCAGAATGGCACTATTTATAGGCAGAAAAATCCTGGAAAGGAGCTATAGAAAGTGCTCTGAATAACTCAGCATTCAAGATTTATACTGCTCCTAGTGATTTCAGTTTGCATACCTAAGCTCTCGAAGCAAATAAACTAACTTACAGTGATCTTTGACAGTTTAATTTGGTAATATTTTTAGAACAATCTGGTTTTGAACACGGTCTCCAATGAACTGAACACCGGCATGCTAAATATGCATGTTTCATAAATATTTTCTACATGAAGAATATTTAGGCTCAACAAATGTTTGTTTCTAGGGTGTCACAAACAGTACTAAAACTTTTTTTTTAAATTGCCTCATAAGTGGTCAACACACTAATTACAAACTGTTTTTATCTGCAAAATTGCCTTTTTTCAGAAAAGATGTCTCTAATATTAATTAATCAGAGCTGAAATGGTGTACAGCAGTGCAACCTCTTTTTTCTAATGATTGACCGAATCTCTGTGCTGTCAGCCTGCTACGATATCAGTAGACTTAATTTCACCTCTCATTTGTTATGATGTCCCTTTATGTGGTTGTACCGTGGCCAGAGACCAACTGTGCCCCAAATTCCCCAGAGAGGTACAGCTTTGGGTGAGGACTAAGCTGCACTTTCTTTTCAGCAGTTGCTGACCAGGGAGAGTTTGAAAACAGCCTGTTGATCTCTTTTCTCCACCGTGACTCCATTTCTTCATACCATGTGGTTATGTTTATGTGCCCTGTTGAGGGAAAGCTATAACAGCGTTTAAGTCGGTGGTGGGTGTCCATGCCAGAGAAGGAGCAGTTTTCTAGTCAAGCAAAGGGGCTAAGCTTAATTTTGGAGAAATGGCATTGTTTCTAAGTGCCACTTTCAGTCCTTAATATTTTTTTTTTATTTTTAATCTTAATTTTAAAAAGAAACTGCTCAGCCTAATTTTACAAATAGGGGATGATTACAGTAGTTAGGTTTGAGTAGGCAAACCTTTTCTTTGTTAATATACAGACAAATGGTCTTTCTCCTGTGCTGGATTCACTACTACTAAACCAAGCTGAGCTGAAACTTAATTGAAGTAAATATTCCTCCTCCCAGTCTGTTGATTGTTCTTCTCTCTTCTAAATCAGGTAAAAATGTGAATGAAGCACTTAGCCTTATTTCCCCCAAGATCAAAATTCTCAAGTATTTTAATTTCTCACATCTTCAGATTAGGGGCAACGCACTACCTTTGGTAATTTCCTGAGATGAAAGAAGAATTAGCTCTCTCGCAAACTGCTGTGGTGGGTGTTGACCTGAACATCAGAGCAGCTAAGGACCAGGTGGCTGTTCAGCAGATTTCCTTAGGAAGGTTTTATTCAAAAGGTCTGAAAATCAAACAAAATCATGCTAATAAAAAAAAAAAAAACAACCCACTTGCCAAGCTGTGAGTGGTCTTCTCCGTGTAACTTTGCTATTAAGGAAATGATATCTAAATAGCTGGCACTTCACTCTCACGTTCTGTGTTAGTGCTCAAGAGATACAGTCGCAGAGTGTGTACATACACTGATAAGACTGTTGATTCTGCTGAAAAATAGCATGTTAAGTAGTAACTCAGATGAATAACATATTTTCGATTTATTGATTCCAGTCAAATAAAAGCTGTATGATTCCTAGTGGAAATGCAAATATAGTGGCACACCTCGGGAATTCATGTGGGTTCAGATCTAAACTCTTACACAGGTCGGTAGGCGCCCCGAAATTAGGTGATGGCACTTCATCCTGTGATAATCCTGGTGATTCATTTACACCATGATTCTTAAAAGGTGAAATAAAAGGTGCTGTTTGGATTTTTCAAAATTGTCATGCAGTTGAACTATACCTAGAGACCCTGGCCTGCAGGAGGAAGTGGGTTTTGTGCCTCTGTTCAGTGACAAAAATCTGATGAAAGAAGGAGCTGTATTATTTTATTCCAAGAGCAAAGACAAATCTTTCCTATGCCTCCTTCCCTTTACACCTTGTGTCCTCTGCTTTGTTCTGCTTTGAGTCTTAAAGGAGAACAGCACATGTCTTATGTCTCGTGACATATCATCTACAGCTGCTGAAAAAGGCCTTAAAAAATGTCTTTCGCCACTTTATGTCTAATTTACATTTCCACAAAATACTTTTGAATCCTTTCAGAAAATAAATACTTTAAAAGAATGTATGCTTCCTAAATACAACATTAGGAAGTATATGCTTCCTAAATATAATATCCTCATTTGTCTCCTGCACATGAAATTTATTGTGTGTTTGGATCTGACTGAAATTTTCAGTTACCCATAATGTTATTTTGATATACTTGATTTATTTTTTTTTATTGCATTGTGGAATAGAAAATGTGTTTATGGCTTTGTCTTATGAATATTTTTTGCAGAAATTTAATCAGTAAAGATTTTAACCAAGAAAGTTTGCAGTTCTGTTTTGACAGTCATCTCCCCAAATGCTTAATCATTTTGGCAAAAATAATTTTTCCTCCAGATAAATTTCCCTTTCAGAGCTCATATAGCTGCTGCTTGCTCAGACAAACCAGTCCTGAGAATCATGAGAATTCATATACATTTCCCCAACATGAATTTTAGTAAAGACTTGCTGTGAAAGGCTATTGTTAATATGCCTTTTTAAAAAAGCAAAATGTCCTTAGCAAGTGCCCTGGGCTTCATTTGTAGTTTAGTTGATGTTGAAATTCTTTAATTTTCTCAACCAGTAAAAAATCCATTTTTCTGTAGAGATCAGTTTCTGTTCTAAAATCAGACAGTGGAATGTTTCACAGAGAATTTACGCTACAATCTAAAGAAGAAAATCAAAGTAAAAGAGCTGTATACGCCCTCTCAAATCCAGATTATTGTAATGATTGTTATTGGGGAAATCCATGCAGAAATGGTCCAAGCAAGATTGCTTCCTACTGTCACACAGGGATGTCCCTCAGCATGGACAGGATCATTCTGTGAAGATTTTATATCAGATTTTAAGACCATGCATTAAGGCTGTGATTAAAAAAATTTTAAAAGAGATAAGCTCATTACTTGAGAAAAATAAAAAAAAATACACATTTTAAATATTATTATTTGGGGTCTTATTTCTGGCTCCTTTACTCTCATGGGTAGTCGTTTATTCCACAGGCATTGAAATCAATAGGACCAGCTGTATAATATTTTTGAGTTGGGCTGTTGCCAGGATGCGTATAAATATTTTATTGTACTCAAAGCTTTGGGAAGGAGACGGAAGTAATAAGGCACTTTAGAGAGGGGCTATTCAGTTTATCAGTGACTCCAATCTTGGAAACTTCCTTTTCGTAACCAAAGATGGGAAATTCCTAGCTTTTTATTAGCTGTACTTGCAGAAATTTGGGGAGAAACATCAGGTTTTCACCACCACTTCACCAACTGGCTTTGAGGGAAGGGGGACAAAGAAAGAGCTGTCTGTGGGATGATATTTACCTTCTAGAGCTGTGCTTTGTTTTTTATTCATTTTCTAATTGTGGCTTTTCATTCCATAATTTCTTTAAAATGTACCAATAAAAATATGTCTCAAGAAAAATGGTGCAAGTTTAATGCAAGCCAGCGTTATCCCATACAATGTCTGCTTTGCCTTCAGCCAGGTTTGCTCTGCAGCTTTTATTTTTATTCGCTGTGGCCAATATTTACACGACACGCCAGGAAACACCATTCTTTTTGTAGCTATAGAAATTTATAGTAGTGAATTAGGTCTGAAGCTTAAGCTAGGTTTGGTTTTGGACTGAGGGTCATTCTTTAGTATAGTAACGTGAACAGAAAGAGAAGCTGAGGAAGGTGGACATCAGTGACATGGAAACATGACTTATTAACAAGAGAAGAACAGTAAGTGGCTTTTAGGATAAGTGGTGGGGATTGCTGTACGTGGCTGGTTGTCATGTATGATGCACTGATCCCAGACGATTGCTAAGATGTCCATGAAAGGAAGCTAAAAGAAGCAGATCGTGTTTTCTGTCTGTCTGCTTACTGATCAGTCCCCCATCTGTCTGTCTGTCTTCTCTGAGCTCCCTGACTAATTTCATCCAAGTCTGAGAGAGGGATAAAGGTCTCAAAGATATTAAGTTCTTGAAAGAATCCTGAAAATGATGAATCATGACAAGGAGGGAAATCATGTAACTGCATCTGCGTGCGGAAAGGCCACATTCAGCCCCTGTTAGAGAACTCAGGCACCAGCCACAATGCTGTAGAGCAGGAGGCCTCCGCTCTCCTGCAGGGAGTTTCTGCTACCCACATGATGTGAACTCACAGCTCGTTTTCATAAAAAACATATGCAGATCCTTGACAAGGCCCTGCCTATATTCTGCCTTGATGCTCTCAAATCACCGCATCATTCTGCCACTGTATTTGTATTTGACTTGCAGCTTACTTATGCCCAGCCATATTTTGCAGATTCCTGTTAGCTGGTGTGGTCACTGTGCCTTTTACCAAAGGCAGCTGGAAAAATAGCCAGGGAACTGATACTATCTCTCTTTCACCTGTTAAATTATGCAATTAAATCAGCAGTGCCAATGCCTCCTGGATTGCTCTTCCATCATCCCATACCTGTTAGTCAGTCTTTGCTTGCTCAACACTACTCGCCAAACGCCGCTTTTCTGCATTCTTGCATATATCAGAATTGTTCATTTGTTTCAGGGAGATCTTCTTTATCTGTATTAGTAGAAAGAGCACATGCAGGTATTTGCATTAATATAGCTGAGAAAACTGATTTTACAGTCTGCAAGCTGAATGAAAATATTGCATCACCCAAAAGTGCTCTCAGTTTTCACTGTGAAGTTGCATCCTTCACCCCTGAAAAATAAAAAATGCCAAACAAGAATCAACTTTGCATAATAGAGATGTTTCATTTAGACACCAAGGTTCAGGGGAGAGAGGATTAGACCTTCTCTTTCGTTATTAAATTAAGGTATCCTTGAACAACAGGTAAAATGTCTTGTCTGTTGGGGGTGAGAGTGGGCGGATTTTAAAATTCACCAAGCCTGGCATGAGTTTATCAGTTTTTTCAGCTGGATCAAAACTGCTTTCTGTAGTGAACAAACATTTTATTTGCAAATTTGGACCAGTTGTATTCAGTACTTCGCTCTGTGTGAGCGTCGGGCCTTGACAGCATGATATAGCTAGCCAAACCACTTGCTGTCGTTACTGGGAGTGATAGCGCATGGAAGGCTCAACCCTGGTGGTAAACTTACGAGGAGGGAGTGGTGCCTAAGTGTGCCAGACCCAGGATATCTGTCCTAGCCAGCCATGGGGAGGTCCCAGATAAGCCTGTCATCCTGACGGGGCAAATCAGTGCTGAAAAGCCTTTGCACTTGGGGGGGCTCAGACCGGTTGATAGGACAGAGTCATCTTCTGATAAGCAGAAGCGCTCTGCTTCCTCTGACTCCCCCAGGCCCCACTTGGACCTCTCGTGCCCCATCGCCCTGGGGTGGGCCACCACACACCTTCAGTCATTGCTGCCGCTGCTGGGCTGCTGTCCAGCATGTTCACACAAAGGTACCTATACCACAGACACGTTACGTTGAAATGGCTAAACTGGCATGCTCCCTGCTACCGATGCAGGAGTGTTGCAGTCCATTCCCTTTCCTGATTGTCAATTATTCATACTGAAACGAAGCACTTTTGTCCTAATAAAACTACACCTCTGTTGTCATGGGAAGGGGAGGAGGACTGTGCTGCATTTTCAGTAGCAATATGGTTCAAGTGACATATGTTTTCTGTGTGGCTAAAGCACAGTATGCAATGCCAATATGTTACTTTTACTCAGTTCACACCAACGTTTTACCTGTTTAACTGGAAAGGCAGATACAAAAACTGTGTCTTAAACAGGCCCTTAATGTCTGGGACCTGTTAAACATTTCAGGCAGTGGTAGTAATTAAACTGCAAGTTTGAAAGGTTTAGTTGCATGATTTGTAATCCTGTCTGTAAACACGAGAGCAGTAAAAGACGCAGTCTTCTGCACATGATCTTTTTAATGGTTGCCTATGTTAAGAATACTTTACTTGTCTTGAAATGAGATACATTTAACTTCAAAAGGGCCTGATAAAGGTGATCACTTTGACATTTTTCTCAAACTGTTATCATGAGTGTGAATTATTTTCTAGCGTTTTGAACAGAAGCATTCCCAAAGGGATGACAAGTTAGTTGATGGTGCTGCAAGAGAAGTTTTGCAGTCCTCCTCTTTTGAAGTTCTTAATGATGCGAGTTTCTCAGTGTTTCGGTCCTGGCTGCTGCTCACCCCATTCATTCAAAAGTTATGTGAAGTGAAAATTATCCATAGATTTTTCTTCTTTTACGCCTGCTCTCAAGAGCTGTGACCAGATGCAAACATGATGATGTGCCTGTGCATGCCACTGTTGCTAAACTGTAAACAAAGCAAGAGAAAAGGCTGATTTAGAAAATAAATCCAAGGTGCTTGATGAGTGAAATGTCAAGTAGATTCATGTCCGGCAAAGGACTCTTCCCTGTCCATCATCATCCAATCAATGACACTTGAACCTGGCGTGACCAGGTCACCATGCCACCTCTACTCAAAGCAGGGGGAAATTTATAGGTCACCTTTTTGAATGACAATTAGTACAAGAAGATATGGTAATCCTGCTGCCTTTCAAAGTGTTACTGTTTTACCATGCAAAAGTCTCGGTGTACCATGCACAGCAGCATACCTGCTCTCTGTGTTCTTTACATGAGGAGAAACAAAAGACCTTTAGGAAACTATCTCCCTAGTGGCTCTTGTCTGATTAGAAAGGTCCTCGGGGGATTAACAGTATGAATTTCACAGCTTGTCCCCCCTACTTCCTCCCACCCCTCTGCATTAAGGTTAGAAGGATGTGCTTAGATCAAATCAGAAGGAGATTAAAGGAAAAGAAACCCCAGAGCAATTCTCTTTTGCATTTGAATGAATATTTGTAGTCAATAGGCATTTACCATTTCTTTTAAAATATCCTTGAGTTTTAGTGAAACAAAGTTCAAATGCTGCCATAAGACAGTAATATCTTATACTTCCATTTTAGATTAGTTATATCATTTACAGTTAATTTGTTATACTTGTACATATTTGCTGTTGCATGTAATCCTTCAATTTGCTCAAGAGATTTCATCAAGTCCCCAAGAAGATCAAAAGCTTTAAAGGTTTTGTTTGCATTTCCATGTAAGACTTACTACTTTCTCACTGCAAAATGGCCTAGAGAGCATTCTTTAAACCCATGTTAACTGCCAACAGACAGAGCCTGCAGGGGACATCTTTGAGGTGTGCACGATCAAACAGAAATAGATTTTAACCTTTTGCACAACAAAGTGAGGGAAAAAATCCAATTTCCTATGAAAACCTCACTACATCGTCTGTGAAATCTATTTCACAAAAGATGATCTTTAAAGGGGCAAATGATGCAGATGGGTTTCCTTAGCAAGGAGTTGTAAAGCATGTTTTAATATGGTACTAAAAGGAGAAAGATGGGAAAACGCTGTTCTAACGTATATTCATTTATATCTGCATCTGTTACCAAATCACTGTAATAAGAGTCAGTCCCTGCACTAGCATCATCATGCTAAGTAATATCATAAGTCAAACCACTGATTCTTCACAAAGGGAAAAATAAATCCTACTTAATGCAAGTAGGCTGCAGGACTGATATGCAAGTAAAACCACTCTGGATTCATTTTTGCTCTCTTCTACAGCTGGACAATGTTATTTCTGTGATGGGGTACAAATGAAAGCCAAACTTAACCCAGCACCCTTTAGAACTTAAATAATCAGCTGGTGAAAAGGTAAAATAGGAATATAGATCATGGAGCAGAAGGTGCTCTGAGAGCAGATTAGTTTTTGAGAGCACTTGGCTTTCCATGTAGGCAGCAAGTGAACTCGCCACCTTTCAATGGGAACTGCTCAGCTGGAAGCACTGTGGCAGATTTGGGTTCCCTCACCCTCTTTGTGTGTTTTATCATGGGAGAAACCCATCGCTAAAGGAAATCTATGGAAACAATGCATGCAAACGGCAAAGCAGTTGTTTATTGCAGCCTTCCTAACTTGGATGTGTGAAGTTAGTTGGTTAAGTGCTTTGCCTTACCGTGGGTTGAGCGTGTAGCCCAACATGAAGAGCGAAAACAAAGCAATGGCGTGTGCAGTGTTTAAAATAGCAGCTCGCCCACACCTCAGTTTCTGTCAGCCTGTAGTGACCAGAGTCAGCTTCAGACGTCTGAGGGCCTTGGGAAAGGGAAAAGTCCCTCTTTCTCCCCCAGCCACCGCTGGAGACTGGCACAGCTCCCTAACTTGGTGTGTAGTTACACAAACATTTTCCCTGGCAGTAAAGCCAGCTGAAGAGCTTTCTGCAGCCTCTGTTTCTCCCTCTTTTCTTACTCCCAGAGGTCAGTGGTCAGTTAATGGTGCTGGTTTAGCTGTTTGTGAGGTCGCGTCCTAAACTGGATCAGTGCAACGACTGGAGGAGCTTGCTGTTCTTTCTGATTTTCTTTGTTAATGGTGCTTTTGGAGGTATTTAGTCTAAAACAACTCGCCAGTTGTTGACCATATAGCAAAATTGCACTAATGTCTGTCCTTAAGCAACCGCTGGAGTGATGAACAGAGAGACAAAGGAGAAAACGAG
Source organism: Nyctibius grandis (assembly GCF_013368605.1). Lineage (NCBI taxonomy): Eukaryota > Metazoa > Chordata > Aves > Nyctibiiformes > Nyctibiidae > Nyctibius > Nyctibius grandis. Next base: position 20,763,239 of record NC_090664.1, on the reverse strand, counting down.
CAACGAGGCCGGAACCCCTTGAACTGCCTTTGCTGCCAGAGAAAAATGCTCCCCTTTCACATTCCTAAACTTAGCAGTTACCGTGATTGTTCGCCTTTAACACTGGCTCTGCTGCAAACATATATCTGCCTACAAATAACATCAGCAATATGGCTTCCAGCTAGTGTTCAGGTCAGATAGGAAGCACGGCACAGCAAACAAGTGCAATCAATGCAGATTAATGATGCCTGCTTTCATTCATGTCTAGGTATTTCAGAGATGCAGCTGATAGCCAATCTTTCTTGTTTGTATTTATGCAAGCCACATTTATTTGGTTAGCTTTTGGTTGATTGATTTTGTACTTCTGCTTGTTTGGGTTTTGTTAGGCTTATTTCATTTCATGACAATATGGCTGATTTATTTCTGACAACAGTAGCAGTTTAATGCAAAACATTATTGAAAGCTTCATATAACTTATGTTTTTAATTTCTGCAAATACCACCTAGATGCTGTAGGGAAAACCACTATATAAATCTTAAAGTTAAATAAATATTTACTGTACAAGTGACTTGTGTTAATGAATATTGCGGAGGGAGCAGAGCACACAGATTCACCAGGAAGCAACTGCATGGTATAAAACATCTTCCTTGGGTGAGGGCAGCTTTGACACACATTCAGATTCCCTGAATCTGCTCTATTTGCTCTGTTAGGGCCAGCTGGGTGATGGTGTTCCCCAGCATTCACTGGTGGATGATGGCAGGACAGCCTTCACCAAAGGGTGGTCAGCATGGAAGGTTGAGTTCAGATCTTAAAAGGAGAAGTATGGAGAGTGGCATGAAATAAAACAGCAGGTAAAGTCCTCTCAGCAAAAACAATACAAAGAGAACCTGTGAAAAATCTTATGTTTGAAATACAAGACCAAAGATACAGGTTTCCTTTCCTCATGAACATTCCTGCTCATCTGTCTGTCTGTCTGCATTTTTGTACCTGATTCTGCAGTGCAGTATCTTAAAACCTTCCAGAAGTTAAGAGAAAAAAAAAAGGATTTATGTATCTCTTTTCTCATCTTCATCACAGGAATTAGACAGAGGTCCAAACTGCTGAGTCTTGTTTTCATGGGTCTTGTTTCATAAGTTATAGTCTGTGTGGCCAGTACCACGAAAAACATTGTTCCATTCTCTTTTTTTATCCTCTACATGCCTTTTGTTGCATGGGTTTATATTCCCTTTCACTCAATTGCTCAATCTACTAACAGTAAAATACCTGTTATGCAAATTATCATTATTTTGAATTTTATTGCTCCACTTCATTTCCCCTCAATTTATCTGCATCTCTTCACTTCCTTGGTACATCCTTCCCCCTAATTTGAGATGAATAAAATGTGATCCCTGTGGTTCTTTACTGGGCCCTTTCATGTGCTTTGAACTTTCAACAATGAACAATAAAAACTAGGGGATTTTTGTTATCAGTGCCATTCTCTTACATGTCCCCTGCATATTTTTAATTTTTTTTTTGTCATGCTTGCAAGTGAAGAGTGTATATAAATTATTTAAAATTAATCACTACAGTTTTGAGGTAGTTCATGGCCAGTAAAATTCTACATTGCATGTTTTAGTCTGGCAATACTCAGAAGTGAGATTCCTTTGTTTTTATTGATACATGAAGGATCCAACATGAAAGATCGTTCAATAAAAATGGAGGCTGTAAGCTGTGAGGATTTTCATCTTTGAGAGCATTTCATGAAGCCTTTGTTCCAAGATCTTGTGTTAATTTAGTGGAACAAACAATGATAAAGTATTTGTGAAGCCAGAGGGAGTCTAATCAGCAGTGTTTTACATGCCCTGCCATGACAAGTAGTTCAAAGTATTACCTGCCATTGTCCCAGATTGGAAGCTGGCGTTGGGTAGGTGGTGAAATATCCCTTGGATAAAATTCAGCCTGTATCTGCATCTTTGATGTAGAGCTTTTATGACTCCTGCGATGCCAAGTTACAAGCTCGATTTGCATTCCAAGGCACTCAGCCCTGCTGCTGATATCTCGAGTAGGATTTCAAGCCCCATTGAAGGAATCTCACTTAACATCGGTGTGAGCTTTAACATGCATTCCTTTTTCCTGTTGACCTCCTCTTGGGGGTTAAAGTTGAGTAGCTGAACTTTAGCTGCTGCCTAGATATGTGCTGAGTGTTTGATACACATTGTCATCGTAAGTCCATAAGGAACAGTTGTGCGCATTGTCTTTGAGTATTTTTACACATGTTTTCTGATAAGTTATTGAGGATGCAAACACTTTTCTAAGCTCCTTTACCAGATTCTAGGTGTAAGGTAAGAAATACTTGAAGCAAAGCTAGAGAACCATTTCCTGAAAAATGTCATGAAGACTTTAAGAAGCATGAGTACTCCTTACGTCTTTGCATTTTAAAAGTCAGGGTTCAAGATTGTGATTTTATAATTTTAAACTATATAACACATTTTTAAATTGATCTTTTGCACTGTTTTGATGACAATAACCAGATCAAAGGATCAAAGGCATTTTCCACTTCTTCAGATGTGTCGATCCTGAGAATGTCTCAGTATTAGTACAAAACACAATTTACTACCGAAGAGTCAAGCTAGTTAATTAACTACAGCAGTTGCACCTTGCAGCTCTGACCAGCGCAGGTTCTGTTATGTTGTTGTACAAACATGTAGTGACATTCAGGCTTGAAGCATTTTCAGCTATATTGACAAAATCTACTAAGGGACTGGGAAACAGAGCGTCACAAATAAAAAAATTCATATCAGGTGAAAGCTCCTTATGAAATGCAGTGAGAGAGAATATTTTTATGATTATAGAAGCAGTAAGAGAGGAAACAAGAAGATACTACTTTGCTACAGCTATCTCCCATTTAGGACCAGGGACTTAAAGGGGTGAATAGTTACTGTCTGCTGTATCCCAGGAAGTCATCAGCCTCCCTGGTAAATCACAAGTGAAGCAATAACACCTTTTGTTAGAACTGGTACAAGAATTTAAAGGCTTGCTGAAATAATAGCAGACATTTTCAAAGGTCATGGGAAAGTCAGGCCCAATTTCTTGAAAATCAGTAAGAACTCAATGCCTTGTCCTCTGTGAAAGTCCCAGAAGGGGAAAGCAGCACAACAACATGTTAAATCAGCCACCTTGGTAGCCAACCTCTTAACATTTATCACCTATAGCTATGCAATAAACCTCCTGCAACCCCCTCCCCCCAAACTATGAGATTTTGTGCCCACAGCTTACTCAGTGAAGTTACCAGTTACTACTACTATCTTCTTCCAGGCCAGCTGAATCTTGGATGTTGGGAAGAGTCAGGTGCTGATGCTGCTTCTCCAAACTCTTGCCCTGGGCACAAATAAGAAGAGCAGAGAGAGGAATTGTCTGTGTCAGAACAACAGAGGAAGTGAAAGTGTCATGAATGATGCTTGGAAAGAAGAAAATACGATGTGATGCAGGAAATCTCAGGGAATTCTTAAAGTAAACAAAACTCAAAAGTGAAGAGAAGCAAACTGGAGAGAGTGATAAAAAGTTCAGGGTTCAGGAGTCAGAGAGAAAGCAGCCATGCTCTCAGGTATGTCCACATCCATCAGTAAAGCTCTCTGCAGACAGATGAAATATCACTGAGAGGGCTTGTCCATCTGAGCACTACAAAGAGATTCAGGCTTGGTCCTGAAGAAATTTATGCCTATAGTGATATAAGGCTACTCTGCTACTCAGTGGCCCCCAGCACTGAATTAATGTAATTGGATTTTTTTCTAGGTGTGGAGCAATTGTTGATTCAAGTGCTATGTTTGATTTGAACCATTGCTGTTTATATGTATGGGAAAAACAATATTCTGTGTCAAGTGAGAGAGCACATTTAAATGAGAAAGGAAATGGGACTTCCCTTAATATTATTCTCCCATCTGATATTCTGTCAAGAAGCTATGCTATAAGACATACGGCATTTTCTTGAGTTGCTGAGCATCTTCACTGCTTCTTGGGACAGATCCATTCTCATTTAGACCAGTTTTCCACTGGTCTGACTTAACTGGCTTCAGCAGAGTTACACTATAGCGACATTGTATAAGAGCAGAGCTTAGCTCATTGACCTCAGTATCTGGTGAAATCATTCAACTCCTTGCATGCTGAGTCAGTTATAGGGAAGAAATGGAGTGTCAGGGGAGAGTTTTTTCTTCTGTTGGGATCACTTCTCTGCTCCTGCCTTGGATGCAGTGAATTTATTCACCACAATGAAATCTTAACTATGAAATCTAGTGAGCTTCTGTTCTGCTGCTGATCAGTTAGATAAAATATGTAACTACAAAGAGACTGGAAATTAAGTTGGAGTACCGTCTCTTTATTTTCCAGACTTATCCCAGAATCCATTATGATTTGTGCAATGGTTTTTGTTACTCTGATCCACATGCTAGGGAAGAAAATCCCCATAAAGCCCATGGCAGGACAGTCATTAATTTCAGTGTTGATGGTTTCTTCTTTTGTTTCTGATTGCTAGCCAAACACTTGATAGAAAGCTAGCCAAATGCTTGATAGAAATCTTCCTTGTAATTCTTTCATTTTATCCCTTTAAATACACACATATTGTCTCATCCCTCATCACTTAACATAGTTCACGGTAGAAAAAGTCAAGTAAACATGAACAGATATTTTTTGAGCTTATGGACAAACAAGATCAGTAAGCAGAAATGCAAATATTAGTTCAGTTTTCCTTCCTTATCTTTACAGAAAGCTATGACTTCACTGTTGCACAGCTTAAACACAAAAATCTAGGAGATACGCTATGAATAAGTTAACATTAAATAACAAGGGTGGAAGAGAGGCTTCTCCTTTGAGTTTCAGGTGGATGATGGATGATTCTCTTACTATATGTCCAAGTTAATTCTAAAATATCTTCTAGTCTTTTAAATAAGAAACTACATCTGTTGCTTGCACTTTTGATCATTAAAGGCTTATAATGTAGAATTTTGTTTTTTCCTCTTGTCTGTAAAAGAGGTTTTCCAAATTAGACACTGCAGACTTCAACATATCTAGAAATTTATGGCAGCTTTTATGCCAGAAGAGGTATAAATCTTTCAACTCTGAGCACCTTTATTTATATCGTGTCCAGCTGTAGCCATTTTGCTTCAAATTTATTGATACAACCTGGCTAAATTACTCATTTATTACCTTTAGCAAAAAAAAAAAATAAAATAAATTTGTGAGGTCATCCATCTGTGGTTCTCACTGTTGTAAAGTTTTTGTCCACTTCTGTTGTGATGACAATTATAAACCAAAATTATGTTATGCTTCGACAAAGAATATAGAACAATAGGGCTTCAGGCTGTCACAGAACTTATATACAGCACAATATTCTAAATAATAGTTCTAGATTTGTTTATTTACTGATAAATGAGACTGTACAGCTACTTATGCCAGAACTCTATAAGGCCTTCATAAAATCTGAACACCTTTAATGTATATCTTTCTTAAAACTCAGCCTGAGTTTGAAGATGTTTAATGTTAATCTAATCACTTTGTCTCATTTCCCTCCATTCAACCTCTTCAATTTTTTTGAAAAGGAGAGGATACCTAAATGTATTGCAAACAAGTCTGGTTTTTAGTAACCTTTTATAGGCACTTTAGAAGTAGTCCAGAAACCTCCAGAGGCCAGTGGGCAAGAGAATGAAATCCACTTGTCTAATCTAGCCTTTTCCAAACATCAGCAGTCTAAGATGCACATGCCTTCTAGACTGTGAGTAAGATAGTTTAGTCTTGGGAGAAGATGATCATGAAATTGTTGACTTTCATAGAGCTACATGTATTTTTATTTGTGACAAAGATGATTTTATGCCTTTCATTGCAACTGTGTATACAAATGCAATGTCTTTTAAATCACACAGTAGGTATATCGATCAGTTTGGCATTGGCACAGACTACAAGGACTCTTAAAGTTCATTCAACAGATAAGTTCATAATCCAAAATAAAACTCTTCTAAAATCTCATACAAAGTACAACCCTGAGCTGTAATAGCTTGAGGAAGGAGAAGAGTATAATGAAGTGACTATACTTTGTCATCTCAGTGTAGTCATGAGGACACCTGCAAATTCTGCACACACTTCTTAGTAGCTTCAGGTAGCCATTACAACAACATCTGCACCAGTCAATCAATGTTCTTCAGACAACAGTCACTGAACAAGACCATACTAGAGACCTTCTGACAATTTATCAGTAGCACTAACAGACATTCAGTGTTGGAAACATACCCAGCAGTGTTTGCACATCTAGCAATACATCATCTCTAAAAACTCACCCATGGGAAAACAAGACAATTCCAATAGGATTTCATTATTGTCCAGAGAGGTGCTACATTACTGAGTTCCAGTGCTGAGGTTCATTGGAGAGATGGAAGAGAGCTTGCTTTGCTTGTTGTCCGCTTTCAGCCGTTATTAGATCTTCTTATGTTGTTTAGTTTATTTATATCAATCCATACAAGCACAATTCCTGTCCATAAAATGCCTGTATATTATCTAAAACAATTTCAAACTGAAAAGCTTTAGTCTTCATAACATTTGTTTGAAAGTATTATATAAACTGTGATTATTTTAGTATCTGATTTTTCTTAACATCCGTTTAGTCATTTTACAGGGCTTCTTCCTTCAATTAATAGCAATTTTTTTATTATTGATTAAGGTAGTTGTGAATTCATCAACAGAGAACAGACTGTACAGTTATGCCCTAAAGGAAAGCTTTAAAGTAGTGGGATTATATTATGCAAATAATTCAAAAATATTTTTAAGCAGGCATTACTTCAGCATTTAGATATTGGCTAAAGCAACTTTAATATGCAAGACAGGATGTTAGGCGTTTAGCTGATCCAAATGCCAGTCTATAGATTTGAAAGACTAAAGATCACATCACTGTGAGGTTGACAGAAGTGACACTTTGCAAAGTGCCAATGATTTATGCCAATGTCTTGCTTGATGATACTGTTATAGACAGCACTGTCATTACAAAGTCCCTAATGACTTCAGTCTACATTTATGGTGCACAAATTATAGGTGAGCCCAAAGATCGAAACCTTCCTGACTTTTAGATTTCAATGACCAAGTAATTCTCACTAGGTTCACTTCTTGTGTGTTGCCTAATACTTTACACTTGCTTTTCTATTTCAGCGTTGTAATCAAATTGCATGAACAAGGGCAAACTATACATTCATTATATGATACCAAGCCTTTTTTAGCCTTCTTTAGCAAACACCATGCAAAATACACTAAACTTTATACTCCAGCAATGAGCAGTAATACAGATCTGGCTTTTTCATCCACAGAAATGCTGCAACCAGTTCTGCAAGGTACCAAGGGCCTCATGCAAGCTGCTTGGGTCCTCTGGTTCCCAGTTATGTCAGTGCTGGGGAAAAGGGATGCTCAAGATCAGGGAGGACTACACCTCCTTCTAAAGAGTACCTCTTGGGCTTGACTTGAGAGTAAGCTTTCCGTGCCATTGTAGACTGACCACCTATGATCCTGTGATGTGTATAACATTTTGATTTTGTACATTTAAAACACTCTTCCCATACAACATTATTCCACCTTTAGTCAGGCCTGAAATGATTGCTGATATTAAAGCAAATTACAATGTTTGTTTTTTTTATTCTCTTCAGTAGTTCTGTTACCTTAAGAAGACAGAAATCAAGGAATTAATTGCATGAAGCATATAGAAGCTCCCAAGTAGCACTGTCAATATCAGAGGATATCGGTTTAAATCAGGTGAGAAATTAGTTTCCCGTGGCCATTTAAAATGAAGGAGTAAACCTTCCTGGTCTAGGACTTCTGCTCTGGCACTGACAAAGCCAACCACAAAGGATAAAAGGAACAGCTGGGACCTTTGACAGATATTGAAATGGTGGGATGGTAGGACATGGAAGGAGGCTCCAGAAGCAAAGTTACAATTAAGTAAACCATAAGATTCCACACCTCCCAAATAAAGTTCTCTGTTATTCCCAATCAGAGAACAGTCTTCCTGAGGGAACAATCATTTAAAAACATTGAGTGAAATTCTGCAGGTTATTTTAAAATAAGTCAGTCCTTTCTGTGTCCATCAAGCAATATACTTCAGTCTCTAAGAGCTGCCTAAGAGCGGAACTGGAGAATATATGTCCTACTGCAGAAGCCGTTCATTCAAAACATGATAGACAGCATCCAGTTGCTTTGGGCTTGTGGTTTGCTTTGTAACCACAAATACTCCAGAAAAATACAGCCTCATATTACACAATAGGATATATTCATGTCTGAGCTAGGACTTCCTTCAGTTTCCATCCCAGTCACTGCCATTCCCTGCTGTCTCTGAGGACACAAACGTAACACACAAAACCAGCCAAGCAAACATACAAATGATGAATGTCTAGATAGAAACAATGTCCTTCTCAGTGAATTTTTGTGGTGCAGCTGGCAGCATTCTGCAAATTGTTCACTCAAACAACATGTCATCCCAAGGTCAGATTAGAGCTTAACCAGAAAGTTATGTGTCCAAAAATGTGTTTTCTTGACTTCTCTGAATAAAACTTGTGTGTGTCAAGCTTGTTTCTATCCATAGCAATGGTAAATATAGGGTATGATAGGCCTGTTTAATCTGCAAGAGAAATGGATTCCCTAGGAAAAACAGTATAAAACCAAGTGCACTGGTGTCTTTAGATACACTGCAGGAAAGGCAGATAAAAAAGTACTCATTCAGTCAGGGAAAGAGGATCATTGATACATAATGGCTGCTCTGGCAGACCCTGGGAGACAAATAACTTCATAAAAGCTTTGATTTGACAACCATCCCTTATACAGAACTCCTCTTCAGTTCAGACAGGAGTCTCAAGCAGTGTGTCGCAAGCATTCTGTGTTAATACAGTTAATAGCATAATTTATATGAAAAGAAATACCAAAAATGTTAATTAGCTATTCTTGCTATAGTAAATATGTATGGGTCTAATGCTGCTATTCCGTTAGAGGAATGAGTACTTGCAGCATCTGTAATTTTTGCATTTTTTACATTTCTGAAAAACATAAAGTCATCATTTGAAATTCTTTGTTCTCATATTCTAGTAACTTCATAAAAGGAAGTTCTAGGCAGTTAAGTTAATCTTTGCAAGACTAAAAGCTTAAAAGAAGGCTGAAAAGACCATTGAAGGTCAGAATTTACATATTGATCAAACTGTAAGTTTATACTCTTACAAACATGTAATTAACTTTGCAGTTATTGAATTTTGGTTCACAACCAATTTTATTAGTCATAGTTTCACCAGTGATTCCACTGGACTGAAGCATGAGTGACAGACATCTGTAATAAGGTAGAGTGCGTACTAAGGTGTTATGTTTAAAAATAGATATAAATCACCTGAAATATTTGTTATTTTGAAGAAAATGCCCTTCATAAATACACAGTTCTTGGCAATAAAATTAACAGGTCTTCTGAGAATTATTGATGAAAAATTAAATGAAGACTTGTATGAATATTATGTTTCAAAGTTCCAAACCACTCGACCTTTCTCTATACAATTTAATTTTGTAAGCTAATAATCATAAATTCAGCAAAAAATGGCTAAAGAGTTTCTTTTTAACCATTTATTTTCTGACCACAGAATAAGTAGAAGCTAGTAAAAAAAGTTATCTAGGAAGTTCAGCCTCAAGCATATTGAAGAAACAATTTCTGTCCAGGCAGCAAGCAAGAGCATGTGGGTGAAGACATGATGCTACATTTAAGAATTGCTCTAGAACAGCTGATGGGCAACCTGGCATCTGTTCTGATTTATGCATCAGCAGCAGAAATGGTCATTTGTATTCTGTCTGGATGAGCAAATTCAAGATTTGCTCCCTGAGATGTGAAGGGAATACACAGGAACCAACCACATTGCATAGGATGCAACTATTCCTTTGCATCCTATCCCCAAAACTGCACCACGGCCAAGGATAATAGAGTCATGGAAATGAAGATGAGGTCTCACGTTGTTAGAGTTAATCATAACAGATAGTAACAATGATCAGTCATAACTCATTGATCTTAGTGGTCCTTTCACCTTAGGACAAAGAAAGAGCAGAGGGCAAGGTTTGCTTTTCAGTGTCTCTCTGAACTGGCAGCCTTCTGCATAATCAGGTTTCTGTGTCGTGTTCCTGCTGATGGATACATAATTTATCTGCATCCTTCTTATCACCCAGCAGACCTGGGTGCCCAGAAGAGGCAGTAGGTCCTCCCTTCTTGGAGACTGATGAACCTTTTTAGATAACAGGATAACTGTGTTTGGACTTTGCTGCGGACTGACATGCAGGTGAACTGGCACTGCTAAGAACAGAAATCCCACACAGCCTGCAGCCAAATGTAAAGATGACTGTGATGCCTTTTCTGCTTATTTTGCCAAGTAAGAGGACCTGGATACAAGGAAGAACTTCATGAGTCTGCACGTGTGCTCTCACATCTAAAAGATGTATAAAACAAAGCTAGGTTTAGACCTGAACACTTGAAATTATGATACCTTCCAACGAAGCGTGTCCTTGCTTGACAAAACAGTGAAAAAGTTAAGATTATATTAAGCATTTCAGGAATGACTATCACCAATCTCAGCAGGCTGCTGTGCCTTCAATGCACATTACCCTCAGCCATCACCTCCGTGTCAATACAGCCATCAGCAATGAAGGCTTCACTCTGAGAAGGGAATTCCTGACTTTACTTGTTATAGCAGGACCCAGAAGCATGATATCATACAACACTCTGGAAAAAAATGACAGGATCATTGACAGTATAAGCAGAGCAATGTTATGTCTAGTGGCAAAATGTAGCTGGTTGAAATGTGTTTTATTTCTGTTGAAGACAGGTAAGTTTACACTGCGAGAGAGTGTGTCGCTGGATAAATGTCTACTAAAAACAGAATAAAAAGAGGAAAGTGTTATGGCCTATCATTAGGCAGAGCTAACCAGAAATGGCAATATTGCTTAGCATTCATTTGGCCACACGCTTTCTAGATGCAGAAAGGCGGTGTGTTTAGTTAGACTTCAGTGCCAAGATATGAGCTGTTGGCTTGTGGCTTCCATGGTGGCAGCGGCAGTAGGCTTGTTATTGTTTTAGCTTTTGGTTTGAACAAATTACTATGTCTACAAACAGCTGTCAATAAATCTTTTTTTTTTTACTACAGAGAAAATATGGTATCAGGTTACATCGTTCATCAACCATCACATATGAAATCACTGCATTTCGTTGCAGTCTCAGGCTAGACCTTTTAGCTAAACTTCCCTATACCTAAACACATGAAGCAAGCCAGCAAAATGGGAAAGTATGGTAGAGAGGACAATCAAGAAGCCCTATCTCATCGTCTTTTAGAATTTACTCGGTGTGGTAGCTGTGAAAATTAAGTGGCTGCCCCAGCTATTATTCTAAACAAACTCCTGGTAAAAACTAGATCGCTTCTGCAGCATGTATTTACTCTTCCAAAGTGATCTACCAGCCTAGAGCTGTATCAAGCAGTTTTCTTAATTATGTGTTAACATTTTACTAGTTATAACCATAAGGTGTTTAAAATTATTTAGGACCTATTGTACATTTCATAACTCATCCTATGACTTCAGAGTACTAAGGAATTGAAATTCAGAGCACTGTGTAAGATGACCTTTTGTATGCAAGCTAAATCAATTTTATACTCCTTAGAATTTGGCCCACTGAATATAAAAGAGTCCAAGCTGTCAAAAAGAGAAAACTATATTAAAAAATAAAGCGAGGGGGGAGCATCTTAGCAGTGCCTTGTAAATAGGCAGTTCAAGAAACGTCTGTGAGGTTATAGCGTAGATCTTCCTCCCTTCCAGCAGTTCCCAGCCAGTACGTGGTGCCTGGCTCGTGAAGTGAGAGCACTTTACGGGTGAAGAACAGGATCCAATCTAACAAGCTCTGCTGAACCTCTCTGGAGAAGGAAGGAAGGCAGTGGAGGAAGCTGGTGGCAGGCGGGCAGCAGGGAAGAAGCTGGACCCGGTCCAGCAAAAGACATTTCTCAAGTGAGGCTTGGGTGTGGTAAATTAAGGAACAACTGTTGTAACTCCCTGCTTCATATTATAGTTCACAGTCACCTCAGTGGTTCACACTACACCAGTGGGAATTGGCTTATCCTGGAAATGCTGCAAAATGGCTCAGTGAGCATCTGATGCTGCGTCATTCTTTCCGATGGGACAGCTCAGCTACTGCAATTGAACCTCTGGCTGCTGGGGGAAAGCGGCTTTACATATGCCACCCTAGAAGCCGTTTGTATCCCTGAGGATGATAGAAGGGATCAGGCCCTTCACTTGCCTGGTGCGGTGTGTGCAGCACTGGTAAAAAAGCCCTGGAAGGAGCTTACCCTGTGCTTATGCCTCTGGCACAAAAGCCAGATCCACAGCGTTGTGCTGTGTCTTTTAAGCTTCTTTTTCTTTCTAGTAGAATCAACAACAGGAGCCAAAGAGGATGGTTTCGTTTAAAAGTTCTATGAAGCTGGAAGAGCTGGGATTTTTATCACTTCATTTTTACAAAATTTGGGATTAAATTCTGCATTTGGTAACAATCGGGTGACTTCAGAGGAGTCAGCAGGCATATCAGAGGGCTAAATCTGGTTCTTAATCATTAAAATATTATGTAAAGGAACATGAATAGAAACAAAGGCAAGAGAGTCTCCACTTCCATATCAATGTTACAGACACTTTGCATTCATACAGAGCAGAGTTCATGAACTCTCTCTAACCATGTTAACAATCCTCTGCGTTTCTAAAGGAGCAGCAGGAGTTGGAATGAGAAGTCTCCCCATATACATCAATAACATCAGTCTTGACACACTGATGGGATTTCCAGGGAGTTCTTTGCTAACTGTGCCTGCTAAATCCCCTGCACCACTCAGCAGTGGTAGCTCAGTATGCCTCACAGGGAGGAAAAAAAAAAGTTTGAAGTTTGTAGTTCAAAACAAAATGTGCATTTGTGACATGTGATTTCTTGTGCAAAAACAAGTCAGAGCGTAGACATTTTAAATGCATTTTTCTCAGTGACTGATGTCAGTCGGGGTGTCTTAAATGGATATTTTTACAGAAGTTAAGCACAGCAATGTTTTGCACCCCACAGTTTCTATTTCACAAGATATATGTAAATAAAGTTAAGCATGGCTTCATTTGAAAATCAGAGAAGCACAGTAGTCTCTACTATATAAAGGAGAACTGAGTGACTGATGATAGCTAGCATGTTGTTAGGTTTGAGGAAGTAAAAAAAAAAATCAGAGTGACAGAACCGTGCCAGACCGAGGTCCATGTAGCTCAGCCCAGTCTTGCTCGGTATCTGGCACCTAAAGATTGGAGAACATTATCAGAATAGGACAAGCATATTTTTACTCAGTAAATCCTTTTAGAACCAAGCAATCCATACTATAAGGACACCCTATGCACCTACATGTTTTTTTATGGAATTGTTCTCGGTGGCCTTTTCACCATTATTTTTTTCTAATTGTTTTTTGAATGCATTTATACTTTTTGAATTGGGAGATTGCATTCGGGATCGGATTGTCAGCTGCAGTTGGTGGCATGTTGGCATGCCAGTTTCTATCAAATAAAAAATCCATCCCTTATCAAATTCAACATGAATATAACAACTGCATCAGCTTCATAAACTTTTGAACTGACCCATCTTTCAATGTAAGCATTTTTTCATAACGGAAAAATAACTGTGTGCTGAAATCTGACATTTTGATAGAGTTTTCCACAGTGATCCAATAAATTTTAGGAAAAAAAAACTTAATCTTGGAAATAACTTTGAAGCTTTCTAATTCTGCAAAAGAATAACCAAATGGTAGATTTTGTAGATCTATATATTGTAAATCAAACTGATATAAAAGAAAATGTTTCAGAATAACAGCAGTACTCAATAAGTTTTATGTGCTTTGAAACTACATATATGGAGTTCCTAATTCTGTATATCTCTTGAAAAAAAAAATCTAGTATTACTAAAATCCAAAAGATAGTAACCAACTAATACATTCTGCTCTAAGCACATTCAAGAAAGTTTTCTTTATGACATTTTCACAAAGTTGAAAGTGAAGCAAAACTTCACTGTGCCAGCGATTATGCACAAAATAAAACCCAATGCATGTAGTGCTACTGTAGCTGATGCTTTTCCATCTTCCTCCCAAGAACGTGAAGTTCCATGCTGCACCACCTAATACAAGAAAGACGTCAATAAGCTGGAACGAGCTCAGCGGAGGACCACTGAAGTGGTCAGGGCTAGAGCACTTGCCCAGTGAGAACTGGGCTTGTTTGGCCTGAAGAAGATGTGGCTTTGGGAGGACATAAGGGCAGCCCCTCAGTACCTACAGGGAAGTTCTTGAGGAAATGGAGGCAGGATCTTCACAGAGGTGTGTGGCAGCAGGACAAGGAGCAATGGTTATGCATTGAATGGATATCCATTCTCAGTTCAGAATGGATATCACAGAAAAGCTTTTTCATGATGGGGACAGTTGAATACTGAAAGTCACTGCCCAGAGAGGTTGTGCTGTCACCACCCTGGGAGGTTTTCAAGACCCAGATGGGTAAGGTCCAGAACCACCTGATCTGCTCTCATAGCTGACCTTGCTGTGAGCAGGAGGTTGGACTGGAGCCTTCCTGTGGTCTCTTTCAGCCTCAGTTTTCCCATGATTCTCTGATTCTACATGTATCTGTGGTACCAATGGGATTTTACACAACGTAGATGCTCCATCAGCTCACTCTGCTAAGCACAAGCTGTCTCTCACACATACATGGCAGCATCATGGAGAGCGGCGGGTTGGGCTGTGAGGGGAAATTCCCTTGCTGTGTCTTCTCACACCTTCAGTAGACATCCCCAAGAAAGTGAGAGCACTGATTGCAACCACATGTCCAAGGTCTCCTGGCCCTTTTGGGGTTTAACAGTCGCATCAGGTTTGCGTGTGCAGGCAGGAGGTGACTTGCCCACCAGCACCTTCTCCACCCTCCGTCCTTCCCCTGAAGGAGCTGGCTTGCGTGCATCAGAGCCAAGCTGGAGGAGGCTGTGACATGGTTAGAAAGGGCAAACAGAGGTAGCTGGGGCCCAGCTATGGTCAGGAACACAGTGATGTGATGGTGCAGACATAGCTTGGCCTGCTGAGGGGGACAGGCCTGCAAAGGGGGACCTGAAGCCCTTCAGCACATGAGCAACTCTGCCCTTTCCTCACAGGCTTTTCACAAGCTCTGGAGCTTCAAATCTTGAGCCTGCAAGAAGCACCTTATTTGCTCAGTTCCTGCAGTCATAAGGACAGCTAAGGACATCAGGGTGGTCCTCGATAGCTCTAAGACCTCATCTGCTTCAAAGTCTTTGCAAGATCACAGCTTAAGCAGTAGTCTCTTCTGTCACCTTCATTTTAATCGTCTTTATTTCTCTGAGCATGCCAGTGATGGGGCAGAAATGCACCCCTGTACTCTCCTCCTTGGCTTGCTGTGCAACTCCCTGAGGTACTTGCCAGAACCTGATCATATGCCAGGATTTCCACTTTGCTTTGCCTTACATGTTTATTTAAACAAACAGAAACAAACCTTAAGTAAAAAGTGAAGTAAGTCCTCAGGCTCTGGGTGACTACAGTGGATTGATTGTACATATGGGAAATGTTGTCATAACAAAACAGGTGTTACACAGTAATTGTGCTGAGTACCCTAACAAACAAGGTTCATCTGGCACAATTCACCCAAAGCCTTCAGGGAAGTTACAACATTTATTTATAAGTGAGAGAGAAAAAAAATTCTCCTTAAGCTAAGGTAGTGTGGAAAAATGGAAGTCACCCATATGCATCCTTCATGTGATGGCAGGCAGGACTGTTTAAACAGAGGGTGATCTTCCTAGGCACTTCTGCAGAAAGGAATGACCTCCATTCCCTACCAGGTCTCCTGCCCACACAGCCTGGCTGGAAACTGGTTGTCTTAACCTTAAACAACAGGAGAGGAGAGGAAGAACTGGGAAAAAAATATCAACCTAACTTCATTCTGGTGAGTTTGGGCACATTTTGTTTCAGGTAGATTTGGGGCAACTTAGTAATGGGCGTATGAAAGAGGTGATCAAGGAAAATGTCATGGAGGAAGCAACTTTGCAAGTAGATATGGAATAAAATATTTGCAAGCAAAATGTGGAAAAGGCAAAAGGAGGAATAAAGAAATTCACCAGCTCAGGGGCAAAGGTCAGTGATGTAGATAGATGCATTCATGTTTGTATGTTTTCTTACAGTTAAAACCCAAAATGTACTCAGAAGCATATCATCATAAATCCTGACTGGATTGGACCGGTGTTTTTCATTGTTCAATCACCCTGCCACCAAAGAGAGTGCTGACAGCTTTTGTAACAGGTGGCACTTGCTCTATTATGTGCTACTAAAGAGTGAAATGGTGCAGGCTGTCATCCTATTCCCAAATATCATGCCTTAAATGTGAAAGGGTTTTCAGCATCTGACTCAACTTGAACTGGCAGTGTGATCTTACATCTTATATTGTAAACCTGACTATAAAAACATTTTGGAGTAAGTTTAAATAGTGGATTTTTATAGATGATTTGTGGGTCTGTATGTCCAAGATAAAATTCTAGCTCTGCTGAAATCAATGGTAAAATTCATACTAACTGTAATAAAGCCAAGTTTTACTGAAGTTTTATAAAGCCAGGCATTTTTAAATGTCAGAAATAATGCATTCAGGAAACACTAGTGCCTTTGCTCAGCTCAGAGTGGGAACCCCATTCACAAAAGGTTTGGCAGTTCTTCCAGCTTAGCTGGTTTCTGGACATGCTTTGCTGCCTCCTACACATCACACAGCAGTGTTGAAACTGGCAGAGAACAGGATCTTTTTTTTTCCCTCCTGAAAGCTTTGCATGCCAATCCTCCTGGTAAGCCCAGGGTAACAGCTGGGATCTTGAAAAACACATCGCTGTTGGTAGATTCAATCAGCAGTGCTCAGGTTGTTGGATGCTCGGAAGTCGGTTGCTGGAGCATGGCTAGACTAGCACTGGGTCTGTTCCTAGGCATGGGTTTGGCTTTGCTCTCCCAGGGTAATGAACCCTTACCCTGTCATGCAAGAAATGCTGACGTCGCCAACAGTGTCTGTGGGTAAAATAGTATCTGAATTAGAGTCCTTAAACCCAGACATATCTCTTTAGGGTCAAGGAGGCCAGGAATTGCAATTCACACTTATGGGTGAGTGAGCACATAAATTATAGCTATTTAACTAATTCCTTACCTTACAAAGATGGATTGGACGAGGCTTTCCCAGAAACTGGTGACATTCTGGAGACAGTGCTCCATGGGAGCACATTCCCAGTCCTCACTCAGAACGCTACCACAAGGTCATTTCTCATAACATAAACTTTCTGAACAATTTCAGACTGTTTAGTGGAGTGAGTATATCCAATGCCTCTCTCTGTAGCAAGGACAGTACAATTCCCTGCAGTTTCCTCAGAGGTGCAGCAGGATCTCAAGAGCACAGACAATGGCCTTGGGGACTGTCATAGGAACAGTTAAGGAGCACATGAATGAACTCTGGCCCAACCTCTAGTAAGTGAAACTGGGTGTTCCACATCCAGTCCAGCCCTGGGGACAAACTGTGAGACACTAAGCCAGCTTTCTGTGGCTGTATTTCCCCAAAACCTTTGTATTTTTCCAAACCCAGTGAATTTCCATAAAAATACGACCTGCCCCAGATGACAGGTGTCAGGAGCTTGTATTTTGTTTTCACAGGAACAGAGCATGAGAAGTTATTTACTCTAGAAGGTGATGTGCAGTAACGGGCATGAACCAGCACTACTTAGCCCCAGGAAAAAAGTATGAAGTCATAAGTTCTGCATTTAAAAGAAGAAAAAAAGCTACAGGAATCAAAGACTTTATTTGTGAACGGAGGACGCCTGCCAGAACCAGAAATAGTTCTGTTGCCTGAATTTTCTTTCCTCAGGCTCACAAACCACAGAGGTGTCTTGGGGAGTGGATGGAGCTGCAATGTTTTAATAAAGTACTCTGGAATTTTATTAATGTAAAGGGTTGCAAATGCCTGCAGTTCTGGTCATGTGAGCATCTGCATTCAGCTGTCCTGGATTTTAATGAGGTGGTGAAGAACATTAGCTATGTAATTCATGTGGATGTTCTTTTGGCCTAAAGCAGGGTTTAGGAAGGTTAACATTAGGTTCACATTCAGATTTTAGTGTTTGGCTTCCTGGAAAGAAAAAATAAGCCAAATGAAAGGAGTGGTTTGCAAATGTGGAGATCCTAGAGAGATGAGGGACAGGGTGTTAGAGTTTCATACCCAGAGACTTCATTGCAAGGTCTCAGACTCACGAAAAGCACTGACTGTCCTATTTCATCCCCAGTTAGGAAGAGATGAAAGCTGAAGTGAGTTTTTAAAACCTTTTTCCTTTCAAGAACAAATCAGGTCAATCATACATCTTAGAAAAAGCAAATGCTTACTGTTTGGGGGCTTCTTTATTAGGGCATATAGTTTGCTCTTCATTGTAGTCCAGCTCTGATTGGAGCTCAGCGTCTGCCAAAGGGGTGTCTGTGCATCGATGCCTGCCTCTGAGAAGCACTGTGTCGGCCCAGTAGCAGAGCACTGCTACGAAGGTACTGCTTGCAGCCTAAAGACAACAGCTTCCTCCCAGGAAGCAAATTGAATTCCTCTGTGTGCCACTGTTCAGATTTCTGGCCATAAATACCAGGCAGCTTTCTGAGCAGGGACTGTAGGTTGTCCCGTACCCTGAGCTTATATTTAGCGCTCCTTCAGCATGCTTTGAAGCAGGAAGAACGCAATTCCATATGTGAATCCGACTTTGAACATCAGCTTCCTCTATGGCTATGGTCAAGTTACGTGCCTTTTCCGCCCCAGTTTTCTTCCTCTGCCAAACCCCACCCCTGTCATTGGATCTGTGGTAGTGCTCCTTTCCTGCTCCCAGAGGAGTACATGGCATTCAAAAGGAAGTACACTGTGAAATCAATCAGCAGACAATCATCCTCTGCATATAGTCCTTTCTCTGGTCAGTTATCTGTTCTCAGTGTTTTGGGTGGAGAGAGGTCCCAGGCCCAGCTCTGCCACTACTTGCTGAAGGACCATCACCTCTCTGGGCTTGTCTTTCCCCTTCTCCTGATGGCAGTCAGAACATCTCAGTCGCAATATGTGACACTCCAGCAGACGTGCCAGGGACTCCTGCTCTATGGCAAGACCATTAGAAGCATCTGGTCAGGCTTTCAAGATCAGGCAGAGGTATTTGTTGAATGCACCTGAGAAACTGTCTTTCTCAGGAACTGGAGTGTCACAGCTGGGGAGAGGGACTAGGTGTGCCAGGCCAGGGCTGTTGAGCAGTCCCTCTCCCATAAATGCAAAGGCCAGCTTGCCTGTGAAGGTATTTGAATAACATTTTTACCCTGTGCCAGATTTCAAGCTGTATGTCATGCTGTCAAGGCTAGCAATCAGCCTGATTGTTGCAGGCTTGACAAACACACTTATATTTAGAACTGCTAGATATTACACATTGCACTAGATCACTCTTTCATGTTAAAGACTTTAATCTTCTGCTGGAGTTTCTTATTGGACATCTGCCCAGAATATAAAGACTGAGCTTTCTTTTTTTTTTTCTCCTCTTTGATAAAGTGTCAGAACCTCACTGAAAGGTATAGATGGCAGTCAAAGGATCTCAGCTGAAGTCATGCCTCTCCCACCTCTCTTCCAAATTATATGTAGGGGTTATTGGCAGTATGTTGAAATAACTTTACCTTGGGATAATAGCCTTTTGCTTATCTATCTCCCATCTATCTGTCACACTGTCTAACTTCTGTATTAACAGAGTCTACCTTTGGGCAGCTCACACAGTACAGTAGCTGTCATTCTGTCCTCACTCCTGGGTATTTAATGTAAACTGAACTGAAGTATGTTAAAGGTGTACCAGGAAAGACAGTAATTTTTCCATCTCTCTCCCCAGCAAAGTGAGAGGTAGCCAAAAGAGAAGCCCTGCAGCGCTCCAGATGTGAAGTAGCACAGTACATATCATTACAGAAGAAACATTTTCTGCCTCAGGGGTCTATTAGTAATTTTGACAGCAGAGGCACTCTAATCCCATGCAGAAGAGAACAAGGCTAAAATAAGCTGGGGCCTAGTGAGTTCCCAAAAGTAAGCCCCACCTGAGATACAGACCACAAATTGCTGCAGACTGTATTCCAGGGTGTAGACCTCAATATTGCCTGACTGCGATGGCTGGGAACAAAGTGAGAGTTGAAAAGATGGAAAAGTTCACTTAAAAGGCTCATTTCTTTCATCCCTAATGTAAGGCTAGGTGACAAATGGCCCGCAAGGACAATGTACTCTGAGAAGCCGAGGCCACAGGAGGCGTGTGAGCACCTCCTTGACCAGCACGCTTCCCCTCACTGCAGAAGCTGCTATCTAAACACAACAGCAAAGGGAGGCAGAAAGGATCTGATACAACAGAACCTGACTGGAGCATCAAGATTAGCCATTTCTGAGAAGCAGAGATCCCAGCAGCTCAGCGTCCTCCTCCCCAGGCTCACCTCTCCTTTGCACTGTGCCACAAGCTCGATCTTTGTCTCCCCTGAAAGTTAAAAAAAAAAAAGGTATATAAAAAGAAAAAGTGGTTCATGTAAGAATAAGCCAAGATCTTTATCATTAGCTTCCATAAATTACTTTTTCTCTATACTTTTCCCTATTATTTCTACTCTTATTTTTTTCTAAACATCATTCACTTGCTGTTCTGTTTTTTGCTCCATGCCCTCGTTTGATGGGCATGGGGGTGTAGACTTTTGATCCCTCTTTAATGATTTGAATTTTAAAAGGGGATATGTACAAGAAGTCTGTGGCATTTGAGTAGAAATAGAAACCTGTCATGTTCAAAGAAGCCTAAAATTCAAGGCAGAAATTGTTGAAACATGGCATAGCTTTTCCACGGGATAGCATATGTCCAGTTCTTCAAAGAGGAATACGTGGAAATCTCCTTAACAAGGAATCATCATACCTTTACAAGGTATATGACCTTTAGAGCTGCAAAGCTAAAACCTGCTAGGCCTTTGTGCATTTAATCATATTCAAAACTCACCAACCCATATCTGTCCCTCCTAGCCTGCTGTCCAGCTGATCCAGCTGGTGACATGAGCTGCTAAGGACATGCTTGGCGGCCAGGCTCCGTGCAGAACAAATATCAGTGCGTTGCCTCATGAGCAAGTGTGAGAAAAGGTAGGAGAGCCACAAACGACAGGGAACTGGCCTGAGGCAGTGCAGCTTGTTAGCAGAGAGAGTGGAGCGGCCCTGAAACAGATGTAACCAACACCCTTCATCTGTAATCACTGTATGGTTCTCACGTCAGGAGAGTCTGGGCAATATAAGGATCTCAACGGCTGTCAACGTCCAGTCCATGAGAAAACAGAAGATGTGGCAAACCTCCAAGCATAGCTTGGCTCGATGGTTCAGCAAGTTAGTGTTATACTGGAGAGACACTTACTTTCCAGCTACTGATCTCAGTTCTACTTTTTTTTCCCTTTTTGACAGATGGGGATTAGTGTAGATAGCCATAGACTTAATCTCTGGAGAGCAGGAAACATTTTATGCCACTCAACAGTAGGCTTTATGGATGCTAGAGGTCAAATTCACGATGATATCTGAAAACCTAAATCCTATAGGGGTATTTGACTTCCCTCTACCCTTGGTGGGAATTTAGCCACTGGAGAGTTAGACCTTAAATACCTTTGGGAAACTGAGCCTAGACAGCTGACATTTAAACAATTCATTGGGGAGTTACTTCTTGAGCTGTTCCCAAGTTTCAAGGATCCCTACTTCAGTTATAAAGCAGGGTGGGGGGGAACAGATTATAACAGTATTTACATAGTGATTGAATAATCCTTCAAGTAGCAAGACAGCTACCTGCTGTAGAAAAAGTACTGGCAAGCTTGTACTTTTAAGTAGAACATTGGCCTTTCCCTCTTAACAGCATAGCTGGGAAGCTGTTTAGTGAGTGATATACCTGCAGCCGTAGACCCTGAGAATCTAATACCCCATTCATTCTGTTTAGCTGGAATGGTATTGGAGAAACTGAATTTTACATCAGACCTGTCAATAATTCCACATTTATTAGTACAATGCCTCTCTCATATACTACAGGCATTACTTAAAACGTTTGCTATGTCATCTCACCTGCAGGAAAAAAAAAGTGCTGGATTTCACTTTGAAATGAGGATGTCCAATATGTGTCAAAACATGTTGCCTCTTCTATTAATTCCTTCCCATAAGCATTTCAACGACCACGGTTTAAATTAAAATTCAAGAGTGAAATGACTTAAAATAAGGTATCACCAGTACCTTCAAGGACACTGTCCCTTTAAGGCCTTGCTGTCGGCCCCAATTAACATTCCAGTTTTATTGCACGTACCTGGTCTGAAGAGAGCCGGTAGCCACTGGGTGTAGCATAAATTGTTGGCCTTCAGCAAAATGAACAGCTGAAACGCACACGGTACCTGACCATGCTTGTTAGGCTATTTGCTCCTTTAATCACACACTGCACTCATGAATGCCTGCCATTCAATTATCTTCAAAGCCTTCATCATGTTACTAGACAATAAAATGTTACAAGACAGGTATTACTGTGTTATGGTCAACTGATATCTAGAAGTGTCTCGTTATTCCCTTCAGTGATTAGCTACAATTACTGCTTTAACCCAAGTATTTAAGGCCACAACTGTTTCAAATATTCGTCATAGGATACCTTATGAACTGGAGAAGTGTTCATGGAGGAAGGACCAGTGGTTCCCAGCTGACTATGCCCAGAGCAGCAGCAACCCCAGAGAGGGTGCTCCCAAAAATGCTTTGACCCCCAGTTTGCTCCTAAGACACAGCACTCGCTAGCCTAAGGGTAGGCAGCCTACATCTTGCCTGTGCTGATTGCAAGTGATATCAGACCTTTCAGGAGGGATCCATGTGCAAGACCGATCTTGAGTCATCTTTCTTGCCCTAAATCACTCCAGGCAGAGCTGATGGGATAGTTGGAGGCCAGAAATTCATCTGAAGCACTCAAAACGTCTCCCACCGGAGATGCCACAGAAGCCACCAGAAGGCTGCACCTGTGTATTCAGGCTATGTTGGCCCCAAAGAAGTAACGTTACCCCTCTCTGGTAACACAGGCATGCCTGGCCCCAAAGTTACTGCAGTTTCTGTATTTCAGTTGAGAATTTGTAATTAGATTTAAGATTAGGCCATCTTGTTTGTTAAGCCGATGCAGTCCTATCCTAACAAAGACCCTTCAACCAATTTAGGACCAGGGCAGGTTTTTGTTCTTGACACCTGAAAACAGCAAATTGTGAGAGTTAGAACCAATACAAGACTACACAATCCCACGTTCCTTGAATTTTTGTAAATTTGGTAACTCCCTGAATTCAAATTCTTTGTTTCCTTCAGGCCACACCATTTATGGTGAGCAGTGGGCAATGGAGAGTTACCTCCAGGAAGGGAGAGTTCTATGGGCAAGCAGAGATGTAGGAGGCAGGGCTGGTGGTAGTGCAGTGGGAAGGCTGATTGTCAAGGAGAAGGCAGGACAGACCCAGGATTTAACATTTCTCAGTAAATCTAAATTACATCAGGATCAAACTAAGGCTGCCTTTCTCCCTTTCACCCTGCCCAACGTAAGTCAAACTCTGGCGAAGGGGAGAATTTATCCTGATCTTTGAGTTCAAAGGCAAGACACACATTTCACAGCGGTGCTGCAGGAGGTGGAAATAATACCTGCATAAAGCAGTAAAGAAGAACAGCCAGCCTTTCACTGGGGGAAAGGCAATTTTACAGGCACATTGCCAATCGAAACTGCTTTCCCACTGCAGTTCAGAGTGGCCCCAGTATTCACTCTGCCTTCCACATTGCATTCAATGTGACAAACTAATAACCACAGCTGGCACTGCCGCTGGCAAAGTCAGTGCTTACCTCAAGCAGATGACTGGTAGGAACAGCAAAATAGCTTTCTCTTTACCTACCAGCAGAGCTCCAGAAAGTCATTTAAGGGGATGTGGCAGATGTCCCACCCCAGTGGCACAGGAGTAGCAAGCCTGGCTCTCCAGCCCTTCTTTTGTCCTTTCCCATACAGAAGCAGGATGACCCCAGTCCTCCAGCCTTGGAGCTGCAAAATTCAATCCTGCCAACACTGCTGAGAAGCTTTGAGCTGGCCCTGCAGACAGTGCGGCTCATTGCAAAAAAATGAGTTGCCAGTTTTGTTTCTTGTGCTACAATGGAACTTATTTAAATAAAATCCTGATTAAGACAGGAAGCCACGGACTTGATTCACAGCAGGGAAAGCTGAAAACTGCTTGCTACATGCCGTTAAATTACCAATTTCTACCATTTTATTTTTAAAGCAAAGTGCTGTTTCTTTGAACTGGGAACAACACGGCATGCACATAATTTCGGATAATGTGTATGCAAGGTCACTTTGTTCATTTGATGTTATGAAGCCAAAAGAAAGAAATATGGGGGATTTTTTTCCTCTCCAGTTGAGGAGTGTCTTTTGATATGTGGAATCCTATAGGAGCGAAAGATCTGTCCTGATGTGCAAATGGTAAAGCAAGGAGGCCCTCCCCACCATAAGCATCAGTGGGAATCATGCAGCTTTCACCATTCATTGTCCTATGTCCATCAATGAGGTAAAACAAACTTTGTAGCTCTCCTCTCTACTCCTCGCATTTAAATCATAACTGCTACAGGGCACAGTTAGTATTTGCAGATCGTTGCTTTCTGTCTCAGTTACAGAGGACCGTACACATACCAGGCACAGCTGGCAGAAGTTTCATTAGACACACATTAAGATAGCTTATAACAATGCACCAAAAATTTAATTTAATGCTAACTGTGAATAATTTGGCTCATTTTGGCCATATTTCCTTCTAAATCTTATCCAGCTAATCGCTTATCAACTTTTCCATTGCCTGGCTATGACTGTTCTCATATTAGTCCATGCAGTTTTGTTGTAGCTGATCATTTCCATTTCCAATTGGGATAAGCATGTCAGCAATCCTGAAGCAAATACACAAGTGTACTTCATATGAATAGTTGTATCTAGAGACAGGAATGTAAGAACTTCCATAGAAAACGGCTATAAATAGACCCTGATCATGACAAATAAAATGCAATTGCCGGAATTCATATTTGTTAGTCCTTTCAGCTCTTTTCCTAAATCTTCTTGAAAGAAATGTTTTATCTCCTCCCATCAGCTAGCCTAGGTAGGAGTTCAGGGCACTATATCAGCTTACACCAGCTGAGAATCTGGTCCTTTTTGTACTGCCTGTATTCAGCTATGGCAGAAAGTCACAGAAGACATGTCCAATACTTAACTGCTTTGCGTTTGTCTGCAGATCAGAGAAATGTGTCATATGTATTAACCACCATAACTGTTGTGTTTGTTTTCAGTACCCAGACAGAGAATTAATGGCATTGATTTTTAGGTATCTCGTTTTAGATGAGGGTGCACTGCACAACATAGATAAGCTTGCATCATTGTGAGAATGAGCGCTCAGCCATTTTAGAGCATCCCTTTGAAACTCATCCCTGGCCTTCTGTAATGACAAAAACTTATATATATATATAGCTGTATCCTGTAATAACAACTTTCAGTGAAACTAACTTCCTTCAGCAATGCCCTGTTTCAAGGGATCCAGCTATGTTACCAACATTCCCTTCCTCTGCAGAGTTACGACAGGGCAGTGATAGCCCGCTGTCACTATCCTGCTGCAATTCCACTTCACGCTGTGATGGAGAACAGTCAGCCCTGGCAGCTGCCACCAAGATAAGCTTTCATGTTTCAATCGTGTTAGATCTTTCAGCAGTTTTATACCAGGGGTTGCCTGAACAGCACTGATAACGTGCCAGAGAAATCTAAGGCAAGTGAATAAAGAAGTGCTGTGCTGAAAGCATTTGTTCACTCTTACCCGTTTGGGGATTTTTACTGGGTTTTGGGGAGTACCTGTACATCCCTTCTCTGGTGCCTAGCATTGTTACTCACCCCACTCCCTCAGCTCTCATCTCTAAGCAATCATATAGATGTTAGTGCAAAATGCCATTTATTCCATACCATGAGTGCTAAGGTAGCATGCAGCCATATGTGCATCACTACCTAGGAAAGCTTCTCTTCCCCACCAAAATGTCCCTCTTCTTGTGTGAGATAAGCAGAGAGATGGAGGGATGAGAACAAAAAGTTGATCTAGGAAAACAGAGAAGTTGAGGTGAACATACCAATGCATTTGTCTATTAGCCCGGAGGCCAATAGGGCATTGCAAAGCCTCCATGTCCTACCTGGATGCAGGTCACTACTTAATGAGAAAAGTTTTTTTTAACTGATTGCGCTGTGGCTTCTTCTCTTCACTGTAAGCATCAGTATAGCATAGTAGCAGCAGTAGGTATGAGTGGATTATTTCAACTTCAGTTATTCAGTTTCTGTGGCCAGGTGTTTGGCTATGATGAAGCTTGTGCTTGCTGCACCTGGACTTTCTATATGGTTGTCTGAGTCCCCTGGACACACCTGAGAGTGCTTAATTTCCAAAGCAGGCCAGAAGCAAATTCATTCAACTCAATATGGGTAACACTTCACAGAATCACAGAATGTTAGGGATTGGAAGGGACCTCGAAAGATCATCTAGTCCAATCCCCCTGCCGGAGCAGGATTACCTAGACCATATCACACAGGAACGCGTCCAGGCGGGTTTTGAATGTCTCCAGAGAAGGAGACTCCACAACCTCTCTGGGCAGCCTGTTCCAGTGTTCGGTCACCCTCACCTTAAAGAAGTTTTTCCTCATATTTATGTGGAACCTCCTGTGTTCCAGCTTGCACCCATTGCCCCTTGTCCTGTCAAGGGATGTCACTGAGAAGAGCCTGGCTCCATCCTCATGACACTTGCCCTTTCCATATTTATAAACATTAATGAGGTCACCCCTCAGTCTCCTCTTCTCCAAGCTAAAGAGACCCAGCTCCCTCTGCCTCTCCTCATAAGGGAGATGTTCCACTCCCTTAATCATCTTCGTGGCTCTGCGCTGGCCTCTCTCTAGCAGTTCCCTGTCCTTCTTGAACTGAGGGGCCCAGAACTGGACACAATATTCCAGATGCGGCCTCACCAGGGCAGAGTAGAGGGGGAGGAGAACCTCTCTTGACCTGCTAACCACACCCCTTCTAATACACCCCAGGATGCCATTGGCCTTCTTGGCCACAAGGGCACACTGCTGGCTCATGGTCATCCTGCTGTCCACTAGGACCCCCAGGTCCCTTTCCCCTACGCTGGTCTCCAACAGGTCTGTCCCCAACTTGTACTGGTACATGGGGTTGTTCTTGCCCAGATGCAGGACTCTACACTTGCCCTTGTTATATTTCATTAAGTTTCTCCCCGCCCAACTCTCCAGCCTGTCCAGGTCTCTCTGAATGGCTGCGCAGCCTTCCGGTGCGTCAGCCACTCCTCCCAGATTTGTGTCATCAGCAAACTTGCTGACAGTGCACTCTAATCCCTCATCCAAGTCATTAATGAATATATTGAATAGAACTGGTCCCAGTACCGACCCTTGAGGGACTCCGCTAGACACAGGCCTCCAAATGGACTCAGTCCCATTGACCACCACTCTCTGGCTTCTTTCCTTCAGCCAGTTCACAATCCACCTCACTACCCGATCATCCAGACCACACTTCCTCAGTTTAGCTGCGAGGATGCTGTGGGAGACCGTGTCAAACGCTTTACTGAAATCGAGATAGACCACATCCACAGCTTTACCATCATCTATCCACCGGGTTACGTCCTCATAAAAGGCTATCAAATTGGTTAAGCATGACTTCCTCTTGGTGAAGCCATGCTGAGTGCCCCTAATGATCCCCCTGTCCTTGATGTGCCTAGAGACAGCACCAAGGACAAGTTGTTCCATCACCTTTCCGGGGATGGAGGTGAGGCTGACCAGTCTATAGTTACCCGGGTCCTCCTTCTTGCCCTTTTTGAAGACTGGAGTGACATTCGCTTTTCTCCAGTCCTCAGGCACCTCTCCCGTTGCCCACGACTTAGCAAAGATGATGGAGAGTGGCCTAGCAATGACTTCCGCCAGCTCCCTCAGCACCCGCGGGTGCATCCCATCAGGGCCCATGGATTTATGGATGTCCAGATTGCTTAATTGGTCCCTGACCCAGCCCTCATCTACCAAGACAGATTCCTCCTCTATCCTGACTTTTTCTGGGGCTTCAGGGGTCCGGGGCTCCTCAGGACAGCCTCCAGCAGTATAGACAGAGGCAAAGAAGGCATTCAGTAACTCCGCCTTCTTTTTATCCTCTGTCTCCAGGGCCCCCACCTCATTCATCAGTGGGCCTACATTGCCGCTAGTGTTGGCTTTACCTGCAATGTATTTGAAGAAGCCCTTTGTGTTGTCCTTGACCTCTCTTGCAAGGTTTAATTCCAAGGAGGCCTTAGCTTTCCTAGTTGCCTCCCTACATCCTCTGACAACAGACTTATATTCCTCCCAAGTGGCCAGCCCCTCCTTCCATGATCTGTACACCCTCTTCTTCCACTTGAGTTTGCCCAGCAGTTCCCTGTTTAACCATGCAGGTCTCCTGGTACCCTTCCTTGACTTCCTACCTGCTGGGATGCTCTGATCTTGAGCTCGGAAGAAGCAGTCCTTGAATGCTAACCAACTATCTTGGGCCCCCTTACCTTCTAGTACCCTGTCCCATGGGATTTCCCCTAGCAATTGCTTGAAAAGGCCAAAGTTGGCCCTCCTGAAGTCCAGGGTTGTGATTCTGCTAGCTATTCTGTTCCTGCCACATGAGATCCTGAACTCTACCATCTCATGGTCACTACAACCAAGGCTGCCCTCAACCTTCACCTCTTCAACCAGACCCTCCTTGTTAGTAAGGATAAGATCCAGCAGCGCTCCTCTCCTAGTTGGCTCATCCACCATTTGCATCAGAAAGTTATCATCAATGCACTGGAGGAACCTCCTGGACTGAGGATGGCTGGCTGAGTAGGCCTCCCAGCAAATATCAGGGTAGTTGAAATCCCCCATGACAACCAGACACTGTAATTGCGAGACTGCTCTCAGCTGCCTGTAGAAGGCCTCATCACCCTCCTCATCCTGATCCGGTGGCCTGTAATAGACACCCACAACAGTATCACCCCTGCCAGCCTGCCCCTTAATTCGCACCCACAAACTCTCAACTCGCTCCTGATCCGCCCCTGGACAGAACTCAATACATTCTAGCTGCTCACTCACATAAAGAGCAACTCCACCACCTCTCCTTAGTGGCCTGTCTTTCCTGAACAGGACATAGCCATCCATGACCACATTCCAGTCATGCGAGGCGTCCCACCAAGTCTCTGTAACTGCCACTAAATCATAGCCCCCCGACCGATCACAGATTTCCAGCTCCTCCTGTTTATTTCTCATGCTGCGCGCATTGGTGTACAGGCATTTCAGGGAGCGAGCTGAGCACACCGATTTCACCCCAGGGGCATGGGAGGCCTCCTGGTCTACCTCAACACTAGAGCGTTGCCCCAGTGGAGCAAGCCCAGCTACTACCCCATCCCCCTTCGAATCTAGTTTAAAGCTCTCCGAATGAGCCCTGCTAATTCCTGTCCCAGAGCCCTTTTGCCCCTACGACATAAACCTTTCCCATGTATTACGGTCACGCCTGGTGTCTTATAAAACCAGCCATTATCAAAGAACCCAAAGCCCTGCCTGTAGCACCAGTCTCGTAGCCAGGCACTAATAGAGAGAATCCTACTATTCCATCCCACATCATCACCTGAAAATGGAAGGAGGGAGGAGAAAACAACTTGTGCCCCAGACTCTTTCACCAACCGTCCTAGGGCCTTGTAGTCTTTCTTCATCTCCCTCAGACTACGGGATGCAGCTTCTTCCCCGCCTGTCTGGAAGATCAGCAGGGGGTAGTAGTCTGTGGCCTTCACCAGGTTGGGCAGTTGCCTGGTGATATCCCTGATTCGGGCTCCAGGCAGGCTGCAGACCTCCCTGTGATGGGGGTCAGCTCTGCATATTGGGCCCTCAGATCCCTTTAGGAAGGAGTCTCCAACCACTAAAACTCTTCTCTTCTTCCTTGTGGAGGAGGTAGCTATATGCCTGTCAGGTTTTTCTGACTGTGGTGGGACCTCTGATATAGGTTGCCTCTCCACCACATCCCCTCTGGACCGGCTGTATTCCACTAGGGCTTCATATCTATTGCTCAGAGGCACCTGTGGAGGCAAAGTAGGCAAGGAGGGCACTCGCCTTTTGCCACAGCCATAGACTTGCCTCCACTCACTCCTCTCCTCTAGGTTATTGTTTTCCACCTGAGAGGGGCAGAGTACAGGGGTCCCTCGATCCTGGGAGCTCTCCGGCAGGTGCTCCCATTTTTGTTGCAGGGAGGGCAAAGCCTGGCTCCACCAGTCTATCTCCATTTCAGCCTCCCGAATGCTCCTAAGCCTTTCTACTTTGGCTTGAAGCCTTTCAACCTGGCTTTGCAGCTGTGCCGCTCGGCCAAGCAGATCATCTACCTGCTCACAGCGCACACAGCCCCCTGACACCACAGAGACGCTGTAGCATTCCCTGCAGCCGGCAACCCGCACCATTGCCTCCTTCTGTGGGAGCTCTGTCTGGGTTCCCACATCCATTTTGGTCTTCTTCTGCCGGGTAGATACTATTGTTCTTTCACTGAGCTGGGAAATACCTGTTGGTGACACCCCTGGTTCACAGCTCCTTGGCACCTTCCTCGCCTTGTGCATTGGGAGGGAGTCAGCGCCCTCCCCAACGAGCTGCAAACTGCTGCGGCCTCTCCTGCCCTGGGACACACCCAGTCACTGCTGACTCTGACTCTGACTCTGACTCTGACTCTGACTCTGACTCTGACTCTGACTCTGACTCTGACTCTGACTCTGACTCTCCCCTCTGGCCACGGACTAGTCCCTGCCCTGCAGGAGGCTTTTTATCACCCAATCAATCACCACCCCCAATCAACAGGGGGTGGTGCGTTTAAATCGCCTGCGGTGCCTCCGGCTACGCCCCCTCCTCTCCTGATTCGTTGCCGGGAACCTCCGGGTCCAGGGTGGGGGGAAAGCAGCTCGGGGCTGCTGCTCCAGGGGGGTCAAGAGTATGAAAACCGCCCGATTACAGCCCGATACCGCCCTCGCCCCCACACTAACCTCAAGTCGCTGTCGCTGCTGCCGCCGCCGCTGTCAGCTGTTTTCACTTACTGAATTCTTTATTATAGCAGTCCTTCAGTGGGACCCTGAAGCTCAAACTGACTCCCAGCTATGGACTCTGCTTATATGATGCTACTGAGACTTGTATTACAATAATAAGCCACTGGAGATATTATTCACTGTATGTAATTAAGATGTTGGTTAACCATGACACCCAGAATGAGCATTAGAGCAAAGACACTTTGTAAATCTGTAGCAGTATTCCAAGCCATCAAGATATCAGTTTGACTGACAGATCAGATAATCTCTTTAGTAATCCTCTGAATTCTAAACACAGAAACCCGCAACTCACCATCAGATAAGAATATGCTGCGGTTATATTCTACAGTAATGGAGAACAGAGTTTCAGTTGGCTGGGTTTATCCACTCACTGTTTGCTTAACATCTCTGTGTGCTTAGAGCATCTCTGTTTCAAAATAAAGTTTATATTTAACTTTACTAACGTCAGGCATATTCATTAATGTCAATGACATGTTCTTGCAGAGGTTCTGCTTTTCTTTTTACAAGGCACTAATGATGTAATAAAGATTAATTAGTGTAAGTTATAGTGTCTGAAGTGTATACCTTCAAGCTGTTAAATGTGTCAATGGAGATCCATTATGACAACAACGGGCATATTATTCTCAATAGGGATTGCTCTATTTACCAGTATGAGATGTGTGCTCTTACTAAGACAAAACCAGTGAGAAGAGCCCAGATTGGAATGCAGCTGAAATAAGAGCCTTGTTTTACACAGCGTGATAAGCTTTGATTTTGTAAACACTATTACTTTGCTTTCATTACATATTCCTGCTGGTATTATTTCATGGCATCAGCTATTTTACAGGTTTTTATTTGTCATCATACAAAATCAGGCCAACAGAACACGCTTAGCACTTCACGGCTTGAAAAATAAAATCAACTTGGTGATTTATGAAGGATAAGTACTTGAATTTCAAATTGAATCTGTGTATCCATATCAATATCTGCGCAGGTCTAGATGGCCCATCAGATGAAAAAGGTTAAAGCTCACCAAATTTCTACAGCCACTGGCACACAAGGGAGTATTGTGGCTAACAGCACATCTATATGCTTGGACATCCCATAGCCCAGTTAAGCAGGCATCCACTCACTACTGGATCGGAGAGGGGTGATGACCACTGTAAAGCCCAAATCCATCTGTGTCTGTGGATACATATCAGCAATTTAGATGTACTCCCACCATCTCTTCATTCAACCATCTCTTTAAATTGTTAGAAGATTTAAACTGATTTTAAGGCCATTATCAACATGTTTTAAAATAAACGTGAAATGCAACAGTAGGGTATTTGCTGCAAACTTACTGTTTAAATGTTACAAACAGCAGTAGCAAATGGATTGCTCAGAATATTTTGAGTGCATAAGCCAGTTATTAAAATTCAGTGCTTGAACAGGTTTTCAGAAAGTCCAGTAACTGCATGGGATGGACAAGTCCTCAGTACGCTGAGACGGGTACATCTGAAGTCATTTCCAAATGCCCCCACAGCAGCCTGTCTATTCCAGCCAAATGGAATAGACAGCTCTCCTCCACTTCCCAGGTTGTCACGCTAGAGGGTTTTCCTTTGTATTTCTCAAAGCAATATTTTTCTCATGCACTCTTAAAAATTGTTTCTCAAGACTATGTTATCCAAACCTGAGATTCTATGCAGGAGTCTTCTGTGGGTGGCATTCATTGAATTCTGTGGGACTACAGTTGGGCTAGGACATTGGCCTTTACAGAAAAACACTCAGACATCAAGACTAGTTATCATTTTCTCTGGCATATTTTTTGTTTGCTTGCTTGCTTGTTTTTAAGTTGTAGCCTGTAAGAAGGTTCATTGCCTCGCTCTTCTGTGACTCAAATTTGGATCAAAGAATTTTCCTCAAAACTTCAGCAGAAAAAAAAAGGTATTTTATGAGCTGAGATCAAGCATCAAAGCTTTCAGCTCTGGAGAAGCTTGGGAGGAATTTACAAGTATTTGAAATTGAGAAAAAAAAAAAAACATTCCAAGAGTAACTTCCCTGACACCTGGGGAAATGCAGTTCCTGCCTCTCTTCCTGCCATAGCCTCTGGTTAAATCAAACTTCAAGTTTTTCAGAGCAACATGAGTAGGGCTCAAGGCTAGATCTTCCTCTCACTTTTTGCTGGCTTTCTGCTAGCTGTCTCATTCAGGTTCACCTTAATACAAGAGAAGGAAAGCGAGGAGGAAGACATGGGAAAATGAAAGATCTGTCCTTCCTCTCCTAAATATAAGTGAATGACGGTGCTGCACCTCCAACCCAGAAATGCTCACCTCATCCACTCGCTGATGAACAACTCATAGTCCAAGGGGACTTTTCAAGAAACTTGAGGGGTTCACAACACCCCATGCACACAGTCTCTGTTTGAAGTCCTTTTCTCTGCAGTTGTGCTGGCCTGGAGCTGGGCTCAGCTGCCACCTGAGGACTCAGCTGGCACTGAAGCAGCAGAATGACTGTTCATAGCTTTGCTCTGATCCTAGAAATCCAGAGTAATGCCTATGCTTAGCTTTATACATCTGGGACAGAATCATAAGTGCATGCAATGTCAGAGCCTAAGCAAGTCCGTAATATCGGGTAGCACACCAAAAATTGTTTCCCAGTGCTGTCAGGGATTGAAGTATTAGTGGACTATGCCTCAAGAGGGCCATGAAAACCCAAAACATTGTCCATATATCGCTGACTGTGATCTGCTTGTTTGATTAAGGTCTCAAGATTAAAGCTGGATAAGGGAGAAAACCCTTTCCACAAAACCTTCACTTTCTCAGAAACAAAGAGATTATTCTGCCCAGTATGCAATGAAATCACAATTTCCTGAAATAACATGAAGTGTCAGGGCAACCCACCCTACAGGAGCACAGACAGCTACACTGAGAGAGTGGGCAACTTTTGTAGACGAGGTAAGGAGTCACCTGAATCTGGCCAGTTCTGGGCCTTCAGTCACAGCTCCTGCTGATGACCCCTATACCACAGATCAGAAATACTACCTAAGTGCCTGGGTCTTGTTTTGCTTTCTGTAAATGAAAAACAATAGCAATTACTACTGCAGTGTTGATCAGCATCCCATTTGTGGAAGGTGTTGAAAGAAGAACTAAAGAGCCTTTGCTTTATAGGTTTGAATTCAGAATTAAGACTAAGCTATCATAAGGTTTCCTACCTTGCAATCTGAAGTCTGGAATTTAACACATCTAAACTACAGCTCATGTTGCTTTCCATATGTTAATCATTCCTAGAGTTCAAAATATGTTCATTTGCTTAATATGAATCCATTAAGGTGCTGTGTGAACATGTATTTACTGAAGATCACATCTGTGCTTTGGCATATTTATAGTTAGATGCACAGTTTATCAGGCAGTTGCAGAAGATATGTATCTGGCTGTGACCCACTTAAGCATTCCAGCCATGTAATTTCCTTTTTTTGTTTTTATAAAATAATCACTGCTACTATTTGGAACTGTATATTAAAAATGCCTCAGTTATGTGCATTTCACTATGAATGAACCTTTTTCTAATAACAGCATCGCACCTGAAGTAATTAAATATCTGTAGCGCTTATAATCACAACAGAAATTGAATTCTCAGTTAACATTTCCAGTCATATTGATGACAATTCCTACTGATTACGATTCCTATTGATTGAAAGTGATTTTAATCAGTTCAGTTGTTTTTTTAGAGGATTGACCACAAAATAAATACTCTTTTCCCATATGAGAATATTTGCATTACTAGGACCCATACAGGGATGAAGCTTAAAATTCAGTGTTGGTTTACTTTGCCTAGCTGTCTCCCTTGAACAAAGAAAAACAACTCTTGTTTGAAGATATTCAGCACCATAATTTTAAATGCGTGGTCATATCCATCTCCTATGGATAAGACATTAGAAAATTTTAAAATTCCATTTCTGAGACTGCCATGCAGCTCAGCCAGTTCAAATATCTACTTGCTTGAGTTCTTAAGCACTGAGCAAGCATGGAAATCAACTATAAATAAAGCAAGCTAAGGGTTTATAAAGTGTAAAACCTAAATGCTTAATTTCACTACATAACAAGTTAACTTTCTAAAAGACTATTAATTTGTTTATATTATGCACCTGTACTATTCTCCATTGTTTTTTTTCCTGAGATATATAAACTTATGGCAAAATTAACCAATGATGTGGAATAACTAACATGAGCCATTCAAATTACTTCAGTCTTCACAGAGGTTGTGGTCTAGGATTTCTCAAACCTCATATCAGTGACAGCCTCAGCTGGGTCAGCTGTCTCCATCCATGATTCCACCCCATAGTGGTTATTGGTATTTTACCACAGATTTTAGTGAAGCTAAAGGAGAATTTCAGTGGGGAGAGCATGAGCTAGAGGCTCTGAAGGCATCATCATGGCATTGCACAAACCAAAGAGGTGCCTGGGTGGGGACTGTGAGAAAACCCAGTGACTGGCTTCATTTTGGAGGCATGATTTTCACCCCGGGTAAGGAAATCCTGCCACCAGCCTGCCTGTTCAGGGATGCATTGCAATGAGTTTCATTGAAATTATTAAAGAACCAGCCCTAAAGTCACTATCCAAACAAAAATTCAGTTTCAAGTCAGTTGCAGGTCTGGCCTATAGAGTATAGGATATGTGGTAACATATCTGAGTCAATATTGTCCTAAACCACCCTACTTCCCTAATTTTCACATGATCCATAACAGCATAGTCAAGTCACAAATTCCATCACAGCAGGGAGTACTCACGTTCTCTCACTGTCATGCATAGTATGGACAGGCTTACAAGAAATGTCTGTAACACCCTGAACACCTGAACTTCTGAGCCCTGAACACCTGAACTTCGATAAAGGGCAATTGTCGAAACACTCTAAGTTCATCTTTGGGACTAATATCCTAAATGGTTCGTTTGCACCGTAAAATATCTTTGTTTAGGTGTTGTAGTGCACAATTCTTCCTAGAAGGAACTCGGATAAGGTGAGCTGATGTTCTGTCTCTTAATATTTTTAGCACCTTGACCCTCTACGTTGCTATTTACTGTCAGCTCCAGAATCCTGCATTATTGAGAATTCATCTTAGTGCCTAGCATCAGGTGGGGGATGCACTTTGCTCCCCTGGCATTGCAATGCTATAGCTGAGGGCAAGAAGTATAACATCTGCAAGTGTTTTGATAAACCAGATAGCCTAAAGATTTCTTTTTTTATTTAAAAAAAAAGTCAAGTGAATTAAAACCATTTTGAGAGCATGATAGAAAAATTGTCAGAGAAACTGTAACATACGGAAAAGATTCAGGACCCAGAGTCTGGCAATTTCTTTAAAACTTCACACAAGTCGAGATGACAAACAGATGGCACAGTCAGGAAAATCTAGAAGGCAAAATATAGCCCCCATGTCACTTTAATGATGCTTCTGCTTATCACAGCCTATATTTTAGATCAACTTATAAAGTATTTTTCTAAATCATAAAACTCTCTTGAGCTCTATTTTCTAAAGATAAACTGGTCTGTAAAGATGCATCAGTCAAGCAGAAGATTAATTCCTGTTGTACCAAGTTGTTGGTTTTGGCACAGAAGTCAATATTTATAAGACAGAAAGCAGCTGTAGTGTGCAAGTTAGCACAGTGCATAAATCTTTGCAGCAGGTTATAGCGAGCTGATGATACTATCCACAGGTAACACGATGGAAGCACTGCCACAACAGAGCTTTCCTAATGGTGGTCATCCATTTACCAGTGTGAGCCACGCTAATGAGGTCACACTGATTCACTTCATGTCATTTCCCCTTTGGAAGCAATCAGCCCAAATATAAACCAGTAATACATTAGAAGAGGTCACCCAGCGCAGTAGCTCTGTAAAGAGTGAGCTGTTTGTATAGGACTCTGAGCCAGATCCAAGCTTGCCTGGAGCAATAGGATGTGCGGCTGCTGACAACAGGGCCTGAGAAGCAGATTAACCCCCCATCCCCTCGAAAGCTTGCTGAGGTAACACGCTGCCTTCAGCTTTGCCTGTGGTGAGGTACTTCATCCCGCCTCTCTCATCACCCCACCACATCGGCCGTGGGGGCAGTGGGGAAGGCAGGGGGTTAACTCTCAATTTTTCTTCTGCTGATTGAAGCTTTTGCCTCCCACCCAGTGATGCCTGGACCCCATGGCAGCTTTGGGGCAGCAGAGGGATCAGGGCACAGCACTGCCAGGAGCTGTGGCAGATGTGGTCCTGCCTCCCTCACAGCGGGGCGGGAGACTTGTCCTCTGACAGACATGATGCCCCCTTTTCCCATCTCTCCACCTCTTTTGCCCACCACACCAGCAGCTTAACCTCTGGAGGCTGGGGGAACCGTTACTAACCACTCTGTTTTGGGGTTTGTTTTTTTTTCAGGAGATG
This sequence comes from Nyctibius grandis, assembly GCF_013368605.1. Classification (NCBI taxonomy): domain Eukaryota; kingdom Metazoa; phylum Chordata; class Aves; order Nyctibiiformes; family Nyctibiidae; genus Nyctibius; species Nyctibius grandis. The sequence continues at coordinate 20,725,659 of NC_090664.1, read as the reverse complement.
AGACATGATGTGAAGCCCATTGAGACCAACAGCACCACTCCCTTGCTTGCAAAGGGTTTCTCACTGGTGCCAGAGCTCTTGGGTCCAACTGAGGGGCTTGGCAGGCACCATGTAGCACTTCACTCCCGCTCATTGCTGAGCACTGCCTCTGGGGCAATGAGACACCCATCCTCCCTTTCCTCCACATCAGAGACCTGGTGTGGTCAGCAGCAGGGTCAAGGCATGGAGGCTGGTGACTGACCAGCCAAGTGCCTTGGGCAAGCCCCTTCCTTCCGCAGCCTCAGCTTCCACATTTTCAGCCTGACAATCACTCCCTTCCATGGCACACGATGAGCTCTGCAGAGGAGAGACTAGAGCTGATCTAATTTATTCTTGATGCGCGAGGTTATACAGATTACCCGCATCTCCATCAGCCTTTTTCCCTGTGCTGAAATTGAGGATATCAGATCCCTTGCCAGAGTGTTATCCGTAAGACTAGATGTGAAGGAAGTTCAGCCTGGGAAGGTACTCAGATACTTCTCTCCCTTCTTGAGAAACCTGTCATGCCAAATTTTGACCTCCTGGCGCTGCTCACATGGGTGCAGATACTCACATAGAAGACCATATGCAGTGTCAAGGCTATGGCTTTCTCTCTAACCACTGCAGCACTTGTTCTGACATTTCCAGCCTCACTTGACCAAATTATATGTGGGTTTAGGCAAAGATGTTTGAAATTTAATGTCAAATAGATGCAGATTGAGCCCACATGGGAAGTGGGAAATAAAATAGAAATGTGCAATTCCATTATATGAATTTATCAGTGTACATTCTGCATGCTTTATAAATTTCACTAGCATGATCATCTGTTTTATTCCTAGAAGAGAAAAAGCTAGCAAATATGAATTTCTTGAAATAGGCAGCAGAAAGAGATTGACTTGAAATAAACAAAACAGTTGAAATTAAATTTTCTTGGCAAGATTTTCTTGTGTTGTTCATCAAATAAATGTACATTATGTCTTGCACTGTTACTCAGCTGTGATCCTATAATGTGTTCTCTGCATCCTGTCAGACATATGATCCTTTGTCCCATAATAGACCCAACTATCTCACAACCAGCTGAGCTCAGGGTCATCCCAGGGTCAGGGTGGTTAAAGATGGCTGTCAGTTCACTGCCTGACTCACAGACGCACTGTAAATCACCATTATCTTACTTGTGCTGATGCTTTCCAGCCATCGCTGTAGCAGGAGCTGTAGCATGTGTGTACAATGTAGGGAAATGTCTTGTAGCATCCCTGAAAATTTCTCCGTGGATAAGCAACGTGCAAGGTACCCAACATAAAGAAAGCGCAGTTCGATGTATAATGTGAAACGAGAACTATTTCAAATAACTTGATGCAGGGTAACTAAACAATATGGTTCTCATCCGTCTTGCAAATGCAAACAAAAATTCAGAGGGTGAAATATCACCTTTCAGATCAGAAATATAATTATTACTTAGCCTGAAATTTCCGGCAAAAAGAGTATTTGCATAAGAAGGACAGATAATCTGGGAAATGCATCACCTGATGTTTTTATTGTGATAAATACCTCCCTTCAGCTCCTGATGCTATACAACTTCTTAATGTTTGTCACTAGTCTCCAAGGTATAGAAGAAAGGCAGGCCGTAATTATGAATTTACACATGCTTTATTGCCGGTGCAATGGCATGAACACATTTACCAGGATTGTCATTCCAGTTAATTATGCTGATTCTGACATGTACCTATCACGTCTAAAATTGATAGTGCCTTTCGACCAGTTAGTAGCATCACAATATGTTGTGTCTCTCTAAGGTTAAGCATGTTAGGGGCCAGAGAATGGCAGGAGAAAAGAGTCCCTGCATACTAAGCACAGCTAGCTCAACAGCGAAACCTCCTTTTAGGAGAACTGTAGATAGCTCAAACCCAGCACATGTTCTGCATTTCTATGTGTGCTCCAGCCCTAGCCCACCTGCCCCAGGCAAGGACAACAATCTTCATTATGCTTAATAGTAAACAACACCTTCCCAGCCCCTCTGAAACTGTTGGCCTTGTTCACAACCTGTAATACCAGGCACCCAAGCAGATGGTAACACTTATTAAAGATATTAAAGCAAAAGAAAAGACATCAGAAAAGGAGGCAACTATTAGAAAACACTTTGTGGCAAGGGAAAAAACAATTTCCATGTTTTCCCTGCAGCAGGAGTCTGAGTCTGTGAATTCCAGACTGAGGAAAATGGGGGAAGACTTGAAATCAAAAGCAAACCACAAACTAATATCAAATGAGAGTAAAACACCATCCTTACCCTCAGCAGAGTTAATCGCTACTCAGATCAAAGCCTCACTTTAAAACCCTGCACTGAAAAGGCAGATAGAAATCTGGGGAAACCGTACATCCTCCTTTCCTTCATGCACACCCCAGTATAAACCCTGTGGGGCATTCCAGAAGGGAAATGGAGGTACATATATCTTACAGTCCCACCCGGCTGACAGGGATAATATTTTTAGATTGCCTTAATTAGAAGAAAGAATAAAGGAAGGAAGGGAGGGAGAGAGGGAGGGAGGGAGAGAGGAAGGAAGGAAGGAAGGAAGGAAGGAAGGAAGGAAGGAAGGAAGGAAGGAAGGAAGGAAGGAAAAACATGTTTACTTTTATGAAAAATGGATAAAAAATCTTCAAGTCAATTCATTTTCTATCACGTGACCCACGTACATTTTAAAGAAAAGCAAGCATCTATCCACCGGGTTAAGTTATGAGGACATAACCCGGTGGATAGATGATGGTAAAGCTGTGGATGTGGTCTATCTCGATTTCAGTAAAGCGTTTGACACGGTCTCCCACAGCATCCTCGCAGCTAAACTGAGGAAGTGTGGTCTGGATGATCAGGTAGTGAGGTGGATTGTGAACTGGCTGAAGGAAAGAAGCCAGAGAGTGGTGGTCAATGGGACTGAGTCCATTTGGAGGCCTGTGTCTAGCGGAGTCCCTCAAGGGTCGGTACTGGCACCAGTTCTATTCAATATATTCATTAATGACTTGGATGAGGGATTAGAGTGCACTGTCAGCAAGTTTGCTGATGACACAAATCTGGGAGGAGTGGCTGACGCACCGGAAGGCAGCGCAGCCATTCAGAGAGACCTAGGCAGGATGGAGAGTTGGGCGGGGAGAAACTTAATGAAATATAACAAGGGCAAGTGTAGAGTCCTGCATCTGGGCAAGAACAACCCCATGTATGAGTACAAGTTGGGGACAGACCTGTTGGAGACCAGCATAGGGGAAAGGGACCTGGGGGTCCTAGTGGACAACAGGATGACCACGAGCCAGCAGTGTGCCCTTGTGGCCAAGAAGGCCAATGGCATCCTGGGGTGTATTAGAAGGGGTGTGGTTAGCAGGTCAAGAGAGGTTCTCCTCCCCCTCTACTCTGCCCTGGTGAGGCCGCATCTGGAATATTGTGTCCAGTTCTGGGCCCCTCAGTTCAAGAAGGACAGGGAACTGCTAGAGAGAGGCCAGCGCAGAGCCACGAAGATGATTAAGGGAGTGGAACATCTCCCTTATGAGGAGAGGCAGAGGGAGCTGGGTCTCTTTAGCTTGGAGAAGAGGAGACTGAGGGGTGACCTCATTAATGTTTATAAATATGGAAAGGGCAAGTGTCATGAGGATGGAGCCAGGCTCTTCTCAGTGACATCCCTTGACAGGACAAGGGGCAATGGGTGCAAGCTGGAACACAGGAGGTTCCACATAAATATGAGGAAAAACTTCTTTAAGGTGAGGGTGACCGAACACTGGAACAGGCTGCCCAGAGAGGTTGTGGAGTCTCCTTCTCTGGAGACATTCAAAACCCGCCTGGACGCGTTCCTGTGTGATATGGTCTAGGTAATCCTGCTCCGGCAGGGGGATTGGACTAGATGATCTTTCGAGGTCCCTTCCAACCCCTGACATTCTGTGATTCTGTGATTCTGTGAAGCTTTTGTGCTGCAACCAAAAACACAAAACCATGCGTGACAGGATCCAAGCTAGAGTAAACAGTGCAGAAATCTGGAAGAAAGAACCTAAAGGAATTATAAAATACATTAAGGAATAGCAACCCTGATGGATGGTCCCATGAAATGCAACTTAGAATGCCTCTCCATGCATCATAGCAATTTTACATTGTGCTTGGGAAAGGAGGAGATATCACCACAAAAGTCACAGCAAAACACACTGACACTTGGGTTTCTCCCTTCCCTGTGCTGTCCCCCTGCTCCTGCCCAGCCTGGGCAGCAGTGTCTCCTTCCAGCTGCCTCACTGCCCTGTAGCCAATATCCTTAGGAACAGTGTCAGGAAGGGCCAGCAGAGCACCTACTGGGTTGTCCCTCTTCTTTCCTCACATTAGCCTTGCCCTTTTGACCACCCTCATCCTAACCTGGATTAAAACCAATAGAAGGGCTGCACCAAGGGCTGGAGAACGTAAGATCATGAGGTCTTGAAAACTGGAAAGGCTTGGAGCACCAGTGAACAGATCCTGAAGAGCTTGTCTCATAGGTGTGCATAAGCTTCTGGGAAACATCTAGACGAAGCTTTATTTTTTAAAATCTTTTAAATAAAAGAGTAAGCTGTATGCAAGGAGGAATTCCTTCCCCCTGTTCTCCTAATAAGAACTTTTGCAGATCTTCACCTTTCAAGTGCGCCCAGAATTCGTTTTGCTGGTCAAGAAAAAGCAGTATTTTCAGTAGTGGCATTCTGGCTAAGCACATGTACTCCTACTCACAATTAAAGGGACGTTCACAGCTCAAGGAATGTCCTCCAGATCTATCTGACAGGATCTCTGGAGCAGAGCATAGTGCCTGCCTTCAGACAAACTCACGTCAAGCAAGTATGTCTCAAGACAGGGCTGCTGACAGACTTCATTCCTTTCTTCCTCTTCTCTTTGAGCTCAGATAGTGTTTACCCCACGGGTAGTGACTTTTGGAGCTACTTCCACAGTCCTTTTTCTGAGAAACTCCCCATTGAAACTGCTAGAGAGTTTTATAGAACATGAATATAGCAGGAGTCAACCTTTTGTGATGAAAGGGAATTTTCTGTTTGATGCCTGCTGACATTTTTTTGCTTTAAACCTTTTACTACAATAAAAAAAGTCCTACCCTCTGAGACATGAATGATAAATCTTAGCTTATTTAGTCTTCACTTAAATGCAGGTTGCTTTTTTTTCCAAAGGCTGATATGTATTCCTTGCCCTGGAGAATACATAGAGACAAAAAAAACTAATTTTAAGGCTCAGGTTGCACTCCATCACCCGTAGTGCTACTACTCCGAACTGATATGGAGTTGCACTAAAGAAAAGACCTGCTTTATGGATTAAAAACATGCAAAAACATGCCTTATTCTCATGAATCCTAAAGGACACAGCCACGCACCCAGAGATCACTCTCTTCCTTCAGCATGGACACTTCAGACATGTTAGCGTGCAAGGCAGCTCTCAAGGGTGCTTCACCAAGGAGAATGGCTATTTGAATTTCCTAGATGAAGTACCAGCATCCTTCTCCCTCTGAGGTTACACGCTGTGTGCAAGCACCAGGGGTACAGGGGACCCTGTACAGCTGCATGGCAACCACCGTTCCACGTGGCTGAGCGTGCACGCTGCCCTCAAGGAAGGGGCCGGGTTCCTTTCGTCTCCTGTCAGCCAACACACACCTGAATGCAGTTAATATTGCTCAGCTCTTCCATTCATCTCCTGGCCAGTTTTTCGGCATCTGAGAGGAAAGGAATTTTATTAAATAAAGATCTAAGGGTTGAAAATGTGTGTGCAAAGGAGAGGGGGAGTGTGACAAAACTCGCAGCCCCTGTGAAAGGTTGTTTTCCTTCTAGACCAAAGGGGAGGAGGCCTGATCCTGCTCCCGTGCTAGATAAGCAGATATCCTGCAGGCAAGCAAAGCTGGCAACAGGCTGAAATAGTGGTAAGAGTTGAAAAGCTTGTTTTTCTATATGCACAACAAACCGGAGACGTTGACAGAAAAGCAGAAGAACATCTGCTCATGCTGATCTATGAATGCTTTCCCTGGCTCCATTAACCTCTCTTCTTTCTCTGTCTCTCTTTTTTTTCCTAAACTGAAAATTATCATTTAAAATGTTGGGGGCTTTCATTTCTCTATTAATCAAATCAAATCTCCTTAGCCACAGCTAAAATACTCCATGAGGTTCTTTGACCAAAGATCATTTGCCTTGCAATTAGAACTCATTTTTAATACAACAGGGGGGAAATAGAGAACCATGGCTTTAGAATCAATATAACTATAAATTACATGGAAAAGGAAACAGTAGCATCCTATCTTGAAACAACAGATTTATTATCAAAGTGAGTAGTATTGTATCGACAGAGTACATAAGTTTTATAAAGAAAGAGAGAAGGAGACACACAGAGAGAAATCAATGTTAATGTGGGCTCACTGTTGCTTTAAATGCTGCTTTTGTGGTAACTGATTTTCACTTATTATTTTAAATTGTAAAATGTCACATTGAAAAATGGTTAGTGGCTAAAAAAATCCTGTCTGCAGTATTTTCTAAGGCAAAACTCCACCGATTTTAACGAAAAAAGTCTGCAGAAGAGGGTCCCATTATGTGTTCTGTATTTAATCCTGGTTAAGACAAGTTACTAAAGGGCCTCCTCCATTCCTATATTTTGAACAGGATCATAGTTAAGGTTGCAGCTAAGAATCGTATTTAAAACTCGATGATTTGCATTTATTTTGGTTCACACCTACTGGATAGGTTGAGCAAAATTGTTCTTTCTGATAGCAGCAAATATTTTAAATGCATCATCTTCCCCTTCCACAAGCAGGATTCCCCTGTGGTTGCTCCCATACACGATACAAAAAAACATTGAATGTCTGATCAGAAGATTTCTTGTTAGGTTTCCACTGCTTTCAGGGCACAATCTGCCCTGCTGTCTTCTCAGTGAAAAGCAGAGGAGAAATTTTTGCCCATTGTTGAATACAGAGTTTGCATTTAGGACCTGATCCAGAGCCCAGGGTAATGGGAGTGGGGCATGTCTTCTGTTTCTGCTCCAGGGAAAGTGGGAGCCAACCTGTATGGTTGACTGGGCTCGAAACACATCACCATTTTCAAAAAGGGGATTACATGGAGATTAGATGGATTTTTAGAGTCTCTCGTCTGATCTGCAATCAAACTGTTTTGTTAGATGAGCTTCAGCAGAATTTTCAGGGATTTTTGTCTATGTTCCTTATATGCTTTACTGTGTCATTCAAACCCTGGGGGGATAAAGGTATGATCTGAAGAGAGGAAAGTTATCTTTACTGGTGGATTACCAGATTCAATGAGCCTAACCTTTTTATTTGCAGACCTGTGGTTCTCAGGTGAGATGAATCTCCCTGGGCAATGAGCCACAGTAGGTCCCACTCAAAGCCGCTGTACGCATTGGGTCAGGTACAAACCTCTGCTAACATTCAAATGTTTCCATTTGTGAGCTGACTTGAAAGAAGTTCAGGTAATGCCTCTTTAAATGAATCTAGGTTCTAGGGAAACATACATGTTCCTATGGATAAAGATATCACATGTTTCCTGTGCAGTGTGAGCTGAGGTGTGTCATTGAGGATAGGTCTTCTCAGACCCTTTTTGCCTCACCCTCTATCTGCATGATCATTGCCTTGCCTCCTAGCACTGTCAGAAATACGAAAAATAAAATATAGGGGGGAATGTAATAAACTGCAAAGCCCCACGGGGTCCTGCCTGTCTGCAATACTGACTTCCATGTCTAAATATATTGTTCATGCTAATACTGTTTGCTGGAAGGAGTGTTCCTCCAAGATAACATTTTTGCGTGGTGAAATATGCATGGCTCTTGGATGGCTCAGCTTGAATGGGATCACCTTTCAGTTTCTAGACAGTGTTATTTTTTTTTAACTTTCTTTTTTTTTCCCCAGCACAGCATGAGGAACACAACACTACCCTAACCAATGCATTTTGGTTTATGATCCATCTGTCCTCAGAACCATGCATGGATGTTAAATCCACTGATACTACAGAGCAGTGCTGCAGGGATTTTATTTCTCTTAAAATAGACTAGTCTAGTTAAAGTCTCCGCCTTTGCTCGGTGCTAGTGGGAATATTTTACAAGTACACTAAGAAAATAAATTGAGGCTTGGATGGCATTTCCACTGCAACTGATGTTTCGCACAGGAGTCAGTTGTGGTAGTAAACCTGTTGCAAAAGTCAAGAAAAAGCTTTGTTTTTTTGGTAGAAAGGAGTTTCAATTAAAACTGTGTAGAAATCCCAACCCCTGTGGCCTAGCCCCTTCCATAACCTTCACCTTCTTGTGAAGGCAGTGAGAAGACTGGACAAGCAGTTATTCTCTGAGACTCCTCCGATGTGCTCCCCCCAATTTGTCCCCAGGTGGAGTGTGTGATTTACACAGATGTGCTTTGCACCTGAAGGCTCACTGGTGTGCAGTGGAGGAGAGATTCCCACTCCCCTCTGCCCCCCATTTCCACTGCCAGCCTCATCCTCACCCCCATCTCTTTTCATTACTTCATGAACCTGGTCTCCTGTGTTTTCTCTGCTCTTTATTCCATGTCACCGGGGCTGAGTGACTGCTGAAGATGAGAGGGGATGAGGAGTGTGAAGAGGGAAGCTTCTGCCTTTGGTCTGAGCCTGACGGGGAATGATGAAAACCACATGGGCTATGAAAAAGTCCAGTCCAACTTTCTGTTTACTGAGCTCCCTAGAAACGTCAACATCTGTCACCAAGTTACCCCTAAAAGGGGCAACCCCTTGCTACAGGACCCCGATGGCAGGTCCCATCCCTCTTCCCCCAGCATGGGCTGGAGCAGAGGGGTGTTGACAGAGGGAAAGGGAGGTTATCCGGGATTTGGTGATGGCTGTATTAATAGATAAAGGAGATCAGAAGCGATACCCCCGGCTCCGCGCTGCCATGCCACCTCAGGCGCGGCCCGCAGCCTCCCGCCCAGCAGCTCTCAGCCAGCCGGCAGGCCGGGGGGGTCTCCGGGGGCACCCCGCGCCCGAGCTCCGTGTTTGCCCTCCTGGCAGCCGGGGGGCTCAGGAGTGACCCGCGGAGCTGGCTGCGGGAGAGGCGCGGAGCGGCTCGGCGGCCGCAGCCCCGCTTCGCTTAGTTATTGCAATGCACACAACGAATTTTCCTCGTATTAGTCATTTCCCGAAGATCAAACCCGAAGACAGCTGCGAATGCAATCGATCCCTACAAAACGCGTTAGCGAAGCGTTCAAAGTAGATATTTCATTGGATTTATTTCTTTTTTATTTTTAATAATCGATAGCATATTGTGTTTTTTTTTTCTGGCGGCGAGTGGCCCGACGAGTTACAACCCCGCGTAGGCTGCGATTAGAAAATGTATAAATACTTATGCTCAAAGCCAAGAGTATCGGATGCAAAGAGCACCCGCTGCGCAGTGCCGGGATGCCGGGCAGGCACCAGGGCAAGCACCGGGGCAGGCACCAGGCAGGGCGGGCGGGTCGCCCGGCTCCCGACTGCTCGAACACTTCCTACAGCTGTTGAGAGCGAAATGCTCCATGAGTCGCTGTGTTTTCCTAATCCCTCCGCTTCCCGCTGGCTACACCACATCTTAGACCGTTGCGAACATAGGCAAAAGTGCTTGTGGTGAGATTGGCTTCGTATCCTCTCGCCGGCCCTCGTTAGGGCTTGTATTTGGTTTTATTTGATTTCTCCTTTTTGATACTTTTACTTTCCTGAACGGGGAGAATTTTTGCAATTTTTGTATTTATAAACTGAGCGCCCGGGAAAGTAATGAACTGGCTATTGGTCTCATCGTAATCGAGGCGGATCTTTATTCGGCCACATTTTTATAAGAATCAGTAGTCGTGGTTTAACTTTACGAGGTATACACTTTCAAGGAAAGTGGATCGGAAAGCCGAAATAATTGTAAAAGTAATGGCTGAAACATTCTCCTTGTGGAATAGATGTTTAAAATATGTCACTGTCCTATAAAAAAATAGTGCGGAAGCATTTTTACAGGCAAATTTCTGCTCGTATTACTGAAATGTGTAATCCTTTTGAAGTGCTATGGTAAATAGGGCTCCTCGTGTGATCAAAATCAACAAAGTTTGCCCCAAAATTCTCAAGCACAAAGGAAGACTTCTTTTCCCCAGAGCTCCCATTGATTTCAATGGTCTTTCTGAGCCTGAAACAGGAGTAACTGTGACCTGTAATATTTTTATGACACATAAACCATAAAAGAATAACGTTAACAGTGAAAGTCGGCCAAGTAGTGTGCCTGGGGGAGAAAAGGAATGTTTGCCTTGGAAAGGGAGAAAGGGGAGAGGGAGAGAAAAAGAGAAAAAGTGGGAGAGACACAGAGAAAGACAGAAAGAAGGAGGAAAGAAAATTTTTAAAAAAATTTCTTAAATATATTTCTATTTATTCATATGTTATTAATTTAGTTATTTCTGTATTCCCTTTTTGTGGTTACCAATTTACTGCGATCTCACAGAGCTAATTGCTAGGGGAAAACAAACAAGAGGTCTTGCTCCTAAACTTACGCGGAAAAATATTCCGAAACGATTCTTTTCCCAAAAAAAATCACAGACCCCCCCCTCCCCGCCGCGTCGAGGGCCCCCGCCATGCCGCGGGCGGGGCGCGGCCCCCCCCGGCCCCCTCCCCGGCGCGGCGCTGCAGCCCAGGCTCTCCCGCGGGCGGCCCCGGGTCCCGGCCCAGATCGGAGCCTCCCCGGGGCCCGGACGGGAGCTCACCGCCTTTCGTGCCCGGGGTCCCCCGGCAATGCCTGGGCGGGAGGGGGATAGCTCCTGAGGAGCAATTTGCCGCTGAAAACCCGCTCGAGTCTATAGCCCAAACGTGAGCTGCCATTAGAGAGGTACTAATAGATCCCTATTAAGAATGCATTTATGCAGTGATTACGTGAACTTTGGCCTTTGAAGAGTCCCTGCAATTAGCAGCGACGTCAGTCGCGTTTTGCCCAGATTTCTCTCTACTCTTCTCCCATCAAGGATGAAGAGTGGAGCACAGCTCCGCGGCTCCGCCAGCGCCTCCAGATGCCGGGAGCATCTCCAACTGCCACCGCCCGCCCCCTCCCCGCCACGCCGCCTCTCTACCGGGGAGAAAGAAAGCCCCAAGCACCCCTCCCTTTGCCCCCGGACCCCCTTTGAAAAATCCGGATCCCTTGCGGGAGGGTTTGTTTCCCGCATCCCCGGTACCGCTCGCCGGGGGTACACGCCTTTACGCCGGCGGCGGCTGCAGCGCGGGCGTGGGGGGGAGATGCTGAGGTTTTGCCATCTCCGCAAAACAGCGGAAAGCGGTTAAGATTTAGCAAATACTGCTGGGCAAAAACGAGAGGAAGATTGCCGCTGCCGGGGAGACAGCGAGAGGAGAGGGATGACTCTGTAATTGTTGCCTTTACCAAGGCTGTGAGATTAACCACTGGGACTTATTCTATAGTGACCCATCACCGAATTCATTTCTGCTTGAACTTTCGGTGAACCTGAGATTAAAGAGGGGAGAGCAGCTAAGCAGTTTGTTGCTAGCTGCCTTTTCAACAGCCCTTTCAGACTGAGTAAATATTGATCGGTTTCAATCTGATTGCCCCAGAGGAAAACACCAAAGCATCTCAATAGCCTCCAAAAGTAAACTTTAAAGGTGAACAGCAGAAACGGCCTTAAGTATGATAGGAAGATGCTAAAGTCCGTTTGACATTTGGACGCGGTTTAGGTTGGGTTTTTTTGGTGGAAGTTTTTTCCTTCCTTTTTGCCCCCTGAGACTCTACAGAGAAAAATTAAAATAAATTTTTAAAAGTGTAAAAACAAATGACCTGAAGGGCAAATGAGTGTCTCCATCAGGTCCAAGCACACTGTGATTTTTTTTTAGCGATATTTTTATGGTAGAAACTCTAAGCTAGAGATTTTCATTGCTCTTCCCCACACTCCTTGGCCCAAAAGGTTGATCGTATCGAAATAATAATAACGCTAATAAAATGAGCCAGGATCGGGAGGTCTGGGATATCTTTGCTTGAAATAGATCAGGGCTGTGAAAAAAAAAAAAAGATAGCCCGGGGTTTGGGCTTGGGAGGATACGGGATTCTTTGCCGATTAATCGCTCACCGCAGATTGACGCACTGACAAGAGTCTCGTCTCTCGCATTTAGGCTATAATTTATGGCCGCTTTTTCTAACACATTAAGCCAACACCGGGGGAGCCGGGTTGCAGATCCGGATTCCAGCAATGTTTAGATCCAGATTTCGATATTGAAATACCCTCACTGGCATGCAAATGCCACTTTAACACATCCAAGTCTCTGGAAGAAGGCCATCTGTTTTGCTTTGTGGCTTTACACTAATAAACAAAAGGTAAAGTATACGGCAGGCGGGGAAATGAAAGAAACCAAGGCATCGGCGGGAGCCTTTGGAGACAGCCCTGCTCCCTTGCAGATATCTCGGCTCTTGGTATGGCCGCCGCGCCTTGCAAATCAGGGCTTGTCTCTTTTGACACCGAAGTGAAGAAAATTTCGTTGACTCTCTGCGGATCCCGCAAAGCCGAGCCTGCGTGGGCAGCCCGGCCCCGGGAGAAGCCCGGGAGCACTGTCCCGCAGCTGGGCCAAGTGAAGGACATGTTACGTGTGTTTGTGATGAAATTCAAGAGGCATCAGTGGCTTGGGACACCCCTCATCCAGATGAGCATGTCTCTGCTCCACCCTGCCACCCGCTTTCTCCCCACACACGCTCCCGACCCGACCCGACCAGCTCTTCATTTGGCACCTTTTGGAAATCTTAACGACGTTTACCTGTGAGAACTTGCTCTTTTTCCCGGGAAAGAAAAAAAAAAAAAAAAAGTAGTGGTCGTTGTGGGGAATGGGCTGGGGTTAATGCCAGAAGTGCAGTGCCGAGCACCTGGGAGCCATCTTCCACCTTGGCACCCATCAGCCGCTGGGGATGGCAGCCTGGGGCGGGAGAGAGAAGCTGGACCAGCTTAGTGCCCGGGCTAATTAAATGTACAGCCCTTGGAGAGGGGCCTGCGATGTGAGGAAAGACTGGCTGAAGACAGTTTCTGCTTTTGAAGGGTGCTCTGTTTATGTAAGTGTCAGCATCCATCCCGAGGTGAAAAGGTTAGCACTTGACCCAGGAAGCTCTCGTGTTTGTGCTTCAGAAATAGATCGGGATCATAAATTCCTCCCAGTTATGGAGGAGTGAGAGAAGGGCCTTATATTTTCTAAAAATAATATTATTTGAGCATAGGAGAGGAGTAAGTTTTGTGTTATGAGCCAGGCTGGGCAGCCAGAGCTCTGACCCTGGCAAAACAATGCATGAGGAGTAACGTTGAGAGACTTTGCCTCCCCTTCCCCCTTGGAAAGGCCCCAGCAGTAGAAAATAAGGGAAACCAAACTGCTGAGCCCGGCCTGTGACGTCACGCAGAGGCAGGCAGACAAGGGCTACCTGAAAGTGGAATATATTTATTACAGACATTATAAGGACCCGTAAATCCTGCCCTGGCTTCCATCACCGGCGGAATCCCAGAGCCTTTCATGATTGTACAGAAAATCAGGAGGACATTTTGCTCACACACAACAACTGATAGAACTCAGTGTACCCGCAGTACAGCAAAGCACAGTGCGTCATGCAATGGTCCGGACACCAACCACAGAAATTATACATTCATTTGGCCATTCGTCACATTCACGAGTAGGTTGAAAAGACATCGAGTCTAAAGGAGGGTTAATATGAAAATAGGAAGAGGCGAAGTCTTCTGGGTGATTATACCCTTCGGTTGAGTATAACCCAGCACAGCTTTTGGAGGTGGGGGAAGCAAGCACACCGGGTAAAGTTTACAAAACCTAGTGCAATTGAAGCCTTGTTTGTCACATTTAAAGAAATAGCGCTACTTTTTTGAGGTATCTGCTTGAGCTTAAGACGTTTACTTGATACGCTCACCGGCTTTATCAATATAAAAGTGGATCCAGTTTGGCGAATGCGCTCGCCCTGCTTAACCTGATAATCGAAACGTCATTTCTAGAAAAATCTGTAAAAAGATAAATCTCTTGGACAAAGTATTTACAAGCAACAAACTCATAGACACGAACAAAGAAGACATTAAATTAAAGGGGTGAAAGTCCTGTAAGTCGTGTAAACACTTGCAATAGTGCATCTCTTCGTGTGGTTATGTACCCTAGATCACCTGTCTTTCACTCAGGGAAACTCAGAGGACCGTCCTTGCAGCGGAGGAGGAAGGCCCTTACGCGTGTGCCAACACAGTTCCTCCGCAGAAAGGGTTGGGGGGGCGAAAGAAAATCTCCTGACACCAAGGCGCCGGGACCCGGCGGCTGGGAGGCAAGCGGACGGCGGAGCCGGCACCCCCGGGGCCGGGCGTGGGCGGCGGCGGAGGGGGTGTCCCGGCGCGCCGGGACCTCTCGGGGAGATCGACCGACCGACCGAGGGACCGACACAACCGCGGTGAACGGACGCGAGCTGCGCTGGCGGGGGCGTCGCGATGGGCGGCCGCCGGGGCGCGGCGCGTCTCAGTTGGAGGCAGCGAGCGTGTCCGAGGCGGAGGAGGAGGGCGAGGCGCTGCAGGGAGAGGAGCAGGACTTCTCAGAGGAGTCCTCCGCCTTCTCCTCGCAGCCCGTGGGGGTGGCGGGGGAAATGGGCAGCAGCCCTTCTTTCTCCCGTTTCTTTTGCTTCATGCGCCGGTTCTGGAACCAGATCTTCACCTGCGTCTCGTTGAGTTGGAGGGAGGCAGCGATTTCCACCCGCCTGGCCCTGGTCAGGTACTTGTTGAAATGAAACTCCTTCTCCAGCTCGGTGAGCTGCTTGGTGGTGAAGTTAGTTCTGACGGTGTTGGGCTGCCCCACGAAGCCGTACTCGCCAGCCTTGCCTGCGAGGGGACATGCAGCGGTAAGTAAGCGCAAATGATTTATAGGCGACGTAATCAATACGTCCACACCGGCTAAGCGATAGGGAGCAAGAACTCCTTAGGATAAGAGGGAAGCCCCGGCAGGGTGAGTGATGGAGTGCGAGGTGCTAAACCGGAGTCAGCCTCTAGTGTCAGAGGAAACTTGATAAGTGGTTTATGAATTACAAGAAATATGACCGCGGGAGAGGCGGAGAGGGGGAGTTAGGAATAAGCAGCGCTGGCTTCCAGGGCCGCGGGCAGACGGCTGCGGCTGCTCCCAGAGGTGCGGGCCGCCCTACCTGCCCAGCGCCCCGCTGGGCACCGCGCCGCTTTCCCCGCACCCACGGCAGAGAGAGAGAGGAGCGGCCCCAGCCCCAGACCTAAAGCCGGCCACTGACCTGTTTTGGGTGGGTTTCTTTTCACTTTCATCCAGTCGAAGGTTTGCGCCGGCGGCGAGGTCTCGGCGGAGGGGGAGCGGGCGTTTTCCCGGTGGCCGGCGTGGAGGGGAGACAGGGCATGGTTGTAGGTGCCCAGGGGCAGGCTCTGCTGCTCCTGCCCGTAGGGGGGAGGCACGTACTGAGCGGGGCCCCCCGCGTAGCCCTGGTGCGAGTGCTGCGCGGCGGCGGAGGAGGGGATGCTCCCCGAGTACACGGCGGGGGCGCAGGGGGGGAAGCCACCGCCCAGCTCCGCGTCCTGCCCCAGGGGGTAGGGGCCGTACGCCGGTCCGAAGCCTTGCGCGCCGTAGGTCGGGCCGCAGCCGGGGTGCGCGTAGGACATCCCTAGGCCGCCGTGGTGCTGGTAGGCGGCGGGCTGGGCCGGGGGGTGGTGATGGTGGTGGTGGCGGTGGGGGCTGATGGGCACCCCGCGGCCCGCGAGGAAGCGGTCCTCCCCGCTGCAGCTGCCGGCGCTGACGGCGCAGGGCTGGAAAGTTGTAATGCCGTGGTCGGGGTGGTAGGCGCGGGCGGCGCAGCCCCCCGCCTCGCCGCCGAGGACGGGGTACTCGAGGAAGGAGCTCATCCTCGCCGTGTCTCTCTGTCACGCCGCCACCGGGTCTTCAGCCTCCGGCGGGGCCGCGCCAACTTTCCCACTTCCTCCATGGGGCCGGCAGGAAAATGACACGAAGGTACAGGCAGCGGGCAGGCACGTGGGGGGCGGCAGCCAATGGCTGCGGCGCCTGCGGGACTTTCCCGGCTCCTGCCGCTGATAGATCGCCGCGTCGGGAGCATTTAAACGCCGAGCGCTCCGACGGCGTGGCACGGCACGGCGCGGCACCGCGGGGCAGGGCGGCGGCGGCGGCTCCCCGGGGGGGTGGGGGTGGGGGGACTAGGTTGTCACCCCGCCGCTGTCACCGCCGGGGTCCCGCCCGCTGGCTGACAGGGGAAGGCAGGAGAGACACGGCGGCTGTACTCAACCCGCGGAGCCCACCGGCCGGCCCCTCCAGGGTGAGTGTTGCTGCAGGGAGGGTGCCCCGGCGCCTCCCCTGCCGTCGGCGCTGTCAGGCCGGCGCTGGGCACCTCCGCCGCCCCCCATCCCCCGTCTGGGGCAGCGCGGGGGAGGCTGGATCGGAGGTACGGGGTGGGCGGGAGGGCGGCGGGAGCAGCGCTGAGAGTATCGGCCCTGGGGACGGGGATGAGAATGGGGCCGTGGATGTAGTTGGAGACTGCTATGGGGACGGGAATGGAGATAGGGACGGGGATGAGGATAAAGCGGAGAACAGGGATGGGGACGAGGATGTGGATGGGAATGGGCGTGGAGGTGGGATGGGGATGGAGATGGGATGGGAACGGCTATGAGGCTGAGGGATCTCGCTGCTTCTGCCCTGCCGCAATTCCAGCGCGCGCGACGCCAAGAGTTAAAGGGGCTTGTCCAGCCGCATCACCAGGCGGCCGCGGACATTAGCATGGAAATGAGCCGCTTTTGGGACTGATTGCCATTGTGTTCTCCCGGGCCCGCATCCCTGCTCCCCCCGCACCTCCGTCGGGCTCACCCGCGCCAGCCCGGGCCTGGGATAGGGGAGGAGGAGCCGGGGCCAGGGGGACGGATGATGAAGCGGGAGTCCGCAGGCTCCGCAACCCATCTGCTGGGTCCCCGCGGTGCCGCTGCCGCCCGCCCGCCCTGGGACCGGGCGGGGGGAAGGCTGCCCGGGGTGCCGCGGGTCGCAGCCCGGCGGCCCGGGGAGGCGGCCCGGGGCAGGGGCAGAGGAGCAACAGGAGGCGCCGGTCCCGCCGCTTCGGCCCCTTTGTCCCTGTGCACCGCCACCCGGGCCGACAGTGGCGGGAGGTGGCAGATGGCTAGTGGCAGAGGCGGCCCCAGGACCCTTGGGAACCGCGCTCAGCATCGACTCAAAGCTGCCCCTCCGCACCCGCACGGGAAAAAAAAAAAGGGTCCGTGGATAGAGGAGGAAGGAGGGCGGTGGGATGTGGGTTGCGACCACATATTCGGTTTATATACGCGGAAAAGGGAAGGGGAGGTAAAGGCCGGGCATCTGTCCCTCCCGGGGCATGCAGCCGTCTGCAGGGAGAGGGAACGACACCAACACGCTTCAAAGAGGCGTCCTGTGAAACGTTAACCTCGAGGACAGATGGATGGAAAGTCATGTCCCCTGCCACCAAGAGTGGCCCCCTCTATTCTGCAGGTGCATTTCCATCCGGCTCCTACGTCCCTCTGTTCTCATGCTCGGTTGTTGCTTGTTTTGAAATCCAAAAGGTTCTCCTACCCAGCCACCTCTGCCTGCTCACGAACACACACACACACAAACCCTCAAGCTCCTCCCTCCCATATGAACTACAACATCCTCTCCTAGGTGCAAAGCTCTCCTACTGCTATTAGGTCAGCCCTTATCCCATGCCACCTCCACGGCCTCTCTACTGCCAGTCAAAACCAAAGAGCTGCTCTCTCCACCACACATCTGTCCCTATGCCCTCAGTGTTTCTATTTATTCTGATTTACTACGCAGGCACGGATGGTTAAGGGCCCTCTGGAAAGGTTCAGTTTCTTAAACTCCAGAGGGGTGGGGTGGAGGACAAGAGCAACAACACTCCAGAGGCATTTATGGCATTATACTGCACCAATTCTGGCTACGGTTATGGCTGTAAGCACATTTATTTCATTATTGTAAACCAGTTGTGATAAATACTGCATAAGGCAGAGAGAAAAGGCAGGCCGCTGTGACTGTTTACTAATAAAAGGGCTGGTGTCTTTTCAGCGCTTTTTCAGTCAGCCAAGAAAAAATGTATTTTACTATAAATAGATCTGGTTTACCCGTAAATTCCGCCGAATCACAGCACCTCTCTTACAGTCTTCAGCATCTTGAAATCCTTTTTTCTCTCCCTTTTTTGTGCCATTGTCTCTTTTGTTGCATTGTCTCTCTGGCGGGGCTATGGAGGTTTGCTGCCTGTACTGTGCGTGGGGGCACCATCATGAGAAGGGCTGGAGCAGAGGGGAATACCCCCCTGCTCCGCGGCCTGGCGAGGGGCCCTTCCCTCTGCCGGCAGGCCGGCCCGGCCCCTCCGTGCCCCTCCACGTCTCCACTCCGTTGTTTCCTGCCCCGGGACTGGGGCCAAGGGGGCAACCTGGCGCTTTAGGCTTTTCCGTGGGAGTGTGCCCCTGCTGTGGCCCCAGGGCTCACCAGGACACTCAGAGGCGACTCCTGCTCGAATCCCCTCATTTATTTAAATGAAGAAGGTGAGAAGTTTAGATCTTGCAGAGTATTTTCCCTTTTTTTTTTTTTCTCTTTTTTTTTTAAGCGTTGGCAGCATCCAGAAACCTGGACACAAAAGAAACCCCAACCCGTACGTGCACGTTGCAGTCCAATGTAACCCAGAGGTAGAGGAGTTAAAATGCCGGTGAGGCTGCTCGCTTTCCGCAGGGACAGGGCTGGAGCAGAGAGAAGGACAAGAAGCAGGGCCGAGGTTTCGCAGCGTCCACAGCTCAGCCAAGCTGTTGTTTTAAAAGAGCAATAAAAATGAATTATGACTAAACGCCTTCTCAGTTAATGGTTTTAGACGGGGATCCCCAGCCCCGGCAAATACGTAAGAGGATTTTTATTTGTGCATGTGTTCCTGCAATTGATCTCTTTGATGACATTCTCATTCATAGAAAGAGTTTGATTTATGACTTTCGGAAGAATTGCGCTCAGCCCTTCCAGCTATAACCCACGCATCCCAGCTCCACAACGTTTTGTAGTGCTGGGAGACAACACTCCTCGCATGGACGGGCAGCACAGCCCTGGCCACAAGCCCCTGCTGAAGTCCCACTCGCCTCTGTAATGTAACTACACGCTCACACCCACCCACACGCACTCACACGCACACAGGGAGCCGCGATCGCAGCCTCCCGGGATCCCCTGGCCTCGGAGCGGCAGAGCCCCGCTGGCATCTGTTGCTCGGGTTTTAGTCCAAAGGATGGGGCTCACCCCCCCTTTGGGGTCCGGCAACTGCACTAGCCAGGTGGCAGGCAATTTGGTGGGGGTTTCTGAAAGCCCATCTTTGCTGCTGCCAGTAGAAAGTGGGGAGCCCCGAGGAAATAGTAACTTTAAAGTCAGAGTTTCCCCTTTTCGTTATCTGTCCTTCGACCCACAAGAAGGTTTAAACAGAAAAATGTCTTCGGCTGTGCCCCCTCACTACCCCTTAAAAGGACCGAGTGGAGGGGCTAATTCGTCTCTAAATACTTCTTTTCCCCTCCACGTTTCTGCCACCCGTTTGATTTTACAGTCACTAACTTCTCCGTTTCCTCTCCTTCTAGGGCTGGTTTCTTGGAGCGCTCGGAACATGAGGAGTAACCAAGCACATTCTCTGTGAGCTCTGATATTTTTTAAGATACACTTCCTGAAACAGCTTGCTGGCTGCTGAGCACTACTTTATAGAAAAACAAGATTCTTTCCCTAAAAAAAAAGCCTTTCGTGTACATAATAGGCTAGTTTCTGCAGGAAACTCTTATCCTACTGAGTCTCTCATGTTTTGCCTGTAAGAGAGAAAGTGCTCGTTCATGCTTTTGTTACAGCTCTGCATTTCCAAGCTTTGTATCCTCACGGAGATAAGATGCTACATTTATACATTAAAAGGCAGAGGTCTCCATCAAAGCTGTGAATGGGTTTGTTTTCTTTGGTTTGTTTTTTTTTTTTCCCTTGTGGGAACCCTTGCAATAAAGAATTTGAACGTGTTTTTGCTCTCTAATAAATGTCCTAAATTGCCAAAAGGGGAGAACTCGTAGTCAGAATGTCGGATTTTGATTATTAGTAAATTAAGAGTAGAAGGGAGGGGGAGAAATACCCGTCATGTTATCAGTCTTGAAAGGGGAGAGGAAGAGAGAGGGAGAAAGAGAAAGAAAAAAGAGAAAGCTCCTTGTATCAAACAAGAATTTATTCTACCAAAAATACTTATGACAACGCATCCTAATGCAATACAAAAATAAAAAGAAAGTGAAGATACAATTCCTATATGATCACTTTCTTACATACCTCATATATTGCTTTCATAGAAGGACCTAGAATGGGGCTAGGTTAAAATCAAACACAACTAAAACTTCGTAAGAAACGGCAAAATGGCACAGCAGAGGGAGGTAATAAACAGAAAATACTGACCAGGAAAAGGGAGAAAAAAAAATAAAATTAATTCACGGGAAAAATAAAGAAGAATAAGGAGGAGAAAGCAGGACCCTTGTAGAGGACGTCTTTAATTTCTCAGTAATTCAGATGCTGCAAGTCAATTGTAGTGAGTGTGTCTGTAAAAAAGTCAAAACTGTCAGCAGAAATATCTACAGGACTGTCCAGAGATCCTGGTAAACTGGGGGAAACTGCATCTGAAAGCTGTAGGCAAGAATCTGTGGAGAAAACGTTAAAGTCCTGTAAAGAAGGGACATCTAGGGCCTCAGGACTGTCATTGTTCAGGCCAGCTGCACAGTTCTGGGCCATTGTTGAGAGGCAGTTTTGAACAGTGGGTGACTGATGTTGAAAATGTTTCAGATTTTTCTCATTGCTCGTTAAAGGCGAAACGGGGAAAGTTTGGGACTCGCCATTGTGCGCATTCTGCGCCTGCTGCTGGGAGAGGGCATTCTGCTGGAAAGCGTAGCCTTCCCGCTCCAAGAGAGCACCGGAGACGTTGCTGAGGGCTTGCTCGAAGAGGGATTTCTCCTCCTCCTCCTCCTCCGCCGCTTTCTCGGGGTCCTCTAGGCTCTTAAATTTCCCCTCGCTGTTTTGGTTCTCCTTGCACTGGGTTTGTCTCTTGTGCTTCATTCTCCTGTTCTGGAACCAGACTTTGACTTGTCTTTCAGTCAGATCCAGCAAGGCTGCAATCTCAACCCTCCTTGGTCTACAGAGATACTTGTTGAAATGAAATTCTTTCTCTAGCTCCAAAAGCTGGGTGTTGGTGTAAGCCGTCCTCAGCCGCCTAGATCCACCGCTACCACTATCGGGGATTTCAAGGGGGTCTGTTAAAAAAAGAGAAAAAAAAAAGAAAAAAAAAGGAAAAACTCCACCACCACACGCACCCCAAAGCACCACCGCCACAACAGCGAAAGCAAAAACACACACACGCACACATAAAACAGATAAATGCACGGACTGAATTTCAGCACCCGAGCACATCGCATCCCGGGGGGGTGGGTGGGGTGAGGGTGCTCTCTCAGCACGTATGTGTCTACATCTATATGTCCATATAGCATAAAATAGCAACTGCAACAAAATGGCCGCCTTTGGATGCAGTAAACCCATTGTGTTGCAGTGCTGAGCGCCCGGTGCTGCGTGTCCCTCGGCCACCTCCGCAAAATCACTGCCTCCAGCTCCCCAACCTCCCCACACCAGAGCAAACTTTATATTAGCCATACCGCAATTTATAATTAATGCATCAGCTGCTTAGCAGAGCGGGAGCAATCTATCACTCTTCATTACTGTCAAATATCCTAACTCTAGGACGGCGAGACAAGAGAGGTCAGCTCCAACTCAAATAAATCATCCCGCGTTAAGCAAGTTTGGGGAAAGTTTGGGTTTCCAGAGAGCCCCGCCAGCTCCGTCCTCCCCGCCCGCCCGCCCCTCCGCCTCGTCCCCCCGCCAAGCCGGGGGGATGCGGGGAGCCAAAAAAGCGGCCCGGCGGGGCCGGCGGCAAGTCTTTGGACTGACCTTTGTGGCTGAGGCAGGCAGGTCCAGCGGCTGAGGCGGAGGCCGAGGCGGGCGGCAGCGCGGATCGCTTGGATGCCTTTTTCTCTTTCATCCAGGGGTACTCCGGGGGCGGCGGGGCGCCGGCGGGGCCCGGGCTACCGCTGCGGCCGCGGGGGCTCGCCTTGGGGCGACCGCCGCCGCCGCTGTGGCGAGGGTGGCTGCCGGGGTTCAGGCTGGGGATGGTCTGCTCGAAAGGAGGAGGAATCAGTGTCGAGTGTGAAAGCGTCGAGTTCTTGATTGATGAACTTTGAAATGTATCACCGACAGGGGGAAAAGATGTCAGGCACTCAGCAAGCGATGGCTGGCTATTGATAAAACCGATCTCTCGCTCAAATGCGAAATTCATGGCCTTCAACTGGCAGCCCCCGCGGAGAAAAAGTTCCCTCGGATTCAGGGGGCTCGGGGGGGGGAACGCCCAGGAAAAAGGAGAGAGAGGAGAAAAAAATATAGCATAGAAGATCGCTGGTGGGGTGTTTTTTTTCTAATTCACTGATTACAGCCGTATGGGGACCGTGCTACTATTAAACTATTGAATTCATGGAGACAAGGTTGAAATTGGACCGAATTGGCTGTCACATGATTGCCTCTGC
The DNA here is from genome assembly GCF_013368605.1 of Nyctibius grandis. NCBI lineage: Eukaryota > Metazoa > Chordata > Aves > Nyctibiiformes > Nyctibiidae > Nyctibius > Nyctibius grandis. The sequence continues at coordinate 20,703,046 of NC_090664.1, read as the reverse complement.
CCAATGACAATTTGGGCTTTAATCAAAAGAAGCCACTGTCTGTTTGATTGATCCAAAAAAGTCGGGAAGGAACGCCTCGTTGGGGGCCAGAAAGCCTTTATTTACCCTTTTTTTTAAAGAGGGAAATGATATCTCGAGTATCTATCCCCTTGGCGTCCTAATCTGAAATGGTCGGGGGTGAGGGGGAGGGTGCGTGTGCGTGGAGATGTTTGTGTGAGAGGCTGCGAGTGTGTGTGTGTGTGTGCGAGAGTGAGTGTGTGCGTGTGGTTGCTTGTCCTGCAGCTTGCTGCCTCCCTCGCCTCCACCCGCACACTCTTCTCTCATTGTTTGGGACTGTCAGGAAAACGCTTTGCACCTCACAAATCATTTAAGCACCTCAATCTGACGCCTTGAGTCATTAACAAAGTAATCCATTAATCTTCAAAGTTTTGACACCGCCAGGCCCCCGCATAAGAAGTTGTACCCAGGCAGGAATCTGAAGCAGAGGGTCTTGATTTTTTCCTAGGAATAGCACTTCCTCCAAAACTAGTTTCTCCTTCCCATCGACTCAGCCTCGATGGGCTCCTTTTTCTTTCCTTTTTTTTTTTTTTGTGCGTGTGTTTGTTTATTTTTTCTTTCTTTTTTCCTCCTTTTTTTTCTTTTGTTTTCCTTTTTTTTTTTTTTGGTGGCTGTCGGGTGTACAGTACGAAGAACAATTGGCCGCCGGTGCCGAGCCATTGTTTAACAGGATCTTCCTCAGCAACCTTGCTTCTAGGGGAAGAGTCACATAGCAGCAGCCCTTCTGCTTCATGACTTCCCTCTCCAGTTGGCTTCCCGGGATTGGACCATAAAACATAACCCTAGGAGTACCTCTCTGGGCGAGCCAAATCGCGAGGCTGCAAACGCGTCTGGCTGTTGCCTCTTTAAAAAAAAAAAAACCAAATCCTGTGCCTTAGCTTGCAAACGATACTCCCGTCATAATTTGCTTAATAACCGTAGTAGGCTGGTTCTGGTGAGTATTTTCGATTACCAGGAAATATACGGGCTGGTAGCGGGTTTGTTTTCACGGGGCCAGGCAGCGCGAAAATGCAGCGGGGTTACGACTTGAGAGACGGCAACTCGCCTCCGACGCTTGGCTCTCACCGCCGCCGTCTCCAGTCGCCCCTGCTAGGTCGAGGCAAGTCCCGAATTTGGATGCTTTGAGCACAATTTTCCAACCAGACTGAGGCGAGAGGGAGAGCGATGACAATGATGGCCGTAATCACCAGCCTGATGAATCCTATGGTCACAGCCGCCCCGGGCAGCCCGGACGGGGCTTGCCTTCCCGCGGAGCCCGGGGTGCCCGGTGGGGTGGGGTGTGCCGTAGGGCCGGGGGGAAAAGCACAGCCGAGCCGCTCTCCGAGTCCTCCTCTCCTCGAGGAGCCAGGGACCATCGCCAGAGCGATGCGGTGCCGTCTCGCTTTATTTTCGGAGTTGCCAAAAAGGGGTCGGCAAGCGTCTTCGTAATTAAAAAAAAAAAAAAGAAGAAGAAGAAGAAAAAAAGAAGAGGGGGGAAAAAAGAAAGAAAACAAGACCCCAAGCACTCAGTGGGTCAGTCTGCCTCCAGACTGCACGAAGTGCATTTAAAAAATCGGTTTTAAGTTAATGCACCCACAAGATGTAGCATATCTGCGAAGGCATTGGAGAGAGGGGGAGGGGAGGGGCTGGGAGGCTTTAAATGGGCTTTTTGGTGGTTGCTTGTTTAAATAAAATATAGAACGAGACTTGTCATTTAATCCCTCAAAAGGGATGCCTTACAAATATCGATGCTGTTGGAAAATGCAAGGGGTTTAATTTTCTTGCTTTTAGTCCAAACAAAGCTCTGGTGGTGTCTGCGCGCGATCAATCTTGGCCGCCAAAAGGTTTGACAGCTACTGGCCCTTAAGAACACATTTAAAGCTTCTTGCTCTTTCCAAGATCAAATGTGGCCGAGAAAAGAGGCAGAGGAAGAAACGCAAGTAAACAAGGAAAAAAAAAAAGCTGCTTTTAAAATATGCTGTCAGAGGACTGGGCTGCTTGTGGGAAAAGTCCGGTTTTATTTTGCCTCTCAGTGCCTACCTTGGGGTCGGGCTTTCCTTTTTCTTTTCTATAATTTTTTTTCTTTTTTTCCCCTCTGGAAAATATTGGGATTAACAGCAGGATGACAAATAATAAAGAGAGAGGTTTGGACTTTAACCAGGCTTTGTGAGTAAAACCTGTGTGGGTGTCTCTATTCTGCACATTTGTTTCTTGTGGTCAGTCTAATACAAAAACCACCTGGAACAAAACCTTTGGAGAGGGACGCGAAATTCTTGAGCAAATCAATTACTTCTGCCTCCAGAGGGATCTTTTAATCGTGCGAGTGTTAAATGCAAAAATACGAATTCTTATATGCAATCTACAGGCTCCGAAGAAGGGATTGAGTACCGCTTGCTGGAAAGAAGGGGGCAAAATCGTCTGTATTTTTTTTCTTCGGAGCGGGAGGGGGGTGAAATGCCAAATTCCTTCTTTTTGAACATTTTCCTGAATGTAATTCGTGGAGCTAAAGGAGTCACACAGTAAGAATCACGGACTGTACCGTTACCATTTGCTGTATCTAACCTAACCGATCCGAGGGGTGGGGGGCCGGCTTGAATTTTGTACGGGCGCTCATTTGAAACGAGCAATGTCTTACAATGTTGCAAAAATGCTTTCTTCGCCTACAAAATAATAATCAGTCGTTGGTCTGTATTGGGTGATATGAAAAATATCAGACCACATAACCTTTCCTTCCACGGTTGCATATCTAAATATACAATAAACAGCACGGTAAAAATATATTTGCAATCCCTTTCTTTGACTGAGCGTGCTTTATCTATTTATGTAGAAAAGCTCTATATAGATTCATGGATGTATGACAATGCTTCAGGATCAGGCAAGGATGGTTCTGGGGACAAGATAAAGCCCAAAGATTAATAATATTTCAGCATGAGACCAAAATGGCGACATTTTTTTCTGTGCTCTAAAAGGTACAGATGGTGAACAGCGCACGTTATTATCTACACAGCGTAAGAATATGTCTTTATAAACGTGCAGGGGTATATTTTACCTAGTCTATTAAGGTCCATTTTGATTTATCTTTCAAGTTTCAATCTAAAAATTACGGACATTTCTCCTGAAAGGCAGAAAAATCGGATTTAAGCACACGCTTGCGGGTTTCTCTCTTCCACCTCGAGCCGATTCGGCTCGGAGACCCCCGTGGGTGCCCATTTGGGGCCGGGACAGTCGCCTTTCTGCAGTATCATGTGCCTCCCCCGCCAACACATCCACACACGCACACACATCCACACCCCCGCGGGAAAAGAAGGAACACAAGGCTCCCCTCCCCCCACAGCTTCAGGCTGCGGTGGGAGGGAAGGCGGCTCAGCAAAAATGAAACCACCCCAAAGTAAAATAAAAAATAATAATTAAAAAAAAAAAGAAAGAAAGAAAAAGATGAAATCCACTTCTTCAAGGAAAAAAACGAAGGCGGGCGTGGTGGGTGGAAGGAGCCGTGTCTGGGGACAGAACTGCTCGGCATCCACCCCCCAGCCACTTTTGGGGTTTGGTGCGGGCCTGCTCTACCACCCTAGCTCCCAAGTGTCGGCGGGGTTCGGCCGCCGGCCTCCCCCCAACTCCCCTTCTTCCCCACTGGACGACCCTGGGGGCGAGGCGGACGCTCCGCGCCCGCACCCACACAGGGCTTTATCCTGAGCTCTGCTCCCATGTGCTTCACACACCCCCCCACACCCACACCCCACACCCGGCTGGCCTGCCCGGGAGGAAGGGGACGCTCCCCGCGTTGCTCCGCGGCCGGTCGGTCCCCCACCAGACCCCCGGGGCGGGAGCGATCCGCGCCCTCCTGCCCTCCGCGCCGAGGGGGGGGCACCGCGCAGCGGGCGCAGGAGGAGGTGTCCGCCGCCGCGGGCCGTGAAACCCCGCTGGGAAAGAAAGGAAAAAAAAAAAAACAAACACGAAAGAAAAACCCCTCTCCCTGCCTATGAAATGCTGAAAAGGCGTCGCGGGGCCCTCGGGTGGGCGAGCGGATCCTCGTGTGAGTTTACAGACGAGTTTCCCAGCTCCCCACGTCATGAAGGGCTCTGCCTTCCCTTGCGCTGCGAAGAACATGTTCTTAACTCTTTATTATTCAGAATAAAAACTTTATTTTTTTTTCCGAACGTGAGCAGCAAGGAATGTATAACTTTCAAAACAAATCTAGCCTTTTCAGCTTCACACGCTTTCCGTCTAGCTGGATCTTACAAGCATGAAGTATTCAAACCGTCATCTTTTTTTTCCCAGATTTTATTGCATCGTCATCATCATCGTTATCACTATTTTTAATAAAAGGAGTTATAGTTTCCTTTCAAATGATATTTCCTATGCGTGCCGATATGCCATCTAACATATGGCCAGGTAAATACTTCCTGAATATTCAGGGTACAGATTTTTTATATATATATAAATATGAACAAATGGGGATAAATAAAATTTTAAACACTTAGATTATTCAATGTTTGCAAAAAAAAATATAAATAAATCTGAATGTTCACCAGCATACACACATTGAAAGACTTACACGTATTAATAATTGTCCAGGGAGTCCCTGTCCAAGCGCTTTTGATGTCTTTCTCGCTATTTAAAAGAAGTGCAATAAAAAAAATTGCTTCCCCGTGGGATCAATCATGTACGAACAAATTCACATTTAAGAATTCCTTTTATAGAAAATTTGTTCATATACCCTGTTTTGATAAAAGTGTAGAAGGTAAAGTATAAAGCCTCTGCATACTCCCAAAGTGAGACGCAAGGCTACAGTTCAAGAAGATAAATATCCACTAGTGAAACTATAGAGCAATTCAAGCAACAAATATTGCTACGTCACATAAACTAGAAAACGCTTTTACCAAAGGAAACAAAACAAACCAAAACGAGCAAAAGAAATGAGAAGGGGAGGGGAGGACACATGGTGGGGGGAGGAGAGAGAGAAAGGAAGGGGTGAGTACTTTCCAAAAGTTGGGGGCTTGGTGTTCCACTTAGTGACTCCTGTCTCTTACAGATGGGTGAGTTTGGGCGCTTCCTGAATTCTTCCCTGAGAAGGATGGTGAGCAGTAAGGTCTGTGTATGTTGGGTGCGGATCACAAGGTCCATGGTGGTGATTGTTGGCCATTGGCCCAGCCCCACTGTAGTCCATGTTGGCAGAGGGAGGATGAGGGAGATGAGTTAGACCAAAGATGGAAGGCCCAGAACTGGTCATGGTCTCCACGTAGTTGCCCCCTACATAGACGGGGCTTCCCTGTATATGTGGATTCCCATAACCGTTGCCTTGAAGAGGATGAGTATCGTATTCAGGTGTTACAGCTGCCGTCCCCATGTATCTCTTTTGAGGAGGTGGGCAATTATTAAGAGGAGCGGTATACGATGCAGGGATGCCATAGGTGTTTTGATGAGGCTTGTTAAATGGCGGAGGCGACTGGGGCTCGTAGGGGACACTGTTTACTAAAGAATGCATAGAGTTTAGATATCCCCCAGCAGCTGGAGGGACAGGGCTTCTGCTTGGGGACTGTCCTCCTGAAGAGGTCATCATGCCCTTGCCCTTTTGATCCTTTTTGTATTTCATTCTGCGGTTCTGAAACCAGATTTTGATCTGTCTTTCTGTGAGATTGAGCAAATTAGCCATCTCTACCCTTCGTGGCCTGCAAAGGTACCTATTGAAGTGGAACTCCTTTTCCAGTTCTACCAGCTGGGCACTTGTGTAAGCTGTACGGGCTCGCTTAGAGGAGGCTTGCCCCGGAGGGCTTTTGTCACCAGCACAACTCTCACCTATGTAAATCACACAAAGAACACAATCAGCATGGCAAACCCAGACATGGCAACCAGAGACAACGGCCAACAACACCAGCATCTGGAGAGTTCAGCTCTTGGACATGCAATGGACACCCACGTGTACAAGGAGTACTCCCCATTGGCACAAGCTCAGTCATGCCAACCTGCAAGCCTCAACAGAATTCCTTCACCTCGTTACTGTCACTGTATGGCTATACTTGCTTCCTTTAAGAATGATGGCATGCAACATATCTTGAGCTTTGCATAAAGAAGTAAGAAAGGTTCAGGGAAACACAGCGGGATTTAGAAACTCTGAAGGTGAACTTATGGCTCCGTTAACATAGTGGGATCAGGGTATTCAAGAACTAGCTGTTCTCCATTGCTTTAAAGACCTGCAGCCCTCTTTTTCTGAAAACCCTGATATATACACATCAGCTAGAGATGCCTGAAAGTTAGGTAGCTACAAAATAACATAACATATAAGCATAGAATTGACAGTATAGTGTTTCTATCACGTCTAGCATATAGCATAAACATATGGTAGTGATTGGGAAGTATAATATACATAAGAAGAACATATGGTGGCTAGGCTTACATATAGGCATACAGACATATTTAAATGTTACTGCTTTTTAATAAAATAAATACATGATATGGAAGGCTGTAAACAGCAATGTTACCAGGGCTTTAAAAAGCAGACTGGCAAAGACATTTGCTAAAGTTTTGGACTCTATTTCCAAGGCACATTTAAGAGAAAAAGAGGAAGAGGTTAATGTAAGCCCAACTCCTGGGCACTGGAGCTAGCACTGGTGTTATTGATTTGGGTTTCTTTGAGTAATAAAAGCATTAATAGACACTTCCATCCCTCCAATAATATTTTATGGGCTGAAGTTTATGGCACTCCAGAATTATTTTTGTTTACCAGGCTTGTAACTTTGCCAATCAGCTTGCTAAAATAGCAAGAGGTTCTGACCGCATGCAGGTCATTGATCCTGCCTGCACATGATTATGAGCTATTTTATTCCTGTTACACTTCAGCAGAGATAGGTCACTGTCTTATTAATCTAACAGCACTGTGCCAACAAAGTACTTGGGACAGGCCTCTGGCTTAAGGCCTGGGCTGCTCTGCACCGACGTGATTTACTGGAGGGGGAAATTACCTAGGAAATGTGACAGATGCAGGAGGGTACAAGTGGTTTAGCTGCTCGGAAACAAAATCACTTCGGACCCATCCTACAAGGCTGGGAAAGTTTTGCAAGGGGTGGTTTGTTCACTGAGCTCCCCTTGTGAGCGATGGCAACCCCTTTCCAAAAGCTCGAGGGGGACAACTCAGGGAGGAAAAAAGCCCCCTCCCTCCCCTCCCCGAAGTGAAGGTGGGCAGGGCTGCCCTCCTCCCTGCTATCTGTGTGGTCATCCCAGGGGTACCCAAGGAGAGGGGGGAGCATGTTTCATACCTGAACTGGAACTGCTGTTTTTCTGCTTTGTGTTTTGCCGAGACTCTTTCATCCACGGGAATATCTGTTTGGACATGGTGGGCGAGTTAAGAACTGGGCTCTTGGTGGGGTTGGCTGGGGCAGGGTTGCTGCTGGCATTTTGAGACGGTGAGGCAGAGGACGGAGGTGGAGGTTGTGCCTGCTGGGCCGGAGGCGGCTGCGGTGGGGCCTGTGGGTCAGCAAGGCTGGGGGGCTGGAGAGGCTGGCTGGGGAGGGTCCTCATGCAACTCTCGCTGATGTCATTGGCCTTGTGGTGGGACACGGAGCTGCCGGGAGACTGGAGGGAGCACGCGGGGCGGTGGTACTCAGTTTCCACAAGTGATGAAGATGGAGGATATTGCTGCTGACTCGCATTATAAGTGAAACCATTTGCTCCTTGGTAGGGGTAGGCACCGTAGATTGCAGAGCTGTCGTAGTAGGTCGCTTTTTGCATTTCGTTGTTTCCCAATATTTATTTCGCAAACTGACAGGGTCTTGACACCCTTGGAGAATAACATTGGCACCCCTCTGTCACGTGGCGCTCTTCCTCCAATGGCCTCTCTGGGCAGACCTGGTGTGTGGGGAGAGCAGAGCAGGGTGAAGAAATGGTACAAATCCATCTTACTTTCAATAGCTAAGTGACATGAAAGCCATAAAAGAAAAAGTGGTCAGCAATATTTAGCAGCATGACTTGGCCTCAGGCGCAGAGCATTTCGATATAAAAGCTGCCTGAATTTACTGGCAGCTACAAATATGCGCTTTGCTGCACCGGGATAGGGGCTTTCTAGGGTTTTTTATTTCTTTCTTCTTAAGAAACGGAGCAGGGCACCACACGGCGCGGGGGTTGATTGTTTATCACCGAGAGGCTGTTTTAATACCAGTCTCTGAGATAAGGGTGATCGAGGAATCGGTAATGCAAAGGGGCTGGGCTGTTCCTTCATTCCAGCTCTAGGATCAAACCCTCTCCTGTAACAGGCGTCGTTTTATTTCTAGCCTTTCTCTCCCAGTTACAGCTCTTCATACAACTTCAAAGAAATACATGAGATTGTTCCTGTCTACGTGTGGCAGGGGGCAGGAGCAGGGTGGAAAGGTTTCTTAGCCAGGGATATTTACACACTCCGATCCCAAGTGACGGATTTTGGCTTGTCTATGAAATACTCGATAGGAAAATAAACAAAGCCAGCGCCTTCTCCCCTCCCTGCTCGCACGGCACCCCGAGCCGCCCAGGTCACGCACCCCAGCAGCAGCGGTTTCTGCCCGGGCGAGCCCCGGCAGCCGCCCGCCGCGGCTCCCGCACGGCTCCCGGAGCGGGCCGGGGCCGCCCCACGCAGCCCCCGCGCCCGCCAGCGGGTCTGGAGCCTCGGCTGCACCCGGCGAAGCCCCTTCAGCGAGGCCAGCAGGGGCGAGTTGGGCTCTTTGGCGTCTGTTGGCTTGTTTTTTCAGCAGTTATTTTCAAGACACTAACTTTTCGTGGAATCGACCAGATCCTACCTGTTAAAACATGATGGATTGGGGGAAAAAAACACACCAGGAACCTGAAAAACCAGCGTTCATCTCCATGACCACGGCTTGAACTTTCCTTCCAACTTAGCGATAATAGGTTCTGTCTTGGAAACTGCTATGTAATTTGATGTATGAGGGTCACTTGGCTGGGGAGAGGGTGGACACAAACCCAGAGAATGCTTCTCCTGCCTAGGCGAATCCCTTTCTTTCCCCCCTCTCCTTTTTGTCCCCCGTCCTTTTTTCTTTCTGGGATTTTTTTTTCGCCTCCGACTAAAGTCTACTGGTAACCTGCCTGAAAATACCCAGTTAAAGAATCGCCCGCACTAATGAGAGAGGGAGACCTGTGCGTACAGTCTCCGATTTAGGAACTCTTTCCACACGGACTTACATTGTTCTCAGAAATTAAAGTGTGTTCCTCACCGTCTCCCTACCCCCTTGCGGACAAACAACCACGTATTTTCGGATCAGAAGAGCTCTCGTTTCTTTTGCCACTTTCCCTGTACTTAAGCAGCTGGGTGTTTTCCCCCCGGACATCTAAAGAGGACAAATGCTTAGGGGCGAAAAGCCTTACACAACACATGCACCAAACGAGCTCTTTCCACGCCTTTCAAGTTATACAAGTTCTTAGAAAACAGTATTCCCTTTGTTAGATCGTAACAAAATGAAGGTAACACACCTACAGCAGGGCGGCTACCCTGTTATTGCACTAATCAAGCTCTTTGGATGTTATTAAGCTAATAAGCCGATGGAGATCTGAGGCGCGCACACAATTTCCAGCTCCTCGCCTCTCCTTCCTGATGTTATCGAGGCCTGGTGTGATTTTTCTCAATTCCTTTGAAAGAGAGAATATAGACACCACTACCAGAGGGGAGAGAGGAAATAATGAGCCAGCGGTGATTTTACAAAGGCACCCCCGCCTTTCATGATCGCGACATCAAATATTTCGCCTTCCACTGGCCGCTTGGGAAGTTTGCTGGCGCAGGCAGGGTGAGGCGGGATGTGGGGTGTGCTGCTCCCGCAGCCGCCTGCCCGCAGACAACAGGTAACTTCATTCGGAAGGCAAAATATTATTGAAGCTTCGGCTGTTTGCCAGCAAGGGAAATGAATAATTAAAAAAAAATCGACTCCCGGCTTTGGCTTTGCCAAGTTAATCACTACCTACAAAGTTATAGAGAAGCGGGGGTAACCTGAGGAGCGCCCGGCCATTCCTGGAGAAAGCGGGAATAGCGGGATTAAGAGGGACAACGATCACAGTGCCCTAAAGGGGGGGCGGGGGTGGAGAAATTTTGCTACCCCAGACGGTTCCTGGGATGGGAAGAGCTCTCCTCTCTCCCTCGGAGACAAAAGGCCAGGTCTCAGGCACAGATGGTCCCCCAATTTTTCCAGTGTCCATTTAATCGGCTGCATCTCCATTTGTGCAATACACCTCTCTGCCCTTTACCAGTTTCTCTCCCCCCCCACCCAGACAGCCCGGAGACAGGAGATGAAAGGTGCTTGGGGGAGGCAAGTCCCCCCCGTTTCCCCCACTCCCCAATTCAGCTTTCCCCTACCGTCTCCTTCCCTCCGCCTCCCCTCTTCCCAATCACACCAGAGCTTTGCCCAGTAACTCCCAACCGACCCCCAAAGTCTGTCTCTAGGACGAAAAACCAGGCAGCCCCCCTGAAAGATTTCCTGAAAGATAAAGTTGAGAGAAGGTAGGAGGGGTTGGGGGGGCGGGAAGAGAAGAGAGAGAGCTGCCTGAACACGAAGTGTAAGGGTATCAGTCACTGCCTGGAAGGAAGCCCCAGCTTGTGAACTCTTCTTGAACCGACATTTAAGTCTACGGTCATAAATCACTGGGACATAAACTCCGCCATTCACGACTGATAGCAGCGTATTTGTGGCCTGCTTACCTTAACTTCTGACGACTGAAGCGGAAGCCAGTATGCTCGCTCTCTCTCTCGCTCTTTTTTTTTTTTTTTTTTGGAGGCGACACAACCCACGGAGCAGGGGCTGTCTGCCCCAGCCCGGTCCCTGCGGCCGCGGGGTGGGCACCGGCTCAGCTCCTCCGCACCCGGCACCCCCCGGCCGGGAGGGGCGAGCCCTGCCCCGCACGGGATGGGGACGGTTGCTTCAGACACCCGTCTCCCCCGCTCCCCTCCCGCTCCAGGCTGCCCACTCTGCCCCGAGCCAGTCCCCTGCGTGCCGGGCTCCCCCTGCGCGGGGCACGGAGGACGGGGATGTTTCCCAGGGCTGCTCTGGGAAGGAAAGGAGAGAAAGGAGAAAGGGGATGGCGGGGGCGGGGGGGGGGGAGTGGAGGGGGGGGGAAATAAGGAAAAATGAAAAAAAAAAAAGGAAGGAAGAAAGAAAGAAAGGCGGCCGCCTGGGGAAGCCTGGGGCAGGGTGGGGGCTGGGGAAGGAGCGGAGGAGCGCGGCAGTGAAGGAGTGCGGCCCTCCCCGCACCCGGGCGTCACCAAAGTCCAGAAAATTATGCTAATGAAGACAAACGGCGCTCACAAAGGGTCGCTCTCACCAGCCTCCGGGGGTGCTGCTTGGAGGGGGCTTGGGTTTGTCCCTCTTACCGGTGGGCTTGGGGGGCGGCTGTGGAATAGCCCCTCTGCCGCTCCCCGCCGCCGGGAGCCCCGCAAAGCCCTGGCTGAGTCCCGGGGAGGGGAGCAAAGACCGGAGAGCCGGTCGGTGCTGGGTCCGGAGAGACAACCGAACCCACCAGGATCCCCGCTCTGGGCAATACTTTCAGAGCCACGCTGGAAATCATTAGAGTTACTAATTATTAACTCATGCATGCGTGAGCGCACACACACACAGATGTACACACAGACAAGCCTCTCCCGCCCCCCAAATATCCCCAGCGCCCGGGACGGGCACACAGGCGCTCACAGGCACACACATGTGCTGCACAGGCGGGTCGGGGTGCCCGCAGCCCCCCGTGGGAACGCGTGGGCGGCAGCCTCGCGTGGACGCGGGCCCGGCGCCGCACAATTCGCCTTCCCCTCCCGCTCCTCAGCAGCGCTGGGGAAGGCGCTCGCCTCTTTCTCCAGCGCCCCGGGTTTTGGGGGGTGGCGGTGTCCCCCCTTTCCCTGCAAGGGAAACACGGCAGCAACCAGGCAAACGAGAACTTAAATAAAGTTGCAGCTCCTGCCTCTCTGGCAGACGGTAGCTAGACCACTGTCTCCGTGCATTAAGCGGGGGCTCCGAATAATGCCTAGGTGTAAATTCGACATTACTTCGTTAATTAAGGCATTAAAAATATAGCTGGTCCGTTTAAAGCACGAGGGAGCCCGGCGTCATCTTAAAGCACAAACAAAGCGAGGGGGAAGCAAGAAATAAAAAGCACTGTAAGGCTGGGGTGGCCTCTTACGCATACCAATGGTTTTTGTCATTTATGGCTATGCAAGATTTATGACTTCATGCACCAAAGCTGTAAACAGAGCACTAAAACAGAAAACACTTGCTCCTTATGGCATAAGTGAGGAGGCACCACATGAAAGGGGAAGCGGGCAGCGTAGGAGGAGAGGAGAGGCAAAAATCCCGCGTATGCGTTTTGCTTCAAACAATTCCTTGAATGTTGCATCGGAAGAAAAAAGTCTTTTTAGTCAATAATCAACCCCACACTTTCTTCTGAAACTGCTGATCTGCCATTCGCCCTCTTGCCCGACCAAATAGCGAGAGGCAGCGCTGCGCCCGGACGGAGCCCCCCGGACCGGAGAGGAGGATTTGGCAAGGGAGAGCGAGCTGGGAACTGCAGAAACCTGCGGACGCCGGGGAGCCTGCCGGTTTGGGGAGCCCCGCCGAAAGCCCGGGCGATCTTTTCCTAGGAGCGCGTTTAAACTTTGGAGGGATCTTCAGCGGGATATTCTGACTACATGTCTGTATTTAAGAGAGGGGACGGGGAGCGGGGGAAGGGTGTCTTTTTAAAGCTGAAGGGATTTGCAAGGGGCTTTAATCGTGAGAACCGAAGTGGTTCATAGGAGTACTGAAGTTGTTTCGTCCATCCGTCTTACTGCCTGCAAAGAGTATTTTGCGAGATTTTGCCTATCAGTCCCGTTTCCCCACGGCCCCTCTCTCCCCAAAGAGGTCATTTTAAACATGAGAAGATGATTATTTTTTTTAATGTCTCCTATGATGTCGGAATAAGTGTCCCAACGCACAGAGCCCCGCTGCTTTTATCTATCTTTCCCTCCCAGAGGCCGAATATTTTCTTTCTGCTCCATTCCACGGAGAGAGATAGGGCTCAGCCCGGGGAGGAACCAGCAGCTTTTGGGGCTGATTCCCGGGTCAGAAATGAGCTGCCCTTTCTTACCGAAGAGTCCCACTCTGCGGGACTCTCTCCCCTTTCACGGAATTACTCTTAGTTTCCGAATAAAATAATGCCCGTGAAGTGCTTTGTCCTTGGATGATCCGAAATGGAAGCAGGCAGCACTATAATTCAAGGCTGATTTGGGGGGATCTCTTAAGGATGAAATAGCAAGGCGCGGAGCTGCTGGAGAAGGGGACCAGTTCTGGAAGTGATGACTGTCCAAGTGGTTAGAGAGTTAGGAGGGGATATTAGCTGCCTTAGAGAAGGAGTGGACTATCGAAGCAAGCCGTGGTTAATCTCAATTATTATTTCTATTCTCTAACACTAAAGAATGGCAACGGACTCTTCGCTATTTGCTCAGCAGACAGACGTTATTTACACAATTCGCCGAAATCCCCCTCTCCTCTAAAACTCTTGCTTTCTTTTGCTCTAGAGCAGGACTGTATTATTTATGAGTGTTTTAACTGGGTCAATATGCATTCGAACGGGGTCATAAATCAGAGGAAATGCTGCCAAGTAATTGAGCTGCAATTAGAGCTTGCACTTTATTTTTGAGGCGCGTTTTGGCCCATTTCAAAATACAGCAAAGCCAAACTTGGCTTTTACACACACAGCTGGGGGGGGAGGTGGGGAACAGCTCTCCTCCCCTCGTCGAAGAGAGAGACGCCTGGTCTGAGAAAGGACAACGTGCTTCAGCATGGCGAGAAGGGGAAATAGCATTTCTTTGGGTCAGTTCTGCTCTGAGAGTGGCTTAAAGAGCAGGAAAGCGAGAAAACAGTCCCAACATCTCCGCCCCGCAGGTCTCTGCAGAACGGCCGCGAACAGCTCCGAGTGGAAATAACCTTTTTTTTGTTCGTTTATTTTCAGTGGAGTTTTTATCATCGTTCGCTTTTCTTCCTCTCTCCCTCTCTTTCTGACCCCTTAGAAGATGAGTAATTACAAGCACCCGGTAACTGGGCACAAAATGGTACAGCAGGGATAGGCGAGAGATGCCGAGCAAACTAGAGGAAGGCGAGCCCCCGCGCTCCGACCTTTCCCAAAGCCGGGGAAATGTCGTTTCATATAGCATTTTGCCCTCCTTGGATAGCCAAGTAGTCTTTAATTTTCGCCATTTAAAGTGCATTCTTCGTATATAGCAACGCACACATATTTATATGTATATGCAAATACTTACATATTTATACGTGCGGACACATCTATATTTATGTCAACTACTGTATGAATATGAATTTAGGACTAGTATATGTTCTCCTAGAAGAAAATTCCACTCGTCCCCTTTTTATTATCGCTTTCCAGATCCCATTCAGAGAGGGAGAAAAAACCCCACATTTCCAAGGCTGATTTATTGTTAGAAGCAGTGGCCGGCTTCTCCGGCCGGTTCAGCTCCTTCTCACCGCGGAGAAATAAAAAGGAGCCCCTTGGCTCATTTAGGAAGGGGAAGTTTTGCCACCGAGCTGAGCGCCCATACAGCCCTCCGCGCACGGGAAACAAAGTACCACTAAAGCATCATAAATAAAATGGCAGCACGATCGCGTACTCATCGATTTACGGAGCGGCAGCGGCCGAACAAACACCCATAAAACAACAACGGCCGCCGCCGCCGCACACTCGAGCACGACCCCGACCGAGGATCAATTCCCCCCCGCCGCCGCAGCATCGTTTTCTCCGACTTCCCCAGATACATAAATATATAAACACAAAAATACACAAATAAAATAAAATAATACAATAAAATCAAGGGGGGAAAAATCCAAACACGACAGTAAAAGAGGTTTTCCATCTCTAGCCGATCATAAATACTGATAAGATGGCAATCGAGGGGCTGGAGCGGAGGCAGCTGGCCATCAACAGCAGTGTGGGATCTCTATGGAGAAAAATAAATAAAGCAGCAAACTCTCCCTGCTCTGTTCACTGCGAGGGGAGAGTTGAATATTTACCGCAGCAAATTGAAACAAAGGGGGAAGCAGCCTGGCTCCGGGTGCACACACACACCCGCACGCACACACACGCACTCGCTCCAGCCTCTGCCACTGACCTTTGCCTCGAACAGCAATAACTCACCACATAAATGAACAATCAACGGAAATACCTTAAAATAAAATCCATCCTTTCTAACGAAGCATTTTGTCCTCTCGGCTCGACAATAACCTTTCCATAAGGAACGAAAGCTGTCAGCGAAATGGCCAGCTCTGGCGGGGACGGTGATGGGGGCAGGAGGAGAAAAAAAAAAATAATAGAAAGCAGTGCTTGCTCTGAACAGAAACTGGAAAAGCGTAATCGCAGACAGAGCCAGACCGGGTCTCCACTCCAAATGCCACAATAATGCGCTGTATTATGTGCTCACGTGGTCATACGTCAACTTAAATCCTTTTATTTGAAATAGGGAATCATTGAAGGAACAGGGTTTCTTAGCGCGAGCCTTTGCTTTTTAAAGCCTTAACCCAATATGTTAAAGAAGAGTTTTAAGGGAGGGGGGGGGAAATACAAGAGATGCAGTTGACTAGAGGGGGAAGATTGGTTTGGTTCTTTTTCCTCCCACACCAATATTTCTTTACACAAAGCCCATTGGAAGGTAAGAGAAATTCTTCTTATAATATGGGATTACGCTGCACTTCGATACTTAGCCTAATTAACCGGGATTTGCTCCCCAGGCCCGCCACTCTGCTCCACGTCGCATGTCCTCTGCAACCCCCGAAGAAAGCCCAAAACTTAATACTATTATTTCCAGCCCCCTTCTAAATGGGACGATTACCAGCCTTCCCCCCACCCCCAGCCAGCCCTACCCTGCCATTGTACAGGGCTTGCTCAACTCCCACACGCTACATCAGGGCTCCTGTAGAAACTAAAAAGACCTATAATTACCTGACAAAGGCAAAAAAGAGTGTCTTCTAAGAGGCTAGTTGATTTTTGTCCTTGTAACACACTGTGAAGAATACACCTTCCTTCACTGGCGTGGCTCTGAATTTTGCAAAACCTTTTGGGACCTTGCTGTTAAACCTGTGCTTACGCATTTCCTATACAGCTAGTTTGAGTGATGCACAAAATTATAGGTTTCTAACGATGAAAAAAAATTGGGGAGGGGGAGATCTCTGCCTAGGGGGGAAAAAAAATAAGAAAAAAAGAAAAGAGCAAAGCTGTATGCGGCCCCGGAGCCAGGCAGCTTTGCTTGTGTGTGAGCACACCACATCTTCCCTGTAAGATTGTTTAACTTGTGCTATTGACACAATAAGCTAAACAAACAAAATAAACCCTCAACTAACATAACTTTTCTGGAAGGAGTTAAAGAAAATCAGATAGCTCACACTTTAAACGTGTTCCTGGTGCAGTTCTGTGCCTCCAGCATTATATCCTTGCTTAAATCTTTCCACCATCGGCTCGGGGAAAACTTTCAGCTAACTGCATGTCCCCTCTTACAGTTTCACCTGCATTTCATTGAACTGGGTGGAAGGAGATTTCTTTTTAAAGGTGATTTTTAATATTATGGGTAAGCCTTATACATTCTTGCTTGGATTGTAAAAGTGGGCCACTGGAATTTAAACCCATCATTAACAGTGTATAGTAGTGGACATTGCAGCAAAGTCAGCGTGACATTACAACAGAGGGAGAATTTGCAATTTTTCATATGGAAGTGACTAAGCTAGTAGTATGGTGTACATATATTATCCCTCGCTAAGAACTGGAATAAAAACTATATACCTTTGAAAAAAAGAGAGAGCATTAGCCGTACACGACATGCACAAGTCTGTAACTATCAGCACGACTAGTAACTCCACAGCCCTCGTACTCAACATAAACCAAGGCTGATATTTACTGGAGATGGACCCACGGCTCTTTCAAAGACGGTGCTTTTAGATTCCATAAAAGAAACACACAAAGAAATTCTTCTGCAACAATGAAACTGAAATTAATGGGGAATGGAGCAGATGTGGAAAAAATCAGAGCAAGTCTTTCTTGGGGTTGTTGTAAAAAGTTATCGACTGCTTTGCGTCAAAAGCAGAAAGATGGCTTTAGAAGTTACAGTCCTGAACAAATAGAAACTACAAAAGCAATAAATCACAATCATAAGTCAGCTTAAATGCCTTAACGCTAGCTATGGCTATTGGCTTCAAAACCCTGTTTCTATGAACGTCTTTATTAGTATTAATGGTCAAGTTAATGCTAAAGCTACTGTTTAACAATTAACTTAGTGGGGAAACTAATTAATTCTTAAGAAAAGTAACTTCTTGACGTGTGAATACCTTCCACGGGGTGTGCTTTGGGAGGGCAGAAGGGGGAGTCTGCCTAACTTTATTCTGTCCTGGATCGCAGCTGAAAATTATTCTCTTCCGCCGATTTTGGAGAAAGCTTTCTTTGCTCTAGTATCGTGATTACGAGTTTTCAAATACAAATTCAAATTATCTTGCGAGTCACAGACGTTAGATTTCCCCCGCCACCCTATATATTGCTTTGTTCCTGTTCCTGGACATTCAATGTTGTGTTTTATTACCTCGATGATTTGGAGACCTGAAGCACGGCTTCTAGCAGAAAAATGTGGTGTTTATCAGCAGGTCTGCTACCGATTTTTCTGTGCTTTATACACATGGCTTCGAGCTGAGCTGAAATTCCAGGCTCAGTAACAACAAACAGATCTGAGTTCATAACGTGCCTTCGTTAAGAGAGACCCTTTGTGCCAGCTCTGGCATTAACAACCACTCAGCATTAATGCTATTTAAAGTTACCTTCAATATAATTAGATTTAGAATTTTCACTGTCTTTCAAGTTTACTTTTATGCTAGTTGTTGAGAAGTAAGCCTATCGCTCCCATGTGGAGACGAAATGGGAACCACCCTGTGATATAAGTATTTATTTCCTCGCTTCCTCGAAAGGTTTGAAATCTACTGGGACGCAGAGCTGTTTACCTACATCTGTGCGTCTGATAGAGATAAAGTTGGTCTTTGATCATTTCCAAGCAGATAAAAAGAAAAGAGCTATCGACTGAGCCCTTGTGGGAGAAGTTCTGCTGGCAGTCAGCTGAGTCTGCCAGTGTTGGGTCCGTTAAGGAATCCCAAATATCTCTGCACGCAATGCTGTGAGTACACGCCACCAGAGGAAGCTTCCTTCGTACCGTATTTTCGCTGTTAATTTCCTAACACAAGCGTGAATGGACATTTGCAGCGCTTTTTTGTAGTTAAGATTTAAGCAGCCCATTAAGCCAACACAAAGAGCCCTTGTAGTCCTGTAATTTATGGCCGCTTTTAAAAGGTAGTAAAATATACTAATTGTACATCAGCGTCCAAAAATAAGCAGGTAAATCTGTCAGGAATTTGAGCTAGTTCTACGTAATCCTCCCCTCTCGGCGGCCGGCATAAGAAAATGGTCACTATGAAAAGCATTACATTTCTCCTGCTAAAGGATCAAGCACATCAAGGACTCCAGCAACTCTGAACCACCAACGACGGACCCCGCCCGATGCAAAGCAGGCCAGGACAGATAAATACCCGAAACTTATTCGCGATCCATTCCGGTGCATGCAGTTAGAGAAAAGGCAGGTTTTCTAACATCCCCACATGCGCTCCACGTTCGCAGGACTGGCTGCGGAACTCCTCGAGGAGGAGGCAAACAAACAAGCCCCGATAAGCCATTCTACCCCTACATGGCTCCAACCCGCTCTCCCTCGCCTTACGCCTTTGATTTGGGAAGGAGCTAAGACTGGACAAAGAAATTCTCAACCTCTTTCGCTCTTCAAATGACTTCGCATCCTTCCTGTCCCCAATGCCTTTATAAGGATGGCGATCACTCAGGTCCCGTACACTTCTTTGTCTGCCCGGACACGCGCATTCACCACCCACGGAAGATGAATAGACCCAATCCAGAAAAAAAAAATCCACCTAGGTTAAATATTTATCACAACAACAAAAATCTCATTCCAGCAGGCTTGTTCTGCATGCAGGTACTAGGCAAATGGCTTTCTTACAGTTGCGATCGGCGCAAAGAGCAGCGGCCGGCAGCCCGGCCGCTTCCCGGCTCTTACCTCCTCCAGCTGCGCCGAGTTGGGCTGAAGTGCTCCCAGCTTCCACCGCCCCAGCCCAGCGGCTTCTTTTCGGGGCTCCCTGTAAACAAGCAACAAACAGTGCCTTACCGGGGGGTGCAGGGGGAGGTATTTTGCTCCTTCATAGGCAATGCATGGTTTGCCGGGTGCGCTGGGAGAGCCCCGGAGCGGGGCGGGCAGGGATGGAGTGGGCTCCCGGCGTGGAGCGTGGGTTCCCACCCGGGTGAAGAGCGCGGGGAGATGAGAAATAAAAGCGTGTGGTTGTTGTGGTTTGCTTTTTTTTTTTTTTCTCCCCGTAGACAGCTATGCCTTCTGTCTCCAAGTGTTTGGAAATATTGTCATTCCAAACTCTTGTTACATGAATGTCTGCTTTATTTTCCTCTGGGAAACCTTTGTTTAGGATCATTTAATCAAGAACAGACATTAAACACAACTCGTGGTGTTCATCTCTGCTGAATAAAACGCGGAGAGGGTTCCAGTTTAAATGCGGGGCGTATTGTGGTTGGGCTTTTATTCAAACGGTTCGCCGGGGCCTGATCCTGCAACCACTAGCGCAATAAGAGACCAACAATTGACCTCACTGAAGCGGGATCGGGCCCAAAGCCTTTTTTTTTTAAAAAAAAAAATAACCACACTGAAAGCCATTGAAGGAGGGAAAAAACTGGACGGCTTCTCTTCCCCTAAAATAAACAATATTGCACAATCCAAAAAGACAATAGTCAGATTATTCGCATGCCACTTACTGAATCACGTTTACATACGAATTTGTCAGATATAATAATGTACCCCCCGTATTCATTCTAGTTTAAAAGCCATTTAACGCATCTTAAAATTGTCAGTAAATGTAAATGCTAACAATTAAATAACAGTTCTTGCGGAAGGGTGTCATCTGAGTCTTGGAAATATTAAGTCTGTCTTGGGAGAACTTTTCGAGCAGAGACTTTGCTTTGGTAGATTGGTAGTTCCATAATTACTCTAATAATTTCAAATTTGCTGTTGAACTCCAGTCTACATAAAATCATGCAATAATAGCCTACTAAGCTGTTTATTGCCGTCTCATAAATTTGAGAGCGCTGACTGCTAAAATCTACTGGCAAACACAAAAGAAAATGGAAAGTTCAATCTGCAATCGCAGAGCCCGGGCACTGCTGCCTGGGGTTATTCTTAGCTGTACCTTTTGCTCCACTCGGCTCCAGCACAGGGGGAACTCCCTGGCATTTTAGGCTCAAACTCATACCTTAGCCATTTTGATCCCTAATCAATAGTCAAGTTACAAACGGCAATAATTATCGATCAAGCGTGTCGTGACTGGGTTCCCCCACTCGTGTTAAATATGGAGCGTGTATCTGAAAATGGTGCCAGTGACTTTCTGTTATTTATTTTGGAGCTATTAAGTCACGCCACCATTATTTTACACTGCCACAGTCCTTTAAACTATGCTGCTTCTTGAAAGAGTTGCTAAGTAGCAATAAAGCACTTTACAAACGCTATGACATTTTTTTTTAATTTGTTGTTATCCCAAATTCTAATATTCATTGCGGCACTTTAAGTTCGTACATAAATCGTTCAGACTAATGAGTCATAGAGAAATTCGCCCATGACTTTTCCTTTACAATGCTCACTGCCTTTCCATTGCTTTTTTGGCCCTGCATTAGGAGCCGGTGATTTATTAACGCCAGGAAAATTGAACAAAGCAGGTCCTCCTGCACTGTGGCACCCAGCCTTCCACAGTGTGAATTAGAACATTATCAAATGTGTTTGCCTCGGTAACACTTAATCACCAAAAGCTGTAATGTGACCACAAGGCAGCTAAAACAAAGATTTAACATTTCTAAATATTAAACTTTTTAAGCAAATGCTCAGCAGACAAAGCAAGCACAAACAATTAAAGTCATCAAGCTACAAATACACACTACCTACTTACCAACACAGACCCTACTGCTTGCTTAAGAAGTTTAGAATCTTTCAAGATAAAGCAGGTGGGGTTTTTTTTTAAAGGGAAAAGAGAAAGAAAGAAAGAAAGAAAGAAAGAAAGAAAGAAAGAAAGAAAGAAAGAAAGAAAGAAGGAAGGAAAGAAAGAAAGAAAGAAAGAAAGAAAGAAAGAAAGAAAGAAAGAAAGAAAGAAAGAAAGACAAACTCCAGTAATAAGTTGAGTTTCACTTCTGAGAGAATCACTCCTAGTGAGGACTGACGGCCACAGATCCATTCCCGACTATCCGCATTAATTATTTAATGAGTCACGTGACCCTAAAGATTAAAATTTCAATATCTCCCCCAGAACAGACGCAACACCTTTATCTGCGAGCGCAGGGATCCTCGTACTCTGGTCCCCTAATCTCTGCTGGCTTTGACAGCTCCTCAGTTTCTAGAGAGAGCGCTCGGGCATTAATAACACGGGTTTGTCCCGCTCTGTACAGCGATATAGGGCAACTTTGCAACCCCCCAGCCCCCCAAATTAGCCAGTTGAATCCAGATCCTCATTGTCTGCAGCGGGGGGGGGGGGGGGGACTCTGATCGGGGGGACAGGGGAGCATCAGGGGCGGCATCCCCTGGGCTGCCCTCCACGGGCCCGGGCGGAGCTAGGAGGGCTGCCCGGGGCCGGGAGGAGGCGGCCGCGGAGTTTCCTCTGCCCAGGCAGGGAGCCTCGGGCCCGCCGGGACCCGCGTGGGCCGGGCTTGGGCGCCCACGCTGCGCCTCTCCCGAAGGGACGGCCCCGGGGCGACCCCCGGGGGGTCCCACCCCCCAGCGTCCCGGCAGGGCCATGAGGCTCCGGACCTGGCAAGAGCCTCCGCCTCCCCAGGGCATCGACGTGTGGGGGCCCCCGGGGCGGCGTCCCTCCGGCGGAGGTGTGGGAACGGCGGGCGGCCCCGAGGCACCCCGGATCGGGCCCCTGCGCGGGCGGGGAGGGGGGAACCGGGGAGGGGGCCGGAGTTTCATGGCAAGCCTGTCAAGATCTCTGCCTGTGTGAGGGCTCCCCCCACCCTTTCCTCGTTTACAAACACTGGGAAAGAAGGCCAAGGGACGGGCAAGTACCCTGAAGAAAAATAAAAAAGAAAAAAGAAAGAAAAATAAGTCCCAGAGTCCCAGCATTGGATAATCCTCCCATGCAAGATGGTTCTAGTTATTAAATACCACAAGGCACTTGTCACAGCTGAGTTCCCCTTGTAATAAAACACCAGGTATAGCAAGAGCTTGCAGGAGAAACGAGGAGGGGGACCTGGGGAAAGGAGCATTTTTCTTGGTAGGTGGAGGGGAGGTGGGTACCGGGGTTAACGGCGTGGCGTTCCCTGCGGTCAGCAAATTGACTCCGAGGTGATTTGGTCTTTCTTTGAAATATTGACAAACTTCCACGTCCAGCGTTTTGGGCCGCGTTCGTCTTTGTGGCCAGAGCAGATAAATCCGTGTGTGAGAGACACCGGGAGAGAGGGAGAGAGGAAGCAGGGGAAAGAGACATTTAGGTCCAAGTGCCGGATTAAAAAGAATACTGTCTTTAAAGGTCAAGGGTTTGAAGGGTCAGTCTGCTCCTCTAAAAAAAACAATTAATGGGATAGAAAATTTGTCCTTTCGGTGAACTCCCGGTTGCCTTAGCAAAGGGAGCACAATGCGAGAATTTAAACTGGACGATGTAATTTTCGAAGTTATTGTAAAGACGGCCGGTATGGGACGGGGAGCAGAGGGCTCTCAGCCCGGGAGCAGCGTCCCGCTCTCAGCACAGGCAGAGGGGGAAGGGGAGGGGGGAAAGGAAAATTTACCTTAAACGACGATAATCTGCCATGGGGTATTTTGCAGTCCGCGGTTGAATCTCCAGCAAGAGAGTGTACATTTTTTTAGTAGACAGGCAAGATGCTGTGCCTTTACACATGACCACTTTTCCTTTTTTTTTTTTTTTTTTTCCCCAGGAAAATCCTTTGCATCTTCACAGACTTTTCCAAGAGAATGCCTTTCAGAACCGCTGTTGAATTACAAAGAAGTATTTATTGTAGGAAGTGATTAATGATTCTCGCTAAAATTGCTATTTGCAGCGTGATTTCATTTCTCTTTACAATGGGAGCAAATCAGGTTTATACGCATAAGAGGCAAACTAAAGAAAGCCTGCATCGCCAGTTAGTATCTTTCAATCGGAATTTTGCTCTGTTGTGCTAATTTTGGGTCTAAATATATTGAAGGATTCTCAAGCAATAAACAAAACAAAGTGTAACACACTTGTGGACACCAGTTACCTCACTTACAGCTATATTTTTCTCCCTTTATAAGGAGGCAGCTGGCAATTTAGGGTTTAGTAAACAGCAATCTGTGAGTGAAAGCGTGCTCTTCAGGCCTGCTCCTTGGCAGGGTATTTACAGCCACCACTTCTCTGATGCTGAACGTGTCCTGCTCAGTAGCACGTTCCACTTTTCCCCAGGACGATCCGTGTTCCTTGGCCAGGCGGGGATGCTGGCAGTGCCGTTGGGGCCTGGTACTACCTCACCCAGGGGGTGATGATGCACCCAGTCCTGGCGGCCTCACTCACACCAAGAGAAGCATTGATTCCAAAAATCTCTCTCGGATGTGTTTGGGTAAGTAAATAAGTCTTGGCCTTCAGGCCTTCCCTGGAAAATTTACTAGCACTTGAGCTCCTTTCCAAGCCTTTTCCTACCCATCTCAGTGCTACTGTCTGTTGTGGAAGCCCTGAGCAAGGCTCCCCATCAGCAGCTCCCCTTTGCCTGGGTTCCTTAACTGCCTGGAAGCAGCGAGATGCGCAGCCTGAGCTGAAACCGCTTGAACGTCATTTTGCTACAAGCATTTCGACAATCTCGGTCAAATAAACCTCTAGAGTCGTACGTCATGTTTCTGACGAGGCTTTCTCAACACATTTCGAAATAGTTATAAAAAGAAAATAAAAGGAAACAGAAACAGAAAAGGCAGCTTAGAGAAACTTTAGGTTACCGCCCATGTATTCCCCTACAAAAGCGCTAGAGAGCTGAGAAATCGTAATGGGGCGAAAATGAACGAATAAATTACGACTGGCTAAAGATTTACAGTGTAATCATGGGGAGCATGTGTGAATTCTCCTCCAGCAAAACCCGTCGTGGGAGCTTATTGGCTCCCAGTAGAAGCTCAGTTTCTCTGTAACGCAGCTGAAAATAGTCGTATGGACCGCGGTGGAGAGCCGGACTAACTCTGCCGTAGTCCGCTAAGGAGAATACCACTCACCTACACAATGCGGCAAGACCTTTCCTCTTGAAAAGCGCTCTTTTCCGGGCCAGACAATTGGGAGTCAGGACGTTTTTCACTATATTTAAAGCAACCATTACCTTGTTGACAAGATGAATCCAGGTTAAAACGGTACGTTAAACCGTTATTTTCCATTCCTGGTGCCAACACCAGCCAAGCACAAGGTGGATGAAACATCACTGAGTGGACTTCTGTTTCAAGCGTTTAATTCTTTTGTACAGAATAATCTTTATTACCAGCATTTGGCACTGTTATACATTACACCAAAAATCCACAAATTGTACATGGACCCAAACGATTGAGACGGTGCCAAATATGAAGACAGCAACAGCCTTTATAGCAGTATTTCTTTAAATAAATGCAATAGGGAATGTGGAGAAAAACTAATAGATTACATCTACTGCGGGGGCTACACTTAAAACCAGTTAAGTTACCTTTGATACATAAAACATTTTCCTTTAGACAGCGTAAGGGGACATTTTTCTTAAGGGGCGGACTTTAACCTCCCGCGGACGTGTTCGTTCTCTCTCCCGTGTTGGTGTGTGTGCATACGTGCGTGTGCACCGTCACACACACGCACACGGGAATCCAAGAACACGCCACGAAACAGTGGTATTCAAGTCAATGCCTTACACAAGTGTCTCACGAGGTCTTTGCTTTGTTTTAACCGTCTTTTATTTTTAAAGTGTTCTCTAAAAAAGAAAAAAAAAAAAAAAAGAATCCGTCTTAGGTACAGAGAATTCGTCCGTGACAGCATCCAGCCCTGTCTTACACCGAGGGCAAAAGAGCGTTTCCATAAATAGAAAAAAAATGATGGGCATGGAACCTTTAATCTATATACAATGTAGACAATCGTCCAGGTTTTGGTTTAAACATGTGCCCGTTCTTGGGCACGTCTCGTCTTCCTTTCCTTCTCCTCCTTTGTTTTACACAGTTGTTTGGTCCAAACGGCCAGCCTCCACTATGGGGCAGCTGGAAAACCCCAATAGATAGGTAAATATATATATATATAAATATATATATATAAAAGTATTTATAGCGCGGCTGCGTTGGGTGTAGCCCCATCGAGCGGATGGGGGTGGCCCTGTGTCTGTGCTTTGGACTGCTGGCTCAGTGTGGACTGGTTTGAGGAGCGCATCTTTGTGTTAGGCAGTTTATGGTCTTTCTTCCACTTCATGCGCCTGTTCTGGAACCAGATCTTGACTTGGCGCTCGGAGAGGCAGAGGGTGTGCGCGATCTCGATGCGTCGCCTCCTGGTCAGGTAGCGGTTGAAGTGGAACTCCTTCTCCAGCTCCAGGACCTGCTGTCTAGTGTAGGCAGTGCGAGACCTCTTGGGCTCCCCTCCGTTGTAATTGGGATTGACTGAAACGTGCACACACAGGCACACACACACACACGGAGGGGAAAGAAAGCGGGGGGGAGGGAAGCGATGGAACATAATCATTATATAATAACTTGACACCAGGTTCACATAAGATACATAAACGGCAAGAAAAATTGTTTCACGGCCTATCGACAGTGGGGACAATCGAGGAGCAATAAAAAATGGTGATGGGCATTTGGGTTAGAAGAAAAGCTTCAAAGACACATGGCCCAGAGCCACTGCAGGGCAATTAAATTTATGGGGGCTATAATTACTGCCCTAACAGTTTGGCGTCTCGTAAATCTTTTGATAAAGGACCCCGGATACAAAAGGTTTCTCACTTTTTTTTTTTTTATTAGGAAAAGCGGAGGGAGAAGGAGAGGGGAAAAAAAAGCACCACACACGCAACGACCCATCCCGGCCCCGGGAGCACCCTCCCCCCTTCCCTCCTCTGCAGGCGCATCCCCACCTCCCCCCGGCAAGGGCAACTCACCCGTGCTCACATGGATCTTCTTCATCCAGGGGTAGACCACCGGCTCCTTCCCCTTCAGCCCGGGCAGGCTCTTGTCGGGCAGCATCTGGCAGCCGGGCCCGGTGCCGGTCCCGGCGGCGGGGGCCGCTTCGCAGCGGCGCTGCAGGGCATGGCCTGGGAGCAGGGGCTGGGGCGGGCCGGAGTGGCCCTTGGCGGGCGGCGGCGGTGGCGGCGAGGCGCCCGGGGGCGGCTGCTCCGGGCCCGGAGCGGCGCTGCCGGCGCTGCTGTAGCTGTAGGGCGCCTGGGGGTAGGAGGGTGCCTGCGCGGGGTAGAGAGCCTCGGGAGGCGGCCCCGGCGGCGCCGAAGGAGCCTGGTAGCCCGGTTCCCGGCGCGGCCGGGGAAAGTACTCGGGTAGCGCCGGGCCCGGGTGCGCGGCGTGCAGGTGCGGCGGCGGCGGCGGCGGCGGGGCGTGCGGGTGCGGGTGGTGCGGGTGGTAGCTGGCGGAGCTGCCTGCGCTGCCGCTGTGCTGCGTGTACTCCTCGCAGGGAGGGAATTTGGGCTCGATGTAGTTGGAGTTTATCAAAAACGAACTCATGGTCATTAATTTGTGAAGTGCAAAAATACTAATTTTTCTCGCGTTGTCGTTTTTCTGGGCTCGGCGAGGCCCCTCCCCTTCCCCCCTTCCTCCCCTCCCTCTCTCTCCCCCTCCCGCTGCTGTCAAGTGCTCGCCGCTGCCAAAGTTTGGGCCTCCAGCTTCCCCCCTCCCGCCTTCCCCGCTGCACTCCCCTCCCTTCCTCTCTTCCCACCCCCGGAGCGCCTACAACACACACACACACACACGCACACACGCACCCCCCGCCACCCCATCACCACCTGACCGCCAGCGCCAATTACCGCGTGGGGCCGCGGACCCCGGATCAGGAAATGGAAGGAGGGCGAGCGGCCACGGGGCAGCTCCGCGCCCTCGGACCCACCGCGGGGGCCGCTCCCGGGGGCCGCCACCGCCGTGCCTCCCCTCCCCGGGCGGCGGCTGCCCGCCGAGGGAGCGCCCCGCCGGGGGCTGCCGGCTGCCCGCGCCCCGCGTCCTCTCCTCACCAGCATCCCCGGCTCCTCCCGCCCGCCGACCCGGGGCCGCGTCCGGCCATCGCGGTGTCAAGCGCGATAAAACTAATCCAGCTCTGACAGTCTTTCTCTCCCCCCTTCCCAGCACTTTTTGTTTCCCCTCTCCCCCGCGGGAGAGCGTAGGAAGCGGGGCGAGGCAGCGGAGCGCAGCCCAGCTGCATGATCCAGAGGGAGGCAGGCATTGCACAAGGCGTTGCACAATCCTTTTGAACAAGCCCATCTCCACATGCCTGGAGTCGGGGCTGCGCGCAGGCAGAGGGCGGCAGCGGCTGCCGGGCACAGGCCACCGGCAGCCCTCCGGGGTCTGCCCCCAGCGCCCCGCCGCTGAGGACCGCGGGCCGACGAGAACTGTGGGGCTAGTAGCCCTTTGCACCTTTGAGGCCGCGCTAACCGGAGAAATAGATGCAAAAGTTAGTATGGAGGTGGAGGGGAGGCCAAGGAGAGTTCTCGAGTGTCTTGCGGGGTGTTAGGGATATAGCGACCCTGAAAATAACGGGGAAGAAAGGGGGAAGGGAGCAAGGGGAAGGCGGACACGACGGTATCAAATACTTCCCACCGGCGGTCGTAGGGCTCACTGCGAGCATCCCTCCCCGCGGAGGAGCGGTTTCCAAACTACGAACCGAAGTCCGTCGGTTTGGTATGCCTCGTCTTGGGTTTATTTCTTAAATTTCTGTTCCACGAGAAATCGCTAGCGCCTTCGCAGAAGTTAACTCTCAAACCCTGGCGTAGAAGGGAGAGGGCACTCGGGCACTTCTGCGTTGCTAAAACTGAGACTGCTAACGATATTTGCAGCTCAGAGGGAAAAGAGGCAACCGCCCTGACCTTAGGTAATTGAAATTTGATGGTTAAACTAATTACGCTCTTATTCTAAGGGGAAAAAAATACTTATTGAACGCCAGCTAGTCTGGTACATTCGGAGTTAGAAGCGAAGTTTTTGGATTTTTTTTTTCTTCTTTTCAGGAAAGCTTTTGAACACATAGAAATATTTACCGCACCCTTCGAGAATATAATTGCTGAGTGGGTAATCTCATCTGCTGGTATGGGAAAATACATCTAATATATCATGCGTAAATATGATACGTTTCAGATCTTGCCCTCCTAAAGATATTACATTAACAGTTACCCTGGTTTAAATTTAGATTATGGTCATTTGCAGGTTTATAGGTAATGGATACATGCAATAAAATTCTATTTGAATATATATTCTATCTAACAAGACACACATCGTATCGATTTATATTTTATACACACACACACACACATTGCAGGCGGCTTGCAATATGTTAGAACATTTCCAGCACTTGGGTATACTGGGGTACTTATCTAAACAATCAGTCATTTCCTCCTCCTATCGAATGTCTAATTTGTAAAGAGAGTTAAAACACATTTACTTACTCATTTCCAACAGCACATCTATGGAACTCTTTAACTGGGGTAATAGATAAGTTTCTCTATTTACTCTGCACGGAGAGGAAATGCGGTTACACACGCGCACCCAGAGACAGCCGCAACTGTTCAACAATACACGTTTGACAGGAAAGGGGAGATTGTTTTATTTAGACTTAAAAAAACCCCAACAAAACAAAACAAAACAAAAAAGAACAGCACCCCATGCACCCCATGTTGTAAAAGAATAAAGCTCCCTCCTCCATTACTCTAAAAAATAAGATTGCCAAAGTTCACCACAAGCAGAGAGCATTTTCCCGGCGTAACGACATACAAGCACACAGACAGACACAGACGTACAAATACCTGCCGGACAGCACTAGATGAATTACACTGGGTTATGGTAAATATTATCCTCGGCATAAGTCCTGAGACACTATGGCCGGAGAAGTACAGCAGGCTGCCGTGCTCCCAAGCCACGCTAAAACACAACGAAAAGGGGTGTCTCGGTTTGTAAGCTCAGTGCTATATTGGGCGAGCTGACCACGCTCTCTTTCGTATTATTTAACGGGATTAGTTCTCAAAGTATACTTATTTCACTGCGCCTCTTTCTACCGTGGGGCTCGGGCGCTCGGTTACAGGGAGAAGGATGCAATTTTGTATACCACTGTAAATCTACAAGGTGACCTGAGCTGCTCAGCTGAAGACTGTTTTTTTCGTCTGGTTCTATTAGGCTGCGAAGATGTGCTGAGACAGGACCTACAAAAGGCCTGTTCCATGTCTTTGTGGTTTTGTTATCATAAACAAGAACCCAGCCAAGACCACCAAGTGTTATCTTGCACACGGCCATTTCGACATTTTACTGCAAGATTTATGGCTGTAATAAACAATCTCAGAAACCCTTTTTTTTTTTCCCCCGGTACTTCCCTTTAACAAACTTGTAGAATCATCCTAAGCTCTCAAAGAAAGAAAAGAAGAGGACAAATAGGCCAGCTCCTTTACTTTTCCAGAAGGACTAAAGGCTCGATTTCACTGGCGAAGGAGACTTTAATCAGTTAATAAAGGAGCAAGAGTTTCCTGGCCGAGGCTAGCCGAGGAGATGGGGACCCAACTGGAATTAAGTTAAGAGGGAGAGAGTTAATTTCCATGCACCCAGAAGAGCCAACCTCATACATACCCAAAGAGGGGGAAAAGGGGAATCCCCCTTTTTCTTGTGAAACAGTCAAGCACTCCTGCTACCCTCCACATGCGCGGCTAAAACGTAATTACCCCCCCCAAAAAAAAAATAATAACAGCAAAAATAGTACTAATAGTAGCAGCAGCAACAGCAGTAGTAGTAGTAGTAATAATAATAATAACAACAACAATAATAATAATAATAATAATTATTATTCAAGTCAACCTTTCACCGTGCCCGGGCATCCTCCACCAAGAGCGGTAGGAGGAGGAAGAATCGCACTAGCAGCCTGGTTTGAATTTGATTTGAACCATTTTGAATATATTTAGCCCCAGCTTTCTCCTCTTGAATGCGAGGCTGTCCCAAGTTTCAAAGTGACCGAAAAGTGACACCGTGTGCATTTTGTTTCTTATTAATCTTACACATTGACAGTCTTTGTTAAATAACAAGGCGTGCCCTTCACCAGGCGACATTTTCATATTTGTTAGACGCGGTGACCTGAAGTTCACCTCGGCCTTGGACTTAGTTTTTCTAAAAGGTCTATAACAGTGTCTTTTAGATAGCGGGGTGCTTTGCCCAGGTCACTACTTCTAGGCGAAAATTAAGAAAAAATCGCGGGAAAATGTAAACGTTATGGAACGTATCGACTGTATTCCCTCCTTTGTTCGCGGGAATGATACAGCCCCCGAGGCTGCTCCCTTCCCTCTGCTCGCTGCCGGGGCAATGCTCATAGTTTTACCCCAAGTTCAGCATTTGGTAAAAGCGGTGACTACCCTGGTACTGAGACTCCTTTTAACAACGGGATGGTTGGCGGGATTTGCTCTCTCTGTCCTGGCGCGGTTAAATAAACACACGTAAAATGTGATTTGTGCCCGGATTTTAAATGAATGGTCTTTTGAGCAGACCTTCCACGCCAGAGAGCAGCGCGCTGAATTGCAGCGAGTGAAAGGACAGAAAGAGTTCGTCTCAAATTATTAACTGTTCTGCTCCAGGTTGTTGCCTTCTTTTTTTTTTTTTTTTAAGGAATAAATTAAACAATTCAGGAGAGTCAATATTTATTGAAGTCGCAGTTCCGACTTATTTGAAAATATTCTCATTTATATTTTTATTCTAAAACAGATTGAAAATACGGATTTCTAGCCACTAATTGTTTTGGTGAGGAAGCAAATGGATTTCGGTCACCTACTCTTGAGTAAGCCGGTTATAGTTCACAGCTTTCGTTCTGGGTATATCAAAGACGCATTGTTATTCTTGGAAACAATCCGCCTGCTATTCTCTAACAAAATAGATATTCGGCTACGGTTTTTAGCTTGTTATCTGGCTTCGCTCTTACACCAAATAAATACTCTGGATGGGAAAGGTTATATACTATCTCGAGCGAGGGCAGGCTCCCCAAAGGCGTAACGCCAGGGCTCGCTACAAGTGAGCAACAGCAGCAACTCATGAACAACGCCTGCACGCCGAGCAAACGCTTGCATTATATACTTTCCGGGCTTCAGCAGGTACTTTAGGCAAAATCCCCAATAATCACTTTGGCTAATCTGAAGTCTAACCCCTCGCATATTTGTTCCTGAGAAATAGCACTCGACTGCCACGATACAGCTGTGTCTCTGGCAAATAATTCACGCGTACCAGCTACACAGAGGCCAGTGTAGCCTCCTGCCTTGGGGGTGGAAATGCAGCTATGCATGGGTGGGGGTGAGGTGCGCAATTCCTCAGACTTCTTCGTCGCCCTGTCCCCTCCTCCGCACCTTTCATATCTTCTTATGAATACTTGGGAATATCCTTTCCCTCTTCCATCGATCCCTCACCCTCATAATTTCAGGCTGACTACGGTTTGCTGTGATCTCCCCCAGAATGAAATTCCCTATGCGGTATTGGCCAGTTCTCCCTACAGACGCTCCTAACCGAGGAGCTAAAGCTTCAATACCGAGGAACCAAAAAATCCCAGCAATGTGGAAATAACTCTTTGCGCAAAGAAATTCTACCAAATTTTTTATTTCGGGAGGGGGAGAGGGCGGGGGACGGAGGGAGGGAAAATAGACCTCCCTGCTCCCCATTTCGCTGGGATCTGCTGCCTCGGGTAATTCCAGAAGGCTGTGAGATCCCTCCAAATCACGGAGCAGCGTAGGGCACCAGCTTCTCCGCAATATTTTCCATCGGTAGTACAGCATGGCCTCACCGCTCCGCATTTTAAACGAGCTCCTTCGGAACAAACATATAACCCTTATTATCTCCAGCATGTCCTGTTTAAGCACAGTTTAGCGGTCGCTACAGAAATGAGAGCAAAAATAGAGGCGCGGCTAGGATCGATACACGCGTTAATAGCTTCGCTCCTATCTTATCTTCCTGCCATTTTGCAAAGTGAGAAGGCTTAACATTAAACCTCTTAAAGCAGGTTATTATATAATAAACAACTGCGAAACATTTTGCTACCTGACTCTCGGAGGAGGCAGCATCAGCGGCTGCTCTGGGGGTGACACGCATGTTTACCTGCCACGGCTGAAACAGAGATATTCAGACACAAATGTGGCCGATAATTCAAGATGAAATACAACGTGTATTACTCTTGAAAAGAGGAATTTTCTATCCTTTCCTCGGTAATTGAGGTCATTCAGCCAGTAGGGTTCACCTGGAGTCCATACTGTGATACACACGTAACTCAAAGCTATTTTATCTTTTGTGCTGATAGTCA
Organism: Nyctibius grandis; assembly: GCF_013368605.1. NCBI lineage: Eukaryota > Metazoa > Chordata > Aves > Nyctibiiformes > Nyctibiidae > Nyctibius > Nyctibius grandis. The sequence continues at coordinate 20,670,482 of NC_090664.1, read as the reverse complement.
AGATCTCGGCTATAACATTGACATCAAACTCTGTCTGAGCGAATGACTAAGAGTGGTGCAAAACGTAAACTTTTGACCCTCAACTTTTTGACCTGCAGTTGTAACGCCCTTAACCACAAAGATATACAAAAGCTATGCAGCTTCTTTTAGGAGTAAGAGACCCGCACTGTTTGTTTCAATAGTTCTGCCGTTTCCCCCAGCTTTCCAAGGGCTTTTTTTATTTTTCCTTCTTCTCGCTGTTGAGAAATCGGATACTTTTGCATTTTTAATTATTAGCTTTTTTTTTATTTATTTTATTTAATCTCGCAGCTTTGTAAAGTGCTGTTAAATCAGTTTGCACAGCCTTTCGGCAGCGTTGGAGAGAAGCCTGTTACTCAAAGGCGCTATATGGTTACAATTGCAGGTGAAATGCTGGGTAAGTTCTGGGCGTGAGGTTGGAAGGAATGTAGCAACGAGCGTTGGGGAAAAAGCTGCAGCCCTGTGCTGCGAGGGTCTTAGTCATTTCTCCTTGGTTTAAACATAAAGAAACAACTCTAATTGTTTGCGAAGCCTTGTCTAGGCAAACGAGTTGACTGTGAACTTGGTCTAAAGCGAGCTCTGCTGGTGATTCCTAGGGTGTGCAGATTTATCTTTTCTGAATTTACTTAACCTGGCAGTGAACTGCACGGGCTGCCATTTGTTATCCAGAGACAGACTTCACCTCAAGCAAGGACTGTTCCACAAAATTGCAATAATTACCCAATAACCTTCATAGCAAATATTATTATTGAAAAGACTTTTTTTTTGGGGGGGAGAGGGGTCTAGGAAAGATTCCTTATGTATGCTATAAGGCGAAATCCTTGCAAATTTTACGCACTCTCTGTGTCCGTTTTGATATTGTTTGTGCGTGTAGCTACAGGAACATGTGACTGTGATGGTCCATAAGTATTTGCCTTCCAGAGAGACATTAGTGAGGATGCTTTAATTTGAAAGGGATAATATTTTCAAAGATGACCAGGCGGCTGTGGGAGCTGTGTTTTTGCGCTCTGGCTAGCAACTCTAGCAACAAATCGCCGAGATTTTAAGGGCAGGAAATAGAAAAAGCTAAGAAAGCAAAGCGATGTCTTAACTTGGGCAGGAGATTTACTTACGGCTGCTTTTAATGCGTTAAATCTGTATTTGCGGGGAGGGAAAAGGCATTGCTCCAGTATCCAGGGTTTGAAATCGAAACCTCATGATCCGCCCCTCATGATCTGTTCCATTCAATTTCCCATGGAGCAGATTGCAAACCCCTCTATTGTCAGCCTTCCACAGATACACACTTATTAAATGTAAGGAAATGGCAGAATAATAATTTCCCCGTAATGTTCTGCAATTAGGGCGTTTGCAGGGTTTAGACAAGGCTGCAGAGCTGTAATTTACGGATGACTTTCCATCGGATTGTTATACTTCTGGTTTAGAGAAAGTTACGCCTTGCAAAGTCACTAGTTATACACGCTAAGAGAGTTGCCTAATCTTTAATTGGCCTTACGCTTATACATGACACACTACACTCAAGTATTTCTTTCAAAGGATTAGGTAAACTATATTTCAAATCGCAGAACGCCACTTGCCATACCTAAAGTAAAACAAACTCGCACGCAGTAATCCCTCAAACACAGCAGAAAAATAAAGTGCGCAGATAAGACCTCTCTCCTGATTCCCAGAGATTATTCTCCATGACATTTTCCCTCGGAAAACAATTAGGACCTGGGAATATTTTGGTAGAGTTCGGCAGTCTGGGGTTGTTTGAATTTCAAATTTCAAAGCGGATTAGAAAATCTGAATGCGTTTCTGGATTTGAATGGCTTCAACTGTCCTTCTTAGGGCAGGGCAGGACCAGAAATATGGAGAAGATGTCATTTCTAGCTAACTTCCTTTTGTTGTTAGAGAGTTTCTTGCAGTACAGGGGGGTTTATATGCTTGTGGGTTTGGAGATATTTTTATTTTCCGTAGTTTTTGAATCTCTGTACACTGCTGTACGTGGAATGTGCTCCAGAAGCCACATTCAAAAATGTGAAAATACGTAGTAGCAAATCTTTTCGCTCTAAACAATGAAAAATTACAATCTGCTGTGACATCCAGGTTCGTAAAATATTAGTCGAACGGGTGTGCGTGTGTGTTTGTGTATTCACCAGCTAATTCAAATAACGCAGTGTTGCTGAATGTTGAGTAACCGCAAACGGTTTGTGTCTAGTATCATTCCCATTTACAAGCGAAGGATTTTCCTTGGAAAATGACCCGTATATAAAATAAGCCCAAACTTTTAAAGGATTTTCATGCCTTTGCCTCAAACTGTAAAATTTTATGTCATATAATACAATACAATACACGCCTATCATATATAACTTTCTGGTATTCGTAGTAATGAAAATGTGACAGCTCGTGTACTATAAAATCTCCAGCTGTTTATTACGGAAATGATTTTCAAATGTGCATTTGGATATGCACTTTTAAAGCCTTTCCCATTTTTTAAATATAAAGTATATGCATACGTGTTTGCTTAATGTTCACAGGAAGGATACACAGACACAAAGGCTTGGGACTCCATTTATCTTACACAGGGGGTTGACTCTAAATATTAAATATTTGTAAAACTGTGAAACCTTTGAGCTGAGTCAACCTTACATGCTACTGTTTCTTTAACGTTAAAGGCAAATAAACTAAAAATAAGGATCAGTCGGTAATGTGCAGACCTTGTGGGAGTACACAACAGCCTTACCGTCCTGTACCCCTGTGCTTTTCTCTCATTTTCGCTCGCAGCAGCAGACACAGTCTAAACCACAATATTTAAATGGGATAGCACTAGCGAAATAAAACAAAGCCCATGTCCCAGCTTGCATCAAACCACCCCGTTCTTTTGCAAACCCAAATTTATGACACAAGGAGGAAAACAATGAGATCTGCTGAATCCCTTCTACTCCAAACCTGAGCAGAGAACAAGATACTCACAGCTGGTTTGGAGATAGAGAGGTATGTCTAAATTTTTGAGTCAATTCTCAAATCTCTTCCCTAGCCCCCAACTAGTTGGTCTGCACTCCTCGAGATCACTGGCTTAAGTAACAGCTCTGAGGGTAAGGATCAAGCCGTAATGCTACCCAGAGAAAGACAGAGTTCCTTTCACCCTTTCATTCAAGTCCTGTAAATTCAAAGACTAAAGTTAAATCCGGCCATAAAGTTTATTGCTGAGTAATCACACTCTGGTGAGAACAGTCCACTTAAATAAAAAGAATGTTGAAGTAAACACGCAGCTGGGGCCTACCCCACAATGGCAGCCAGCAATATAAGGCAGAGAGGGAGAGAGCAGAGCTGGCGGGATATTTACAATCTTCAATAAACCAAGCCCGTATTTCATAATTTGCAGCACTCTAATGACCTGTAGTCTCTTGTATTAATGCTACAAGTTACAGTCAATTGGTTCGCTTAAAAAAAAAAAAGACACAGGAACATATATATGTATCCATGCGTACACACACTTTGTATACATAAATAAACGGATATTAGACACACACGTGTGTGTGCATGACTTTATACGGGCATATACATCGATTTATACATGCATGCACACACGCGCATAATTTAAATATATTTATATTTATGCCATTACATATAGGATCTGGAAAAAGTTACAGCAACATTATAAATGCACTTCACAAAACATGCTATGCACTCGCAGATGGACATATATACACAGGTAAAGCTTTCTGCAGAACCCAATGCAGAAAATAGGAATCTTAAGAGCTCCAGTACAGTCTGTGCCATTTTAATACTAGCTCTGATGTGCAACATATTTCACCAATCCAAAGATTATTACCATATCAGCACGCCTCCAACTCTATCATGTCTACATAAGGCACTGCCCAGATAATATCAAGCCCTATCTATTTTGTTTCCCCTTTTTTTAATCGCCTGCAGTAACTACTCTTTGCTAAACAAAACCTCTCCAAACTTGGAGAGTCTATTGGAGCAAAGGAAGTAATTATCTTCTGCGGTAGTCAAAGTGATTAAAGCTAGGCCCCAAAATCCATCTCTGCCAAAGTCGCTTATTGTGGTTTACTTTGATTTGATCGTTAAAATAGAGAGCTAGCTGCTGCGAGTGAAGGGATGGGGGAGATATGCAGTGCAACCTGAATCATTAGTGGTTGATCCTGCCTCTCGGGCTCCGTGGGACCGTCCTAAAAAGCTCCAGGCGGAGAGGGAGGGAAAGAGAAAGAGAAAGAAAGAAAGAGAGAGGCAAGAGGCAGCGAGAGCGAGCGGGAGCCTCGGCTTCCCCACTGTACAAATAAACTTTAAGGAACTTGTGCACAAAACTTACCTTTGACTTGCAAGGAGCCATTTTTCATACAGTACTGAGAACTTGTGGTTTGGATACTTCTGTCCCTAAACCTGACAATTTGAATGGCCAGGAGGCACACGTAGCCTGCAAAAGAGTCAAATGAAGTCCAGCGTCAGTGAGATTATATGTTATGTGGTATATAATGTTGGATGTCAACTCCCCAAAACCATAAAACTTACTTTAATGGCACCACGTGACTTTTTATAGCCAGTGAGCCTATCTGTCTGTGCTATGGATGATTTTACGATCTAATTCATAGACAAAACCCTATTCATTTGGCACCCAAATGTCATATAGCCGGAACTGGGGCTTATAAAGTTTACTGTTTTATAACTTTTAAGGGAAGGCAGCAATGTAACCAGTCAGTAAATGTGCAAATCTTTAGTTGCTCTTAGAAGCTCAGAAGAGTTAACCATTCAAGCTCTGATGGGGTAAGTAACATTACGTTTATAGCAAACTAATTGTAGCAAAGAAAACCAAAAATCTTTAAAGGGTGAAAAGTGGTAATGTGGCTAGCGAGGGTTACTAATAGACGCAGAGGGCTCGGACGTGGCTGTCCTGCAAATATACTTAATGAAACCACAGGAGAAATTCTAGAGCGATGCAAACACGTCCTGGAGTTAGCAGCGTGTTTTAACAAAGCACATGGGTGGTGGTGTTTTTTTTTTTTCCAACCATCAGCAAACAGCTAACAGTTGATTCACCCACAAAGGGTGTTGATTGTGGTCCTGCGATGCAGCTTTCCACCTAGCGAGAAACCAGTAAGGAGGAACTTACGGTCAAACTTTCAATTAAAAATGCTGGTAGCGGACAACCGCTGCACCTACCATTTGCAACGTGCAGCAGGAGCCAGGTAAAATGTTATTAAAAGCTCTGCACGGGTTAATATTTTTTTTCAGAGGCAAATCAGGAAGCACAACTTCTTGCTTTGCACAAACCAGATCACGAAAACTTTACAATAGAAAGTTTATTTTTTTTGTGTATTTCCAGTCAGGTTTTTTTAAAAACAAATACAAAAAAAAAAAAAAAAAGCTGATCACAGTTTGCTCAAACAGCCAGACTTTAACTATATTTGTAACTTTGTTCACAAAAAACATACATCACAGAAGCTGCGCTTAATAAGAGCCACTTCTAAGAGTTCGTGCAAAGAGTCATATACAAAGGCACAGCAAGGACATACTGCTTGGAATCACAGTTTTCGTCACAGATTCACTATTCACTACATGTAGGACAAGTTCAGTTGATTTCATCATTTCACCTCTACAACAGCATTAATTACACAGGAATTATATAGGTAGTTTGAATAAAAATATTTTTAACAGCTTGGAGCTATACAGACATTAACACTTGACCACACATGCACAGTTAAGTAGGTTGAGTGCAACACATAACATTTGTACTAAACCGGGGGAGGGTTTATTTCTCTCTCTCCTTTTTTTAAACCTTTTTTTTTGTTCTTTTTTTGTTTAGTTTAGTTTTGTTTTAACAGTTACTTCAAGTAACACAGCTCGCTTCATATAAATAAGTTAAAACATCTATTTTTTTTCAAGACAAAGCCATTCAAGACAAAGAAATGTACGATAAAAGCAGATCTACTTATACACGCGAGAGAATGGTAATAAACAGGCTCATGATTAAAAGATGAATAAGGGCGACAAGAACAAGGTTTCTTCACAGAAGTAACACAAGGAAGTTTTAGAAAGTCAACTTAGTACTGACATGAGACGCAGGGTCAGCTAATACTGCTCAGTACTTTTAATTGATCAAACGCTTAGGGACGGAATGCCCCTCCTGCAGCTGCCATGCTCATACTTTTCAGCTTATTATCCTTTTTCCATTTCATTCTCCTGTTTTGGAACCAGATCTTTATTTGTCTCTCTGAGAGGCAAAGAGCATGTGCTATTTCAATCCTTCTTCTGCGGGTCAGGTATCTATTGAAGTGAAATTCCTTTTCCAGCTCCAAGGTCTGATAGCGGGTGTAAGCAGTCCGAGCCCTTTTCCCTTCTGGTCCCCCTATGTTGTCTGGAAGAGAAAAGTACATGATTTAGATTCTCAGCAGCCACTCGGAGCCTTCGTGCCTTATTGCAGCTACCAGCAACCAAGACCGTTATTCTCAGTCCTGCTTCGTTTTGTTTCTGGTTTGGATAAACGCTCAACAAGTTTCCCCCTCCAGCCACGTTTAGGAAAGGCTTGGGGGAGGGGGATTTTGTGGTCTCGGTAAGTTTTCGCTTGGATTTGGGGTTCGATTTTTTTTTAATTGATTTTTCTTCTGTTTTTTAAGGCTAATCCCCCCCCGCCTCCCGCACCTCCCCCAGATAAGCTGGTTTGGAGGATGCCTCTGCTGTTAGCTGGGTTTTCAGAGCTGGGAGAGCAAAGCTGAAGCGTGAAGCCTTTTCCCACGGCTGAGCTGGGGAAGGCTCTGGGAGGCAGCGAGCCCCCGGCTGCTCCTCCAGCAGCGAGGGCAGGGCAGGTACCTGGGGTTGAAAGTTGCTCCGCTTCCCCGCGCCCCTCAAGCCTGCTTCCCCGGAGTTTGGGGCGACTCGCCCCCCTCCCCCACGGCTTCCCAGCAGTGAAAACTGCCCTCCTCGCCCTCTCCTATTCTCTTTTTAATATGGCTCGGCAAAATAAATGGGGTCAGCCGCGTCGTTCCCACTGGAGGATCCCCCCTTCCAGAGGAGAGCCGGGAGCAGCTCTGCTCCCGATCCCCCTTCGGGAAGGCGCTTTCTGCTCCCCCGCTGCCCGCCGGGGCCGGCGCTGGGATCCGGGCGGGCTGTGTTTTTGGGGCCGGGCGGTTTATTTTTTTTCTTTCGGGGGAAACTCGCCCAGAGAACGGAGCGTGCTTCCCTGCCAGCAGAGTTGTGCTGTGCGCGGAGGCTGCCCGTTCTCACGCCCTCCTCTCTCCCTCTCCCCGACCTTACTCGGCGCAGCCACCCGGTTTACATTAAATCCTCCTTTTCCTCCAGAGAAATAAAGAAATAACAGGGTATTTGCTTTACCATGACTTATGTGCAGTTTTCGCATCCAGGGGTAGATCTGGGGCTGTGAAGGCTGGGCTGTGCTTTGGTCGGTCGGGGCACTTGCCTGCTCGCTGCTTGCTGGAGTGTCTTCCTCAGTCCCAGACGAGGTGCCAACCCCATCTCTGCTGATGTGCGTGTTGCTGCTGGAATTGGACGAAGTGCTGGTGGAGTTGGCGAGGGAGTTTTTCACCCCGTGGTGACTCTCGCTGACAGGCGAACCGGCCACAGCGGTGCAGGGCAGAGGGTCAGGGGGAGGCGAGTGGGAAGCCGTCGCGGGCTGGTTGTACCTGGGCTCTGTCGAGGCAGAGGTGGTGTTGGCCGGGTAACTGCGGGGTCTCTCATTGGCACCAAAGTGGGTGGAAGCAGAGCGCCCGACGCTGAGGTCCATGCCATTGTAGCCGTATCCGTACCTGCCGGAGTGCATGCTGGCGGAGTCCCTGTATTGCTCGCTCACCGAGCTGTGATCTCCATAATTATGTAACTGGTAGTCCGGGCCATTTGGATAGCGACCGCAAAATGAGTTTACAAAATAAGAGCTCATTTGTTTTTTGATATGTGTGCTTGATTTGTGGCTCTTGGTCGTTTTGTGCGTCTATAGCACCCTTGCACAATTTATGATGAATTATGGAAATGACTGGGACATGTACTTGGTTCCCTCCTACGTAGGCACCCAAATATGGGGTACGGCTTCACATCACGTGCTTTTGTTGTCCAGTCGTAAATCCTGCCTGATGACCTCTAGAGGTAAACTCGTGCACTGGTGGGGGAGCTGGGAGGGTGCGGGCGGCCCGGGGCGCGCCGCCGCCGCGCGCCGCCGCCGCCGCCGCCCGCCCGTCCACCGGCCTCTAGCGCCACCCGCTGGCGGCGCGGGGGATGGCGGCGGCTCCGCGGGGTCGGCCCGGGGTGACGGCCCCCGACGGTGGCGCGGAGAGGCGCGGAGCGGGGCGCGCCGCGCCGCCACCGCGCCCGCCGCCGCCAGCGGCACCGGGAGCAGGCGGCGAGGCGGCGGGGCCGGTGGGGCTTGCTCCCCCACCCCGGCCGCCGCAGAGCCTTGCGTGCAGGGAGCGCTGCGCTTTGTGCCTGTTGTCTCCTCCATGCGGGGCTTATTTACTCCAGTTCACAAATCCTATATGATCCATCCTCGGACGATGGAAACGCTTACGTCCCTTCTAGATATTTTGTTTTCTTCCCTCTCACCCCCCATCCTTTTTCCCGCGCCGGAGGTTTCGAGAGGCACCCGGGTCCTGCCGATGTGAAATGGCAGGTACCTATGAAAGATAAATATCGTGCAGCGTTTTTCCAACTAGGGGGTCAAATTCCAGGCGGCTTTCCGCCGTCGTTATTTTTCCTCCTCTCGGAAAAAAATTAAAAACCTCTAAATGCGGCGGTAGCCATTTTGCATTAGTATTTTCCAGGTTTGGAGTTTAAAATATTTAGAGCGGTAGCCCAAAATGCGCTGCCTTCCAAACAAAAGATCCCTGATGCGTGTACAAGTGTATGTGTACACAGCTTCACATGCACACACAATATAATATAGAAAGCTATAGCGTACATATTAATCAATATTTTAGCTGCGCTTATTTTACTATACAGAACTCGAAGTGGAAACATTTTATGGCAGCCACTTTTCTTTAGAGTATCTATTTATTTTTTCCAGTGCTAAGAAACTCGAATGTGAATTAAGATACCACAAAAGCGGGGAAGAATATCTCCGAGTTAATATGACAGACACTTTTCTTTCCGTAAAACAAAACAAAAAAAAAAAAAAAAAAGAAAAGAGAAGAAAGATCGACCCAAGCTCATGAAGCCCCAAGAAATGTAGTCCATAATTCAAAGTCCCTTCAGTGTAGAGCTGAGCTCACCGAAACCTCAGTGTAAGCTCGACGGGAACCACAGAAATTCGCCCGCCTCGAAACCTCTTCCCTCGCCTCCCCTGAAGTTTAACGCCGAGTGTTTACTTCAATACTAGTAGTGCAGATTAAGCAGTTTAGCGGCATTTTAAAAATCTCCCTGCACTTCATCTTCGCTTTAACTGCATGCTTATATCCAGGGATTTATACAACAATTTTTTAAAAGGATTTTTCTTCTTTTTGTTATTTAAGTATCTTATACATGCATAAAACTTGTTTCCTCCCCTGCAGACCAAACACAGCATAACGAGACGGCCCGACGTAGCGGGAGTCAGCAAAAACATAAACCCAAGATTTTCTAAAATCTCTCTTATTTCTACAATATGAACATTTCTAATTAAAAAAAACAACAACAACAACACTCGCTTATCTCTTCTCACACAGGCACGCCAGGGACACTCGCCCACACACGGATGCTCACGTCAAATATTTAAAAATCTGGGCCATTTCTCTAATACTTTAAGCAACGCCATCTACACTTTGGAAAAGCGTTTATATACATACATGCCTTTAGCTCAAAAGCTGGGACTTCCACATACATTAAAAAAAGTCACAGATGATTGCAAATGTACATCTTTTAACCAAGCCTTTTGGGAATTAATAGACTGTGACAAACCTACAGGACTTCAGTAGCAGAAGGAACAGAAGGTAAATAATAATAGTAATAGTAAGTGCTAAGGAAAGGCCTGGTAGCGTTTATTAAACGTGGTTCTACTCCCCTGACTTTTCCTCTGTTTCTTCGCTGATGGGCTGTGTGGAATTTATGAATTTGTTTTCCTTTTTCCATTTCATCCGCCTGTTTTGAAACCATATTTTAATCTGGCGTTCAGTAAGGCAGAGAGCGTTTGCAATCTCAATACGTCGTCTTCGGGTTAAGTATCTGTTAAAATGAAATTCCTTCTCTAACTCTAGCGTTTGGTATCTGGTGTAAGTTTGCCTCCCTCGTCTCCCATGAGTTCCATATACTGTACCTGTAGAAGTAAAGACAAAACGATCGCATTGGACAGGGCCCAGTGATTTCAGACCAGAAAGAGCGGTTAGTATATTCTGCCTCCTTTTGCGGGCACAAGCACAGGGTGTGGGGAGGCTGCTCTGGTTTCCTGAAGGCTTGGGTTTTTTGTCCTCTCTTTTCCTTTTCTCCTGCCTGACCAGCTGTAAATGCGGATGTGCAGCGTGCTTACGGTGGTGGGGTAACCGGGGTACAAAGAGGCTTTAAGGTGGAACGAGGGAAAGCGGAGTAGGTAGCGCCCGTGTGAATCGCTGAGTAGTGTCTACCTCCTGCGTGTTGAGAGCCTGTGCGCGGACACACACGCACACGCGCACACACACACGCAGATGTGTGCGATCCGGGGAGCTGCACGCAAGTATATGTGCGCGTGTGTGTGCACGTCTATGCGGGTGTGTTTACATAAACACACTCTATTGCCATGATTGCGACTACAGAGGGTCTGTAATTTAAGTATAATTATAGACATCAGGTAAAGATCATAGAAGAGCCTTTGCCATTTGCTCCGGAATTTATTGCCCTCGAATGCAAAGCAGCATCAGAATGGTCTTGCTAAAAGTTTAACTTTCCAAAAAAAGAAATGCGACCCACAGTACAGCAAACGTAAACTCTGGAGGAGGGGAGAGGAGGGGAATCACTAGCAAAAACTGGAAGTAAACGTCTTAATATGGGATTATTAAAAATAAGTGGCACTCCAATACAAGCCTTCCCCCCAGTACCACTCCTGGACAGAATAGTTCAATTATGCGAAGTTCACTTGTAAGTCAGAGAAAATCCGCGATGCCGTGGGAGTGCGCCCGCGGCCCCAGAAACGTGCTCTCAATATCCGATACTTACAGGCTAATGAGCTGGGGGAGGGGGGCGAGGAGGAATGTGCTACAAACGCATTGGATCCTCAGTACAGAGGGCATATTCCCTGCATCGCTCTCTGTCAATGAAGGAGCGGAGCAGAGGCTTTGGGGTGGCTTTAGGAGAGTGGTAAAAGAGATCTACTCCCTTTTCTCTCTCTCTTTTTCGTCTTTTTTTTTTTTTTTTTTTTTTTTTTTTTTTACTTGCTTCCTAAGTAACTTTCGCCCGTGAACCCACAAGCTGGGCTCTCGGCCACCGTTCCCAGGGTGCCAATGTGCCAGGTCTAAAATAACCTGAGAAGGTTTCATGTTACACATTGCCCTGCAGGAGCCGTGCCTCTCCAGCAGTCTGGACTTTATCTAAGAACCAAACACACACACACACACACACAAAATATCTTGGGGAAAGAAACTTTTCCTTCCTCCCGCCCCGATTGCATCGAAATGCCTTACCAGCGCAGGAGTTCATCCGCTGCATCCAGGGGTAAACAGGGCTCGTGTACTTCCGGTCGGTGCCTTCCTCATTTACAATTTTGGCTTGGACGCCGCTGGATTTGTAGTGTTGATCGGGAGAAAAGTGCAGGTAGTCCCCGGGCCCCCTCTGTTTGCCACTGCCGGAGGGAGAGGCGCTACTAATTTCCTTGTCCGAATAAAAACAAGAGGCTCCGTACTCATAGGAAGCCCGATTGCAAGCAATGACGGTGTTGGACTGTTGGTAGAAACAAGGTGAGGTGTAAGTCTTGTCCTGCAGGCTGCTTGTCCCGTACGAAGCCGGAAAATGCCTGAGAGCATCATAGCCCGCCGGGTACAGGGGGATCTGCCCGAGGAAAGAGTCTTGGCCCCCGGGCAGGCTCCCCGGGAAAGTGGGATTCACGAAATAGGAACTCATTTGCTCTCCCCCTCTCTCGGACCGTGATTTGTTGTGTATTAGTACATCTGGCGATAACTATTAGGAGTCATCGAAGTGGTTTGTTTCTGGATGGCCGAGCGCCAAAAGCGACAGCAGAAAATAGGAGCAGCTGACGGCGGGGCGGCCAATGGGAGCGCGCGCGGCGCCCGCTCCCCCGGGGCCGCCGCCACCGCGCCGCCAACTTACCGGCAGCCCCGGCCCCGCCGCACCGCCCCGCGCAACGCCGCGCAACGCCGCGGAGACCGGCCGCGCCCCCGGGGCGGCACCGCCCCTCCGGAGGAAAAATATTCCAATCATAATGATAGTAGTAGTAATAATAATAGTGATAATTGCCGGCAGGAGCAGGCAGCGCGGGCAGCGTGACAGCGGCGAACGGGGACACTCCCCCCCACCCGACGGCTGGAGGGCTGTGTAAGGGGGGCACCCTTAAAAGTTGGCGGGCCCACGCCGGGCTCGTCGCCCCCGAGGGAGACGGCAGCCCCACGGGCAGGGTGGGCGAGCCGCCCCCGGCCTTCCGGTGGGGGGAAGCGGCGGTAGATGCTGCGGAGGGAAAGTTTGGAGCGGAGGGAACATGTGAAAGGGGGAGCGGAGCGCCGTGGAGCACCGCGCAGAGCGAAGAGGCGGGGGCGGCCCGGCCTCTCTCCTTTTTCCCACAGCGATGCCACAAGCGCATCCAGGAGGTTTTGGGCGATTTTTTTTCGGAAAGCGCCCATCCGCTGAGGCTTCCCGTCGGAACACGGGGAGCCCGCCCCAGCGCCGAACCCAGATTTTGTGAGAGAGGCTAACGCGTCCTGCGTGGAAGTGATCTCGTATCTTAATGAACACCCCCATAATTAATGCGGAGGTTGTGGCTGGGGCAGGAAACGGTGGCCTTCCGGGGAGGGGGGTTTTGGTTTGCACCAAGTGCCCGGGAAGGCCCCGGGAAGGCCCCGGGAAGGGCTGGGCTGGCCCCCGGCGCCCCCCGAGCAGCCCAGATAGAGTTCCACGTGTCTCTTCTCCCCGAGTACTCCCCGCCAGAGTCGAGCCGAGGGAATCAAACATTCAAATTAAAAAACAAGCTAGTAGGACTATTTCTAATTAATACAGCCTCGCTAATAATTCAGCAGAAACCAATCGCTTTCGTTGTTGCTCCGAAAAATTTGATTAAACGCGGATGTGTGTCTTTAAAAGAGGAAAAAAAAATGAAACAAACATTTCCACCTTCATTTTTCAACATGGCAGTTACACCATAGCGGAAATATAATTCTTGGCCCAGGGCAGGGACAGTAACAGTGCTGATGAAATTCGCTGAGGCGCTTTTAATTCAGCCGTAACCCTGCAGTTCCTGGAGATAACATGAGGTTGTTCATTCCAAGCTGTGTTTACTCATCATCTGTGCCCATTACAACAGATTGAAAAGCCGAATTTTAAATGCGCTCTGACGGAAAGTGACATTCGTACGAGCCCCGTTTCCTAAAGCAGCTTTCAAAGGAGAGTTTTGTTGTTGTTGGGAGACTATTTGTCTAATTTCCGGGGGCAGATTACGATACCTATAAAACAGTGGTGAGTTAAAACATCTCGCCACAATAGTTTGTATTGTTCACAGTCTCAGCTGGACTTTCACATTCAGATGTTGATTGCCTCCAATTATTGGGGTTTTTTTTCCCCAACTTCCTTAACCTCTTCAACCCGGCTAATCCATAAACACACCTGGAAGAATTACAGCTCAGTCGCTGCATGCTTTGGGAGGTCATTTCAGGAACTTGTATTTCCTGAAAGCCAGCCTTCTCTACAAAAAGTTTTCTTACGCAGTGCGAATAGAGTTAAAAAAGGAGGGAACACCAGCAAACAAGCACACAGCACGCTAAATACAAAGAGGTTTTTAAAAGAGCAGATTTTCGCCAACATAGGTCAGAACGAAAACGCACCGTGAAAAATTAACACTCGGGACACGCGAAACCCACCCTCCCTACTTTAAAAAGTTGTGGAGAGACGGTCTTTTGTTTGAATCCAACACACAGAGACCAAAATAAAAAATCCCGCCAGGCTTAGTTATATTTACATTTTATAGCACCGGTTACAGACTGATTTTTTTTCCGCTCTTTTTGTTTCTTTCCTCTTTTTCCAGTTATTGTTTGCGCCCAAACCAAACTGTCGAAAGCCCGGCCGCAGGCAGTGAAAACATTTATTCCTTGATCCCATAATATTAAAAGGAATGAAATGCGCACGTTTGCCTGGCTGGGTCGTGTTAGATAGTTACAGTGACAGCTAAACAATCTGCACTGCAATCTCCGCTTCAGTCACATTCAGGCATCCTCTCCGCTCCTCCCCCTACCCCCAGAAAACCCCGAATTACAATAATCTGTTACCCCCCAGCTCTGCCGGGGAAATGCCCTGCCCAGACACATTTCGCAGGAGTTTCCCCTTCACCATTCCCCCTTTCCCTGAAAAGCAGAAAGCCAGCTGCTGCATTTTGCCACCGTAGCAAAGTCACACTTTACAATAGCCGTGTATTTCATCCGCCTTTTTATTTGTTTTCGGAATTCCCCGCACCCCCAGCGCCTCCTCCACCAAGCACTTCGTCGTCTTCCTCCTCCCGCCGAAAACCCGGCCGGCAGCCCTAGACACCCTCGGATACAGGTGCGGGGGCAGTTACCCTCTTAAGCCTAGGACCCTCCTTCTCCTCGTATATAAAACCACTTACAAATCCTTCTCATGCTCGGCAGCATCACCAAAACCAACCTTTAACTAATAGCTCCTAATCCAAACAGTTTGGGCAAGGCGAATCGTTGTTTAGACTGGCGGAGTACCGGGAGCCTGGCCGGGTCCTCCCCAGCCAGTTCCCACTGTGATATTTTACAGTTGACATACACCGAGGTACAAGCGGAGGGGAAGGGGAGGAGGCAGAGCCGGTCCTGCCGGAATATCTTGCCCGGGGCGGGGTGGGGGGGCGAGCTCCGATGTTCCCGTATAAAAAAGGTAGGCCGGGTTTCTTTTCTTTTCTTTTCTTTTTTTTTTTTTTTTGTCTTTTATTTGGGTTTCCCGCTGCCCTTCCCAGGGGCTGCGGGGGCCGCTCCGCGCCCGCCTCCGCCGCTCCGCCACGCCGTGGCAGCACTGAGCACCCGCCGCCCCGCAATAAATAATCCGGCGCTCACTGCAGCTCCAGTCCGGCGGATACCGCAATGCAATGCAAATGCAATGCTTTATCAGCCCGGCAGCGAGCACAAGCAGAGCCGGGGACAACACTTAAAGCACTCCGAGCCCCTCATTCGCCATGAGGAGGCGGGAGCGGAGCCGGGATGGCGGCGGGGGGTCTCGGGGGCTCCGTCCCCAGGGCTCCGCTCCCCCCCCCACCCCGGCACACACCGCGGGGCACCGGCCCGCCAGCCGCCGCTCCCCCCGCCCCAGAGCCGCACCGTAAGAGTCACAACAAGGAGAGAAAGGGGGGAAAAAAGCTCCGTCTCCGGCGCTGAAATCGGTTTAGCCACTGCAAAGCCCGCTCCACGCAGCCGGGGCGCGCAAGTTACCCACGGCGGAAAGCGCCGGGAACGCTGTTCCGACGGACCCACGGCGGGGCACGGGGATCTTGCAGGCAGCGCTTGATCCGATAAAGAAAATCAAAGACACATTCACGCTGTTTCCCAGGTCTAGAAATAACCTTTTCCCTGGACATGCCAGAGGGAAGCCAGGAGACATTGTGCTGACTGGAGGGGTACTTTTTTCTGAAATAGTCAAAAATAAATTACATCTAAATTTCAACTGCCGCAAATGAACGTTAAGTTAATGTTACGAAATCAAAAAAAAAATGTTAGGGGGTTTAATTTTTTTTTTTTCCTCGTGTTGGAAAAAAAAATCCCCTCGTATTGATGCTGTGAACCTGAATTCTTAGAAAACAATCTGAATGTCACAGCAACCCCCCGGAAAATGCAAACAGAAATAAACTTCGTGGAAAAAAAAAAAAAGAAGAAGAAGAAAGAAAAATTCACGGTTTCCTTGCTAAATAATATAAAGTAGACATTTTATTTAGGCATATTTTTGCATGCATTGATTAATCCGAAATCAATTGAGCCGCACCACCTCTATTTTTGGCCGGTAACATTACTATTTAGTTTAATTGCACATGTCTAATATTTAAACGTATTAAACCATGTTTCCCTGCTTACGGTAGTGTCATATACATTTCTCACCTTTTAGGTTCTGGCTCACAGGAGCCCCTGCGACTTTGACAGCTGTCGCTTTGGCTGCACAGGAGACGAATCGCCCTCCTTTTGGTGCCAGAAGAAGCAGGAAATTAGCCAGGTTACAAGTTGAAAATCTGCCACGCCACTGCTTTGAATCCAATATGCCACACCTTCCAGCGGGGGAACTGGAAATTGCCATCCCGGATCTGTGTTCTAGGCGGCTGCTTATGCCGAACCTCCGCACACTTTGTTCACTATTGCCTTACAAAGAACAAATGAAACGGGGATTGAAAGCCAGAGAGATCCGAAGCAGGACAGAGCTCAGCAAAAGAATGCGGCTCTATTCTCGCAAGGGAAATTATAAAAAAGTTCATGTTCACGGTTACCATCCACATGACCGACAACGACCAATGGAAAAACCGAACAACTCATAAAGTTGTATTGCAAAGTTGTAAATTTTCATAAACAACAACGGATTTATGGCCTTTTCCTCATCACTAAGAAGAGGCAGGTCTTAGAGAGGCGCCATCTTACCACAGAGGCAGCCCTGGAGTTTTTTTAAAGACCTGGAGTTTGTACTAATTTTATTAAAATTACAATTAGTACGTTGACCAGGAACGGAGTGTAGTAAAAAAAGGGAACTTCTGCACAAATGATGCTCTGGATCTACCTGTATTTACCCGGCCAAATAAAGGGACTTTTCGGGCGACTTATTTTTAAAAAAAAAAATATTGAAAATATTAGATCTCCTTGACGTTACGTGGTCCCTGGCAAAAATTATACATTTTCTACAGCGGGGCGATTTTCCCCCATTTTAATGCCCCTCGCAAGCAGCATGCGCAAGCCACACACATACCCGACCAGGTCATTTACACTTGGAAGTTTCGCGTCGCACTTTCTGTTCATTACCAAATATTATTTCACTGTATGCGATTTCGGCTTGATCGCCGGACGCCTGGACTGGGGCTATGATTGCAGGAGGACACGGCAACACGGTGGAAGGAAGCCGCCCCATAAAGAAGGCTTTCCGCTTTATTAATCAACTGCGCTAGGGGGAAAAAAAATATCACAAAGTCGAGGTAGAGAAATTGACTGATTCCTATCAATTCATCACCTTGGATATATTTTTTGTCTTCTGATTATGGGAAAAAAAAAGATTTATATGGTCTAATTTCTTTATTTGTCTGTGTAAATTATTTTTTATGCTTTCTTCGAACTGTTTCCCTAATAAACACACACAATTCATTGTCAACAAGCATGTTTATTTTCTGTGTAACATAAAACACATTTATCGTGGGAGATACTTGAACACGGTATCACTTCCAAAGAGAGTTCACAGACAGTATTTTTTTTTCCACTTCCAATACTTACACGGCATATCCAAATGTTCACAACGAACACATCGAAACACATTGTAACATACAATTTTTGAATAAACTTTAGCCAAACCTTCAAGACGGATTTATACAGAGTTCTTAACAATACATCATGCTACAAAGTTTCCAAATTAATTATATACTGCCCAATTTATGACATGATCTTACAAATGAGCTCCAAGACGAATATAAATGACAACAAAAATCGTTCAAATATACAGTATCTTCTATTGTAGGAAAATTCACGGTATTACATATTAACACGTTCGGATAATCAGGACAAACAGGGTTTTTTTTAAAGGTGGTTACATAGTCATTTAATTTCACTTTTCAAAGAACGCTTTCCACTGTATTAAGGAAGATCAACCTAGAATAAGAAAACGGCCTTTAGCAGAGGCAGCCGAAGGTAGAAGCCAACGGGAGATATTAAACCGCTTTGTACAATATTGGCGTGTGTTTGCTTCCTCACTCGGAATAGTAAAGAATCGAGAACAAAGATATATTGCAGCATATGGTTTTCATTTATAATTGCTTTGGAATAAATATATTATTTAAAATTTAAATATACTCAGCTTTTTCGGTACCAAATTCTATACCAAAGCTATTGAGCGTGCTTTTTGAACGACTACACTTACACTTCTAAAAGCATTTTGCGATTCACATTAATGTTATCTTCTTTTGACTACTAAAATACAGTATACTTTCGAAGATAGGTAGGCGGAGCAAGATATATAGGTAGTCTGGAAAATAGGTAGTACAAATCATTGTTGTAGATTGTAGTGGTTTGTGGAAGATCTTTTTTTTTTCCCCTTAATTGCTGTTGAACCTTTTGTTAGTGTAGCTGTTAGTTATGACACTTTTTTATCAATAATTAAAAAAAAAAAAAGAAGAAAAAAAAAGAGAAGTGCAGAGCTATTTATTCGAAATTAGGTAGTTTTTCTTAATGTGAGCCTAATGCACTTTTCCCCTTACACATGACTGGGACCATTGAGTCAGGTAGTTAGTTCGGAAGGTCACGGTTTACTATCTGTGCAAGCAGCAGTTCTCCCACTGAAATGTCCCCTGGACAAACCCACCCAGGTTTAGGTGAACGAAAAAAAAAATGATTGTAGGATGCTTTTAGGAGATATTACCGAAAGGTTCGGCACAGGGCAGGTTTGGGGAGTACGGGAGAGTGGAGGGAAAGCTGGAAAACCGCCCCAAGGAACGTTTTCATGTTTGCAAACCCTCGCTTGCAAGATGATTATTAAAGGGAACTGATTTTTTTTTTTAATATACAAAAAAAGCGAGTCTCTCTCTTGGTTTTTGTTGGTTTTTTTTTCCTTTAAAGGGAGCTTTTCCAATCATCATGTGCATACATTATACTAAGAGATCGCTTCCTCGAGTGAGACTCCTTAGTCCTCCACCTCTTCTTCTTCTTCCACTTTCTCGACAGAGGTTGCTGCTGACGTGGGCTCATTAGGAGCGGGGGTGCTGGACCTCTCTTCCTTGTGCTCTTTCTTCCACTTCATCCTCCGGTTTTGGAACCAGATTTTGATCTGCCTCTCCGTCAGACAGAGGGCATGGGCGATCTCTATCCTCCGTCGCCGAGTCAGATAACGATTGAAGTGGAATTCCTTCTCCAGCTCCAGGGTCTGGTAGCGGGTGTAGGTCTGGCGCCCTCGCTTCCTATCTGGACCTGAAAACAGGCACACACGGCCAGGAGTTAGGTAAGAAGAGAGGTAGAAATTTTCTCTTTTTAGTTTTATTATTATTATTACAAATAAATAAATAAATAAACAAACAAAAAGCGGCCGAGCGAGAGTGAATTATCTCCTCCTCCCACTTCCAACTGCCCCCCCACTTTGCCCTAACAAAGACATTTCAGCCACACTACCTGCCCTGCTCAGGCAGGGCAAAAATTAAGTTGCTCGAGACCTAGAAAAAGTGGAGAGAAAGCATCCAGCAGAGGTAGTGGGGGAAGAAATTGCTTTTGGGAGGAGAAACTTTCCCCCCAGGCGACGTGTTTCCCTAAAACCTTCCAGACTTTCGCGTTTCGCAAGGGGAAATAAAAAGCTGGAAGGCTGGGCTGTATTTATTTTATTTTAATGTCGGGGGCTCCCCACACACACCCACACATCACAACCCCGCCTGTATCATAAACAATACATCGCATTTAGCTCCAGAAAAGAGGCTCTCCTTTTTCCCATACTCTCGCCCCCAGCCCCCCCCCCGTTTTCCTGTTTAGTACATTTCTATAGATCCTTATCTCTGTGGAAAGGGCAGAGGGGACGACGGTGGCACGTCTCGGCAACGTGGGCTGGCAAAGTCCTCATCAGCCCGTCCCCCGCTCCTGAACGCCCCTCTCCCCTCCGCCTTCCCCAGCGAGCGGGATTTTTTTTTTGCCCAACTTCGGCAGAGGGCAGGGGAGAGGCTTACCCGTGGGGGCTCTGGCAGCCCGCAGCCAACTCTCCACATTTCTATAGCAAACAGCGCAAACCAACTCAATGCTAAAATTCCATAGCAAATGGAGTTAAATAAATTTACGAGGCTAGAACCCATTAATTGAGCAATAAAAAGTTTTATGATACTCATTTACATACAATGCCACGGGCTTTCTACGCAATGGCGCCTCGGCTATAATTAAAACCATAAAGGCTGTGCTGACAGTAATTCTGGAGACACGCTTTTCCTGGCTGCCACGGCTCCGAGCCCTTCTCCGCTTGCCCCTACCTGAAGACCTCATCCAGGGGTATATCCGGAAATTAGGCTCAGCCTGGTTGTGCAGGTTGCTTTCCTCCGCTTTCTCACAGCTGGGTTTGGTTAGCTCATTGCAGAGGACGGGAATGTTCTGATCAAAAGAGGAACAATGCAGGTTGTAGGCATCAGAGCCCAGGCTGTATCCGGAAGAGAACGGGCTTTGATATATGGTACTGTTCACATTGTACAAGCCGGGCATGGAGGAGGCGAAGGCACCCGCGCCTGGTCCATAGCCGCTTCTCTGGGAGTTGCTTGCAAAGGAGCAAGAAGTAGGCTCTGCATTTTGGAAAAGAGAAGCCCCCGCCGTATATTTGCTAAAAAGCGCATTCACATAATACGAAGAGCTCATAATTTTGACCTGTGATTTGTTGTCCGGCAGGCTTCAGTGTCGGTTTTACGAGGTAGCGTGATATATGATAACATTACACCCCCAGATTTACACCAAACCCCATTTTCTTTTGGACTGAGCTGCCTGCAGCACGTGACCGGTCATATGACACCGCCCGCCAATCCCCGCCCGCCTCACAGGTGGTGCCGGTCGCGGCCCACCGGTGCCCGGCCATGGACGGCCCGGGGACGCCGCCGCCGCCGCGCCCGGCAGCGCCCTCCAGCCGCCACCGCCTCCTCGCCCCCCGACGGCGCCTCCGCGGGTAGAGGGGGGGGGCGCTCGGCCCCCGTGAGGACACACACACCCCGCGTGCTCCTTTAGACATACCCGGGGGTTGTAAAAAACACAATAAAATAAAATATAAACTTTAAAGGAGGCTGCTCGTCACCCACCCGTTGTTTCTCCGCAAGGAAAATAAGCGGGGGGTAACCCCGCAGCGGGGTTTATGGGGGTACCCCCCGGCCGCCGGGCCCCGCCACGCCCGGTCCCCGCCGCCGGCCCTGAAGGGCTGCCCGAGCCTTGAAAATCAAGATGCCCCCCTGGAGTGAGCCCCGCTAGTTTCCCCCACTAGGAAAAAATCATGGTTACTCCCCCGGGGGAAAAAAAAAAAAAAGAAAAAAAATGCGAGGACTCAACTTTCTGAACGCCTTAGAAAAAAACACACACACTCACAAAAACAAAAACAGAAACCAAAATAAACACCCCGAGTTGAAGAAATCGCCTACAAATCTCAGCTTCCAATCTCAGCCGCCTGCTTAATGCCCCTTGTACCTTTCCGTCCTACATACCTTACAGTCCTACGCGTGAGTCAGCAGCGGTACGCTCAGATGATGGGGAGCGTTGCTGCTTTTCTAAACACTGGGCTCCCCAACAATGCGAATGGCTCTCCATTGAGGATGCTGCAACCGTGCCCTTCCTTTAAACGGATCGTAAAATGAGTTTCCTTCCCTCAGACAGGGAGTCCTGGTAAAGACAGCTTTTACTGCCTGCCTGTATTGCACATCATAAACGGGAAGGAGCACAATGGAATTGCCCCGGAAATTCTCCTTTCGATTATAGTTTGGTGCCCTGTGTACAAAGACCTCCTCACCAGTTAAAATTGTTCTTGGCGATATTTCGCACGGACCCTAAACTTTACATTTTGTAAACGTGGGACACCCTCTTCGCCCCCACACACCCCCAACACACACACAAACACACGCACGCACCCTTTGGGACTCTTTATGCGCTGTTATTGCGGCCCCATGAATATAGGTTACTGACAGAAGCAAGTGCATTCTCTAAAGCCTGAGATATTGGTTCTTCAGAGCATGCAAATGTGGCGGCTGTATCTAGACATTTGCCAAGTGTTAAGTACGTGAAAACGCGGTTATTATTCGCAGGCATAAGGGAGAAGCTGGCGCAAGAAACTCCTTCGGTTATTTCTTCCAATTTGCCAATATTAGACAATATCCCTGCGGTCGCAATTGCGATGTGGGAACACGCCGGCAGAAGAGGCTGCTGGAAAGGAATAAAGGCCCAAGAAGTTAAACGAATGCGAAGCAAACAAGTCCACGACTAAGAAGATCAAAGAGGCTGAAGTAGATGACATTAGACCAATAAATTGCTCCTCTGGTGACAACATACCAAGATGCAAGAAGAAAGAAACAGCAAACATAACCAATGTCCAGACTTAAATACGGATAATGTAGGACCGAATAGATGAGCTGGGTATTTCGAGCTCTCTGATTCTGTACAATTTGCGCGTTTGTGTATTTTTCTTTGCGTGTATGTGTTTACTGCCGCCAACTTTTTGTATATATTTTGCTTTCAGCTTTTTTTCCTGCCAACCCTTAAGATTTCTCAAAAAGTCTTCACTGAATAAATCTTAAAAGGACCCTCAGACATGGGTCCCCGCCACCTTATTTACTTCCCCCACTCTCTGCATGTTAGGCACAACGCTGCCTCTAAAGCAGCCTCTGAAATCTCTCGTTCTGTCGCACACAAAACCAGGCTGGATCCCCGCGCCTGAAAACGCACTTTTCATTTGAATGTATTTTTTTCCTGTCGAGGAAACGGCGAGCGAGCGCAGATGGCAAGGTTTCGGTGACCGCAATATTCTCACACGCTTTCGAAATAATCCTCTAGGCGGGACAATTGTATTTATTCTTTTCTTGTGAGCTCTGGACTACCTCTCTTTGCCTTCTGAGCTTTTCCGGGACGTAAAAGGTAGTGATAAAACGGTGCTCATAAGTTATAAGCGACCTGGGAGCACTATATGATTATGGCTTGTGTATCAAGCAATATCTTGATGTAGTTCTTACTAGGGAGGATTTTGTTGTTTTGGAATCTCTCCTCGCCGTAATTTATCCACGATGATAATGGAGAGCACTGTGCCAAATTATTACTTAGTATGACGATGCATAAACACTTTGTAATTTCAATATAGTTCTACTGCCCAAGGAAAAAAATAATTAATCATAATAAGTTTAAAAACGCCGTTTAGACAAGTATTTGATAGTAAGGCGCTTGTTAGGAAGCAGGGAGTGGCTTTACTCTTTATCCCTAGAAAGAATTAAATCTTTGAAACAGTGTGGGGAAAAATAGCTCAGTGTTCACATTCCTTTCTGGTGCTGAATTTCGATATAAAGAGATTGTCTTTGATTTAAGGAAATGTAAATAAAATGCAGAGAACGCAGTTCTGTTGCGGAGTACTATGCAGAGGTTTGTTTACTTGTCCGGCTTTAACTTGAAAAATACGACTTTCATACTTCACCCACATTTTAGGTTTCCTTTCCTCCTGCCTTTATTTTCCTTCCAATTACTTTTTCTCTCTGTCTTTTGGCAACTGCCATCTGAGAATATTCCACAATTCCTCACTAAACCTCATTCTCAAGACGCGAAAGCCAACAAAAGCAAAACGGAAAAAAATACGATAATGACTCGAGGAAATCAAAACAGAAGGCGAGGAGAAGTTAGGAATGACTTTGAGAGACACGTCAAGTTTGCAGAGAGTCAGCCTGCTTACATCTGTATCATATAATCGCAACGGGTCCCACCGAGCTGGAATTGCTGGGGACACAAGCAGGACTTTTTATTTGTATCAAAGACAGCTGTTGAGGAATTTCTCTCGCCGATAAATAATTTTCCAAACGAGAGGTTTGCGGCACTGCCGTTGCCCCGCACGGCTGTGTCTCCTGCTCCGCGGGGCAGAGAAGGGCATCGGAAAATCCATCGCTTCGCTCCCCGCTCCGAGGGCGAAGCCCTTCGGGGTCTTTCCTCCCGGGCTGCTCCGGGGAGACCCTCTTCCATCCTGCCCGAACCCTTCTGTTCCCCCTTTCTCCAGATATTTCGTTTCTCACCAGCCCTTCGGGAGGTCAGGGCACCCTGTTCGCAGGCTCAAAGCTTCGACAGAGAAGGGCGAATATTTGGGGCAAGGGAAAGAGGAGCTGGCAGTTCAGTGCCAGGGCTCCATCCGTCTCCACTAGCTAATACGAAATGCCTCGGTGTTTTGAGAATAATAAATGCAGGGTATGTCCTTGGTGCAGAGCAAGCTTTACTTTTGCCACGAGTGCATCGAGCACGGCCAGGCGGCAAATGCCACCCTAACGGCGCCCGGTGGCAGCGGGGCGTCCCTCACCGTACTCCCGGGATAAGGGGGAAAAAACCCACCCCGAACCGATCTGCCTTTGTTAAAACCAACACAGCGGTTCCAACCGCAATTATGCTCCCATAAAGTCGACATTTTAGGAGCTTTCGAGGAGGCGGCCGAGCGCTTGATGGCGGGCGTACGGGCGCTCGGGCCCTCTTTCGCGGGCTCACAGCGCCACCTGCCGCCTCCCGGCCGCCACCGCCGCCACCCGCCTCCCGCCGCCGCCCCGCCGCGCCGGCCCCGCGGAGCCAGCGCCTCTGCCCGCCAGTGCACGGGAAGATAAATGTCCACCTCCCAGCCTGGATTTAAGCAGGGGAAGGCCAATAAAAGGTTGTTATTTCCGCTCGCCCGCTTTATCTAAAACAGCCAGACAAAACAAATGAAAAGGCTTTTGTAGAAAATCTTAATTGTGGCTGGACAGTTGTAAACTCATTAAGAGCCGAATTCCAGACAGTTTGCAGACCCGTCATTTATTACACACTCTTAATGCTGATTCTTTGAAGTTGCCTCTGTCTGCAACAACAGAGGGCGTCCCAGCATCCCCAAATACTGGCTCAGGGATCAATTAGGGGCTTGTTGTGTGTGTGCACACCAGAACGAGCTCCCTTTCGCTAATTAGAACTCATCAAATCTTACCCCGGATTTCTTTCCTTTTTCTCCCCCTTTTTTTTTTTAGGAGAAGCCGAAATAATTTTTTATTTTCTCCCGCCGTTCTGTACATCTGTAAACATCTTGCCGGCTCCCTAAGTTTTGTCTTTAGCCCTGCAGCGTTTTACACCCCATAAACGGTTACAACAGTCATTTTCTTTTATTGCACTGTATGGCTCTGAATTTTCCTAACAAGAAGTTCTGCCAAGACCATAAGTGTGTTCCGTTTTATTTTGCTTTAAATACATATATATATGCAAGTGTACCTTCGTAAACCAGGAAGGTTTTTATTGTTATTCGACATATTTGCAGACAAGGGTCGGTGTGGCGCAGAAGTATGCTGCGGCTCATATTATGGAGGATATCCACTCTGAGCAGTAAGATGTCCGCCCAGAACAAGGGTAAATTTCAGCAAGCTCACAGACTTCGCTATTTTCTTTTGTTGCTGAGCTTGGTTTGGCTTAGGGCGGTGGGGGGAGGGGTGGGTGCAATGGGGGTGTGTGTGGAAATCTTCCACTCCAAAGAAACCTTCTTTCTGTTTTTAAAAATAAAACCTATTTTGTCTTCTCTGCTCTATCCTGCTGCCAGCCCAGCTCTTTCCTTCGGCTAAATCAGCGAGTAAAACTGACACCATAAATTCTACCATAATTGTCAGCAAAATTTTATCTGTATCCTTATCTCTCTATACATACATCTATAATCTGAGGCGCTACTGAAGTGCAAGGGGTTGTTTTTATTTGCCACGGGACATTTAAAAGGGAGAGAAAAAAAAAACACACAAACGCAAGGGAAGGAAAAAATGGGTGACGTTTGAAATAACATATTTTGCATGGGCAATTATGTCTCGAAGGGAATTTAAAATGAAGGCGCTGGTAAGGCAAGCCTTCTCAGAGCTTGTTGAAGCACCCATAGTGCCGGGCATTTTCTGGTATAGGCTAATTAACCATCTCAGCTTAAATGTCGCTGAGGTGATTTGCATTATTGTCCGCACTAAAGAACGTTGGACATTTTGGTTTGGTCCTAAATCCCCCCGGCCCACCAGGCCAATTTATTAAACCGGCGTTGACTCGGGAGTGAGCCCCCGCTGCCCTCTGAGGGGGCTCCCGCCTCGCCCTCGCTAAACTCCCGCTTACGAAATCATATCCGGGAGGGGGGAACCGTGACTCCTCTCAGCCAAGCAATGGCATTTAGGACCCGAATCTGCCCATTTAGGAAGAAATTAAGCCCGAATTTTCATCACCTGGGGTCAGCATTTATAGAACCGTGGGTTTGCCTTAGCTCAGAAGTAATGCTGCTACTCGCCTCTCCTCCGCAGCTGCCCTAGCCCTGCCACGTCTGCTGGGGAGATCCGGTGTGCCATGGAAGAACCCCTACTTAATAATCTTAAAGCATCACAAAATAGAAAAGAATCAATATATTTTATTTGGCAAAAAGTTAAATATCATTTCAACACAACGATTTGGTCAGTAGGCCATGAGGTAACTATTTCAAAATAGACAGTGTGTGTTCTGCTTCAACATAACTTCCCAGATTTATTTTTTTTAATCGATACAAATTTACAATAACCAAATGTAGGTTTTTATAGTGTATAATTTATTAACAATAAAATTAACCTTCATTACAGTAACCATCAAATCATTCGATTAAAATTAAAACGTAAACCATAGGTAGTTACCCTTTTCACATATACGTATAGCTCCGAAATCTGATAACTGCTCACTGGTGCAAAAACAATATTTAAGCTAGTCTGTTTAATTATTTTTTAATATATAGATTATATATACAACCGACAAAGACAGTACTATATATATATCAACTGTGCATACTAAAATGACTTGCTTCAATATTTTGAGAACCATAATTCCCAGACATCCCGGATTAATTTTTTCTACTTTTTTTTTTTTGCTTTGAGATATATATAATATATATTTTACAATCAAAGGTTAAGTGTCTAATTATACAGAAAAGACTTGATACACTACAGAGCTATACTCTATGCAATTTTTATAATAAACAACCTGAGTTCAAATTGAATTCTAGCTTACACCATTACATCCGGTACAGCACCCAAGCACATAAATTGAGTCACAAACATAATTACCACAATAAAACACAGTGTTCAAGTATTAGAGCAGATATCTCTCTGCCGCGCAAAGAGCGAATAAAATTAACTACGTAGACTAAACTATACAGTCCGTAAATAGTTGTGCATTATGAAAAGGTAGTTTTTTTCTTTTTTTTCTTCTTTTTTCTTTTCACAAGTGAAGAAACAGGTAGATTTATACAAGCCAGCTAAACAGCCTTTTCGTGCTAATGCCCCCTTTTTCTTTCCTATTAGAAATTTAAAAGTCTTACTGTACCTCTCCTGGCAAACTGGCCACTGTGACAATAAAGGTACAATCATAATCAGAATTTGCCACGGGAAGAAAATGAGGCCTGGACCCAGACGCATTGCATGGCAGGGCTCGAGGGGAGGATATTTTTTTCTTGTTTTTAACTTTTTTCTTTTTTCTTTTTTTTTTTTTACTTTATGCATTTACTTTAGATTTAACCCGCATGTCGCCCTCATTCATCCTTCGCTCGATCTTTGTTGATTTTCTTCATTTTCATCCTCCTATTCTGAAACCAGATTTTCACTTGTCTCTCGGTTAAATTGAGGAGTCTGGCCACCTCGTATCTACGGTCCCTAGTGAGATACATATTGAACAGAAACTCCTTCTCCAGTTCCAGCGTCTGATGCTTGGTGTAAGGGCATCGCTTTTTCCTGGTGGACCTTGCGTGGAGCCAGTTTGCAGCTGGATTATCTACAACGAAAACAACAGGAGAAGCTTAGGCACGGGAAGGGGGGTAGGGAGGGGACTCGGGAGGGAGACCCACGCAGGACCAGCCGCGTAGGTATCCCGATGTTGGGGTTTAGGACGTGGCTCTCATTTCCCCAGGCACAGAGGATGGTGAGGCACAATGGACTCCAAAATAAAGATACATGGAGAGGTCACACGCAACCACACGCGGCAAAGCCCCGCCGCCCCCGCCTCCACTCGCCTTTTTGTTTGTAGGATGCAATTTTAAAATACTCTTTCTCCTCCTCTCTCTCTCCCTTTCTCTGCTAGCTCCCTCCCTCCTCCCTGGCCTCCCCACGCACATCCCCCTCAAACTGCCAGCCCGGGGAGTGACCAGCCAGACCAACATGTCATCGAAATTGTTTAACTTTTTAATTTCCACCTCCCGTGTCATCACTGCCAAGACCCAGGGAGCTGGCGAGTCAGTCTACAGCTGGCATAATTACAGCATTGCCCGCTTAGGACCTTTACTCGCTCGGCGTTAATCACGATAGCAATCCCGAGGCGCTCTGCCTCCAGTCCCGCAGCCCGGGGAGCATTCAGCCCGGGGTTTTCCACCGAGAAGACGAAGAGGGGAGGGGGGGACCAAGTAAACGGCGAGGTTTCTGCTACCAGCCCCGCAATAGCCTGCGAGCCGTCTCAAAAAGATCAGATTCACATCCAATGCTTTCTAGGCACCCTCTCCCTGGCGTTTGCCCACGCCTGGGAGTGTGGCGGGGCAGGAGAATGCGAGCACGTCTTGTGGAGTTTGCTGCGGTGGGCTGGGGCGGGGTAGGCCGTTTTTTGCCTTTCCTTTTTTTTTTTTTTTTTTTGTTTAAGTTGCAGTTGTAGGGTGGGTTTTTATTTTCCTTTCAGCCTGGAAAGCCCGAGCCATCCTAAGTCCAGGCCGAGCCTGCGAAAGGCAGCGCTGGCTTTTGCAGATCGCAGACCCCGGCGAGCTGGAGCAGCGGCGGCGGCAAGCGGCCCGTGCTCGGCCGCGTAACGAGCCCCAGCGCCCCGACACCTCTCCGTGGCCGGCGCAGCGCCCTGAAGTCCATTACCCTCCCACTCCCACTTACTTGGATCGATCTGCGGTTTCTCTCCGTTTGCCTCACTTTCTCCATTGCTTTCAGAGAATGCGCCTTCGTGGCTTTGCTTATCCCTATCAACTGGAGGAGAACCACAAGCATAATCAGAGAGAGACAAAGTGTGAGTGTCAAACGTGGTACAGTCAGCCCTTCTGGCCGCCAGCGGTTCAGGTTTAATGCCGTAATGCCTGCTGGTAGGTAACCCGGGGAAAGACAAGGAGCCCGGCACAGGCTCAAGCCACGAACGCATGTACCTGCCGTCGGGCGGTGCCACGGGCGCCTGGTGGTGCGCGTAGGGGTGGTAGACGGCGGGGACGCCGCTGGCGCCGGCGGGGTGCGCGGGGCTCCAGGGGGGGCCGAAGACGGGAGCCTTGGGCTGGAAGCTGCAGGGGGCCAGCTCGGGGTGCTCAGCCAGCGCCGCCGGCCGCGGCGGCGGCCCCAGCGGGGCGGGGGCGAAGCGGGGAGCCGTTAGCTCGTCCCCCTCCGGCACCAGGAAGGAGTCCACGTAGTAGTTGCTGAGGGTCCCGGGAGCCGACATGGCGGGCGCGGGCGGCGGACCCACCGCGGTTCGGGGCTGCGGGTTTCACGTAACAACTTGGTGCTGGCGGAGAAGTAGAGTCAGTAATAAGTTGAGGGCAGCCCGGGCGCCCATTGGCTGCCCCGGTCACGTGGCGGGGGAGCAGAACAATAAAGTATAAATCAGTCCGCGGGCTATTAATGGGTCAGTGTTTTCCAGCCATAATTTTTATAGCGAGGCCATATGTTTTTATGCAAAGGGATATTGGAGTTATACGGCGGGGTTTGTTTTAATTGCGGCCATCTGAGATTAAAAGATCAGATTCCGTATTACAGCCCCCCCTTCCCTCTTTCTCTCTCTCCTCTTCCCCCCCCCCACCCCCCATTAAAGCGGACTATTTTATATCATAATTAATCATCCCATCAGTGTGTCGTGTTCCCCGCGAAAAAAAAAAAACAACCACCACCCTTGTGATCGGAGACCTTCACATAAAATTATACAATAATCGAAGCAATAAAAAAAGCAAAATAGCAGTTGCGGTATACTGTATTTAAATATATATTTATTATATTTCATAAGGAGTTATTGTTTCGGGAGCCACGGGGTTGTTATTAAGTCAGTAACTATGAGCGCGCTCATTTGCATCGCTGTGTTTCACAGCAGTAAAAATTTAAGAGTGCTTGGAAAGGTTAAATTATACTATTGTGTTTAGTTTGGGAACTCACTGTAAATAATACCGTTCCGCTCGTCTCAGAGCTGGCAGCGGAAAGTAAAATCCAACGTATCCCCTTTCCGAAACTGCGCTGCGGAGCCGGCCCTCCCCGCCCGGCCGGAGGAGGACCGGGCCAGGCGCTGTCTCGGTATTTAGGCTGTCCCCCACCAAACTGCACTTCACCACCCCACCCCGCAGGGCAGAGCGCGGCAGTGACCGAAACACCGTCTTCGTCCTCCCCGCCGCACTGCACCGCCGCGCCTGCCCGCCCCTGCCCTTGGACGGGGCCGCAGAGGCCGGGGACCCCCTCGCCAGGCCGGGGAGAAGAGCCGGAACTGGGCGGGCCGGCGGTGACCGGAGGGGAGCGAAGGGGAGCGGAGGGGACCGGAGTCGCCGTCCTGGCAGGGAGGGAAGGAGCGCGGGCAGAGCCGGGCGGTGGTATTTATCACGACGATTAATTCTTTAACGAAGCAGGGAAGCAGCGGGAGGAAAGGGGGGAAAAGCGCCGTCTCCCCGCTGCCGAAAGGCACCCTGCTTCTCAAGGCGGCTATCAAAGGGGCGTTCGCAGTCGGCCGTCCCGCATTCTGGTGAAGCAAATTTATGTGCAAATATAGTTATTTATTTGCTGGTACCTCCTTTGACCGCAGGACACACGCTAGCGGCATCGGAAACCGAGCGGAGGGTTACAGTCCTCCGCGGAGGAGGGGAGGGTGAGCGGAGGAAAAGTAAGAGGCGGCCAGATCCAAGTCCAGTGTTAGGAACTAAAGTCGTGGCCGAGCGCTTTGCAAATATGCCTGGGACTCCTCGATTTTCCTCCGGCGGACACTCACGCTGTTTATCCCAGTGGTTGGCGAAGGAGCGCGGTCAATGGGATGCAGGGGGCACAAAAAATCTCCGCGAGAGGCTCAATTTACTCGAAATATCTTTTATTGAAAATAGAGCCCAGCAAATGGTAGGGACGGCTGAGTAATAATTAAAATCACGTGTAAATTTTGTGCATGCGAAAGTGTGGTTCTAATTAGTTTTACATCGCTATGTGGGCTGTCTCTCTCTCCCTCTCTCCTTCTCTCTTTCTTTTTCTTTTCATGTCTTCCCAACAGTTTAATCCGAAATCTTACGGAGATCCTATTTTAACAACGCTCTCTCCCCCCATTCAGGATTACAACGGCCCATAATGAAACTATTATACCCCATTGGAGTTCGAAAATTACGGAACAGTTGCAAGATCTCCACAAACAAGGAGCCCGTTATTTTCTAACAATTTTTAAAAAGCAAATAAAGCTCTCCTCAGCTATTTCTTGTGGCCATAGTACAGACAAGCCCTAATAGAAAAAAATAATTGTATGTATTTCCTGGAAAGACGGAACTCGACGTCATTTGTATTTACTATTAAGAGTCAGCTGTGGTGAAATGTGATTGTAGAACTTCCTTTTTCCATTCAGAAAAAATAATCTTAGCTGCAGGAGTCCTGGATGTTTATATTCGAATTTGGGTTCTCAACTTGCAGCGGGTTTAATTTTTTTGGTTCCTCACCAAAAATAATAGCAAATGAATAACAATAACAATAAGCTTTAAAAGAACGTGCCTGCATTTTTATTTCCCTGTAAAATTCTACATTTGTTCACTGCCGGCATCCAAGTGGCATGAGAGGGTGTACAGAAAGCAAGGGATAAAATATAGCAAATAATTACAGACATTTTCTCACGCGGTCACGTTGCTGATAATAACGCAGGAGCATTCGCCTCTCT
This sequence comes from Nyctibius grandis, assembly GCF_013368605.1. Lineage (NCBI taxonomy): Eukaryota > Metazoa > Chordata > Aves > Nyctibiiformes > Nyctibiidae > Nyctibius > Nyctibius grandis. The sequence continues at coordinate 20,638,611 of NC_090664.1, read as the reverse complement.
TTTCGTCCTTTCAGACCCATTTTTCCCCAAAGTACATTTTGCATACGAATCAGGAAGGCTAGTGGGGGTAGCGGGGGCTTCGCCCAATTTGCCTTGCAAATAGTTTAAGGTTTTGGTGGCTTACACCCTCGCAGGCAAAAGACCCCCAAAACAGGGCAGAAACAGACGTTCGCATCAAATTGCTATATGAAATCGGAATGCCCAGGAATGAATCACTGCTGGAGCGATCGTGCCTGAATAAAAAATATTCCCTTCCCTCCATCCCGGCATAATCAATTTAGCAGATCTCCCATTCCACTTGCTCTTACCCCCGTCTGCAACAGGAAGGACACCTCAAGCGGAGGCGCAGAGTATACGCGGGAGCAGGGCAGGAATCCGCCGGCGTTGGCGATCTCTCCTGAACGGGAAGTTCAGGATCACCTTTCCCCAGGGTTTCCTGCCTCTGCAAACCTCTCTCACGGAATCGCCTGTGCTACGAACGCACGGAGGTGTTTTGGCACAACGGAGAAAAAAATTTATGCCGAATTTGGGGGAAGCAGCCCCAAATCAGGATGGTGGGATTCAAATAGGAAATAAAGGTCAGAGGCAAACCTATGTGCAAACGCCATACAGGCACGCACAGACATATACACAGTAAATACACCGCCCGTATGTACACAGACCCAGCAGATAGCCCGTCAGACGCACAGTGCGCGTATAGGCAGGCACAAGCGCTTAAATTTGACTGCAATGTGGAGCTCTGCTCCTGCCCCAGCCGACGACGCCTCCTGCTCTAAGAAAACGGCTAGGACGGGTCCAGCTAAAATCCGCTATCCAAACTCCTTTGAGTTCCTGCAGCCCAGCCTGGAGTTTCGAAAAAGTTTATATCTTTTTTTTTCCCTGATTATTTTTAGGCAAAAAATAATCACGGACACTACAAAAATAAATGGAAATAAAGCCCCGAAGAGTGAATTTTCTGCCCTTTCCCCTGTCTGCCTTTCCCCTGCCGAGGGTGCCCCGCTCCGCTACCGTGCCGGCGCTGGCTGCCGGGCGGAGGGGCCCCAGCGGGAGGCCGTCCCTGCCCGCAGTCACGCTGCGGACACAAAAGGCGGCGGCAGTGGCGGCGGCGGTGGGCCCGGAGAGGTCGCTGTTGCCCGTTCCGCCGCCGCGGAGAGCGGCCGCGCCCGCGCCGCAATCGTGATCATAACCGAGGCCTTGCGGGCCGCGGGGCAGCCGGCGCCCCCAGGCAACCCCGGGGGAGCGGGCCCAACAGGCGGCGGCGTGGGGCCGGCGGAGCCCTGAGACAGGTCCCGACGGGCACCAGCCACACCCCCACGGGGGGCGAGAGCCGCTGGCGGGGCCCGCAACCCCGTCGCGAGTGGGGTCCACCCGGCCGCGGGCCCTGCGCTCCGGGGCCTTGTCTGTGATGGTGCACGGAGCGGGGCCAGCAGACTTGATATCTCCCCCTCCTCCAGGCAGGCTTTTGGGTCTCTGTTTTTTAATAAATCCAGACAGAAAAATATAAACAGACACCACCCCCCCCCGAGCTCGACCCACGCCGAGCAGAATGCAAAAACGCACCTGACCTTGAATGCAGCCTGCGAGATATATTAAAATCCCGCAAGCAGGCAGGGACTCGCTTAGGAGCTAGCTAACCTTGAAGAACTTGTCAAGCTTCCCCCCTCGGCTGTCGTGTTTATCTGAGGAATCAAAGGAGGCTCCGTTGCAGATGGGGAACAATGGCATTGGGACTTGACGCCTACAGATCACTTCAGCGCTAAGATTTCTTCGGGCAGAAAGGACCCTCGCACCAAGCATACCTGGTGATGATATCAACTGAAGTAATTAAGGCAGTTTCGTGCTGTAGAGAGAAAGGTGGAGCCCCAACAACATGAAACTACCTAAACCACAGAGCAGTTCTCAGGCGCTAATTATCACTTTCCCCATTGCCGTGGTCCTTAACGTAAGGATCCCGCTACGAAAATAAAACCAGAAACGTGACTAAAACATCCCTCTCGCCCGCCCGCCCGCCCCGCCGGCGCCCCACCGCGCCCCCCGGCCAGCCTCGGGTGGGTTAATGAATACAACAGAAAAATATAATAACACTCACCCACCCCAACCCCTCGGGCAGCTTTCGCCTCTCCATGCAGATACAATCGGGAAGAAAAAGGTCGTGCACGACAATGTTACATCATGAAAAGCGAACGGCTCCCAAGAAGCCCGGGTTCAAAGTCTGTCCCCCCTCCTCCCGGCATACACATACCCTGCAAGGAAGCATTAACTGTCGCTCTTCTCCCAGCCCTCCTTTTGCCTTCCCTTTGTGCAAGCCTCTATTAGCTAAACATGCAGCAAGGAAAGGAGGATGCAAAAAAAAAAGCAGCCTGGGTGAAATAAGCTCTTCCACATGCAGCCAGGTAGGGAATAGCCTTGTCTGGAGGGGCCCGCTGGCAGGGAGGTGAGGCTGAGGTCCCCCCCTCCCCATGCGCTCACCTTTACGATTTCTTCTCAGCCCTGAGATAAAGCTAGAATTTTGTCACCGTCCTCTGGAGTTAAAGATCTCCGCACACTTGTAGGTGTTTGATAACAACAACAACAAAAAAGTCGTTTCCCTACCCTCAAGAAATAGTAATTTGCTTCCTCAGTCTATGCAGCTCCTCAGTCAACTGAAACCACTCGTTCAAGACAGCAACAATCCAGATATACTAGCAAGTCATAAAACTGAACAAAAGCCGACAAACCTTAGAGCACCATCGCTATATGGCCCAGACAAATTACGACCGTCTAGGTAATATTTAAATAGATTCCTAAAGTAATTGCAGGGGGTTTAGGCAACTATTCCTGTTGTAAAAGTTCTCGAAGACATAAAGTAGAACCTGAGGATAAACAGTCACAAAAAGAGGTAAAATTAAAAGGATTAATTCCACGGGTTTTTATTCTTCTATGAGAACATAAACATCGTCTTTTCCACGCACAGCAGCATTACAATATTAATTTATTCCGATTTAAGGTAAGAACTAGATATAGCTAGAACTAACATTTATAATAACGATAGAATGCATTTGCTTAAAACAGTATTGGCATTTTAATAATAATAGACATTTATACATATCTGTATTTATAGTTTTTCCCCTTTTTTTTTTTTTCTCTTTTTGATTTTTTTCACCCATATGTTTGACCTTTTAATGCATGTAACTTCACAGTATAAAGGAAGACGAACATATTCTCCCTCGCAATCTCAGACTCTGGCTCAGAAAGTACTTCTGATGTCCAGGATATATACTTTTCAGTTAAATTAGTGAGGAAAAAGTGAATACTTTCTTCTCAAGGGGGAATTTCTGTGTGCTTGTCATGCGTTACCAAAGGTAACGTTATTTATAGACAAAAAAATCACTAATTCCACATATTTAAGCAAAACTACGTTAAGTAAATATCTACAACCAGAAAGAGCGAGAGAAATTCAGAGGTAAGTGTCATAATTTAGTCCATGAGCAAGACGAACACTTTTATACCTTTAAAGAGAAGACATTTCATTTTCCTGGCCAATTTTAAAGCTGTAATATTGACTTTTAGGGTAAAGCAAAAAAAAAAAAAGAATCGCTCTTAACACCCGTTCCCATGAAGCCCTTTGAAAGGATGCCTGCATTTCATTATTGTAAGTCCTGCTTTTCGAAGGAAAAAGGGGGGAGGGCGGGAGAAAAGGAAAACAAAGTGGGGGGGAAGCTCCCAATATATAGAAATATGGCAAGGCTTATATTTTCATTCTGCAGCTACGTACAGTACAAGTTATAACGCTCATAATTTAAACGAACGCGCCTTTAACCGAGCTTGTTTACTTTTCAGAGAGAGATATGGGGAGGAAAGATAGTTGCAGCTTCTGAAATGGTATTTCTGTGTTTCAAAGCTTAAAGAAACAAATCGGCCCTGGGGAAGGCTGAAGGAAGCGGGAAGGTTCACTCACGGCATTTTGTGCATTAGCGTGGCTTTAATCCACCCGCCGCCCCCCCAGAGTAGTTCTTAAGAGGTTAAGGACATATTGAGAACGTCTAAAATCGTTAATCCATACAGGTGCGGATGACTGCAGCCTAGGAAAATGATACTGGCTCTTTAAACCATAAAGATGTGTGTATAGGTTCATCAGGAGAAATTAAAGTTGGCTGTGAGCTCCCGAATCCTATTCTCTCTGTTAATTTTCTTCAGTTTCATTCTGCGGTTCTGAAACCAGATTTTAACTTGTCTGTCTGTGAGGTGGACTGTGCGGCTGATCTCTAGGCGACGCTCACGAGTCAGGTACATATTGAATAGAAACTCCTTTTCCAGCTCGAGAGTTTGATGCTTGGTATAGGGGCATCGTTTCTTTCTGCCACTTTTTGCCGTGAGCCAGTTTGCTGCATTTTCTCCTTTTGAATTGCCTAGTTTTGAGAAAGTAAAAAAGGGACGTTACCAGCGGGTAGGAGGCAAAGAGCTGGGGGAAGAGGGTGGAAGGAGCGTATCTCTGTCTGTGTCTGTGTGTGTGTGAGGGGGGCTCTCTCCGCCAGCTGTGGGGAGGTGGAATGTGGGGTGTCCTTGTGGGAACCGAGAGCTTCAAAGCGGTTTCCCAAAGGCCCTGGAACCGGCTGGGAAATATCTGCCTCTGCTGAAAAAGCTCCGAACAGCCTTCGGCGGGGCAGTGTGCACCGCTGGGCCGTTCATCTCCGAATCCCCCCCCAAAACAGGCTTTTACCCATTCCCCCTCAGCCGTTCCGAGCCCAATGTTACTGGGGGGCAGCTCTGCTGAATGGTCTGGCGTCGGTTTTCTCCCCCCAGGCACCTGCTTCCAAAAAAAACAAGCCTGCGGATCTGAAATTTGTAAGCCTGCTCTAGAGGCGGAAAAGAAGGTGAGCTGGGGAGCCGGAGCCTCCCTGCCTCCTCTTTTCCCAAGGAGCTTCGCCCCGGCCCTCTTTTTTCCAACCATTTCGAGGAAAAAAAAAAAAAAAAAAAAGAGAAAAATTAAAAATCCCCCGTAGCAGGTTTTTTATTCCTATCACTGAAACCGGTTGAGAAAGAGGTAACACCGATTCCTCGATGGCTCGGAGTGGTTCGTGGTTTGGGGTTGGCGCTCTAGTAGTTTCCCGCTTTCTTTTTTGTTTTGATCTCATTATTTTCCAACGGGGCGCCTGAAGGAATAACAGGGTGTCTGAAATACGGCCGAAGAGAAGCGCCTGAAAAGTCTGCCGCCAAGGGAAGGGGAGTTATTTTTTTTTGCCATGGGGACCCGAAAGGGAAATAAAGAAGCAAATGAATAAATAACAACCCTGTTATCTAGCGTAGACGCTGAAGGATATTCGCGGTGCATTCATCAGTCTAATTTGATAGCAGTTCATAGATGGCACATTTCAGCGCGGCTGTTATTCCGAAAAGCATTCTGGATCGTAAAATATAACTTACCGCGTTAATAGGTTTATTTATTGGCACTGCCTATTGCTTATTTTGGATGCTTTACAAACATCTCTGTTATCTGGTAGGCACCTTCACATCACAGGGGAAAGACTGATCTTGTTTTTCTATACGTTTAAGCAGCATGCAGGCTAAGGTTGCCCAGAGAGGAAGCTCTAAGGGTTTTAAACTATAGGATGGACATTAATTTTTACGGCAACTCTATGCCCGAATATTACAAGGTTCAGAAGGTCAGTCCGAGCAGCGCTTCTTGGCAGCCCCGCGGGGCTGCTGGGATCTTCCCTTCGCATCGCGATGCCACTATGATCAGCAACTGCCTTTTTTTTTTTTTTTTTTTTTAAATCATCACCATGACCATCATTCGCTTACCTACGGACTCTTTCTCGGGAGAGGCTTTGCTGCTCTCTGACGGAGCTGGAGAGAGCTCCTCTGCGGTGGAAGATGAAGCCTGAGTCTCGTCCTCCCTCTGGGAGACACACGCCAAGGGGCTGGGGGAGCGTTCCTCGTCCTCCTTCCTCCCCGCGTCCGGGACAGGAGGCAAAGATGGAGGCGTCTGGAAGCGGCCGGGGGGCTGCGGAGGGAAGGGGGCAGCACCGGCCGGCCCCGCGCCGCAGCTCTTGGAGGTGCCATAAGCCTGGGAGAGGCGGAAGTAGCCCGGGACGGGGACCCCGCCGCCGCCGCCGCCGGGCGGGCTGGCCTCGGCGCTCAGACGGGGGAAGGGAGCGAGGTCTGTGGCGGCCGAGCCCTTGGGGCATTTCTCTGAGTCATAGAGGCAGTAGGAGCTCTCCTCCTTAATGCTTGGAGCGAAGGAGCACGAGGTGGCCTGCTGGCTCTCCGGCTCTTCCATGCGACAGGACCGGGGGGGGTCTAGCCACACTTCCATCCCTGACACGTAGGGGTGCGAGCTGGGGACCATGCTTTGAGAAGTACCTTCATTGCGTTTGCTCAAAACGGGGAAAAGTCCGCAGCTTTGCAGCCCGTAGGACAGATCGGACGCTTGTGGCAGGTAGATACCACTGTTGGGGTAGTAGCCGCCTCCGCCTCCGCCTCCTGCTCCCGCCGCTTCCCCTCTGCCCGAGCTGATCAAGGAGTCTACCAAAAAAGAGTTTGCAGCCGGGCTCTCGGAGCATGACATTGTTGTGGAATAATTTGGCGAAGGGAGCAGATAGCCCTTTCTGGCTGACATTTCTTGTGCAAAACATGCTGAATATGATTAGAGATACCCCCGCACCACGGCAGACGCTTGCAGCCAATGGAAGGCCGGGCCTCCCCAGCAACCCCTCCCCGTCTGGTTTCGTATGCACCGAGCCGCTCTCAGGTCGACCTCTGAATTTGGGAGATAGATGTATATTAATGTGTAATATGGATTTCCATACACACAGGCGAGCACGCTTCGCCCACATGGGCGAGTGGCTGCGCCTGGGCGGGAGCCGCGCTCCCGGGAAGGGGAAGGAGCGGGCTTTGCTAGTACTGGCTCCAAGTTTTGCTCCCCTCTTATCACACGCACGGCTATAAAATAGCCCGGCGGTCCTGGTGTTTATTATACCTAGGCTGAAGCGGTGTCCAGATGAAGCTTTTACTATCGCTCCTCTCTCGCGGTTGGGCTTTCCGGCAGCAATGCCTGCTCACCCCCCTGCACAGCCTATGTGTCTCACGAAATTAATAAAGCCACGGCTCGCCCGGTGTTTTATGCTCAGGCTCTGCTCATTTTATTTGATTTTCTCGTTTTTTAAGAAATAAAAGACGTGTTATTGTTTATCACGGATCATTGGAAACCGTAAAGGGGCCTGGTGCCTCTCGCGTTAAACTACTGAGGAAGGGGGCTGCTTCCAGCCTAACATCACTGCCACGACGCCGGGCTAGGCTTAAATTTCCTGGAGAGAAAATGCTCGCTGCAGCTCTGAAGAATCTCTTAGGGAGTAATGCCACTCTGGGAGGACTGATTGTGCGGTTGCAGCTCCTAATGCTTTAGTTAACGCTGGATTCTTCCCGAGGTCTGATTACATTTGAAATATAGAGCCAGACACATGCCACAGAAAGAATCCAGACGCGAGCAGTTTAAATGGATCTTCGCAGGATGCTGCGTAGCCTGTTTATTGATGTGTTTATATTTGGGCGATCATTTTTATATCTCCTCTGCCCCCCCATTTAGGTCATTCACTTTTCGCCTCTGCAAAAGCACCGTCTCTTCCACAAGCAATGTATTAAATAATAGAAACAAGAGGAAGTAGATGAATTCTGAAATACTAGACATCCCTGTCCAGTCAATATGTAATTGTGGCGGAGGTAGCAGACGATAGCAGACAGACAGGGACGCAGACAGAGAGACAGATAGATTTTCTAATGAATCGCTTAATGATGGCTTGCTTTCACTTCCATCATCCCTCGCTTATGCCATTTTGAAGTCGCCTCACTCCCTGACCCGCGGAACTAAGGGCTCCTTAGTCCAATGGGAGTCTGGCGCTGCCCAGTACTCGTTGCCCACTCCTGAGGAGCATGCTGCCCGGGGAAGCAGCGGTCGACCGGGCTCCGCTTCCAGCAGGGCGGGCGGGGGAGAGCGGCTACCGGCCGGCCGGGCTTCAGCACCGTCCCCGGCGACAGCCGCTCCCTGGCACCCGGCTGCCGTGCCCGGGAAGGTGCTGGCGGCGGCGGGGGGGCAGCTGCCTGCCGGGCGGGGTGGTGGCGAGGCGGGCACGGCGCCCCACATCCCCCGGCGCCCCGCATGCCCCGGCGTCCACACTCGGTATTCAAACCGCCCCGGGGAGCAGCGCGGGGCAGGGGCTGGGGGGGCTTTTTCCTCCCCCGCCCCATGGATCTGTCAAGCCCCACGCGGTCTCGTCCCGCAGTGTTTGCCCGCCACGAGGAAATGCGTTTTCCACAGCGTGACATTCCCCCGGAGGAGTCCCTCCCTGCGGCGGGAGACGAGTGTCCCTTCCCGCGGGCGATCCGAGCCGGCGGGCCCTCCCCAGCCTCCCTCCACGCCCGCTGGAAGCGCCGGGGCAGGCAGAGGCTGCTACAACTTCGCGATACCCTTAAAACCTCTGTGGAAAGGCGTCTGATTTTTCCAGCGTGATGGGGCGAGCATCACAGCGCAGCTTCCTTCAGACCGGCCCGTGGATGCGGTGACCGGGCTATATCCCACAGCCTATAGAAACCCTTCGAGTGCATTTCCTCCTGTAATATTGTTTGTATTTCCCCAGCCCGACTAACCCTGCGATGTGTTAATGTGCGATGGACAAACGCTTATCAGAGTCCTATGAGGCCCGTATCACTGCTAACAAAATTAAAACCATATAAGGCACCGGTTTATTGGCTGGTATATGGGAAGGCTATTATCAATAGGCTTAGCGTTATAAATATAGATCTAAATAAAATGAAACGTGAGCCCCCAACGCCGCCTTCCAAATACATTTCTCTACACAAGTCAGGTATAAAAATTACTCCGGGGAAGTCCGCTCTTGCGGTATGTTTATTTTGCATTTGCCAAATTAAATAGAAATGGATTGCAAACCTAAAAGCCGTACGGAACCGAGGAGCAACACTCGAAATACTTGCAAAGCTGTTTTTTAAATAAGCAGCTCCCTTTTCAAAATTGGATTAAAGGGGGGGAAAGGCCTATAAAAGTACGTTGCAATGCTCGTCAGCCGGAATAAAACGACTCGAAATGCATCGGAAGAAACACGAGTTAGCTTCTTCTCCCTCTCTGCAAGCTAATGCAGGGAAATCAGACACGGAGGCCAGGGACAATTTGGAAGTTTTCTTTAGCCTCCCCTCCTAGGTTTCGTGGCAGAGGGATGGGGTTTGCCCCCCCGTCAGGTCCTACGGGAGCTGCCGTCGGCAAGGCCGTGTGTTGCTGGCAGGGAACGGTGCCGGTTTGATGGTCAAGGCACTGACTCCGTCTAGATCATGAACTCAGCTCGGCGTTGCATTATCTCCATGTTCTTTAATCGCTAACAAGGCCAAGGCAAATAGTAACCAGCATCATCAAACCCAGTGAAGTAAAACTAATAATGTTCACTTGATTCGTAACTATAAAAGATAATGGTCAATTCTGACTAAACCGAGCTAATTTGGCATGCGCTGGGTGTAGCTACTGCGTTTCCAGCACTTAACAACGTGTCCCTTGGAGCTTAACCCCTATTTAAAAGAAATTTTAAAGAATATTGTGGACGCCAGGGGACGAGAAATACTTTATTTTTAATTCTACTTCTGTAAGTAAAACTATCCGAGGGTCCATAAAACCGAGCAAATAAAATTCTGATAAATATCAAAACCAGCGAGAAGGTGCTTTCGCGGAGAATTTAAATTCATGGCGTACATAGACAACACTATCAAAATAAAACTTTATTGATCTAGGAAAAATATAATAGATGCATTAATAGCGTCGTTAAGCCGTTTTATTGCTTGGACCAAAATAAAAAACAAAAAGGGAATAAATAAAAACCGACAGCTCAGCCTAAGCAAACTCTGACTGGAAATCTCAAAATGTATCATGTTAAACCGTGATTTATCTTTTTATTATTGGCCCGTGTAACCCAACAGATCAGCACTGTTAATCCAGAGGCGCATTTTGCGAGCTAATTAAAATATGCTTTTATTTCTAGACATGGGCAAACTGCAATTTGTGAAAACGCAAATGGCCTTGCAGGCTGTTTTCAGAGTGCATATAGCCGTGGATTACATTTTATACGGCTCCAAAAATTAGTGCAATCACGGTATAGTTATTTAATATTGGAACTGTCAGTTGTCAGGAACATGTGTGTGTGCCAGATTCCTTCTTTTTTTTTTTTTTTTTTTTTTAATCCTCTGGATTTGCTCCAAAGAAGGCGGATTTCAAACAGGAGGTTTAGGAACTGCGTCTGTGCCAAGTTAGGTGACAAATGACGGCCCCACTAATTTTATCTTTACTAGAATTTTTTTCACGCTGGTGGGGGCGAGGTTGGCTTGTTTTGGCGGACTATCCTGTTAAAAATTAGGCTGAGATTTAATTTTATTCCAGCCATCCGGAGGCTTGTTCTCCTAACTATGTTTTATAGTATATGTGTATCGTTTTACTCATTTGGATTAGTAACATATTTTGCAAGTAATTCTGACGAGCTCCGAATTCTAGTGTGCGGCAGGACAAAATACACCCAAACCAATTCATTAGGGCTTTATCTCCTCGCCATTCCTTCGGCACTGGCGAGAACAACGGGGCTTTCTATTGTCCGGAGAGCCCCAAACACCGTGAAGAAGCAACAACGGCATCGGGTTATATGTATGTCGGGAAAACCTTACAAACCCAAGTCCGTCTTTTAAGTGTACCCCTTCTATCGCGAGAGATGGGCTGCACAGCTGTATTAAGCATTTGAAATTGTATCCCTTTCCCCCCTTTTGTAGCTGACTTTCCTTTAAATAAGATCTGGATGCATATACAAACGTCTTTTTTGGTTGCGGTATAGCTTGGCTCTCAGACACACACGTTGGCCTGAAGTTTCGATTTCAGAGCATTTAATGAAAAGATTGTGACCAAAAAAAAAAAAAAGAAGACAAAACACAAACCCAAAGAGTTTATGAAAAAGCCTCCCAGGGGTTTGGATGTGGTATGTGAGCTGAAGTTGAGTACACGATTAATTAAACACAGTGTAGAAACTGAGTTGGCTTCGCCTCTTCCCTCCCAAACATGCAAACCCAAATAATGTGAAATAATAAACAGTTATTGTAAGAAACAAGCTTGTTTTTTTAAAATATTATCCTATGACCGCGGCCGTCAGTAAACAATTCGTAACCAGAGGGCGCTTTAGCTGCTGCTGGGGTCCCTGTGATTTATTCAGCCGCGTATTGAATGGGGCAGGGAAACAACAAGGGGGAAAATAAATATTTGATCAAATATGCTGAGTTTAACTTGACTGGTGTAAAATGAAATGTTGCAAAGGGACCCTCAAATTGCCCTGCTCCTTCCCGAGATGTGGCTTCTCACGTCCTAGCGGTGCCGAGGGGAGGTCAGAAGAGACCAACATCCCCGAGCTTTTAATGGAGCATCTTTGATGAAATCGATAGGTTCCAATAATCATCTAAAAACTGCTCTCTGCCGACTGAGCATGTGCTTTTAACTACATTTGCAACAGTTCTCTGGAAGCACAATTTTAAATGGCGCTTTCTTAAAAAATACTGCAGGCAAGTTGCATTTCTTTACATACGAGAGCAAGGACAAAATTATCTTTTCTTTTTTTCCCCCGGACAGATATTTAAAAATTGTATACCCTCTCCTAAGAAACACGTGGATTAAAATATGTAGCCAAACCAGTATCTCCCCTGTATAATACCACGTTCACTCTTGCCCTTCTCAAATGGAGACATAACAAAAACATGTGAAACTTTTATGGGCGAGAAAAGTAACCTGGACTTAGGTATACTCGTAGCGAGGATAGAGTTTCAAAGCTACAACCCAGAGCAGCCCTGAGCAGATGAGAATCTGTGACTATTGTTTGTTTACAGCACATGTGCTGGTTTAGAGAGAGAGAGAGAGAGAGAGAGAGGAAATCCAAATCTGGTCTTGCATGGACATTGACTTAATATGCAATCACATGAATACTCTTAGCATAAGTGTGTCAAAACTTGTTTACCACAATCTGTGTCCAGCTGTGAAGAAGCAGAATACCCTTTAAAGTCACGAAACGACCCTAACTAAACTATAGTTCAAGTCCAATAAGACCGTTAGAATCGTCTGTCATTTGCAGTCTGTGTTGCCATAGATCTGTTTGATTGAAGACATCTACTGTTCCACACATAAATGTCAAGTTTCATAATATTTCCAGTGCTACATTTTTTTTATAACTGGAAGAAAGCTACAAGTTGCTCTGAAAAAGCATTTCCAGATAATGTGGATTTTCCACGCGGCCGGCCAAAACTTTACGAAGAGAAAATAAAAGGTCAACTGCAACTTAGAAAGTCTCTTCTATATTATTTCCCATCGTAATCACCAACTTTTTGCATTGCTTCCCCTCCCTGCCATTCTTTTCCGCGGTGCTCAGTGGTCAGGGCAGGGGCCATCCCAGCTCGCTAGGTAGCACTCCGATCATCTCACACTCCTCGCCCTGATGATGTATAGATGTATAAAACACTTACCTTCGCGCATTTCCTAATATTTAGGAAACTTTAACTGCACCGAGAAGCCTCAGCGGCTCTCCGCCCCGACATCCCGAGCGGCTTTTGTAACGCGGAGCCCGCTTAAAGTCCAATAATTACCCGTGCGGCTCCAGGGATGCAAAATTAACAAAGGCCAAGATTTTTTTTCTTTTCTTTTTTTTTTTTTTTTTTTTCCCCAGGGCTGCTCCCCTCGCCCCGGGCGGCTTTGACATTGATCTAAAGATCGCCATCTTGTGGCAACGAAGCCCCCAAACCGCCGCAGTCCTCCGTCCGCCCTCCCGCCCGCCGTCCTGCCGCGGGGGACCCCGCGGGCGGACGGACGACGGCGGCGAAGGGCAGTGGCCGCTCACCTCCCGGTGTCGAAACCACCGGGCTAACCTCCTCTGCCCTTATAGCCATGCATTTCGGGCACTTTTTATGGCCACATTGTCACAGCAACATAGAGCATGCGATTTTATTGGGCTAGGAAATCAAAACCCCGACTAGAAAAACTCCATGGTTTAACTGTCCCTGGGATTGGCTATGAATGCCAGTTAATTTTTAACCTGGAAAGGAAGCTTGCTGGCTTAACTTTCATTGCCATTCATCTCTCCATCCGTCCCTCTGTCCCTCTCCCACCGCCCATCCGTCTGCCCGTCTTCCTTTTAACAGGCATTCCCCCTTGCATGGTAGACAAACAAACAAACAAAGTCCCCTTTTTCCCCCCTCACTTTTAAACATTTCCTTTGGGTAGACGTTGTCTGGCTGGGTGGCGGTTGTCAACAAAAGCCCAAAGTCAGTAAGTCCTTCACCTCAAGGTTATGGGTGATGTCCAAGCAATACAGAAGTTCAAAGCCAGTAAACAATGCAAAAACAGAACGTACTTTCTTCTCGTGATTAGGATTAGGGTCAACATTAAAGATTCAAACACTCTTCCCAAAGGACATTCCTATCTCAGCTGTTGTTTGGGTTTTGGGGTTTTCTTTTTCCCCCCTCCTAGCTTTCTCCCTTAGATTGTCCTCCCCCTCGCTCCCCCGCCCACCTCAGTCCACCCCCTCCCTGCCTTGGAGATCAAGGACAATTTCAAACAGTCCATTTCCACCACATTGCCACGAGGATTTTTTTTTTTTTCCCAAAGACAACAGTTTTCTTAGGGGTCTCATGCTTCTGTCCACATCCATCGGTTGTCTTGGACCTTCCCTTTGGTGCTGGCCCTATAAAATGTGCCCCAAACGCTACTGACACCACAAACATTTCACGAGCAGTTCTCCTGGACACATGTGGCGGGGAGCAAACAGCAATGTCACATCAAACCCTCGAGCACAGGACCTTGCCCCGCCGGCGTTGGCAGGATAAGGAAAAGGCCTAACACGTAGCTATTTTAGCGAGCTATGAACACGCTTCATTTTCCTGCGGCCCGCTGAAATGATGCTTGAACATGCATAGGTTCACTTGTTAACTCCAGAGAAGATTTAACGACGAAGTTCACAAAAGGAGAATAATTCGCCCCAAATGACTGAACAAGGTCATGAGGAATTTCGGGTCCCAGAGTTACACCGGATAAAAGAACATGCAGTAACGTAACACCAGAATAAAAATATAAAGTTTCCATCTTTTTTTTTTTTATTTTCCTTGTGCGCTGTTCCACTGTATACATGCAACCAAATACTTTCGCATATTAAAAGAAAACTGTATATACATATAGATGGTACGTATTGAAAACAGTGATGTCATATAAAGATACTGCGTTTTGTGAACATGTCAAAGAAATTACATCCATTTGGTAAATTTATTAATCAAAAAACATTCTTATCACCACTTTGTTGCACATGTAAAGAAATCCCACACCCTTTAGCCCCAAAGGAACAAAAAAATACAGGAAAAAAAAAAAGGCATTTGAACAAAATAGGTCATGGGTTCTTTTTTTTTTTTATTATTTACAAGTCTTGTAAAACACCGTTCCTGTATGAAATATACATTCAGATATTCTCAACAGCAAATTACCTTAATGATAGAACACCGTATCCTTTGTAAACTGATATACAATTTTAAATATTTTTCTTTTTTTTCTCTTTTATTTTTTAAATTGCTTTTTTTTTCCACGCTTTGGTTCCTGCAGGGAAATATATATATTTATAGATATTTAAAATAACTCCGAACAACTCTCTGTTCTTTGCATATGTCGACTGGGCGACAAAGTAGAGCTCGTGACATTTAAAGTAGACAACAACAAAATTACCATATTTACATTGTTTGGCTTCTGTTTAAACTCCTCACTAGTCACCTTTAAACGAACATGCGATCGAGTTATTTTAATGATCCAATGTTAGTGCATTGCACAACTCCAAGTTTCAATTAAGTGTTGTGTGGTATTTGCTAAACTGTCGTTCTCCACAGGTATTTCCTGAAGAAAGTCTGTGAGCCAGAAGCCAGAAGGTTAGTTTCCTTTATGGAGTTGTTTCTTTTAAAACGCTGAAATTCACACCTTTTTTTTTTTTCCGTTTTACTTTTAATATTTAAATATGATTTGTCTCCAAAAAGGTGGCAACTCATAGTCAGTTGTCATAAATAAAATGAGAGCTAATTAAAATTTGCTAAATCTTTCTCTTTTTTTTTTTTTCAGTGATTGTTTCTTTACGATATATGGCGAATTTATACCTGATTTTTTAAAGTAAATAACTAAGTCTTTCATTTACTCCTCTTGCTTCCCCCACACCCAACCTCCCCACACTCCTAAAGGAAAGACTGTAATACCCATCACTACATCCATATTACAACTGCTCGCGGTTGGCTTCGTGAAGGTGTAGGCATGTCATCCCCCCCTCTCCCCTTAATTCTGTATATGGTTCCCCCCCTCCTTAAATTCTCCTTCCAAACCCATGGGCAATGGAGCACTGCCTCTAACCTAGACATTTTCCGCTAAGGAAAGACGAAAGATTGTTTCCTCAGAGTTTATATTCTGCATTGGTCCTGGTTGGGTGAGCTCGACGTGGTGAGCTCCAGCCAGCTGTTCCGCAGCAGCACAGGGGCGAGGGAGGGCCGGGGGTGGGCGAATCTCTTGCCTGTGCCTACCGAAAGCGGTAGCAGGGTGAGCCGCAGTGCCCGGAAAGGTAAGAGGTATGGATTTTGCACTCAGAGGTGACGTGCACGTTTAGAAATGGATGCCACGTGTGTCAAAATCAAATGGATTCCAGTTGATACGTAAATATATATATCTATAAAAATCATCACTGAAGTTCCAGAGTAGATTTACATGTATGTAAAACCTCGGATTTTTCTAGTCCCGTCAGATACACACCTCCTTCCTTCACGTAACCCCGTGGCTTGACCTTGTCAAGGGCGAAATCTGAATTTAATCTCCTCTTGAAAAACGCTATGAGTTTTAAAGTAGTGGATTAGCTGAGTAATATTGTAATCGGTCTCTGTTAATTTTTTTTTCTTTCATTCTTCTGTTCTGAAACCATATTTTCACTTGGCGGTCGGTCAGATTGAGCATTCGGGAGAGCTGGAGGCGTTTCTCTTTGTTTATGTAGACACTGAAGAAGAATTCCCTTTCTAACTCTCTAATCTGATATTTGGTGTATGGGCATCTCTTTTTACGAGTACGTTGTCCACCTGTGGAGTGAAAAGAGGCAGAAGCGTTTGAGAGACCGGCGGAGGCCGGCGGAGGGGGCTGAGGAGGGGTGGGGGGGACGCTCAGGCAAAAACCATGAATATGGAAAAGAAACGTTTTGCCCGCTCCAGGGCCGGCGTTGGCAGGTCCGAGGCTGGGCGCCAGCCCTCCGCCTTGGCGGGTGCGGGCAGCCCGGGACCGGGAGCCGTCGTGAGCCGCCGCGGCCCCGGACAGCGGGCAGGGCGAAACCCCCGCCGAGAAGCGAGTATCCGGCCTCGCTGCCTCCGCGGTGAGGGCGGCAGGAGGAAGGGGTGGTGGCGGGGGATTCCTGCGGATTTCACGAGCCGGAGGAAAGCCTTTGTAGGCTGCTCCGCCGGGCGCCGCACACAGGGAGCTGCCCCGGGAGCAGCCATCACCTGGCTGCCCGCAGACGGCAGCGCAGCAGCGGGCAGGGGGACCCGGCGCCCAGCCCTTACCGAGCCCGTACCCGCTCGGATCTCGCCCTCGTTCCCTGGACTAATCCCGGCTGTACGTCCCCAAGCAGAGGAAAAGCCCCTGAGCCCAGGGCCAAGGCGCCTCATTCTCCTCCAGACGGAGATTTTCAGGCATGCTCTCCACCGCATCGAGGTATTCTCCTCTCGATTAGCCATTATGGTTTTAAAGTTCATTAAGCAGAATATAAAAGATTTCAAGGTTCATGAGCTCTTTACATTAAACCTAGCTGCTCTCTCTTTAGAAACTTTCCTTTCTGGTACAGTTCATTGTCGAGGTATTCTTTCCCCCAGCTGTATACTAGCTTTGCCTTTTAAAAAGCCCACATAAAAAAATCAGACTTTGACAGATTGAATAACAATTGTAAGTAACAAACTGTTGGACAGAAGGCAACACGTAATTGCCACAGTGCCTTAGTAAAATGGCTTCCTTTAGACAAAAAGGCCAGCTTTGGGTTAATTTGTTTCTTTTAATATATTGCTACAGTTCAGGCGGCTACTTTATCTGTTAAACGCTATTCTAGCGCAATCGTTAAAACGGCGAAGTCTTTGAATTCACCTCCTAACTAGACTTCTGGTGCAACACATGGCTTTTATAAAATCACTGGATTACATTGATATCAAAGGAGTCGGGATCTCCTTTTTTGGCCGAATTTACAGGCACCGAACGTACGTTATTATATTTTCGAGAGTTGACCACAGAGCTCTTTTTTATTATTATTTAAAAAAAAAAAAAAAAAAAGGAAGAGGAAGGAGAAAGAAAATTTTTTTAAGGCATCCATTGCCCGGTGGGTATTTCACGGCCAATTTCAGCACTAAACACGTGATCTCGCCTTTTATAACAAAGTTTTGCTGGGGGAAATCTAAAGGCCCTTCATAAACCTTATATGCTTATAAAACAGCATATAAAAATTTAACAGCGGCGGTGCGCTAGATTTCAAGCTGCCTTGCCTAAAAGAGCTCGGGCGCTGCCTTTATACGTACTGGAGCTGCCGGATTTCTCCTCATTGTTGCCGGAAGATGACTCGGGGCTGCTGCTGCTCTCTGGCCGCCTCCGCCTCTCCTTCTCCGCCGCCGCTGCCGCCGCCCTGCCGCAGCCGCCTTCCGAACTTGAAGTTGCCGCCGCCGTCGCCGCCCCGGCGGCCGCGGGCGCCTTCTCGCCATTCTTGTCTACGGGGTAGTCCGCCGAGGCCAGGTTTTCCGCCGTGCCATAAGCCGTCTCGAAAAACTGGTCGAAAGCCTGGGGTAGGACCCCGTTCCTGCCCACAGTGCTATAGAAATTGGAGGAGACGTTGGTGCTGGGGTGGTAGACGTTAGCTGTGTTTTTGCCGAACATCTCGCCCATGCTAGCAGTGTTGGTGGCAGGCAAGCAGTCTCTGTGCATGATCTCCTCTGCGGAGTAGCAGTGGGGCAGATTGTTCCTGGGGTGCCATTTACTGGAGGGATCAATGGCATATTCCCTGAAGGTAACTTCTCTCACAGGTTGGACCTGGGGTAGGTTGGAGGAGTAGGAGTATGTCATAGGGCGAGAAGACGGGGTCTGGGGCAAAAAAGAAGGGAGGCTGGAAAAATCAGGACCCGAGACGTAGTAAGTACAACTTGGCAAATACATGTTAGAGGAACAAGGAACACGCTCATCAAAATCCATCATTAGGGCTACCTCGGCTTCTCCGCATTAGCTGAGCTTAACATGATTCTCTAACGCAGCTGCCCCTTTGAAGCAGATCCGTGAAGTAAGAGATGGGGAGACGTAAGCTGACGTGGAAAGCTCTCCCCGGCGGCGGCAGGGAGGTGCGGTCACGTGGTCCGACGTTGACATTGACGAGCGGCGGCTCCGGGCCCCGCTCCCTTTGTGGCCATCGCGGGGGGAAGCAACAGCTCGTCGCCAGCGCCTGAGGGCGAGCCCGAGCGCAGGTTGGCCGGGGGGTAGCCCTGGGTGGACGGGGCGGGGGGGGCACAAAGCCGCCTTGCCACTGCCCCAGACTTAGCCGCCCGGCTCATGGCACCCGCTGGCTCTGGAGTAGAGAGGTTTAGCAACCCCCCCAGGGCTAGGTGAGACCTTTCTGTTTGTTTGGGTGCTTGCTGGGGCGTTCGGCGACTCGCTGGCAGGCTCCGAGACGGAGGGCACAGGAGAGATGCAGGCACGGTTTTCTTCTGGAAAGCTGCTTCCGAGAAGGAAACGCTCCTGAAGAAATCGGCTGAGTTTTTTTTCTTATCCTTTTTTTTTTTTTTTTTTTTAGTTTGTTTTGGTTCGGTTTGGGCTTCCTCCCCGCCGGGAAAAAAAAAAAAAGCAAAAAAAAAAAAAGCAAAAAAAAAAAGCCCTCACCCCTCAGCGTTTTTCTGGAAACGTTACTAGGAAGAATGTGCCAGGGTCAAGTTTGCACTGATTTTCATGGTGAATAGATTACATGCTTGCATTCATGTTCACTTCCGAAGCGCTTAGTGTCTTCCTTCCCTTACTTACATATTAACCTCAAATACCCCGCGCGGCTTCAGCCAGGCTTTGCTGGAGGTAGTTAACAATGTCGGGTTCCCAGGACGCAGGTTCTCGCTCCTCACCCCCTCCAAACCGTCCCTCGCCTCATTCGCAACGCCAGAAAGCCCTTTAAACTGCAGACCACGGAGCTGTTTGCTGATCTCTCCGCCTCAACGCTACTGCTAAATACTTGGAAAGCCAGTGGATGTTGGGCTACCCCGGCTTGACAAATACTCCGAGTTTAATTGCCAGAAGCCTAGTTAAAATTATTTGACATACTATTAACCCCTAGGAACAAACTTGCCGTACCAAGATACTTTCCTTTTTGCTTCGTACCGTCGCTGAAGGCTGAGACCCAGGGAGACCTATTTTAAAAACGTGGTTAAACTTTTACTATTGTTGCATGAAAGAGATGATATAGAAAGCGGATTGTACAGGGCAGAGACTAAAAAGTATTTCTCTGCCAATAAAAATGCACGCCCCACCGAATGAACAGAGCCAAAGAAAACAGAGAAATACGCCAAAGAATACAGCACCTTTTGAGGCATGGACATCCCTAGGCTCTCGGAAAAAAATATTTTTTTACTATCCTGATGCTCGATTTCAGAAAAGAAATATTTGGGTTGCGGCTGGATTTCATCAAAATAGAAGAACAGAACAGCAAAGGCTATTGTGAAGTCGGTGCTCTTAGGAAATAAGACGTAGTTCAAGATCCATGCCCCCGTGGACTTTGGAGGCTAATGGAAGGGAAACGAAAATGTTAGGGAAAGACTATTTGGATTTTCCCCCCTCTTCCTCTGCAGTGCTGTAGAAGTATTTATATATCCGGAGAAAGTTCTCTAGTAAATTCTGGAGAAATTCAGTATTTAAGTGTCAACATCGATTTGTTTATTTATTGCTTAGCTTATCGTAACTGACTCAATAACAAATCTAATCATGTTGTGCACAGAGAAAATATTGTCATTATGTATTTTCCCTACATTATATCTAACTATGGCGTTTGAATTCAAGCTGTAAATTCAATATTATCAAGTAATTACTTCGTAGCGGAGTAAACTAATTTATTAGCATTAATGTTTATATGCCTTTTTCGTATTTTACAAGAGTTACCATTCACAAATCAAATGCTCTGGACCTATCCCTGTAATGAACTCTTTATTTTGGTTTGCTGCAAGAACTTCTTACCCTTACTGCATGTCTGCGAGCTGAACTTGAAATTAATGAATTAATCTTGCAGCTTGACGTATTTGCTAGAAAGTGGATGGAAAGAGATTGCATGTCATCAAAACCGCTAGCAGAAGACTGCAGTGTCGTTTAGGGATTGTAAAACGGTTTGGGGGTTTTCCCTCTCTCTCCCACTCTTTTTTTTTAACTTGGGGTGAGGGGTGCAAGAGCTCTGGTTGGCTTTTTCCTTAGCACTATACTTTTGCTCGCATTTACTTTCCCCCCTAGCTTTTCCGGGGGCTGGGGTGGGGTTGGGGGGTCGGAAGCCCTCTTTTGGTATCCGAGCACTGTTTATTTTCCCTGTATCCCCCCAGTTTTCAATTCCGTCGATAAAAAAACTCTCCCCGCACCCTGCAGACACCCCTCCCTTCGAACAAAAAGGAATGTATAAGGATTTCAGTGACTTTGAGATAACAAAGGCGCCACCATTGCAGAACCTCGCCCCGCCTCTGTGTGATGGCAAACAAATTCTTGCACTTGTATTAGGGCTTTTAAGGCTATAATTGAACACGGCGCGTCTAGGAGAACCGAAAACAGTTCTAGACTGACCTGCGGTTTTATAGCACTTTGGCAGTCAACTTCAGCTTGTGTCAGAGCAGACATGACAGAGCTGCCCAACGCTTAATCGCAGGACGCCACCTCCTCGGACTCACTGCAGGCCCCCCCCCCGCCTTGTATTTCAGTAAATTTCAAACCTTGGGGCTAGAAATGGGGAGCAGAGCAGGCACAGATTTGTACGGGGCTCTTTCCCGCTCCTCTCTGCAGCCGGGGCTGTGGCGCCGTGCGAGGCTCCGCCGTGCCAGAGCTCGGGGCTGCCTCTGGGAAACAAAGGGAAATTAAGTCAAGAAGGGCGAGAAGGCAACTGGAATTAGGCGTGTGTGTGCCTGTGCGTGGGTATGCGTGTGTCTGGGCATATGTGTGCTTGCACAGCATGCACACGTGCAGCCCCGATGCCTACTTTTGCATCGCTCGAGCTGTCGCCCCCCCCCTTCCCCCAAACCAATCAGCCTATTTCTTCAAGCGGGTTTGCAACGCAAGGGGACCCCAAAATGCCTCCCGGTTCAGAACAAGAGGGGAGGGTGACGGGGAAGGCTGCGAGGGGCGCAGCTTGTCTGGGAGCGAGTAGACACCCAAGGCACAGGCTGTTCTTTGCTTTATTTGCTGTTAAGTGAAACAGAGATAATGTAAGCTTAAAGCCCCGGAATGTGTGGGTAATTGCAGGGAGCCTGCTGTTAAGTTGCTGTGTTCAGCACAATTATCAATGTTGATTATTTGGTCTAATGTTGAATTGTTCTTTTAATACAGTAATTGGGACTTCCGCGTTGAGGAAGGGGGAAAATCGAGCCTTCCTCTCGCTAACCTCACTCAAAACAACATAAACAAAGGCAGGCATTTCGTTTGGAGAAGCAAAATGCATTCGTTACGCTTTCCCATGTATTTCGTCCGGATAAGAGAGTGTAAAACCGCTCTGAATTTGGGAGCTCTGCTGCAGGACGTGTTTGCAAAGCACAAGCGTGGCCAAGAGGTGGGGAGACTATGAGCACATTTACCCGTAGCTAAGCTAAACAAAGCGAGGAAAAAAAGCTACATCTCTTCTTTGGAGGAATATAAACAGAGCTTGGACGCCTCGATAGCCTAGCTTTTATATATACAGATGGCGTGCAAAGGGAATTGTTTAACTTACTACCGCTCGTCTCCAAAAGGTCAAGTTCTATAGTGTCTAAATTGTTGTCTTTTTCTACCCTGTTTTGCTTGAAAAAAATTAAAGCCGACCATTTACCTTGCCAGTAGGGTGGGTGCCTGTAATTAACAGGAGAAACGTGTGCTAAAAGGAATTTGCGTCAAGAGGAGCTTATTAAAATATTACATGGTCGCTGGCTTCAATCGCTGCTGCTCCTCTCGCATAGGAAGGGTGAGGGGTGTTACGGCTCGAGCAGGAGAAAAATATCTCAGGAATTAGGACAGTGTTTTGTAAACTTGCGGGTTGATTACAGTCTACAAAGGCTTGTTAGAAAAATGTAATATTAGGGAATTCTCAACTTTGTTGCCAATGAAAAGCGAAACATCTTTCCACTTTTTCCAATGAAAACAAGGCCAGAAGGCGATAATTCTTCGCAAAATCTGCCAGGAATGCAGCTTCAGAAAAGCGTGCTTATTGTTTGCATTTTAAATATTTCTGGCTCAGAATTTCTTAACTGGCGTTTCTTCTTTTTTGTTTGCCTTTTTGTCCGTTATGGAAAGGAGCTATACATAGCCATCTTTTTTTTTTTTAATTATTATTAAAACTAAATATGTCCCCTACAATAGAAGGGAGTGTTACAACAGTTGGCTAAGATTTTTCAAATAAGTTAAATAATAGGTGATTTTTGATATCGGCGAGATGGAAGCCCCGTGACATGAGACAGACTATTTGTTGTCCAAAACACGAAGGGGTATGGTTGTGATTTTGCTAGGAAACTGCAGAATACGTGTAAAAAGAAAGGGCAGATGTAAACAGGATTCAAGTCAAGGTTATTCTGACTTTTTTTGTTGTATTTAATCGCATTACATTATTTCAGAGGCTTTAATATCTCAAAATGCTGCGTTTATCTGGGCGTAGAATACTTTAGATTGATTTTTAATATCAATTATCGAAATCCTTTCCTCCGTCACCCTATGTGTCTTTTTAAGTCGCTGAGATGGAAAAGCTTCAGGGAGTGGTCGTTTTTTTCCTTCTCCCAACCCTCCCGTTTAGTTTGACCGTTAGGATTAAACTGCTACGGACCTAAAGAGATCTGCCCGTCGTTGACGACCAGCCATGATACTTTACATCCCTTTGCGCTGATGAACATCCGAGGGCTCTATCTGAAGGCAGACCCTGACTCCGATAGTTGCAACAAGCCGAAATATGGAGGGCTTTTTTTCAAGAGTGGAAGCTTCTTACAGATAGATAACTTATCTTTTTCTACAACTATTTTCTTGCCCTTTTGCAGCCAAACGATTTGTTGTTGTGACAGACTCCCGGCGCCTTCACAAGCGCGGGGAGTTTCTCCTCACGCCTTGTCTCCTCACCTCCCGGTTCCCCAGCCCTGTGCGCCCCAGGCTCCGCGGCGCTGAACCCCTCTAACATTTGTATATATCTACTGCTCGTAGCTTGCTCCTGAAAGAGAATGGAGGCAGATTTGGCAATAAGGAGGGCGTAAGGAGGCATCTTCTCAGGCGGTCAAGTATATCAGAAATTGATTGACTGACGATACTACCATGTATGTCTCCTTTTCTCCCCTTGAATGTCTTCCCCGACACATAAACCCGCACATCCAATCATTCCTTCCCCTCCCCGATACAGGTGCAAGAGACTTCTGGCAAAAGTAGGCTACGGGAGAGAGGTGTGTAGACCAAGCGGCGGGCTCTAAAACGAGTGCGAAAGCAAATTTCCCTGGTTATAGTCCGCCGGTACAGAGAAGCAGGCACTTTCCACCGACTCCCACCCAGACCCACAAAGAACTGGGTCCTTAGGTCCGTTTGTAGTAAGCAGGTTCCAGACCTTTTTCATACCAATGTATTTTATGTGGAATTAATCAGAACAGTTTAGGGAACATCCCCAGCAAGCCCTTGAAAGCGCGGTTCTATTAAAGGACGCGGTTATCCCTACGGACGGCAACGTCTCAGGCGATGTTCCCACGCAAAGTTCACCCGCAGCCTGGAATGACGCTACAAAAAAAAAAAGAAAAAAAAAAAAAAAGTCCGCCAAAACATTCCCATGTCGACTTACATGCAAAAGTATTGCTACAACTGATGCCTTGAACTTGACCTTAGATTTGTTAATCCAGGAAATATATTCAGTGAGATGAAAAAAATCCTACCGCGTTGCCTCTGACAAACGAGCATTTTTCTCCCTACCAATTCAGGATGCAGACAACACACCACAGTCAGGAGATATATTTGTGCACTCTAAATTAAGAGCATCAGAAAGTGAACTGCCTCAGCGCTGAGACACGCTCGTCGACTGTTCCTTGGATGCCAAGATCCACACTTCGACACAGAAATTCAAGTCAAGGTAATCGACTGGGAATCTCAGCTAAATTGAATTTTATAGGATATAAGGTTCTCTCTAATGCACACTGAATTTTAACAGTGATTTATAAAGGCATTTCATTTTTTTTTTTATTTTGCCCATCTCGCCAAGAAACACATCAGATTTTACTGTACCACACTGCTAACTTTATAGGAGAGCCTTAGTCACATATCGTGAAACCCACCGAAGCAAAGACATTTCTTCATCAAGGATTGTTTTAGGGGCGGGTACAGGAAGTATCACTACACCGGGGCTGTCAAATCAACGACTTCAAAGCCCCAACTTCATATTTTGATGGACTCCCAGAACTGCATTTTAATGAAGGTACCTGTACTTGTGTAACCTTTGTAGGAAGCTATTTGTCTAACACGAGCTGAAAAAACGCGCTGCAGGTGAGGACGCAATCGTATGCCCGCATACAGCTCAGCCGGCTCTCTAAGAACCGCTTCTTGTCTGTTCTCTCGTATGTCACACAAAGATACCCATAAAAATAGCTCTCCCTCTAAGCTTAATATGACTGCTCTTGCCTATGCCGGGCAAAATCCGTTCACGGTCCCGGTTATTTCCCTTTCCCAATTTTTTAAAAAAAGCCGATACTAATATCACTTCTTACAGAAATTGAGGCGCATCAGCATGACAAGTCCACACCGCAGAGGCCGGGGGAATTTGGGCAAAATTCCCCGAATCAGACCAGGCGGAGCGTGTGGGTTACTCGTCCTTTCTCTTTCGGTTTTATTTTCCCATTAAGTGTCCATACAGCACGGTATTTTCATTTCACAAACCCTCGCATATTTAAACATAAACCAAACACTCGCTAGAGACGAAACCCATCCAAGACTGCTTTGTATTGAAATCTATAATTTTTTATGCCTACCCGAGGACACGTCGAGGGCTAAAACGAGACTTAAAATACCCTGCTTTTCCATTACTCCTCTCCCAAGCCGACTAGAGGGGCCTATTTATACGATCAGGAATAAATAAAAGCACTTTGCTTGGTGCGTTGAAATCAAGGAGATTACCACGAAGTTCAGATTAATTTAAAGTGGCAGGTTACAACGCCCGGCTGGCATTTTTCTCTCTAGACACACACAGGCAATGGCGAAAAGCAGACAGGTTAAACATACTTCCCCTGCTTTCTCCCAACACAGAGCCGTCCACCCTCCTCCCTGGCTCTTCAACTATTAGGATAATTTCAGAGGTGAACATACGGGAATAAAACAACCGGGAATAAACCCCAGGAGACACTTTCCCACGCAGCCTAACACAACTCTGCAAGACAACACGGCGCAGCAGAAAGCCAAGCAACCAGCAACTCTATCTGCAAGTCTGCTCGCGTCTTGGGCTCTGACCCCAGGCTCTCCCGGCCCACTTTCCTGCCAAGAGCCTGCTTTGCTTTCCACTTATGCTAGAATGGGAAGCATCATCTCTGGGAAAGGTGGAGCCAGCACCCAAGCTGGGAGAAATAGTCTTACTTTTCTCAACGGGCTCTTCGGCTCTATTAGCATCCCGCCCAGGCAGCCTTCTTCACCCAGGTTCCCGCAGCAGAAGCAGCACTTCGACCTCGTACACCGTGGGAGAAAGGGAGCACGGTTGGGTGGGTGGGCTGGGGAGAGAGCGGGGGCCTGGGAAACCCTCCACAAAGGCCTTCCAAATTACTTTGCTCCAGTCATGCAGGGGGCTTTGCGGGGGGACCGGGTGGGTGTTGTTGGCTTGTTTGCTTAATTCACCACCGAGCAAGGAAGGGGAGAGGAGAAACATTCAGCCGCTTCCAGGAAGAGCATGAAAATCTTACCCCAGCATCCAGAAGTCTCTCGCCTGTGCAAAAATATATCCCCACGGAGACTGACAGCTAGGATCCCGCGCTGTGCTGTAGACCTCTCGATCAATGAGGATGGATTGCACATTTTTTGTTTTCCTCCCTTACAGGTTAAATATACCCGGTCCACAAAACATTCCTTCTCGATCTTTCAGTGACTTGGGTTGCTGTTGATTTGAGATTTTATATTTTTTTTGTTCTAGCTGTTGTTGGTCTGCCTTTAGTCTGAGAGAGATCTAGCCACTAGGGCACATCGTCCTTCCTGCCAGCTTCAGGCAAAATGCGGCAATATCACAGGCTAATGACGACTATTGCTGTTACTATTCCTACTATTATTGCTATTTCCCCCCCCCTCTCTGTCTCTCCTGGTCCCCTAGGATTTCCGATGACGATCTGCACACAAGGTGATTGCTGAAGGCTAAAATGCTGTCTAATTCCACTTATTGCCATTGCAGAAGGAAAAAAAAAAAAAGTCCCAGTGTTTTTGATCACGGGACACGCGGCTGTTCCTCCCCAGTACACCCTGGGTCACAGTACAGTAATGACCGTGGGTTGTGCGTTGTAGGACTTGACCTTTCCTACGTAGAAGAGGGCGCTTTCCTCTACGCTACTGGGAGGGAAGGGAGGGGGGAGCGGTGGGAGGAAAAGAGATGCTCTCTTCGGGGATGTTTAATCACAGTTCAGATCTAGGAACGGGCAAAGCTTCTGCCTTTCAGCACGCCATGTTGAAGCTATTCACTAGAGGAAAAAAAACTTTTTTTTTTTTTTTTTGGAGCGGGGTGCGGAGGCAGGAGGGAGGCCGGAGGGAGGAGGAAGGGAGGGAGGAAAGACTTAATGAACGTTTGCATTTCGTACCCTAGTTCAAGAATCAACTGCATTCAAGGGGGAGGGGGCCTGGGGGGCAGGGAAGGGTTCACGGCGTGGTTAAAACACCCGCGACCGGGGAGCATAGGTCCTGCCCGGCACCCACCGCCCCACGTCCCCGCCGGCCCACGCGGAAAAGCCACCCCCTGGTGTCCCCCCCCTTCTTTTTGGACTCATTTACCGGCCGAGAACGCGCAAGGCCATCTCTTCAAATCGTCATTAAAGTGCATTAAAACGCATCTAAAAGTTATGAATGGCAACAAATGGCCTTTTAGCGCTTGCCAATATTTTTTTTGTATTAAACGCTGTCTTGATTTTATTGCTAACGCTGCCCACGGAGAATGCTGAAATGCACCAGGAACAGGGTTTTATTTAAGCCATAGCAATTTAATTTTTTTTAAATAACTTTAATTTATAGGCTAAAGGCCGCGATTCTTACCCGTTCGTTCAGACGCGTACAAAATAAAGTCGCTGCTCTGGAAGCAATGGGCGATTTTCTTTTCTGAGCATTTCGATATTGAGCACCACATTTTTTCCCATTTGCTACAGAAGCCATCTCATATAGCGAGGGTTTTTAAGCGGGAGTCTTTCTGAGCAAAAGACGGCCGAAAAAGAGATATCTTTCCAGTTCTACTTATCATTCTTTTTTTCGGAAATATGCTCCTGTCAAGGTTTATTTCCCATAGCAAACCACCTTTGCTACTGCCAAGAGCTTGAGGCGGGGATAGCTTAAATACCGGATTATTCTCTTGGTGGGAAAAAATACAAAACATTTGCTGTACCCGTCCGCCCGCATCAAAGACGTAAGGCCACTTTCTGTCCGTGGGAATTTCAAATCTGAGGGACCAAAGACACACAGATTTAGGTGATTATAAACCAACATATCCAGACACTGGGAATTAAAGTACATGTCGCTGAATCCCGCAATAATTACTTAAAGTGAAACTGAACTAGGTTTTTTTGTCTGTAATTATGTTTTGCGTTTTACACTGGAAATTAAATACTGCTCTGACATTAATGTTTCAATAAATACGCTAAATGTACAGTAATAACTTGTTCCTTCTGTCCCTCTGTCCCTCTGCACATCCGCTAAAATCTGATACCTAACATTTTAATTTCCAGGCGAGCTGAGAAAATAGAGACCCTGCTTGCTTTATTTACGTTTTGATTTTTTAATTTTGTGTTTATTTTCTTTTCAAAAACTTCTTCCGGCACATTTTTTTTTAACGTCTGCAAATAAAACTCCTCGCACATACAACTCTACATAACAAGCCAGGCACAATAAGTTCCCCAGCACCATTTTAAAACATTATCGGTAACGCGGGGAATATAAATAATAATTGTCTCCGAGCCGCGTGCAGGGACGGATGTCGTGAAATAACGTATCACGTCGCTTAATTATTTTCGTTGGTGATATATTTACTTGTAAAACATATGAGGGATGTATTTTAGGACGCTGGCGGCAGATTGGTGAGAGGGGAATATGTAATACAACAGCAATTTGTACTTGAAAATGTATGTGCCAACAGCTTTTGGACGGTAAATGAAGGTAATAAATAACACGAACACACACACCTAACACACCCGCTCTCCCCCCCACGCTCCGAGGCTACATCTACCGGGCGGAGGGACATAAGGATGGGGTCGCGGAGGGCTGCGCGCCTCGGTCCTCCCTCGTCTCTGCCTACCCACAGCTGCACCCGCCGAACCGGGCACGGAGCCGGCGGCGGGGCCGCCGCACTCCCGGTTGTCTGGGGAAGCGAGACCCCGGCGGGGTGGGGGAGCTCCGCCGCCGGCCCGCTGAGGGCCTGATCCTCCTCCCCCGCCGGGGACTCTCCTCCGTCGCAGGGCCGGGAAACACGACCTGCTGCAACCTGCGAAAGCCTCGACGCTGACTTACATGGTAGCAGGGGTCCGATTCAAAATGTTACCTTACTCCTGCCAGTGAGAGTCAAACTCTCCTCTTTTTACCTTGTGAAATATATAGGCGGCAGAGCTATTTGAACAGTAGCGGGAATTTAAATTCGCTAATCCACGGTCAGTCTAGAAATGCTTAGCAGATTTGAACGGTAGGTAGTTCAGTGTGAAAACATGATCTTCAAACGCTAGCTCCGATTAAAAGTTACCCGTTTTTCTAAAAAAAGCTGTTAGTTTACTAATGTCGGCCGTATTCTCGTTGTGGGTTTCTTTCAAGGCTCCCCTGAATTACATCGCTCTGGGGCACGGTGTGAAAATGGAAGATCCTGCTGAAGATACACAGGACTCGAATCCTGCCTATCACCCTCATCTCCGACCTGTAACACATGTAATTTGCAGCCTGTCTAATGCAATAATTATACATCTTGCGAAATATAGAGGAATAAATACAATTATTCACTCGGAGCGAGAACAAGTGTAATTCACAAGTGGCTTTCTCCAGGCAATTTAGCTCCTTCAGGAGAAAGCGTTACAATGAGACGGAGGAAAGGAGGCTGGCCGGTGCCTGCGGCCGAGGCAGACCGGTGGGTATCTGCCCGCGGACGGCAGGTACATCTCGTGGGAGATCAGCCCCCGAAGCCAGCCCGCAGCCCTCGACCTCCACACAAGGTGCAACCAGGAGGAGCGGCTGCCCGCCGCTCCGGCAGCCCCAGCGCAGGGTTTTGCTGCCTGCTCCAGCTCCACTGAAAATCCCAGGCCGCGGGGATGCTATAGGGATCGTGGAGGCTGCTGGCTCCCCGGCGGCGAGGGCTCCCACCGGGTTCCCTTCGCCGGTGGGCAGCCCAAGGCCTGACCCGTTGGGGATGGCTTATTGCCCCCTCGGGCGGTGTTGCACCAGTGGGACTTTGCCCGTGATGCCTCAACCGGCGCCACAGGCCGCGAGCAGACTGGGTCCTTGCCATAGGCGTAGCCCCCCCTCACCTCACAGGGACACGCTGTCAGCCTCAAAGCACAGCCCGACCTCACAGCCTGGAAACCGGCTGCCACTTATGTACTTCTCCCCGGCTATTTTCTCAGCAGGACGGGGGAGATCTCGCTCAGAAAGTCCCTGACCGGCCTCTGAAGGAACGCAGCCGACATTCCCACGCTCCGCGGCCGCGGGTTTCCCGCGGCCTGAGAAACCACAGCGCTCCGCGGCCCTGAGAGCTGCGAGGGGCGGGCGGATAATGTGCCCGCACACCGCGGGAAAGTTAAAATCCCACACGGAGCGTGAAGCCCCCCCCACGACAGCCTCCTGGAAAACAGATCCCTCTCCTGCAGGTACTTTTCATGTAAGTTATTGCACGATTGCGTTCCAGTCAGATCTGAGCGGCAGAAAGCGCTCTGCGCTGATCCCTTCGGAGGTGGGTCCTTTTGAATTTCAGAAACGTAAGGCTAGAAGCTCACACTTAGCACGGTATATGATACCCTCTAAATGTACCGTAAAGGTCCCCAAATAGCTCTAATTAGAGCTGCAGACCACCGCAGGAGATAGGCGGCGAAAGCAAACCTCTCTCTGTGCCCGACCAAAATCGCCCGCCACTCACAACACCGGCTGGCGGCTCCTCGCACGGCACCGGCGTCCCCCAGCCAGGGCACAGGCGTTCCACCGGCTGAGTACCCATTTTCACCCCAGCCCAGCCTCGCTGGTCTCCTACCACCGCCGGAGAGGCAGCGGAGCACAACCTGCTGCACACTCTGCCTTGCAAGCTCAGACATATTATATACATAGACATAGACACACACATATATATATATATAAATAAAAGGCTATGCGGCATTCCCCACGCGAGTGCGCGCCCGCCGGCGGGGAGGATGCTGCGCGGGTGCGGCCAGGTGCAGGCGCAGCGCGGGCGCGGCCACGAGGTGGCGCTGTCGGCCCGCGGATGCCGCCGACGCTGGGCGCTGTCAAAAGTCAAGGTCACAAATCTGCTTTTTTTTTTTTTCTTTTCCCCATCAAGGTCAAGGTTTCAGGCCTTCCCCGTCCTGTCATCGCCACGCAGCCCCCCCACCTTCCCGCCGAGTCATCGCCAGGCTGGGCAGCGGCCCCCCCGTCCCAGGAGCAGGACGCTGGACTCCATTTGCCGGCGGGGGCTGCAGTGCTGCACCGGTATAAGCCTACTCTTCCTCGCCCTGGCCCCCAGCCCCGCTGCAAAACCGCTGTTTAATATTACCGAAACATTTATAGTTTAGGAACGCTGGCTATCAGGCGTGCCTGCCCCCCGGATAAATACCGTCCAGAAAAAAACCCACCATATATACATAAGCTGCATAATGGAAGACAACATTATTACAATTACAAGACAGATACATTATACTTTTCTTAAGAAATGCACGTAGGTATGGAAAAAGTAAAGAGTATCTCTTTCAGGTTTTATTACAGTGACTACTTTATTAACAGGATTAATACTACTATACCTATCTACACGTCTTGGGTTTTCATTTTTCAGTAGAAATATAAAAAAAAAATGAGGGTGCACAAGTACATTTTCACAGTGCGCTGATTTTTTTTTTTATTTACAAGATAGCTTCTTATAGTGAATAAAAACAAAATAACGTGCTGGTTGAAATAACTGATTGGATTAAAAGGTGCTGTAAAAAGAATCCCTAAACGTTCTACTGCGGCCTCATAACAGAAAATAAACAAGGAGAAACGACTAATTAATTATAGATCAAAATATAGATTATATAAATCAAAATACTTCTGGGAAAAAAAGTATTTCTGTTCAAAGTTCTTGGATATTTTTTTCCAGGAAGATTTTTTTTTTCCCTACTGTAAAGAAATGCCAATGTTCACGTTTTTTGTATCCACCCAGAGTCAAATATTTGAAAATTTCCGGGGACATAGAATATTAATTCTTGAAGATTATTTGAGGTTTAAATAGGCAGAGTCCCTTGAAAAGTATCTATTGTACGGTCTGCAGGAGAAAAAATAAACTACAAAAAAAAAACAGTTCAGATGACAGGAAATCATCTGTTGAAAATAAAAAATAAAACCGAAAGACATCTCCAAGCAAATATTTTCCTTTCTATCCCCACTAGTTTGCGATGTTTTAAATTTACTGTCAAGATAGATCCTCCACAGAGCTTCCTTCATTACTGATGTCTCTGAAATCCTTATTCAGTACCTTCGAGGTTTATTATTACTTTTTTTTTTACATTAAACGCATTGCTTAAAAACATACAGTAATTGTACTTTTTTTTTCCACTATGGTTTACCTGAGCAGTCATTCAACATACAGTTTGGATTGCAATGGAAGAAAACCAGCTTATGTGTCCACATCGACCTCCTCACGTTAACCACCTCTCGCACCCTGGCCACGAAGAGTCTCCTCAGATAGTAAGGTCGTAGAAGCCCTTATAAGTTTCTCAGAAAATCGTGTGTCTTAATGGAAAGTGTATCTCTCGGAGCTGGGCGTGCGGGCTTTACAGTCTGTCAGTGATACTGGCTGGCTGCTTGGGATTTCAGGAGAACTGTCAGTTTTAACCATTTTTCTACAACAATATTACAAAAAAAAAAAAAAAAAAAAGAAAGCTATAATTCCAAAGATACAGATCTCTTGTACTGAAATAAGAGGTTCATTGTCTTTTCTCTTTTTAATTATTATTAATAATTATTTTAATCTGGACACGAAAAAAAAGTTCTGAAACTTTTGAGTTGCTGCTTCTCCATTTTTAATCCATTAACTGGTAGTCTTCAATTTGTTGATCACTTTTTTCTCTTTGACCCTTCTGTTTTGGAACCAGATTGTGACCTGTCTCTCTGAGAGATTTGTAGTCGCCGATATCCTCCTCCGTTTGTCTTTGGTTATGAATTTATTTGTAGCATATTCCCTTTCGAGTTCTTTTAACTGGACCTTTGTGTAAGGCACTCGTTTCTTTCTCCCACGTCTGTACGAGTTCGCATCGGAGGGATGCGAAACGACGTCTGGAACAGAAAAACCATGCAGAGGCAAGCGTTAGAAAATCGCTCGAACCGCTTAGGACATCTTCAAGTGGTGCAGGGGTTAGAGTTACAGCGCACTCCTCCGCCTGCCCCGCTCCGGCTTAGCTACTAAAGCCCGGCTCAGCATTTGGGATTCCTCTTTCCTGGCCGCAGCAGACAGCTTTTAGGCGCGGAAAGGCTCGCTTCTGTCAGACAGACAAATAATAATAACAATAATAATAATAATAACAACAAACCCCACGGAGCCCGGCGAGGGACTCCAGGAAGAACGGCGCGGGGCTGCAGCCATTTACCCAGCCTGCGTGCTGCGGGGTTCATGGAAAATAATACCGCAGACCTTCCCGCGGCCCTTTTCAGCTGTTTCCTCTCCCGGTGCCGGCGGCGGGGCCGGGCGGGCGAGGCGGGATGCGCCGTGCGCCGGCGGGGGGCAGGGGGCGGCACCGGTGCCGTTCCAGCGGCGCCGGGGCATGTGCGGACCGGGGCGGGATGGGGCCGGGGAGCGCGGGCGGGGCGGGGAAGGGTCAGCCCGGGGGCGATCCCGGAGCCCTGCCGGCGGGATACTCGGGAGCGGCGAGCGGGGGAGGAGGAGGGCAGGGAGGGGGGAGCAGGGGGAGCCATGCAGGTGTATTACCCGAGAGGGTAGATTTCCAGAGGTGAGGCGGCTGGCTCTGCTCCTTGGGGCAGTACACTTGCCCGTTCCACCCATTGGTGATGGCCCAAGGCTGGTAGCTGTCCATGGGGAGCAGGGGGTCGTGGCGCGGCTCGCCGGGGCCGCCGATGGCGGGCACCACGGGCATATCCAGATAGCCGGGCACCGGCTGGTAGGGCCCGGCGGCGTAGCCCTGGTAGAAGGCAAACTCCTTGGCCCGCGACGTGAACTCCTCGCCGGAGACCGAGGTGTCCATGTACTTGTCGGCGAAGGTGGAGGCGGGCTGGGCGCAGGACTTGATGGCGTTGTGGTGGGTCATGCGGCAAGGGTAGTAGCCGCTGCCGAAGTAGCCGTAGGGCAGCGTGGCGCCGGAGGAGCTCTGCACGGCGGCCGAACAGGGACTGCACTGCTTGACAGCGGGCTCGGCCATGCCGGCGGCGGGGGCCTCGCTGGAGGTGTAGGCGGCGGCGCTGGGGGCGGCCAGGGGCGCGGGGTGAGCCATCAGGTTGCGGCAGGGGTTGGCCGCCGCCGCCGCGAAGTTGCTGCCGGCGTGAAACCCGTCCATGTTCTTATTGATCTCATCCAGGCTGTTGTCGTAGAGGAACATGACGGGCTCGATCCAGCGGGGGTGGAGGAGCACGGAGGCTGTCATAGCCCGCTCCGCATTGAGACTAGTGGCTCTTTTTTAAAAGCCCCAAAGACTGAAAAAAGAGATACTCAATCTCCGGGACTTGACCAAGGCTGACGCGCCAGTGTCGCGCCAGGCCGGCCCTCATTGGCCCGCCCGCCCCCACGTGATATGCAAAGCAGCTGATAAACATCTGAAGGAATAAAGTGGAGATAATTAAATAACGCAATAACCGCGCGGGGCCAGGTCCCGGGCCGGGGGCGCGGGCACGGGAGCGCGGGCACGGCGCGGTCCTGCCGCCGCCGCGCGGGGCGCAGGGGCCGCGGGGGGGTGGGGGGGCCGCCCATCCGCCCTCCCTGCCTCCTCCCTCCTTCCTCCCTCTGGCCCTCCCTCCCCTCGCCACTGAGGCGTGAGCATTTTGTCCCCGTTGTTGCCGCCACGCGTTCCCTGAGGTGCGGGGCTCCCCCCGGTACCCCGCGTGATTTCTCCCCTGCGTCGCTTTCCTCGGGCCCTCCC
Source organism: Nyctibius grandis (assembly GCF_013368605.1). Taxonomy (NCBI): domain Eukaryota; kingdom Metazoa; phylum Chordata; class Aves; order Nyctibiiformes; family Nyctibiidae; genus Nyctibius; species Nyctibius grandis. Next base: position 20,603,859 of record NC_090664.1, on the reverse strand, counting down.
CGCCCCGAGAGCAGCGGAAGCCCCGGAGGCCTCCCCTCGTCTCCGGGAAGAGATAAGCCGCACCCCCTCGACCCCCTTCCTCCTGCCGGTCTGAACCGCCGCCTCTCCCCGGGGAGCGCCGGCGGGGCCCTGGCCGGGTGGCGCGGGGAGCCCGCCGCAAGCCACGGGCGGAAGACCGTTCCCCGGGCCGCACGCTCGGCCAGATAAGGCTCTCGAAGCCGAGCCTCCTGGGGTCCTTTCTGGGTTGTTTTCCTCCTTCCTTCCCACCCGTCGAAAGCCCAAGACCCATCTCGCTCCTCTCGCCACAAAGCCTCAGGAGTCAGATAAGAGGAACAGACAAGGAAATCCCGATTTTGTTTATTATTATCGTTTAGGATGGGCTCGGGGAGCGGCAAGGTTAACAGGATCTCCATCGCGGTTCCGCAGTATTATTTGTTACTGTAATAATAAAAACCGGGGCCTACAATTCGGCTTGAGTCTTCTTTGGCTGTGAAATATCACGTCGGCTTGTACAGTGTGCGCACGGATCCATGGTGCTTTTTTGTGCTGGGAAAAAATGGTTTATTGGCTGAGAAATCTCTTCTTTTTTTTGGAGGTCGTACTTCTCTGCAAGCGAAAGCTATAAAAAAATCTATTGCATTCACTTTTCATTATTAATGTTAGAATTTTTCATAGGGCGAAATAATTTCCATTTTTAATATTCCCCGCACCTCCCACCGGCGCGGATGCGTTCCCCCCCCAGCATTCAGTTATTCGTTCACAACCTTGAACTCAAAACGCTCCATCACTGAGCTATCAATAAACTTGACCTAAAGCAGCGTTCATCTCATCGTTAACAGCTCTCAGCCTTCACGCATGTGGACAAACCAGCTCCAAATACTCCCATCCTGAAAACTACATGTTATTTTTTCTTGCAGTTGCATGTTGCTTTGTTTTGCGCCTGACAGCTCGGCGTATTTATTATCCTATTGTGCTTCCCATTGACGTTGTAGCATTGTTTTGCCCGCATGGCTACAAGCGCAGAGCAGTCCCGGGACGTACATTGTTACAGAGCAGGCTTTTCCTCGCCTAGCGCAGAGCTGCCAGCCATGAGAAATAGCCCTTTGGCGCCCATGGATTTTTTTTTTCAAGGTGCTTTTTCAGTGCGATGGGCTGGGATACCTGAAGTCGCTGTCATTCCCCTGCTAATTTGGCTGCATTTTAGCCGCTTTTTTCTCTTCGTTGTAGCCAATAAAGGGTTCCCATTTTGACTTCACATATTCTTTTCCGCATTCTTCCTCATGGCCAAAAGCAAATATTTATTCCCCGCATATTTTTCCTTTTCTTTCAGGCTCCACTTTTGAAACCTGTGGATTCCCCCAGCCAAACATCGTTCGACTGGCACGAATTGGGCCAGTTTGTTTCCTTCTGGTTTTTCGAGGCTGCTTCTGCAAATCGAGTTGCAGCGGGGTGAAGGCGGGGAGGGGAGAAGGGGGAAGGGAAGGCAGCTCTATGGGGCAGCACTGTTTTACATACGGGTTAGACACGACTAGAGGCCAAGGTCAAGTTGAAAGTTGCAGTCTAGCCAATGTGCGAACTGTCATTCACAGCCCGAAGATCTGTCTGATTTGTTAAAAAGCGGGTAGCCATGAGAACACTAATCTGCCTGCTCGTCTTCCCCCCCACCCTGCCCAGCCCTCCTCCCTCTCCAAACTCGTCTCCTTCAGCCGCGGAGCGTTTCTCGCTTATCTGCCTCTACTTTTCAAGCCCCTTGCCATAAGGAGGGAGAAGCTATGTGAAACCGTAGCTTCCAGCCCGGGTGCAAACTGTACAAGTGGTGGAGGGTTGCTGGGGCGGGGGGGGGGCGGGGAGCAAAGTGGGGAGGAGGCATCCGGTCTGCTGAGTTTTGGTGGTTGTTTTTTTGTTTTGTTTACCCTCTTGAGGCTGTTCCAACCCTGTGTGTGAAAGGGAGAAGGGAGGTTAAGTTAAAGAGATCTCTTTTCTCCCTTCTCTGCACCTCTCCCTCGCTCCAGAGCGCTATTTAATCGTGAGGAAAGAGGGCCGTGCTTTTCACTGCTGACAAGAGCAGTGATACAACTGCCCCCTTCCCTTGTTTGCCATGACATGGGTGGGAGTCAGGGAATGGGGCCTTTTCCTCAAAACAGGCAAAATGGCATCTGCAGGGTGCATATGCAGCACCAGAAAAAAAGTTATTGTCGGACATGGGACTTTACTCCTTTGTTTTGTTTTCCGACTTTGACTGACTTTATTAATAAATTATTGACACCGAGAGAGGAGAAAAGCCTCGTCAACTATTTCAGATTTCCCCCCCTCCGATACCCAATTTTCATTCCCCAGCTGTAATTCCTTCCTGCCTTAATGAGTATCTGCCATTAAATATTAGAAAGGAACCGTGAGGGCTGAAGGCATCGAGCAGAACAGATGTTCTTCGAAAATCATGGACCCTGTAATGAACACCAGGGATAAAAATATGCCCGAGCCTACCCCCTTCACCCCTGCCTTGAACATGTACCATTCCCTACTATTTGTGGAAGAGGTTTTATTTTTCGCAGTGTAAGGTTTGGGATGCTCTGGATAAAAGAACCAAAACTAAGAAAGAGTTTACTTGAAGCCACTCATTGATTTGGCCATGCTCTGCAAGCGCTTAATTTTGTAAAATTAACTTGATAATTGAATGCTTCCATGCATGCAGCTGACAGACCAATCGAAGCTCCTTCCAAATTTTTTTTTGTCTTTTTCTTTCGAAATAAATTTAGGATACATCAAATACATGCGCATGGTAGAGCCTCAGCATTTTCCAAGGGATTTGATGCAGACCTCCGAACTGCTTTGCATTTACAGAGCGTGTAAAACGTCTTGGACAGAAATACATCTGTGAAATTGTTTCCTCTAAAACGAGTATTAATTCCTTGGGGAGCAAGAGGATGAACAACCATGATCAGTAGGAGGATTTTAAAAGGTGCTGAATCCTTTCAGAGCCAGGTAATTTCTAACCGATTTTCCTGTTCGGCGCAGTCACCCCTCGCAGTGCATGGCCATGTCCATCGCAGGTATTACAAAATCCTTTGGTGGCATTTTCTTCCCTTGACTGCACCGAGAGCGGTCAGATCCATTTAACCCACTCCGCAGGTGTAAGTGAGGGCAAAATCTGGCCCTTACAGGTGCTTTGAACCAAGTCACTGTGTGCTCTTAACGCCACAAAGCCAAAGATAGTCTTTCCACAGTGAGGACTGCATGATTCTGCCCGTAAACGAGAAAATATAAATTATTTTTAAATCTCCCCATGTGATAGGAATATAGCCACTCGTTTTCCTAAAGAGGCCTTAAAATTTCACTTTTCTTAGAGAAAACAAAAGTCCTTTCAGCTGAATACGACAAATACGGAGTTTGTCGGCAGAGTATCTCGAAGGCTTTTTTTTTCTCCCCAAGCCAGTCTTTGTGTGATAACACATACACACGCACCCTCCGGAGCCCTGCCGCGGGAATGCCCGACTGAGGGGGACTGATTTCTTGTAGGATAATCACAATCATACGAATACAGAAGAAAAACTGTCGCCCAAGAAAATCCACTCTTTTTCATCCACCGCTTAGAGCTAATTAATGAGCATGAAGGGAAAAAATAAATCGTGGGTGATTGCTGAAAATATGTGTTTGTCACAGAGTTAAATCCCTCTAAACCCGCTAAAAGATCTCAGTTGGTAACGGAGGGGCTAGAGGGTGATCTTAGTTACTAATAATAATATCCGTCCCGCAGAGCCCAGGAGTCTTGGAAGACACGGGGGCAAAATGATACCAGGAGCAAGAGCCTTAATCGAATTTGATTTTCATGAGCAAATGAACTTTACCTGCCAGAAGGTTAATATGGAGCATTACTGTCACCGCTGTTTTCTTCCACACTTTCTAAACCATCAAGGATTGAGATAAACATTCTTGAGCCCGTTTTAAAGACACTTTGTATTTCAGGATATTCATGTGTTTCTAATGGAAGTAAGCAACTTTACGAGCGGGGTTCGCAGGACATCTTAACTCTCTCTCTCCCACTGCGTGCTGGGGGGGGGGGGGGGGTGGGGGGGGGCCCTGAAATAATTACAAAAGAAGAAGAATTCGTAAAAGAAAACGCAGAAGAGCAAAAGTCCGGGAGGACTTGCGAAGAGCTTAGTGCTACATTTCTCTCAGGTATAAAAGGCGTCCCAAAAATCCTCAGGCGCACATTAGATACAGAGCTACCTATTTCAGTCCACCCAAAATTTCAAACTGCCACCTCCTAAGGTGTGCTCGAAAATAATGCAATTGCTTTCACCCGAAGTGCGGGACATGGACTAATCTTTATAGAGCGAGGTCTCAGAAGATCGCTTCGCTCTGTATTATGTTTTTTTTTCTGTTTCAGCTCTAGAAAACACGCTGGAGGTATTTCATGTTATTAAAGTGAAAACGGGAATGACCCTGCATTTCTCTCACGGACAAGGTCTTTTTTCTAATTTTTTGTTTAGTTTTACTTTTTTCTTTTTCTGTAATATTTTCACAAGTGTATTTCCAGGAGAGAGGTGCGATAGTTTTCTGTTTATACTTAGCGTGTGAAAGTAATAGAAGTCTGGCGTTACGTGTTGGTAGACAGCAGAAAATATTTTACTTAAACTGTCGTGTAAATGCAGCGATGAAGAGAAGCCCTTGCAGGCTCTGTCAGCCGCAGGCTGCTTGAATGCAGTGATAAAGTCCCCCCTACATTTTCAATTAATTTTGCCATGCAAACCGGGACGGATTTCTGCGCCATCAGCTCTGCTCCGCCGCATAAAGAGAGCTGAGAACTTTTTTTATTTTACTCTTCGGAAATTCTGATAAACGGGGAGGCCAGGCTGGTCGTGCAGATGTCCACTGCGGTAGCTTATTAGGTCGGTTACATCTTCCAGTCAAAAATGTTCTAGTATGAACGTGTAGTAGCAAAAGATAACAAAATGATACTCGAGTTAATCTTCCTTGATTTTATGGGGCTTATCCTCCGGTTTTCAGGATTTAGCGTTTTGAGGGTAAACTAATTTCCCGCCTTATCTATCAGTAGGTCACAATTTTTTGGGAAAAAAAAAGAAAATAAAGGCAGAGTACAGTGAGCTCCAATGGCTTATCCTCTCTATTTCTGCTGGGAGCTTGTAATAATTGCTACCACATGATCACATGGTGTATTGTTGCAGCCTGATCACAATTAAACTTATCCCTCCACCTTTTTCATTAGGGGAAGGAAAAAAAAAGTTCTTCCTGAGCTTCAGGCCCACTTTGTGCTGTTTTATTTCCCTTTGAAACGCTGTCGGAGAGAAGCCGAAGTCGCTCTTTTCTTTACCATGAGAGAGAAAGCGTTTCCACAAAGCCCTTCTCACCATAACATTCCTGTAGTAGCGTGACATTTACACAGTGTCCGACCAGGAGGGCTCAGGGGCAGGAGTGGGTGTTGCTGCTCTCTGCAAGAAGTTGCAGGGTCTCTATTTTATTTTTTTTTCCAGAGCCGGATCTTCACCTAGGGAAACAACGAGGCTCTCAGTGTTAACAACGCCTGTGTGCAGTATCTAGATAAAGAAAGGGGAGAGGAAAAAAAATCATACAGGAAACATTGGACATGTTTGCCTTTACTGGAAGACAGCTGTTTGAGTACGTTCTCCAAGAGGGTTTTTTTGGTTCCCTTTTCAGAAGTGGTTTTAGTGATTAAAATACTGACTTGATGGAAGCAGTTTATCTCTAATGTCTGGGTCTGTCTAACAGCTCTTTCTCCTCACTTTTCCATCTCTTTGCTCAGATGAGACTGTACATACTGGGGGCCTAATTGCGGCTGTCTTAAGAAATACTTTACAAGATATGGGGACTCACCGCACTGACGGGAGGGGAGGGTGACTTCTCGGGACACTCTGGCTGGAAGTTATCTGAGCCACGAGTGGAGATCTCCCCTGTGCAGAGGAAAAAAATAAAAAACAAACCACGAAAAAACAAACCAAAACACGCTGCATCTGGCAAAACCCTGCAGCCCTATCAAAAGTGGTGGAGAGGGGGGGAGGAGTGGCCGCGGGAGAAGCCCAGTGAGCGCTACCCCGTGCCCCACAGTCTCCTCCGGCAGGCTGGACGGCTGCGGGGCCGGGCGGCGCTCCCGCCCGCCGGCGCGGTGCCCGCGAGGCTCGTCCCTGGCAGGGCTCTGGGCTGCCGGCCCGCAGGCCCCGGCTGGGCCTCCCGCACCCGCCCGGCGCTGGGCCGCCGCTCGGCAGCCGCCCCGAGGCACACCTGTGCGGGGAGACCCGGCTCCTACCCACGGGCCGCCCTGCGGTCCCGCCTCGGGACTTTCCCACGGCTCCGTCCGGCCACGGACGGGGCTCGCTTTTGGGTGGGTGGTTGGTTTTTTTCTTTTTCTTTTTTTTTTTCCCCTTGGCCCATTTCATCTGGCGCTCTCTGCTCCGCGGGCACGGAGAGAGGCTTTTGCCGGCAGAGGGTGAGAAAGGAGGTGTGTGGCCGTGGGCGCCGTGGGGAAGCGCGCACCCACGCAGGGAGCAGGCGCGCACACCTGAAACGAGTGCCGAGTCCCCTGGCCCTGGCTGGTGGGTGGGTGTGTGACAACACATGTGCCTCTAGCCTTCCGACACGTCATGTTCATCCCTCCACTGAAAATCGTGCTGGAGCCAGGAGGGGAGTGGGGGGCCCTTTGGTCACAGGATGGGGTTCCAGTCAGTCCTCCTCCACCCCCAGGAGCGTCCCGCCTCTGGCTTGGCGAGAGCCGCCTTCTCGCGTGGGTGGGATCCCTCAGGAACAGCCCTAGGGACACGCTTCACGAGGAGTAACGCACCATCTGCACGGATCTGTGATCAATTTTGGGCGGAAAGAGCCAGCTGGCTTCGGCTGAGTCCTCAGCACTGCTTAAATGCCCTCTGTCCATGTCATGGGTGCTCCCAGTACCAACCACCTCCCAGCAGAAAGTTACTCGATATTGTGATATGATCCCATGTTCTCCAATTAGCTTTACATTTCACCAAGCACATGCGTTTCTGTTAAAAGTTTATTTGGTAAAAAAAAACCAGTAAACCCGGCGTCTAGAAAATGCTTTCTAGCACCTAGAGTGCATTTCTCAGGTATATATAATACGTGCTGTCTTTAATAACAAGAGACATTTGCTACTCTTCATGTTAGATGGAACTAATGTCTTTCTATCCATACCGTGAACACATTCTCTAACGAGGAATTATACAGTGTTTTCCTTTAAACATAACACCAGCCAAATGCAGGCTAGCTGATAACTTGCATCTCTGAGTAAGTATATTACTCCCTTATTTTTGCTGAATCATGATTTTTTCCAAAGCTTATTGTATTTTATGTCTTCTTTAGATAAGCAGTTACATATGTGGCCCTGTTGAAGGCTAAATCCCGTTCTTACATACGCGACAGCTGACTGTACTTCCAAGATGTTATTTACTCTGGAATCAGCTTAAAGTGCTGAGTTTGAGACTCGTGGTTCATCAGGAAAGGCGGGAGCGGAGTGGGTCCCTAATTAACCCACACGCAGCACACTCCAGCAGTTCCCATCTGCCCATGCCTGGACTTGGTTAGATCTGCTCATCTGGGGTATGGACTTCATGTGCCTGAGCGAACCGGATTGAGGTCCTTGAGGATGGCGGTGGCCAAGACCACCGGCACTTCCTGGCATCGCCACCCTGTCTCTTCCATCCTCTCCAGGGCCAGAGGGACGGGGCACGAGCAGGGACGGCCTCAACCCAGCAAAACCAGTCCTATTGCAGTGCTGGGAGCCTTCTGAGAGATACCCGGGGAGAAGGAGCCAGGGTGGTGCCAAGCAGGGCTGGAGGGGAGCTGAGGGCACACGCCAAGGTTCCCACGCTCCGAAGACAATTCACAAAGTACTGGGAGCCAAAGTGTATTTCGTCCAATAATGGCACAGAGAAAAGGGAGTGGTTTCCTAGCAATGCCTCTGACATGCCAAATAATGAGCGGCTAAAAAATAAGGGTTAGTCTCTTGTTAAGCATGCCCCCCTGGTCTTCTAGCGGAGATACCTAAAGGAAGAAATTCCCCCGTCCTCTTGCACGCAACCCGAGGCCACTTTCCTGCAGATGTAGCTGCCCTGGTGCCAGCGAGCGAGTATCCTTGCTCGGAGACGCTTCCTTCCCATTGTGAGGAAGATATTCGCTGCCTGCCAGTAATTACCAATTGTCATCCACTTTCACAAGACCATATTTCTTTGCAGTTTCTCTTGCCGAGTGTAGGGACTACGTCAAATCATCTGTCATCTCCCGGTGCAGCCCGCTGCCACCCTGCCCCGCTAAAAAGAAAAAAAAAAGAAAAGAAGAAGAGAAAAAAAAAAAACAGCCCAGCTGGATTTAACATAAAGCTACATCTCGTAGGTCGTGTTGCAAAGGAAACATAAAGGCTGGTGCGCCTTTGCTCAGCAGAAGTATCCATATCCGCCGGACGCCGGTTCTTGCTGTTCTCAGGTCAACAAATTCTCAGCCCAGGGGCTCTATCTGGAGAAGTCCAGCACTCCGTTTGGAAACGGATCTGGTCTGAAACCTATGTAGGCAGCCAAAAGAAACTGGACAGGTTGAGGGGGTCAGGCCAGAGGTGCAGGGACAAAGCGGCTGACCCAGCGGGGCTGGGGAGAGCCCGCGGAGGAGCCGTGGTCCGGGAGCCCGCCTGCTGCTGGGGGAACACTCCGCTCCCATAAGCCGTCAGGAAGTTTTACCCACAAGAACTAATTCCACTATGAGGTGATGAAGGCACGAACAGACACGTCATCACCACTTTGGGTGATGTAAGTATTTGTCAAATAAAGGAGAGGGAGCTTGTCTGACCTATGAATTTTAGCGGGAGGCTGGAGGGAGGGGAGCTCTGGGTCTGTGACTACCCTGGGGGTCACTAAAAGTGAGGTCAGAAGTTTGTGCTGAGGTTCCTAGGAAGTTTAGATGCTACTTAGCTAATCAAGTAATCGTCATTTCATAATTAACTTTCAGTCAAGTTCTCATCTTCAGTAGGCTGGCAAGACCATGGCGAAAGGAAAAAATAAATCCACTTTAGCTGGGAAGACAACATTATATATAAAACTACCTCGGTCAGAGAATTAAGATTAAGTTGCATTTATCGAGGTTTTGTGTGTGTAATGGACTGCACTACTTTTTTAACAATAACCACAGGATCGAAACCTTAAAAACTGTGAGCAAGAACATCCCAGCTAACATAAAAGTAGCCTATATATAAAAAGAGAAACCCATATAACTCTACAGCGGAAATCGGTTAGCAAGTATCTTCTGCCCGTTTGCAAACATCAAATGTTCCTGCCATATGTCCGTTCTTATTTGTATACCAGCTAAGAAACCTGAAACGTATATATGAGATATTAAAACAAAACATGAAAGATTTTTGCAGAAATCTGTGAGGGGGAATGTAGGTCTGAGGCGGGGGTTAAAGGAAGTAAAAAAACAAGTGATGCTTTTGCCAAAAACTTTAATATTGAACAATACAGCTGAAGCTTTTATCACGGTACGAAATTTACAGCCTAATAATTCAAACCTGTGTGTTTATAGCAAGATGTCTCTTCCCCTTTCTGGGTACCCAAAGGGACGGTTTTGCTTTCCGAGGTGAGGAGCATCTCTGCAAGCCAAGGAAGTCTGTGGGAACAACAGGTGACCGACAGCTTGAGGGACAAGCAAGAAGAAAGAAAAGAAGATGATGGCTCTCTAGGATCCGAAGAGATATCTGATACCTAGGGTGGAAATAAAAATGTGGCCCCTGTAGAAATCACTGAAGGAACAAAAAGACAAGGAAAATTCTGCCTGGTAAAAAGAAACCTAGAGAAAAACGTGTGGGCTGGAAGAGCAGTAGTCTCATCATCAAGGTGAAGGAGATCTCCGAGTCTCCCCCTCCACATCCTCATCATTTGGGCAGGTGACGGGACTTCCCACATCTCAGTTACCACATGATTAGGTACCACCTAAGAAGCTGGAATTGATCTGAACTCCTTGGAAGAAGAAGAAAGATGGGACGGTAAGATACCACACAATTTAGAAAATATCCACCCATCTCCCCTAACTGCTCACAAAATAGGAGCAATCATGGCACTGGGTCCCACTGCAGCTTGGAAATGCCTTTAGTGCCCACAGAGAAGCCACCTGTTAGACGGGGACAGCCTGGGACCCCCCCGCCACTGAAGGGTTGGTCGCTCAGGTGCCAATACATGTTTCAAAGCTCAAGGTCAACGCCCCCGCCCCCTCCCCTCTCCCACATTCCCCGGATGCTCCGTCCTCTCCCCAAAACGCGCGGAGTAAATGAAGACATGAATTTATGCCATGGCACCGGGGAAGCATGGAGCCCAGCTCTCCCGTGTGGTTTAGCCAACCCCCCTCCCCTCTTTCCTGCCTACCCCTGCCGAGAGCTGTAACACAGAAAGGAGCAGTAAGGGTTTCGGGCAAGCTCGGATGTCCGCCGTTCCGCCTGCAGCAGCGGGTCGCGGCGCCCCGCGAGTCCCGGCTTGCTCGGGGGGCTCCGCCGGGCGCCGGGGCCGGCTCCCTTCCCCTGCTAGCGATAACCATCAGGTATTTGCAAGGGTAAACAGAGCCCCAGAGGCTGCGGGGGGAGCGGGAGGGGGGATATCCTTGCCTGGGTTTCGAGCACCACACGTGGCAAACGGAGCGAGGCACCGGGCGGAGAAGCACGGCGGGTTGTGGGGCTAAAGCCGGCCGGGGGCCGGTCTCGTCGGGGCAGGACCCGGGCGGGGCCGTGCCGGGCAGGACTGGCACCAAGAACCTCCAATGGGGGGAGCGGGGACCGCGCCGCGGGGCGCCGCCATTCCCGCTCCCCGCTGGCGGCGGCTCGGCGGGCGGCTCGGCGGGCGGCTCGGCGGGGGTGGCGGCGGCGGCCGGAGGAGAGGACGGGAGCGGTGCGTCCGAGCAGCCGGGGTAAGAGCCTTCCCGCGGGGCCGTGGAGGTCGGGTGCAATTGCGAGGGTTTCCCACTAGATGTCTGCACAGCTAATGATAGTTGAAGGCTCTGTCCTTCCCGGGTGTATCCCCGAGAGCCCGACCCTCCAGCCTCTTTGAAGTCTGTCACCCCCTTTAGAAATTAAATCCCTTTTCCCCCCTACCTTCCCTTTTTTCCCCCTCCTTTGCTTCCTTTTTCTTTAAAAAGCGTTCTGGACTTTAGGCTAGAATAAAATACGGATTTCTCCACAGAGAAAGCTCTCCGGTGTACGACTCATGCTATCGGAATCTTTTTATGACCTTTGATGTGTTTAAATAACACGGTAAAGCTGTGCACACACCTCGGATTAAACTTTAATCATCCCGAGTCAAGGACGTCCAGGTGGTAAATTACTTTACTTTGACATTTCTACTCTGGAACTATATATGATCCCAGTCGCAGGTCAGAGAGATGTTCCCAGTCTTCTCACCCTTAGAAGCACAAATATGCTTTTACCTACAGAGATTAGAAACTTGTCGCTCCTGTTATCTTATTTTAAAAAAAAAAAAAAAAGAGAGAGAGAGAGAAAGCCAAACCCAAAAATCAAGGCACCCGGGATTCTAATTCTATCAGGTACCTAGAGATGGGATTGGGAAAACGTTAATGCACGGCTCTACCTCTCTTGGTATATGTTTGAGTGTAACGATCCATACAGGAATCTAGACAAGTTTTCTTAGACATATGTGTGTGTACATATATATATATGTGGGCATACAAAATTTTAAAATTAAAAATTTAAAGGTTTCCCTTCGAGCTCAGCTAACGATTCTGAGCGTCTGAATGTTTCCTCCTGAGAACTCCCTTGCAGCAAAAAGTTCTGCTGTAGTAGATTGCTTAAATGACAACAAAAAAATCCTCTGCAGACTTTCCCTCTGGTCCCGGTGCGGTGCGAGCACCCTCTACGAGCCCAAAGTGAGCTTCGTTCCTCATGAACAAAAAAACCCCCTAACAAATAATGTAAGTATGTTCAAGAGAAATCTGGAAGTCTTTATCTGCTCCGCTGCTAGCACCTGGTTTTAAATCAGACAACTTTGGGTTAACATGTACAAGAACGGGGGATTTGTGGGCCTTTTTATTGACAATCAAAATTAGTGACAACTAAATTTTGCCTTGATATTTACCAATGGATCCCTGCTCAGCCTCGGCTTATGCTTGTCTTGGAAGCAGTGGAGCGCAGGGAGCTAAAGCCAAGCCTTTCACATGGAGTTTTAGGTCCTGGACTCAGATATAGGAAAGGCCTAAGCATGGGAAATCCCATCCTTTTATTTTTTTCATTTTCATCTCCGCTTTGACCCACTGAGGCTTTACAGCCGCTCCGAAGAAAATTAAAATATTTTTAAATATTAGATAAAATTTAAGGGAAACTCGCAGGAGGGAGGCGGGCTCGGGCAGCTCTTTTTGGGGCACCGATTTGAAATAGAGGGATCCAGGCAGGTAGCGCAGTCTCGCGGGGGAAGGGATGAGATTTCGGCTCCACTCGGGAATAGGGACAAGTTCAAATCCTCGGGAACAAAGTACTCGCGACATTTACAGCATAGAAAGCAATAGCGTGAACGGACAGTCAGCCCTGGAGGCACGGCAGGAGGGAACCGAAAAGAGTATCCACACCTTCCTCCTGGGGTCTGCCCCAGCCCCGTGGAGGGTGGAAGGTGCCAGGCTCCCCAAGGCTCCCTGCGGGAGGAACAGCAGAACGGGGGGCGCCGGGGTGTGTGTGTGCGGAGAGGGGTAACGCTGCGGGGGCAGAGATCTGGGGTCGTGCACGGACCTTGCGACACGCCTGAGGCTTTACCCTGCTCATTTCCAGAAGTTTGGAGGTGTTGAGTGAGAAATAAGCATCTTCGCAAAACTTCTCAGCATTTCGTGAATTGCAGGAGTGGACACCTCTGCTCCCCGCTCCCTCCCGGACGCGGGTCACACACCACCGTCTCACACGGCTGGGCTGTGCCAGGCGGCGTTACTGCCTTATGTAGTGTTGCTACTGAGTGGAGATAAATCTGAGCGAAGCAGACACGGTCGCCATAATCGCGGCTCCCCGAAAGACAAAAGGCTGTTCTTTTTTTTTTTTTTCCTCCTCTAAAATCCCTGAGTCTAATTATTTAACTGTCCGCTCTCCCCTCCGCTTCTAATTATGAACTCAAGATGTTTAATGTTGGAAAAATACATCAGTTGTTTTATACACGGACAGAGCCTTTACTTGTGAAACTCACTTCTAAAAAAAATAAATCTGGAAATAATTAACTCGTACAGTTGAGAACATTATGTTGCTTATACTGTAAACGTGTCCTTACACCTTTACAAGACGTTACAGAGGACTTACTCAACTAATTGAAACTGTTATATAGCAGCGTTATGTATTCAACATACTCGTTACATTTCATCTTTATGGACTTAAAGTTTTATTCCTTTCACAGACTCGTGATTTTTTTTTCCCCAGCAGCCGGTCGTTTAATCTGCAAGAAGGAGAGATACACGAAAAGCTACGAAAAGAGAAGCAATTTAATGTTATTTTCACTTCAGGAGGGTGAGACGGATCACACCATCACGACAGAGTATTGGAAAAGGAGCTAGCCCGGAAAATATCAGAGCCAAACATTTCACCCCATCCCAACACCCCGGGGAGAAATGTATGTATGCGTACCGCCTAGTTTCTACACTAGCTGGATCGGGTGGAGGGACCTCTTGCTTCCCCCCTTCCCCTAAGAAAAAAAAGAAATAATAACAATAATAACAACAACAACAAAAACAACAATAATAATAATAAAGCGACTTAAGGAGCTTCTTCAGCTGCGTCCTTGAGCTGGGGAAGCGGGGCAGGGCAAAACCAGGTGGGCAGCGAGATGCACCCATCCTGCTGAGCACCGGCGTGGGGTGGCGATGTGCAACCCCGCCGGCCGACCACGGAGATAACCCTCGCGTGGGTCCTGGGAGCGGGCACGGCGGTGCGGAGCATCCACATGTGTGTGCGTGTGCGTGTATCCGCAAGGAGCAGCGGGATCGCTGGGGTCCTACGGGCGATCCTTCCCCCCGTGTCCCCTGTCCATCTTCCCCGCCGCTCTGCAATGTCCCTTTCCTGGCCGAGGCGACTTGCTCCCGCAGACAGTTTGTCCTTCATCTCAGTAGCCAGCGAGCCCACAAGGAACCGTTTTCACGGCTCCCACCAGTGTCACGCCTTCAGGAGCTGATGGAGACTTCTGTTCCACACGGAATAACTAGCCCTCACACAGGCTAACACAAACACCCGATTCACGGGGCAGCCGGAATAGGGACCAGGATGTGGGCTGTGCTCTGGGCTCGGTTTTGTGCCGAAGACACAGTCCTGCAATTATTATATTATGTTATTTTCAGTGGAGAGGACGGGGGCTACTTCGGATGAATAAATTCGCCTCCTGCAGAGACCGCCCCAAAAAACTCTTGCCCGGCTCATATTTGAACGCAGAGCCTGACATATCAAGAGGAAGGGCAAAATGAAGAAGGCGAATATTCTAGTAGCAGGAAGGGTCACTTACGAGAGGGAGAGATGTGCATATTCTCGCACTCACGTGTACGAGCCAATACGCCTCTATATTCACAGCTGTGTTTGTAGGTGACGGGGAGTGTGCGTGTTTGAAAAGATGTTTTATGAAGTAATGTTTCCAGGGCAGTGCTGCAGTTTCAACCCTACAAGCCAGGCTTTCCGCCCAGGAATCAGTCTGCATCCCTGTCCTTTCCCTCGGCTGTCAGAGCAAGGAGCCGCCCCGGCGAACCGGAGACAAACCCGCATCTATAGACTCGTCTGTAATCCTGCCTATTACTCGGTGCAGGGACGCGGGGCCAAGCAGGTGCCGGCAGCTCCGCTGCTGCGCAGCGCCCGGCTGCCCTGACCTTCTCTCCGCGGCTCCCCGCGCAGGGCCCGGCTGCCTTGCCCCGCTCTCCGCGGCTCCCCGCGCAAGGGCCGTCTGCCGGGCGGCAGATGATGCGTGGATGGCGGCGCGGCCCGGGCGGGCTCCCGGCCTCGCAGGCGCGGGGTCCGCGGCCGCCGAAACATGTGCGCTGCACGCATCGGCACTGTCTCCTCCTGACAAACTGGATGTGTGATTAATGCCGACCGGCGGCTCCCCCCAGCGCTGCTCCCCCTCCCCTTTTCTCCTCCCCTCCCGCCCCCTCCTCCCAAGGTCCTTCGCTGGTTTCAATAAAAGGCAGGATCTAAGCTTTCTCTCCTTCAAATCAAAGAGGTGTTGCCATTGGCCGAAACGAGGGGCAGATGGGGTATTTTCAAAGATATTTCCAAACAATATGCAGCCGAGACGCCCGAAGTTTCTCGGGAAGCGAGCATTGTCTAGTAAAACAATGACGGTAAATAAATCAGTCATCGGGGTGCCCGTCGGGATCTTGGGGGTGTTTAACCCGGGTGGGTGTCTCGCCTTCCTCGGCTCTCTGCTCATTAGAAAGTTTATAGGAGGCGCCGGAGATTTACCCCGGGGTGGCGAGCGGGGACAGGACTGCCACGGCCAAGGCACTGGGAAGAGCTTTGCTCACAGCCGTCTGGCAAGAGAGACGGCGGGTGGCGGGGAAGCCCGTGGGCACCGCGGCGCCCCCGGCAGCGCCCGCTCGGCGCCCCCCCGCTCGGAGCACGGGCAGCAGCGCGGGGCTCTGCCCGGCCCATCGCTGCCGTGCCGGGGCTGGGAGGGCTGTGCTCACCCGGCTGTTTTGCTGTGGCCGACATTGCTTTTTTTTTTTCCCCCCGAAGGTTAAGCGGGTGCAAAGTAAGATTTATAGGCCTCTGTGAAGACGTGAAAATTAAAACAAGTCTTCAGGTATAAAATAAACTCCTGAAATCAAGTCTCGGGATTTATTTGCTCGATATTTAGTTGATAAACTCCATATTACTCCGAAGGGAAACACTTCTCTCGCTTACTGTGTGCACAAGGCAAGATCTGCGCTCCCGCAGAGGAGTCATATTCAGAAAGAGATGATAAAGTCCTTTTGAGTGCGATCTTTTTAGCCCCGCAGCTGACTGTCCCCCTAGAACAGCGTGAATTTTCTCCTGCCTCGGTTAAAGGGAAGCAAAAGTTTTATGGCCTCCACCGCGGCTTCAGTTGAAAAGTTTTGCATGAAAGACGGAGAGATTAGTGCCCCAGAGCTAGATTTTCTGTCGGAGATATTGGAGTCCTGCACAGCCCCGATGTTTTACTAGTCAGTATGTTTTTTACTGCAGAGCTCGTGTGCTCTATCGAAACCGATTCCTGGAGGGGTATTTTTGCACTGGGTTTCGCTTTTACGTGGTCACTCGTTTTAAATCTTGAGAGGCTCAAAATCAAGGTATAGCCGTTTAGTGAAAAATAACCCGCCCCAGCTTTCTACTGTTAATGAACAGAAATTATTCCACTTTCATCTCGCCCCTCAGAAATATTTTTATTTAGAAAGGGCTGGCTGCTAATTGGGGTGAGCACTTGCCTTTAATCTCTAACATAGTGCTTGGAATCTACCCAGAATGAATTAAAATAAGTCTGATAAACGAGAAGTAAACATGGCTTCCCAGTAAAACTCGTTTTATGATCACAGCTTGTGTGCCACCTCAAAATATTAAGTTTAGGCATTTAGGGCATAAAGAATAAAACCCCTTTCCAAAGTCACTAATGCTCACATTTGGTACTGTTTTAATCTTCTCTATTACAAGTACAAGGAAGGAATCCTTTTTGTTCTAATAAACTATGGATAGAGTAAAAATTTGCATGTTTACACGTGCTTTCTACCCTGGAATCGTCCCCTGAACCTATGGATAAACGTGTGTATTTCTTTCGAAAGCAGACTGGGGAGATTATCAGATCATTGTCAGCACAGAAGAGAGAATATAGTCTCTCCTATATTTCTGCTAGTAAGTAGAAAGATCAGAGAGTGTGTGTGTGCGTGTGTGTGCAAGTGTGTGTACAGGAGGGAGCTCTGCCACACAGTTGTGCAGACTTTCAGATTTATGCATAGCTAGATGGGTCGGTTTGTAGGAATTATAGCACGGAAAATCTTTGGTTGAGTAAGATGTAGATCACGGTTTCGCGATAGCTCAGCGAGTTACCAGAAAAAAGCCCCCAGACGTGGAAATGGCTCTGATAAAGCCCGTGTCATATGGCTTGCTGTACAGAAGTAAACCCTGCACTGAACACCCAGAAGCCCCAAAATCGCCGGTCTCTGTTCCCGCTGGAGAAGCTTCACCGTGTTCCTATGGTGGGAAGCGCCGTTTTCTTGTTTGTTCTGTTTGTAGCCATTCTTATGGGGCTCATCCCCGGAGCATCTGCATGCCCACTGGAGCCAGATCTGGTTTCCTGGGCAAAGCCCCCTCCTTATCCAGTAGGAGTGCGTTGGAAATGTCTGCTAAAGAAGGAATGTCTGCTAAAGAAGGGATCAACCCGCCTGCAGCCTGTGGCGCTCCCGTTAGGGACCGGAGCCTGCTGCCCTCCCGGCATACTTCCACACAGGAACACAAAACAATTAAATGAGCCTGCAAGCCACTCGAAATAACAATGGCGAAGTGAAATGTCCTGTGTTTGTCAAAGGATTTCAGAAAACAGGTGAAGAATTAAGATAGGACTTAATGCCATGCTTATCGCACGTAAATGAAATATTTAATCTGTCATTTCATCTCTCCTGTGTGCTCAAACACCTCCAAAAGTTCTTTGAACAAATATTTAGTTTCCAAGCTATAAAATCGTCTTATGCAAAGAGAAAGCTTTTAGGATCTCCAGTTTAAACTCGTTCCTACCACTTGTTGTGGTGCTGAGAATTATCAAACCGGTCAGCTTACCTTTCCCACGAGTGGTAATTAGAAGAGTGCTAGGGGGTGTGTGGGGTGGAATAAAAGAAAGAATAATAGCATTCAAAAAATTGTAAGATCACAGATTGTGATTAGCATCCTTCTCAGTTAATTTATTTCTTCAGTTAACTCCTGATTTCTTTTTTTCCAGTACTCCTGCAGCAGCTCAGTGCTTATAGTAACCCTGCAACATATTAAGAGCCCTTAATAATGTCATTGTCAGAAAGGAAAATAAAGAAGCGAAACTGTTAAGGAGAGGAACTGCTACATTATTCTCCAGTCTGCCAGAGGAATTGTCTAAATTGAGAGCATCTTTGCCATATTCTCTCCTGAGATGCAAGAAAGCATGGAGGGACTGACTGGTATTTTAGCACACTGGGTTGGGATGAGAGAGGGTGGGATGGGAAAGGGAGAGAGGAAGGAGGATCCTTCTGAAAAACTTCCACGGAGGTAAATTCTCTCCACTTCCAGGGAGGAGAAAGCTGACCGTGGTGACAGTGAGTTAGTGGCTTTTGACAGGCAGGTGAGGGGCCTCTGTCCCAGACACAGTCTTTAGGTGGGGGGATTGGAGGGGGAGCGGGAGCCTTTCCCAGCGACCCTACACTACTTAGACAGCATTTATGGATGGTTAAAGCTGAACATTGGACAGGACTCCCTGAAGGAAAAGAACCTTTCAGTGTAGCCATCAACCTGTCATCACTGCAATAAAGGTGTAACACACAGGAGTGCTAGTAAGAGCCCAGGGTTTATTTCCTGGCCCTGCCATGTGACGTGGGGCCAGGGTTACCAAAGGTTACACCCTCACATGGAAAGGATCGGTGGCCATCAGGCTCAGCAGCTGCTTCTCCCTCCTCCTGTCTCAATTTTTTATTCCACTCATGCGTATGTCTTGTTAAAAATGCAAACTCAACAACCCTGTTCAGCTACAACCACACAGGTGATGAATCACAGGTTTGCCCACAGCCCTGTAACACTAGCTTGGTCAGAGCCAAAGGCTTGAACACCTTTCTGCACCCACCCAGGAAGAGTTCCTTTTCCCAGCTGATGGACACATATCAGGGGGTCATACCCCAACACTGCAATGCTTTTCCAAACAAGTTATTTGGTGTCTCCCAAGCCAGTCCCTCTGCAATGATCTGCTTACTCATCATGTGAAATGGGATGTTTTTTTTGGCTGGATATTGCAGTGTCAGACCTTTCACGTGTGTGGTACTGTGAAACCAGAGTTAGGACTTCTGTGGGAAAGCTAGACAAAGACTTTGGCCGTATCATTCCTTGTCATGCCGTTCCTTGTTACATGAGAGATGCAAGTGCTGCTACAGCCTCCCAGCTAGTGCATAGGGATACCATAGCGGCAATAACAGGGAAGGCCTGGGGAAATAGAATGGGAGTAATCAGAGACTACAGAATTAATAAAAAGGCTGTTTTCCACAAAATGTTGGTTATGATGGCTTTGCTGTGGCTTCCTCCAGACAGTCACTTGTCAAACAACACTGTCCTACCCAGGATGTGGGTGTAGGTAAATGGCTTTCTATGAAGCCTTGCAATAAAATCTACAACAGAACATAAGAGAGTGCAAAGCATTGGTTATAGATCTTGGAGGTTTACATTACTTTTATAGAGGGTTTGGATTATATTTTAGATTTACTTAGTGATTAGAGAGCCAAGCAGTGGTTGCAGACAGAAAATATTTGCCACCTCTAAAGAGCCAGAACTATGGCTGGGTCCTCTGATTCACCTTCCCACCCCACCGTACAAAATACCAGAGGAAGGGTGGCCAGGAATGCCTGCATGACCCCTGCTCCTGAATGGGCCTGATACTCCACGTGGGTCAGTTAGACCCCGACTGGCTTTGTACAGGCTGATAGCAGGAGGCCTCCAGGCACTGCTCCAGTAGCGAGGAATTATTAGGGCTAATGATCCCTTAATCGTATCTTTTCATTGTTGTTATTACCATCGCTCCTTAGCACTGTAAGCAGGACTCAATTTGTGGAGCATGGAGAAAGCAGCGAATACTGAGATGTCTCCTGCCCTGGAGAATTTTCCATCTACATGTAGGAAAAGAGATGGTGACTCAACACTGGAGAGAATTGGGAAACACAAGACATCAGCAGCTTACCTGACCAGCGTCTGCTCAAGGAGCCAGGTGGCTTGGAAAAGAGCTGACAGCAAACAACCTTTTTTTCATAAGAAAATCTTAAACAAAAACATTCAATCTGTGTTTCATTTTGATTTCCTGAGAGGGAGAAAGGAGAAGTTTCCTCATTATCGAAATGGGGAAAAAGAGAAACTGGTACAAAATAGAAGTACGAGAGAAAAACATGAAGCTTGCCATTATAAAAATAGAGTTTTTCTTCCAGTCAAAATCTGCTCTAATTAAAACTGTGTTGTTTCCACTTCAGATGTTACACAGCAGCTGTATAATGCCTGGGATGTCCCTAAGCAGATGAATTGGATTACAAACTGGGTTTGTCCCTTTTCCAAAGAGAGACTCTTGGAGGAGTACTGTAAAGTGATCCTGATGAACAGAGTAAGGGCGTGGGTTGTTCTTACCTTGTTACCCTCTACTGTCAATGTGAATAACAATGACATTGTTCCTCTTTAAAATACTACGGGCAATAACATTCAACATTTTTTTTTACTATAGAAAAACTATTAACTGATCACTACTGCAGTCATCACCATGAAGTAACTAATATTACCCCTATTTTACAGGCCAGGAAGTGGAGTCAGAAAGATTAGGGCTTGCCCAAGGCCACAGAACCAGCAGTCAGGCAGGAAGAAAACTCCAGATTTCCTGGCTCCCACTCTCCTCCTAAATTTGTCATCCACACTCCAGTGACGTCTAAACAGTGGGATTTTTTTCTGAGATAAAAAATATCCTTCTTAAACGTTTAAAATATGTCATGAAGTTCTGCCTAAACTCTGTGTCGTGGAATCAAACACTGCTGGAATGTGATTTAGCATGTTTTGGAGCAGCTCTGCAATACCTTGCACAACAGGACACAATGTGTGAGTGCCGTGTAAACACAGACGCAGCCTCTGCTCTCTGAACTAACCAGAACGGGCTATGTGGGAGAACTGCAATGTGAGATAGTGCGGGTCAGAAATGGTGGGAGAACAAGGCTGCAAGAGCATGTATAACATAGCGAATTTGCTGTGCAGGATTCAGGACCTGACTATAGCAAAAACCCCTGTCACTTCAGCTAAGGTTTTGCCTATCCAATTGCACAGGCTAAGTGACAAATAATGGTTCGTTAGACTATTCAATAGGTGACACACCCATTCCTGAGCCACTATAAACCCAGCATATTGATTCCTCTCTAGCTGATCAAAAACCTGTTTATACGGAAATGAGCCACTTAGGCGGGAGCAAGTACCTGAGCAGGAGCATCCACATAACGCAGCATTTCACTGAGGGATATGGCTGATGATTCATCTTGGATTTAGCTGACGTAGATGAAGAGGTTACTGCTGTTTTCACTCCAGCTGTAAAAAAGGGGGGTGTCCGTTCCTCAGCCATGGTGTCTGGTGTGTTAATTTAAACCGAAATCACGTTAGGTTAATTAATAACAGTAGCTGTGAACGAAGCAGCTGAAGGCAGAGATCTCTTCTGCCTTGTCAGCAAAGTTGTCAGGGCTTAGGAATCAGAGAGACTAATTAATATGTTCCAGCAGCGGTTTCTATAAACCTATTTTCCATTTCATTGCAACAGACTAAGAGGTGTTGTGTCCATCGGTTGTACTGTCATAGCTGTGAGGTGGTAACTTACAGCTGAGTGCATCATCATTGCTTAAGTTGTCTGCCAGGCACACTGGGGGTGACTGGGTCTTCTCTGCTCAGGCGAGGCCTCCTCAGTTTCATAAAAAATTATTTTCAACATTTTATATCCAACCTCTATGCAGAAGTGGTCTAGGTTGTAGTTTGAGCTGGAAATCTACATGGAGACCTACAGGAGCCCTTTATCTCAGCTGAATTCTATTTAATTACATTTCGATTAGATGAACTTAGTGCAAACCAACAGAAGACACGGTGAAGTAGGAAGTTACTGAAAGGATCACAGCATGCTAATGAGCATCTACTCTTGAAAGCTCATGCAAATCAAGATAGAATCTGAGTTTAAAATACAGTGGCCCTCCCTGAGTACATCCAAATGTGAACATTCTTGTTCTGAACAAGTTCCTATGTTCTTCCTTATCTCCATTGGGAACTTGGGTTTGTCTAACCAGGAAATTCACCTGGGCTGAGATGGGGTGTGGATCTGAGGTGGAGCAGCAAGTCCTGTGTGGACATTCTTAATCATTTCCATGTGTGAACAAGTCTTTACCCTCCAGTCACAGACTTCATCAAGAATAGCTCTGCATGTTGATCTGTATCATGCAAGTTCTACAGATTACAAAGTACAAATTACACTGTGAACTTGCCTCGTTCATAGGTCAGATCCACCTTCTCTGTGGTGTGGTAGGTAGGCACCTGAAAGTCAGCGCTCTGGTGTCATTTTATATGCAAACCCTCTGAAAGGTGTTGGTTAGCCCAATACAAATGCCCACCACTATGTTGACTGTGAAGTATATTAGCCATAAGAATTACTTTAATTAACTTCTACTGTACAAATGGTGCGCAAAGCTTTCCAGACAGGAGGCAGAGAGAGAAGGAAGGCCTAATCCTTTAATTAGTGCACCCAAAGTGCATCTAAAGACAAGTACATGCACATCAGAAACTCTAGTTCTTCAGTGTTGATAGGAGATTACTGCTCCTCAGGAAAGAACTCTTACTAGTGTGAAGGCTTGGTGCCATGGAAAATACAATCTGTGGGCAGTGCATCTGCCATTCGTGTACTGCTGGTGCCTTTCACCCCCATGCAGGGCTTGGAAGACACCATGTTTTCATTTGGACCATCCTTAACTCACACATGTGCTCCTGTCTCAGAAATAAGGAACGGGCTTATGTTCCAGACTGCTTTCACTGGGACACATGTAGATCTCCTTTTGTCTGCCAGAGGTCTGAGGAAGACCCACTTGCTGCCTTTTTGGGCTCTTACCCCGTGGACCTCAGTTGCAGAGACATTTCTTGTGGGGAAGGTAGAGACAGGCTCTCTCTAAATGTTGTGCTATCGGCAGCAAAATACTTGGCAAATGCACAGCTAAGGAGTGGGGAGAGTGGAGTAACATTCCTGTAGAGAGAGATGAGCTGAGAATTCCCCCCTACTCAAAGAGCTATCAGGTTTAGGACACCTCTTTCCAGATTCCTTGCCATCATCACCACTTGCATTTGTTCCCCTTCAGCTTGTGATGGCCAGATTGGGCCCTAACCTTTGGATAACTCAGACCTTTTGGCCCTTCCAGCAGCTGCTCTTCCACTGTCCGATTTTCATGCTGATACACCCATTTGATTTCTTCCTAATCCACACAAAGTTCAGATTTCTTAGCACTGGGAGAGTTTTGACCTAGCAGGCACCAGAGTGGTTGTTACATGGGATTAATGCATCTGCCTCACAAAGATTCTTTCAAGAATCTTTTTGGGCTTGGGGTCTTTCTTTTTCTCCTTTTCCCTTTTACAGCATGCACTTAACAAATTTTAACTCTTCTTTAGGCGTAACTTCGTATGTGCATGTGTGCATGTGAGTGTGTGCCTGTCCTGGTTTGGCCTAAACCAGGCCAATTTTCCTTTCAGTGATTTTTACTTTCAGCTAAGTCTCTTCTAAGTAACTGCACTTTCTGAAAGTAACTGCATGTTTTGCAGACAGTGTCTGCTTCTAGGACTGATAACGCTCAAAGTTTGTAGTTATCACTGAGGCACTGGTAGGGATGTTATGCAGAAAGGCTCTTGCTGTACTTAGTCTTAGAGAAATCAAGGTCACTGCTGAATTCCTCCCTGCTTACGAGTGAAGAGGCGAGGGGGGGGTCGCACCTGCAGGGAGGAGCGGACGGGGCAGGTGACCCAAAATTGACCATCGAAGGTATTCCATCCCATACAAGTCATTCTCAGTATAAAGCGGGGGGATCACAAGGGTCTCGCCCTTTTCTCTTGCCCCTTCCACCTTCCCTTGCTTCCTCTGCTGTGTTTGGGTGCTTCTGCTGCTTCGAGCTGCTTCTGCAGCTTGAGCTTTTGGCCAGTGTCCAAAGAGGACTCTGTCCTTTTTCCTGCTGCCCCCGATCCTGATCCGTGCATCCCTGAATCCAGCTCTCGACCGTCGCTGGGCCCAGCCTGGGCCTTCCCGGAGCCTGCCCTGCAGTGCCGGTGGTGACGTGGCCGACATCGGGGAAGCTCGATCTTGGTTTTGTATATATATTTGTATATATTTGATTATTTCTATTATTACTATTATACTCTTTTTGATTATTATAGTGTATTAAAACTGTTTTAACTTTCCAACCCGTAAGTCCCTCTCCCTTTTCCCTTTCCCTTTCCCTTTCCCTTCGGGTGGGGGGGAGGGTTAACAGAGAGCGTCTGCCACAGGTTTAATAGCCGGCCCAGCTTTAAACTGTGACAGTGCCTAACCCCTTAATGTGGGTGCAATCAGTTGAGGGGTTGATTCACAAACCCACATTTCCAAAGCCCTCAATCTTGCACGGTTCTGGCATGGAAGCCTCAGAAAGCAGCCAGAAACCAAGTCTTCTCCACTCCCACCCTTTTTATTTCTGTGAATGAGTATGTAAGAGACCTACAAATCTAAAACTGTGCAGGCGTGGAGGAAATCATAAGAGTCAGCCTGGCGATATTACCACAGGGAGCTGTGAAATCACCGAGGATTTATACAAGCACACACGGCGATGTTGTCATTAAAAAGGAAAAAAAAAGAAGAAATGGGAGGATGACTGTTTTGCTCTGTGCTGTGTGTGGCAGCCACCTCAGACACATGGTTTTGGTACCTCCCCTCTGTGCTCTGCTGGGGGACACCAACTCGAGGGCAGAAGTTTTTCCAGCCCAGCCAGTGGTTTGGAAATCAGCCTTTTCTTGGGCAGTAGAAAACAAACCAGTTCTGGTTTGGCGTCTTTGGCATTTGGAGAAGGGCTTGCAAGGGAGGGAGGTAATTCGTGCTGCCGCACCCAAAGCCAGGGTGGTCAGGGAGGCCAGGCTCTGGGCAGACTGGCACTGGGGTGAGCTGCACAACCCAACCCCGGGCCCATTGCCCTCGGTGCTCCTGGGCCAAGAGGATGCTGCCATCCAGCAAAGTGGGCCATGTGGTTATTGAAGGGAGATGGAGGGCTTTGAACCCCAGCTGCCTGCCTGGGGGTACTCCCATAGCTTCAGGGGAACGGGATCTTCATAGAATTCTTTATATTAACAGCATCAGTGTTTATCTTTTCTACACTGAGAGTGCTTGGCGTCCCGATGGAGAAAGTGTGGCCCTGGGCAGCAAGCCACATCCTCCCCTGCCTTCCAGGGTGGGGGACTGGTGCAGGGAAGAGCTCCAGCAACAGCCCGGTGGGAGTGGGACAAAGCTTGAGGGAAGAGATTTCTCCCTACCCTTCTCCACGCCAAGGCCGCTCCCCGCTTTTGCAAGAGGGCCCCTCATAGAGGATAACGCCCCGATTTCAAAGCGGGCCGGTCGCCCCGCAGCGCTGTGCCCGGGGCCGGGCGTGGCAGGGGCCGGGAGCTGCTGCGGGCTCCGGGGCTCGCCCGGTGCCTCCCGGCCGGGGCCAGCGGCGCTGGGTGGGGGGCAGAGCTGCCGCCTTCAGCCCGACCGCGCCCGCCGCAGCCGCTTCCTCAGGGCGCTCCGTGCCAGCACCCGGTGAGAAAAAAAAACACGGCAGGGGCTTAACTGCAGCCTCTTGCCTACAGCCCCGCCAGTTTCGGGGACGGGAGAAGGATCCAAACCGCCTCGCTGTCTCTGCTGGGGGAATGTGTGAAATAATAACCTCCACGTAATTAAAAATACCCCACCTCCCGCAAAGTCGGACGTGTCCCCTCCGCCGCCCCGGGACAGGGTGCCCTACGGGGCACGGCGGGCAGCAAGCTCAGCCCACTCTGTCTGGAGCCCGTTGCTGCTCGGTCAGAGTGCATTTGCAGTTTGATGTCCCCAGTGCAAACCCCACGCGTGTTCAGCCACCCGTGAGAGGGCAAACCGCGAGCCCCCATCCCGCAGGCTCTCCCCTCTGAAGCCCCAGGCGTGCTCCTTCCCCGCACTGAGGGGAGTTTGGGAGCACACGCTCTCAGCATTATCCCATTTCCAGTGCCTCTCCTGCACTCAGCCTGGATGCCAGGAAACGTTTCCCTCTTCGCAACGTTTTATTCCGCTTCCTCTCTCCGAGATGTGAGGGCTTTTTTTTTTTTTTTTCCCTTTTCTTTTTCGCAAGATAGGTTGGGCTTTTGCTGAAGAACTGCAGGGCCTCAAATGAAATATATTGGGGAAGCAGAAGTAAACTGACCAGATTTTTTTTGCCCCCCTCTTCTTCACAGAGTGCTTATTTGCGATGGGGGAGATGGGAGCCCGGAGAGGATCCGGGATGCCTTAGTGAAGCGTGGCTCCCCGTAAACCGGCGCAGGCGGGACGGACTTCACGCGTCTCAAGGGCCCATCAACCTGCTGCCGTGCAAAAGAAAGTGAAAATGTGTTTAAAGCCTGAGCTCCTCTGCTCGCTTTCGCTGGAGCCCGGTTCTGCCCAAGGGACCGACCTGCGTCTCCCACCTGGGGGGTGGGCGAGTGCGACCGCGGGTCCCATCGCCCTCCCGGCCTCGGAAGGCCCCCAGAGCCTGAGGGAGCGCCCCACTTCCTCAGGGCTCCGGGCTTGGCGTCCGCTCTTCCCAAAACATTGGTAGGGTCTGAATCCCGTGGTCTTCTTCTAGGGGGAAGAGCTATGAGGGGGGAAACCCTCAAATATAAAGGTGTTTCAAGGTTTTCTCTACAGAACCGTCCTACCACAGTGATGCCCAGGGAAGGATGCCAATTGGGTAAAGCCTTTCGCATTTCCTACGGGACTAGCTAGAAAAATGGTAAGAAAAGCCTATCCACGCACCAAATGAGAAAAGAGCAGCCCATGGGATGTGTTCCATATGCTTTGATTTTTTTTTTTTTTTTTTTTTTTTTTTGCTAGTTGGCAGCAAGACTAAAAGTATTCAAAACGAGTTTTGTAGACTGGAAACGAAAAACTCATACAGGTTGCCGTGTACCCATAGTAGGAGGCATGTACTGGCGCATCCATGTAATCTTTCCGGATTTAAGCAGATTTTTCGAAACTGGATTTTAATGGGAGAACAAGGACGGGAAGACCGTCTTTATACGCAGACGTGCCATAAATACGTGCATGTTCGTGCATATATATATATATACACATATGGGATAAGGTGTGGTATATGGCACACACCACGGATCTAAACGGGGAGCGCATATTAGGTCTTAGAAGAAGTCGACGAAGGCTGCTAAACCACAGAGGCATATTTATTTCGATGTATTCAGGTTCCGCACATCTAAACCCTTGGCCGCCCGTGGGAAACGTTGATTTTTTCGGAAACCCTCCGAGAGCGGCAGAGAGGACCAGGTTGCTGCGGCCAAGCCGCTGGCATGTGCCGCGACTTTCCCGGGGTACCGCCCCAGAAAGACCTGTTTGAGTTCATCGGCTGCAGGTTTTACCTGCGCCAGCGATTTCTCTCCCTGGGCGGTTTTTTTCCAACAGCTTTAAATTGGACTAGGCAAAATGTTCTTGACCTCGAGGAATGATGATGGTGAGGATGATGTCATCTCTGAATGAACCAGCGAATTAGCCGCGGGCTGCGGAGCCGTGCCCCCGGGAGGGAAGGCGCAGGGCGGTGCTGGTGCCACCCGGCCGCTCCGGAGGCCGCTGCCCCGGTGGCTCCTTCCCTGCCCACGGGAGGAAGGCGGAGGGAGCATCCCGCGCCCCAGCACCCCGGGCGGGAGCTGTCGAAGGTGCTCCCTGCCCGCCCTGCTCCTTTTCCCACACTCTTGCCTGGCACGAAAAAAAAAAAACAACAAAAATAAAAAGGCACAGCGAGGGTAAGCGGGCTGGCTTGGCTCCTTTCATCTCTGCGGCCCATCAGCAGTGGGGGGCGCAAGAAGACAGCAGTTAGTGTAGGGCCGCGGTGATCACAGCCAGGGACCGCCGGGCCGGAGGGAGGCAGGGAGGGGGGATGCCGCGACTGGCGATGCGGGGGAGGATGGATGCAGCCGGGGGAGGAGGGAGGTGAGCGGGGAGATGTGCGCAGGTCTGAGCTGGCCGGGGAAGGCTGGGACCCCGTCCTCTCCCGGACCCCCACATGCCTGGGGCTGGGTTGTGTCCCCTCTTCGTCTCCTTTGTCGATGAGACTTGCCTGGGACTTCGGGATTAGCTCCTGGGAGATTAGTCTCTAAAGGCGTGTACTCCAAGACAGCAGAGAAATAGAGCCGTCCAGCATGGGACACGCAGCGCAGGGAAGCTCTGTAGTGAGCAGCTGACCCCGTCTGTGTACCATGGCTACCTGCTGCAGTCTTCGTGTTATCAGCTGTGCCTTGCACAGTGTTGCCCTGCCTGAGAAACAAGCTCTGGCCTTTCCCTGCCAGGGTTTCCCAGTACGTGCTCATTTCCTCTTTTGGAAACTGTGGATACTTGGGCACTTGAGCTTCGTTTCTAACATTATCTTTTCTCACGCCCATTCTCAGGCAACACAACAGGCCATTGCATTAACATGTCCAGACCTCTCTCTCCATGCAATGTTGATATGCCCCTGATTTCCAGCAGAAATGTGATGATCTGTCTCTCAACCTCCCTGCAGCTGTAGTGCCTCTCCCTACAGGTCAGCACCGCCCCCCTGCATCCCGGCCATCCCGTGTGACCATCTGGGTGTTTGATGCTCCTGGGAGAAACTCCATCTGGCTGGTTGCCCACGTGGGCTGCAATTTTCTCTCCAAGCTTGGGAGCAATGTAACCAAGTTCAGGACCGCCTCAGGATCAGTGGGGAGGCAGATTTCTCCCTGTTCAGCTCAGCGTGGGAAGTAGGAGGTCTGAAAGATGGGCTTCGAGGTTTTAATGCAGTTCTGTTACAACAGTGGGTAACTCAGGTCTGTCTCCTTGCCCACTTCATCCTTTCACTGCTTCTGGCCCTCAGTAACTGAAAAACTCAACTGCAGTGTTTATCAGAAACTATTGATACCACATAGCAGTAGATAGGATCAAAAGTCAGTCAGTACTTCTGGTGAAATCTCTGGGTTTTTTGTGAATACGCACCAACCAAGGAGGATTAAAAAAAAAAAAGAGCATAAATGAATCTGTTTCCAGAGATTTTATTTGCCCTGGTGTAATTTTTTTTTAGACAAACTCTCAGAATTTCCCACTTGTTCCTGGGCTGAACTCAGTGCTCTCTGGCAGAAGCCCATGACTTGCTGTGAAAGTTTCCTACATCACAGCCTTTGCCCCCATTACTATCTCATAGGCCCAATAGCCATCTGAGACATGATGTGCATGGTGTGCCCAGAGCCAAGCCCTGAGAGCACAGAGGGCAAGAATGGGACATGGGAGAAAGATCCCCATCAGCACAGTTCGTCTGGGTCACTGGCTTTGCTCAGTGCACGTTCCCTGCTGCTCCATACTCACCTTGGCTATCAGTCACCTCTGTCCTTGTCCAGGCGACCACGGGTTTCACAGACAGGGGATAGAGAGGTAGTGGTTAGGCATTGAGGATCCAGCACCCAGGATGCAAACCTGGGCATTTCTGAGTCAGGCAGCAGTGCTGAAGGTCTTGATGACTGCTCAGGGAGTCAGGATGGACGTTTTGGTTTTGTGGGACAGACCCAGCCTATGGATGTGCATCCTCATCCCTGAGGGCCATGCTCAGAGATATCAAGCCAAAAATAACAAGGCAGCCAAACCTGCTGTTAGGATGCATCGCGATATGTTATGATGCCATCTCAGCTTGACTAGCAGTAGATGAAGTTTCTTGAAGGTAGGACTGGAGGTTAAGGGGTTAACGTTTGACTCCTGATAGTAAAAAGTAGGCAAGATTTTCCTTCAACATGCCCTCCAGGTCCGTATTTGAGTTTTTATGTGTGTTTATTTTGGGGAGAGTTTGAATGAGGCAGAGATGGACAAAAAACGATGTCGTGGTTTAACCTCAGCCAGCAACTAAGCCCCACACAGCCACTCGCTCCCTCCCTCCCAGTGGGATGGGGGAGAGAAATGGAAGAGTAAAAGTGTGAAAACTTGTGGGCTGAGATAAAGACGGTTTAAAAGGTAAAGCAAAAGCCGCGCACACAAGCAAAGCAAAACAAGGAATTCACTCACTGCTTCCCATCAACAGAGAGGTGTTCAGCCATCTCCAGGAAAGCAGGACTCCATCATGCATAATGGTTACTTGGGAAGGCAAACACCATCACTTCGAACGCCCCCCTCTTCCTCCTTCTTCCCCCAGCTTTATATGCTGAGCATGATGCCATATGGTATGGAAGATCCCTTCGGTCAGTTGGGGTCAGCTATCCCAGCCGTGTCCCCTCCCAAGTTCTTGTGCACCCCCAACATACTTGCTGGTGGGGTGATGTGAGAAGCAGAAAAAAACATGACTCCATGTAAGCACTGCTCAGCAGTAACTAAAATATCCGTGTGCTATCAACACTGTTTTCAGCACAAATCCAAACCAGCCTTATAGTAGCTGCTGTGAAGAAAATCAACTCTACCCCAGCCAAAACCAGCACAACTGAACAAGCCGCCTGCATCAGTGCAACTGCTTCTCTCAGGACACTCAGCCTCAGTGAGGAGTGAGGGAGTTGCCATTGAGAGCCTGTCCTAGATGGCTGTGTTTTCCTTTTTATTTTCTTTTAAAAAATAGTTTCCTCCTTTTTGTTTGTTTGTTTCATAAACAGCTTTCCATTCCTTATCATCCTAAATGGTGTCTCTTTACACATGTCTGTAGCTTGTTCCTATGGGGTCAAATCTGCTCATTTTCACATCAAAGAGGAAATCACCCTTTCATTACAAGAGGCGAACAACTGGGCCTCTGGAGTAAGACACGCTCTTCTGGCGTTTCCCTAATTGCAAGAGGTCCCTCAGCAGGTAATATACCTTTGGACACTCCAAAGGAACCTTCCGTAGGGATTTCTCACCCCTTCCCTAGGGCTGAAAATGGTCCCCAGGATTCAGTATATGAGCTGGGACTTTTGCATCCATTTTCTCTAGACAGAGCAGATGGGGATTTAGTTTCCACCTCTTAGGGTCACTCTCCAACGCTATGAACCACACCTATGCCCCTCTCCACCCTTGCTGATAAGGCTCCGTGTAAAAAAAATCTTCAGCCCAGTGAAAATCCCGGGATTTGGCCTATCTGGAGCAGAACCAGGCCTGAAGCTGCTAGCACGGCTGGGAAGCGAAGGGCTGCAAGAGGGCGCAGACAGCCGCCGGCTCTGCCCGTGCGCCGCTTGTTTACAGCAGGCACAGATGACACCGTGCATCGCAAACATCCCTCGTTTCAGCCATTTCCTTCCGTGAAGGGCCGGGAGACGGTCTCTCCTGGGGCTCTGCCGCCTGCCCGGGGGCGTGGGCGGGGGGGGAAGAGCGGGGTCCCCCCGCGGGAGGCGGCGGAGGGGTTGCGGGGCGGGTGCCGGCGCCCCGGGCAGGAGGGAGGGCGCCCGGCGGGGTCCGCGCCCCGGCCGGCAGCACCGCTCCTCTCGGCCCCTCCTGGGCAGCCGGTGTGTTGTAATAAAGCGGGACACGAATTTTGAGCAAACAGGCCTAACAGGAGTTCGGAAGGGTGGGTTTTCCCCCTCTAGGTTAGCTCCAGGTCGTGAGGCTGCTGGGAGAGAGGGGTATGAATACAATGGGAATAAAAGGGGCGGGTTTAGGTACAGGAGGAAAACACAAGCGAAACACCAGACGCCGTGGCACGTCTGGAGCAAAATACTAAATGCAGTGGAAGGCTGTGTGTCTGCCTCTGACATTCCTGCGGTTTTCTCTTGGTGATGATAGCCCTTAAGGCTCTTCTTCCGGGCGCGTAAAGACCGCCCCAAACCCCTCAGTGTTTCTGTAAGAGATGCTTAGGCGCAGCGGGCCTCAGGCGACGCGGGCGGGTTTCGTGAAGATGCACAGCGTGGAGGGCTGAGAGCTCAATTCTTGGTAAATCAAATCTAAATAGAAAAAAAAAAAAAAAGCCTCGTCACGGGAGTCACTGAAATGCTGTCGATTTTCATTTACCTGTGCCTTCCACCGAATTAAATTATTCTGCTTTCACATCAGAGACTTTGCCATGCAGATCGTGTTTCTACTGCTCTTTCTAACATTTAAAGATTGCCGCAGTTCCCTGGCTCTCGGCGAGTCTGGAAGCGATTGCAAATGAAATCGAAAGCCCAAATTTTTGCACTCTTTACTCACTGCAATCAGTAATGCAGCAGATCTAGTTCCCACTGGCAAACTTGTCCTGAATGTTCTAGGTGCGGGCATCGGGCCCTTTTCATTTCCCCCCAGGTTTTGATCTACCGAGGTAAAAATCTCCAGAGCCTCCTGCGGTGGCAGGGAAGCGCTGCTTCGTGCAGCCAACAGGTAAAAAAAAAATCAAGAACAGGCAGATACCCTCCGTAGAGTTGCCGGGGTCCGACATTCAGAGCTACACAGAGGCAGAAGCATGTCCTGGATCAGACCCTGTAAATACCATTACATGCTCTCCGAGGCACATCCCACTCACGGCTCTGTCCTCTCTCCCCTCAACGCCACTCACGTGTTACGTGCTGTCATTGTACCAGCTTGTCTTTACACCCCAGAATAATGCGCCTATTATTCTCTTCTCTCCAAAGCTTCCACCTCTAACCATGTCGTAAAAAATAGCCTTAATAAAACAGTGATAATTACGCCATTATTGTTAACACTACCCATTAAAAATTTAAAAATAGGCTTTCTGATTTAGTCACCCATTTGTACTGCATATCAGTTTTTGCGGCACTAAATCGTTTCGCGATATGTCAAAACTTTATTCCTTTTTTAAAGACGACAAGACTTGTTTTTTTAGAGAAACTAAAGGCACATCGTGGGTTCACAGTCGTGATTGGACAGTATCGGTCAAAAGTTATTGACACCTTGTTGACCAGCAAAGGAAAATAAATACCCCGCCGGTAAGAAGTGTGTGATGTGTCTTTCTTCTCCAGGCTTAGCACTTTCAAGGGAAATGCCTGATTTATGAGCATATCGCTATAGCAATGTTTTAATGTCCCCCTATTATTTCCTTGTTTTGGGAAGCGAAGGTGTTTCGTTTGCTTTTTGTGTACGAGGCACCTTTCAGCAGTGGTAACGCTGAAATCGGTGTATTACCCTTTTGAACGCGGTCGCTCTGGTCTATTCTTGGCCGTATATCAGCAAGGAAAGCTGTACACTCGAAGAAATAAATCAGTTTGAAAAGTTTTGAGGATACTTATGGCAGCCTGGCTTTGACCAAGCGGGAGAGAGATACTTAATAGGTTTTACATCTCGGTCTGGAACAGGCAGGGGAGCGGGGAGGGGGGAAGAGAAAACAAAAAAAGAAAGAAAACCTCATAGAGATACACTTTCCAATCTGCCTGGAAATTAATCCCAAATGAGGGAGTGTCCTTCTAAATCGGGCTTGACAGATCTGTGGGAAACACTAGACAGAAGGCAGAGTGCTGGACCCCGCATTCCCGGCTTGTCGGCGTGCTAGGGGCTGTCGCGGCGGTACTCTTCCTGGGGGCTGTAAAAATAGACATTTTAAGGAGTCTTCACTAACCCAATCTAAATCGACCCCCAAATTTGGAGTCAAACAGAGCTTTTATTTTTTTTTTTCCTTAGAATTCACTCGGGCCTTTAACTCTCTGTGTTTACCCTTGGCAAATAACTGCCTGTGTGTATGTGCGTGGGTGTGCGTCTGTCCGTGCGGGGGGTGTACCGCAGCCTGCGTTGCTGCGAGCTAAGGCAGACCGTCCGTGGCAATGACCATCATCTTGGGCTCAACAAAACCTCCCACCCGAGGTACGTGAAGGGTGGCATCCTGGTGGGAACGGATTAAGAATGGGATGAGGAAGGAGGTAGCAGCGGCTCGTAAACGAAAATGATAAAATTTGTGGGGATGGACCAGCATAATCCACGGGAGCCATCCCCGGGGCTCCAGTCTGCCAGAGACAGGATTTCCCGTTAACTTCCCTGCAGTCGTCTTCATCGCCCGCTCTGGGAGCGCTCTCTCGTATTCTGAATTCAACTCCTGGTCACTGTTTTATTTAGAAAGAGACATGAATACCCATCTTCTTGCTGCCCCCAAACTCGTAGCGATGGGGAAATCCTCTCCGTCTGCCGCACAAAACAGCCAGACTCCTCCAACGCGGCTACCTGGCCCAGCTAGGAAAGAGCCTGCAGGTGAGTTTCCTCGCGAGGCTGGGGCTGTTCTGGGCTTCGGGGGAGGCCGAGCCTTCACACACCCCCCGGAGGTGCCAGGGGCATCAGCCCCCCCGCAAAGCGCAGCGACAATGCCGCCCTCCGAGGGAAGCGGCCACCAGAGCGACATGGGCATAACGCTGCTCAGCATCCCCGCCTCGCCTTGCCTGGCGCCACCGCACAGCTCCGCATCTCTCCGCACTGCTCCGCGCTGCTCCGCACTGCTCCGTGCAGCGGGATCAGCGCTGGCCCTCCGCTTCCGCCCAGCGAGAGCAGGCGCGCCGCGGCCGCCGGACAGGCGGCAGAGCCAGACTGCCTTATCCATCCACTCATCCATCCATCCATCCATCCACCGCCTGCTCCTCCAGCAGCCGGACCGGGTACTGATCCCCCGGCTCTGCACATCTCGCGGAGCAGAGCCTGACTGCGGCAGGTCCTCATCGGGAGCTGGAAGGGCACACACCGGTCTAGAGGCTGGCAAGGGAGAGAAGGGAAAGGGAATTTAGCAATGAGTTTTCAAGAAACCGGCAAGCTTCGGACCAGGGCACGCCATCACACGTGTGATGAAAAGCAGCGTAGTCCGGAGCGTGGTGTGCGCACGATGTGTGTGTGTGCGTGGAAACGTGCGTGCGTGTCTACACAGGGAGAAAGAGATCGGTGGCGATAGCCCTGTAAAAATTCCTGGTTTATCCCTTGAAATCAGTATGCTTATTGTTGGGAGTACATCTTAATCCCTGAACCCAGCGGACCGGGAATCCTCTTTGCTTGTTTGTTTGTTTGTCTCCCTGCATCGTGCCCATGTTGCTCACAGGGCTAGACAGAAAAGCCCAGCGTGTTTCCTGTTGCGCTGCCTGTTCCCCACCGGAGCAACGTCACCTCAGATATGCCAGTAAATTCCTTACCGGGTTGGGAACGTAATTGGTTGAATGTTTTCTGTAACCTGACTAGCCAATAACACTCCGAGAAAAAATTGAGAACAATCTAGTTACGACAGATGCCGAAAATGACTTGACACTACACGTGTGAGTCAATATTAACTAGAGATGAGATACTTGCCGCACTCATTAGAAATATCATAATCAGCCAAAGTGACTACGTGTGCCGCTATATTTACGGTACAAGGTCCCTTATTTTCAGACAAGTGCTGCCCAAACGGTTGCCCTTGTCATTTCTGTTTTAACAACATCTGCTGGCTAGCATAAGCTCTGGCCTTGATAACTTGCATTTCTCTGAGCCTGAATTATTCTTGGCAGACCTTCTTCTTGCAGTTTTTCCTCCTGAAAGCAGACAATAATTTATGCAAACCAATTAATTAAAAAGAAGAAACGGGAGGAGACCTAAAACCCTCTTAAAAGAGCAAGAATCGTGAAACAAATGGAAACTGCGAAGGAAGAAATAAGAGTAAACAATAAACAGCAGATAGCCAGAATAACTACAGCTACGAAAAGTGAAGTAGTTGTATCTTTTCAACTGTAAAAAGCAATAAACATGCGACCGCGTTTCCAAATTTTAAAGTAACGTTTTAATCTCAGTCAATAGAGAGCAATAACAGTTATACGAATAGGAACCGATATTGAATCAGAACAAGAAGTCAAGGCTGTTTCTGCATTCAGATGTCAGCAGCACATTTCCTTATCCTCAAATTTGCAAAGGATTCTTAAATCCTTATGTATGCAGTTATGCGGAAGCTGATTGCCAGCAATAAATAATGCATCCAAGGAAGAGGCTTGAATACGTATCTTCTCACTTCCAGGATGCGGCTAGGGATCTTCGCCTCAATTCTACATCAAGGTTGTGGCTTAAAGCACTCAAAAGGCTATTTAATTGTCAGGCAAGGCTTCCCCCTGCGGAACTCTCTCCGCATGTTACAGCCTCTTTGCAGCTCAGCTCCATATGCATCTCTTTTTCACACTTCCCTCTCCATCTCGGGCTTCTACACCTGGTGCATCACGCATTTAGCCCATTAGCTCCGGCGCTTCCTTTCATCTTCCCCATGGCAGACGTTTCTATTTATCCACTGGCAATCAATGTGTGGCGTCACCGGTGGTACTGTAATGACGACTGAACCATTGAGGATGACAGCTTAGAAAGAAGAGGGCAATGGTGATCCCTCCCAGAGCAGCACAGCGGAGTGTAGCGCTCGCATCACAAGGTCACCCTATCTCACCGCTTGCTCCTCTGCATTGGCAGGAGAGGGTTGCTGGGTTTGCACAAGACTGGGGCGGGAGCGGGAGGGAGGGGGGGAAGAGATCTGTATTTTTTCCCCCCTCCCTTAAGCAAAGCCACAATGGAAACCAGGAAGGAGATGGTGATGTTTCTGGAAGGCACACAGCTTGGCTCTCTAGTTGGCAAGCGGGTGCCTAATTTGTCCGAAGCAGTGGGGAGCCCAGCTCCGGAGCCGCAGGAGAAGATGATACATCGGAACTGCCTCAGCCCTAGACCTGGCCCCTTGTCGTCCCGGGAGAGAGGACGAGGAGGAGGTGGCGAAGGAGAAGACGAAGAGGAGGTGGAGGTGCTGCCAGGGACAGGGACGGTGCCCGAGAGCCGCTCGACGGCGGCAGCACTGCTTTCGGCCGGACAGCAGCCCCCCGCCGCGGAGCCTCCCTCCAGCAAAGGGCAGCAGAGCAGCTCGGACACCGAGTCGGATTTCTATGAGGAAATCGAGGTGAGCTGCACCCCGGACTGCGCCACGGGGAGCGCCGAGTACCAGCACAGCAAAGGTACCCAACTCCTTCCCATGCCTCCAGCCCCCCGCCCGCTCCGGGGCTGGGGGGCAGCACTGGGGGGGCGGGGGGGCTACCGGAAGGGTTCTTCCTCTCGCCAGGTGAGCGAGGGGCAGCGAAGTCGGGGTGTGTGTGTGGGCACCTCCTTTGCTGGCTGATTCCTCAGCTCCCTGCCACGGGGAGGCTTGTTTGGGAGTCAGAGAACACGACACAGGGCAGCCCCCGCGTCCCTGGAGGGGAACCAGGCTTCCCACCGTGGATGCGTCAGGTCTGCAGCTTGTCCCGTAGAATCCCCTTGGCCAAGACCACCACCCTCTCTCTCCCTTCCATCTTTTTTATTTTTTTATTCTTCTCCATCACCCGGACAGTGCATGCCCCAGGAAATCCCTTCCGATCCTCCCCACCGGCGGGTTTTTTTGTACTTGTTACGGGGAGAGCGAGATCAAACGGATTTTCTGGCCGAGAGCTGTTTGTGGTTTTGCAGGGTGAAATGTGCCCGGGCGAGTACGGAAGCGCCCTAAGGACCGTAAAATCACCCGCCGACTTCTGCCTGCCCCAAGTGAGGCAGCGAGGTCCCTGTTTGCAAAAGGGGGAAAAAAAAAAAAGACATGAGGGGTCCAAATTACCTTGTCACTTCTATGTCGCTGTGGCGCCAGCTCGGAAATGGTCCCAATGAATTAATTGCCTTTGGTCTCGGTCACAATGAGGGAGAGTTGCATTTGAAAGCAAACGCAGCGGCCAGGCCCCTTTCTCCCCTGCCCCCACTCCTTATTACCACCTTCCCAGCCCGGCAGAGCCCCCCCCCCCACCCCGACAACAACCCACTTCTTCCCCCTCCCCATTCCTCCATCATTTCAAGAAGAAGCCGGAAAGTGCGGAGAGCGCTGTCTACCCTCTCTCGTCCCTCAGAGGCTCGTTGAAAACATCCCATCCCGGGCTTTGGAGGCTGAGCGGAGAGTCCCCGAGGCCTGACCTCCCCCTGGAGGGAGCAGGGTGCCTGTCTGCCTGCTGCTCCGCTCCCGGGCCCTTGCTGGGCTGGAGGCAGGGGCTGCGGAGCCGTGCGGCTCGGGCGGTGGGCACACCTGCCTTTCCGAGCCGCTCAGGGCCGGGGGATGCTACGGCGGCCGCCTTCGGCTTCAAGGTGCGGGAAGCGAGCGGGGGGGGCAACGAGCAGACACTCCCGGAGCGGTATGTGTGTTTGTGTGTGTTGGGGCGGCAGGTAGCCTTCCAGCCAGAGTGAATAAGCACCCGTCAAATCCTTAACCGGTGCTGCATCCCGTTCTCCCTCCCCTCCCGCCCGGTCCCTCTTGGATGCCTCCCCAGCATCCTCAGTATACCCGGGCAGGCACAGAAACGGCAAATGAGGAGGGATGGGGGAAGAAGGGAGCTCATTGGAGAGGCGAGCGGGGAGCATCCCTCCCTGCCCGCCCGCCTCCGAGCATGTGTCTCCCCTTCGGGCTCCACACGCAGGGCCGTGCTCCGAGGCGGTGGCCGGCAGCCCCCGTGGCGGGGGGGATCACCCCAAGGGCAGCGGAGGCAGCGGCGGCCCCCAGGGCTCCCTGGCCTGCAGCGCCAGCGACCAGATGCGCCGCTACCGCACCGCCTTCACCCGCGAGCAGATCGCCCGGCTGGAGAAGGAGTTTTACCGGGAGAACTACGTGTCCAGGCCCCGGAGATGTGAACTGGCGGCTGCTCTAAATCTGCCAGAAACCACCATCAAGGTACACACAGCTCGGACATGTTTCCAATTAGCACGATATAAATCTATATGGCCAAACTTCCTTTCAAAACTCGGGAAAGCACTTTGCCAGCACAACCCTCCCTCTTCTCCCCGCCCTCCCTCCCCCCCCCCCCCCGCCCCTTTCCTGGCCCTGCCCGCACCCTGCAGCAAGTGGCAATGCGGGAGAGGGGACACGGCTCCCGGAGCCATTCCAGCCAGCACCTCCCTAGCAAATTATTTTTAATCCTTTTCTCAGTCCGGCACAAACCTCGCTCAGCTCTTGGGGGAGGGAAGAGGAAGCCAGTAGCAGCTCTTGTTTTGAACTCGCTTTGCTTTGCCTTTTCAAAAACATTTGCCCATGAAAATAAAAACAGTCAATAATCCCAGGTAGCTCTGGCCGCAAAACGACAGCAAGGAGGCAGAGCTGCCTGGCTTGCCGGGGGCCGGGGGGGTCAGCAGGACAAGCCCTGGCAAGAGGAAAGGAAAACAAGCACCCTAAAAGTGCTGCTCCACTGGGTCTCACTGTAGATTTATAGGGGCTTAACTGATCCCTCCGTACGTGATGACAACTCCCTCTGGGAGCGAGAGCTGGCGCCGGTCTCCGCTCGCCGGCAGACCCGCTCCCACCCGCACGGCTCCTGGGCAGGGACAGGGGTCGGTGCCGGCGGTCAGGCGAAGCGGGGCGGCGGCGGGTGACGGCTCTCGCCTCCCCTCTCTCCGCAGGTTTGGTTCCAGAACCGCAGGATGAAGGACAAGCGGCAGCGCCTGGCCATGACCTGGCCTCACCCGGCCGACCCGGCGTTCTATACCTACATGATGAGCCACGCGGCGGCCACCGGCAATTTGCCCTACCCCTTCCCGTCCCACCTGCCCCTGCCCTACTACTCCCACATGGGCATCGGAGCCACATCGGCCTCTGCCGCCACTCCCTTCAGTACCCCCCTGAGGCCGCTGGACACATTCAGGGTCCTTTCCCACCCCTACCCGAGACCAGAACTGCTGTGCGCCTTCAGGCACCCCTCTCTCTACCCTGCCCCAACTCATGGACTCAGCAGCGCCGGGGGCAACCCCTGCTCCTGCCTGGCTTGCCACAGCGGCCAGTCCAACGGGCTGGCGCAGAGACCCTCCGGATCAGACTTTACCTGTTCTGCCACAACCAGGACTGACTCTTTTCTCACTTTCACGCCCTCTGTGCTGAGCAAAGCCACCTCAGTTTCCATGGACCAGCGAGAAGAAGTACCTTTAACGAGATAAACCTTCGTCTCAGCGTTATTAAAAACTCGTCCCTTTCCCGGGCTTCTCTTCGAGTTAATGTACCTACAGTCGATGTTTATTTAATCCAGTTCTCTCCCCAGAAGTGGACACCTACGGGAAAAAAAAGACTAAAAATAGCTCAGTCTTGAAAGGATTTACATTCCAAGGGGAACAAAAGAAGAAAAAGAAGGAAAGAAATGACTAGCGATTTATCTCTGAGAAGCGTTTTAGGCACGGAAGAAGAAGAAAACCAACCCGAATGAAATAGACTCTGGTAATCTATAGAAATGAGCTGGGACTTTCTTTTCCATGGATAGACTTCTTACCAAGGGCTGGGGCCTCTGTGGGTCACAGCAACAAACCTTATGCACAAACTTAGGAGACGGAAAATCTGAAATACTTGAAAGAAACGTTATCTTGATAACGAAATGGCTTGTGCGCGTGAGGAAAGCACAGATGTAATCTACCAGAGTGTTCAGAAAATAAAAACAACGAGCAAGCAGCAAAACCGAAAGGTTTCTGGATTGCAACTCATCAGTATTATCCAGTTGTCTCTATAGAGAAAAACAATGCTTTACCATAAAGAAAAACTGTCATTCTGTACATTATTGTCGTCGTTTAATTGCATTCTTTACTCTCCCTTGTCTCCTTCGTTTTGAGCAGAAATCCAGCATTTCGTCTCCTCTTTCATTCCAACTTTTGTTTTTAAGAGGCAGGCCGGTATTAGTAGGGAAAAAATACGAGCTCCTGTCTCTTTATGGGTCAGAGCTATTTGTCCTTTAAATAACAATGTCCTATTATCAGTCGCTGAAATGTTCGCACACTGACGAAATTAGCAAGTGATGTATATGTAAGGCGGGTTTTTGAATATCGAATGTATAATGCTCTGTGAGCAGAGACCCCGTGCCAAACGCTAACAAGGCGCCAAGGGAAGAGATTAGGTGACAAGGAGCACAACTCCTTCAGACAATCACCAGTCCGTAAATTGGAGCAAAGGCGATTTCCCTTCCTTTGTACTTCAGCCTTCAGTCCTCCCATTGACTTTTCTTTGCTGCATCTTCTTATCTTTTTTTTTTTTTTTAATTATTTAATTCATTTGTTGGGTTTTGTGTCCTTCCCCACCCTTAATTTTGCATTTCTATGTGTCCTTCACACTGGTCCCTCTTCCTTCTTGAGGAGTAGTTCTTCCACAAGTCCCCCCACCCCCCTCCCCCGCCTTCTTTTTCAGGTATTTCGGAAGGAAGCAGCATCATTGCTTTTGCTTGGATTTCTGTCAACCCAAAATTTAAAAAACACGGACACCCGGCTGGGTAGTAGTTTCTTCCAAAACGGGAATTGTTTATTTCAATCTATTTCAAAATAGCCCGAAGAATACACTGCCACAATTTGTTACCATGCCGGAATAAAACTTAATAATAAAAACAATAAGAACACCAACAACGATGATAAAAACAGACACATTTTAAAAGCATATCACCCATATTTTTATTGTGCTTGTTTAAAAAAAGAAAGTAAAAGTGTTGCTTAAGACTAATTTCCCCTTTGTGCAGTTTCTAATAGTTACAGTTCAACAAGCAGGAAAATAAATGCTGGACAGAACAAAGACGTGTTGACACCTCCGCTATCTACTTTGTGTTAAATTGCTGAGGATCCTCTGGTTTATTGTCACACGGGAGACGTTTTGTCCTCAGGACAGGAGTGAATAGCAGCGTTTCCCTGTAGAGGATGGAGAGCAGGGAAGAGACACGAGCGTGCCAGGATGTATTTTTCCAATTAAAAAAAATTTGTTTATTAGGGCTTTAAAAAAACTGATCCAAAGTCACCATCTTTAAATCATTAAGGGCAGATTGTTCCGTCTTTTCTGAATGAGATGTCCTCATGGACATGGAAACCGATGTCCCTTTTTGGACACTCACAAATAGATTCTCCCCCCCCATCGCCCCGGAAATAACAATTGTAAACAGCGTCCAAGGGCAGCGCCGAACAACATCCGAGCTTTGCAAGCCTTTCCCCTCCTTACTTTGTCTTTTATCAGACAGAAGAAGAACCAGTCCGACAAACCGGGAGCTGCGGGGCGAATGCCTGACACAATCCCCCCATGGCGACCCCAGGGGAAGGGAGCCCTGAAGAGGCCGGGGGGCAGCTGAGCGCTGCCCAGCAGAAACGGGGGGTCCTAGATGGCCCACGACCCGCTCTTCCCCGGCCAAGTGGAGGCACCTCCCAGGCCACGATCGCAGGGCAGGATCCGGCCAGGGCTGCTGCCGTCCGTCGTCTGCGGAACGACCGCGGCACCAGTTTGCTCTTGCAAAACGCCTGGTTCACAAAATACCACCGGCTAGAGCGCAGGGCAATATATGTAATTTTTTAAAAAAATACATGTATTTTATATATGTAGGTGTGTGTGAGAAAGAGAATATTTAACCTGCTGCGTACCACTTCCACTCGTAAAGGGGACATCCCCCCTTAATGAGCGAGCAGCAGGGACGCAGAGGCCGGGAGCGTGGGACGCGGCTCCCCTCAGTCGGCACGGTCCCCGCTCTCCCCCGCTGCTCCGGGCGGCCATTGCCGCCCTCCCAACCGCCCGTTCTTGGAGGATACTGCGGCAAAGGGTGGCCGTGAATTTCTCCGTGGCTCGCTCATAAGGCAGAGATTGCCTGCGACAGGTAAATAGGCTGCGGGTCGCACTAATGCCAAGAGTATTTTCAGTTAATAGGGGAGGGAAAATGAGGTGTCTGGAGCGATATTGGAAAGTACAAGATCGATGATCCGTCCTCGTGTCCAATCAGCAGCCTTTAATTGACTGTATTTTCTAGGTAATTGAGCCGCTGTGCTCCTAAATTGAAGTGGAAGATATAACAATACATCTCACTGGGAGGAATTACTCATTACTTCATAATGAAATTTTCCTTTTGCTGCTTGGGGCAGGTGCCGTTAACGCCTTCGCCACCGGTGGGGGTACCAGCGGCCCCACGCAGGATGCCGGCTCCGGGCACGCGTGGGGAATCGCCGGCGGCCGGGACAGACACAGGGCACCCAGCCGGCAGCAGGCTCTGCCTCTGGCCCCGAGCCTCTGTCACCAGGCAGGCAGGTTTCCCTCGCCTCGCCCTGGCCGGGGATGAGACCCTTCGAGGAATTAAGGTGAAGCCCGGGCCGGGGCCCCGCGGGGAATTGCCCTCGCCGCTGCTGTGCAGGCAGCGCTGCCACCGGGGAGCCGCTGCTGGGCACCCGCTCCCTGGGCACCCGCTCCCTGGGCACCAGCGGGCGCGGAGCTGTCTTCGGGGCACCCCATGTGCCACATCGGCTCCGCTTCCCAGCCAGCAAAATTCGGCTCCGAAAGGCCTTCCCCGCCTTGTTAGCGTTTGATTGATTGCCTTATTAAAGCGTGTTCTTGTAAGTGTGACGGAGCTGATTGCACTGCATATGTTTGGGATAATGCTCATTTTAAACAACTGAATAATAATACTACTAATAAAAAAAGGACCAGAAGAGGAAGAAGATGAGCTCTAGAGAACGGGTTAAGCCTAAACGATCCCGGGCTGCAATGCCGTAACTCGCACATTAAATTGCTCCGTTACTATCAAATCACTCAGCCCTTTTCGGCTCTATTCAGACCATCTTTGTTGTGTTTTATGTATCACCTCCTGTACCATTCAGCGAGATAGCAC
Organism: Nyctibius grandis; assembly: GCF_013368605.1. Taxonomy (NCBI): domain Eukaryota; kingdom Metazoa; phylum Chordata; class Aves; order Nyctibiiformes; family Nyctibiidae; genus Nyctibius; species Nyctibius grandis. The sequence continues at coordinate 20,560,436 of NC_090664.1, read as the reverse complement.
CGAGACTGCCGCTTACTTTCCCGTCTCAGGCTATACGTTTTTATTAAGGTTCTGTGATTAAACTGGATCGGATCTGTTTTCCCCGCATAATTCTCTACTCCAGCGGCCAAACCATTAGAAAATCGTCTTTCCATATTTCACATTTTCACGTTGTTAGGTCGTTTGCCGGCACCTGCAGAAAGGCATGCGGCTCCTTTAGCTCTTGGCTTGTATATCTGAAGGATCCTTTTGTTTTCCATTATTCTCCTGCTCGCTTGGCTACTTTATTTCACTACTGAGTTTAACCCCTGAAAACACCCTCCGCCATATGTCACCCCAAGGCCTGCTGTCCTGCCACTTACAATAGTGTCACCCTGGGGTAAAGCCAACCTCAGGATGAGCTGGAGTCTCGTTAACAAAAATGGCTTCATTTAGGCGCATCAGGTTCCTGGGCGGGTGTCAAGGGGGAGGGAAACCAGTCCCATGTCCTTTTGCTGCGTCCTTCACCCCAGAGCCCCTCGTTTGTTGCCTGCTCCCCTCCAGATCTTCTCGCTGTTGGTTTTGTAAGGAGGGAGGGTCCCGTCCCCGCTCCACACCCGCGGATGGGCTGACTGCCGTGAGGGTCCGGAGAGCTGGGGTCAGCGAAGGGCTGCCATTAGGGTAGATCCCCTCCAAACTGGTCCTTGTCTTTCGAAAGTTTTTCTTCTTCTTTCTCTCTCTTTTTAAGTAGGGACATGAAGAGATCGCTAGTTCAGGATCTTCAAACAAGAAAACAAATAAATCACAACCTTTGGCCTCCAATTCACTGTTTTCTTTTTTGTTTTAATCAGTTAAACAGAGTATACCTACGACCAAGAACGTAGCGCAGGTTTACACTAATATTTACAAACTTCATTTTAAAGAATCTCCATCGGTGTATTGCACGCGCATATACACACAAAGCGAGCACACAAAGTGATTTTTTTCCCTGCTGCCCTCTGCAAAGAAGTGCTTGGGACTTCAGAGACAGAAATTGCCACTTAAGAATATCACATGAAAGTATTAAGTAATTATTTAAAACAAGGCTGTTTAGAAAAATATTTGTATTTATTGCAGCTGCTCGATTGGCCTCGTTAAAGCTGAAGAGCATTTAAATTGTGTTACAGTCTCATTTAAATCCAGTTTCGTTCCAGCAGGCTGCAGACCCTGAATAGAACCAATCACTCCATAATGATGATGAATGAGAAATTAATTCAGATACAAGCAAGACAATTTAGGCCTTCATCTGTTTAAATAGCCTTCCAAGATTATTCGCAATTGCAGGTCACAGATTTAATCAATTGTCCAATCTTGTGAAAGTCATATCCTTGCATCTTCATCGAGATTATTTATAGCGCTGCGAAGCCCAGTGAAAGGTATACGCTCTTAACAGGAACAATTACTTAAAGCGAAGCGTTTGCAAAATGAAAACCAAATGCCTCCGTGGGCAGTAAATGATCAAACGCCTCCTCGCTCTCTCGGCACATCCTCCCCGGCCTGAGAAAGGGAGCGGAGCTGCAGGTGGGGAGTAAAGGGGACCATTGCCAAACTCCATCCCTGCCGTGTCGGCTGCTACGCGCGGCAGCGAAACCACCCGCGTCAGACACCGCTCTTTCGTGAGCCACCCATCCCCATCCCCGCGGAGCCGTGCTTTGCTCCCGAGAGCGATGCCTGCGGAAAGGACGCGCCAAAAAGCAGCTTTTAACTGCGCAGTAACACGCAAACCGCGCTGCTGCTCGGCCTGGGGATGCCAACCCCGGCTGCGGGGAGGGCTGTGGTTTTCTGCCTTTGACAGCGTGTTCGAGACATATATATGTACATATATATGTGCCACCGACTCTGCTTTTGCCTGAGCCCTGCCCTTCCCACAGCCCAGCCTAGCACACTACCGACCTCTCCCCAGGCCGGGGGAGCCGCGGCGCGGTGCCCGCCTGGCTGGGGAAGGAGCCGGCGGAGCATTCCCGCGCCTCGCCTGGAAGCGCCAGCTCTTCCCTCGGGCTTGGGCCAGCCGCACCTGGAAAAGCCCGAGGTGGCGAAGAATTCAGGGTTCTCCGAAAGTTGAAGCAGGCCGTTTGGTAACTGGGAGAATTGTTGCGTTTCTCGAAGAAGAGATGCAAAGTAGGGGAGAGACCGGGTTTACTCGTCAGTGTCCCAGTGTGTAATCGCCTCGTCCCTCTCCCCACCCCTTCTCCAAACACAGACCTATTTACCTGAAGCCCTGACCTGCCCCCTGGCCCCGGGACGCTGCCTGGAAGGGACGTTTCAGGCTCCTGCCCAAACTCGAGAGGTGATCCCGGGCTCCGAGAAACACCTGCTGCCCCAAAGAGGCTCAGCGCAATGCACAGGCAAGGCAGCCCGAAGGGAGCGCCTGGGGTGTGTTAGGGATAGGGCCAGGCCCCGCGTCCCTTGTCGACGGGAGCCTGAGGGTGGGACGCCCGAGCACCCGTGGGCAGCGCGGGTCCGCCAGCCTCGTCTGACTCCTGGGGCCGAGGAGTCATCGGAGACCCCCTGGGAGCCACCAAAGTTTGGCCGCAGAGAGGGCTGGTCACGCTGCCCGCGGGGAGGTGGGTTTCCCGGGTGGGAGTGTGCGAGGGTCAGCGGTGACACGTCTTCACGGGGAGGCGGGAGCCCCGCGTCTATGCAGTTCTCCCCGACCTCACAGGGGAGCGTGGGGCGCACCCACCCAAGGGCACTGCTGGGGCGGGGAAACGCGAGGGTTTCGGGCAGCGGACCGGACCGGAGGAGTCGTGCGGGTGCGTGGGTGTGTAACGCGTGGGTGTGTGTCCCTGCTCCCCCTTTCGCCGCCTGACAAGGGAACCCGGAGCAACGCCGGTGCCTAAAACAAAAGCCTGATTAGAGGACGCCCGGAGCTCCGAGGAGCCAGTCTCAGCAGTGGACTTTGATGTATTGCAGTCCAATTAGTGCCTTTAATTGGTGTCCCCTGGGACAGGCAACCCGGGAGCGGGGACAGCGAGCGCTCTGCCCACTTGCAAGGTAACAAATAAATGATCCGACCGGACGGCACGAATCCCGCATCCCGCCAAGCAGGAGCGGGGAAATGGCCTCGCAAACCTGAGACCAACTGCTTGCAAACCGTCCCGCGGAGCTCCGTGCCCACGGGCCCCCGCGTGCCCAGGCAAGGAGGGGCGCGGGTGTAGCTGCTCCCGCAGCACCCGCGATCAAACTCCTCTCTCGCTGCGGGGGGCGGGGGGGGGGGGGCGGTCATCAGCGTGGAAACGACACTGCTTAAAACATACCGCACGTTCCTTCCGATTTGGCTAATGAAGGTCGCCTGTTAAGCGTAATTTTAGAGGTTAAATGAGGCTGACTGCAGATTTAAAGACGCTTGATAAAACGTCTTATTTAAATGACAGATGCTGTATATATAGATGCCATTACAGCGATCCAGATTTACCTTGGGGGAGGAGGAAAGACAACAAATACACAAACAGGCAGGGAGGAAAAAGCGCCGCCAATTTATTTCAAACCAAAAACGCTGGGTCGAAAAATAAATTGATCGCTTCATCCATCAAAACTACAAAATACATTTCTGAGATCAGAAGTCGCTCGGAAAGAGAGAGAGGCGGGGCGGGGGGGGGGGGGGGTGGGGTGGGGAAAGTTCGTACTTGACAAGAACCCTCAAAAGGGGCATGCTAGGAAAAAAGGGAATAAAAGACAGCTGTCACTGGAAGCTCACCTTGACACAATTCTGGTTTTCTTTTCTTTCTTCTTTTCTTTTTTCTTTTTCCTCGGGTAGTCGTACAGCGCTTTAAGAAAAAAAATCACCTGAAGACAGAGGAAGATGAGATTTTTTTAATTAACAAGGAAGTAAATTTGGCAGAACGGAAAGCGATTCTGGCTTCTCAAACCCGCTGTTAATGGAGGCGTCTCTGGGGAAGGCGAGCAGTTCGAGGTTGTCTCAGCAGCCATCAATCCCTGGTACCCGGGTACACCTCGAAACTCAGTCACCAGACTTTTTACGGGAAAGCATCTCTGATCGATATTTGTAAGCTGAACCGTTTTATTTGCTCTTTTGCATTTGCCTTTTCAGCGTTAAAATATTGTCATTTTGCCACATTCTTCCCGAGCAACAATACAGTGTTCCTTTGGGGGCATCTTTTACGTCCAGTCCCCAGAACCTAGGTCCTATATCTATGTCATGCATTGCCACCAAAAGTCACAGCCTGAAAATGCCACTTCCCCACTCGATAGAAAGACCTTAATTTGCACCGGGATGCGTGCTCTCAGTTTCTTATCCAAGAGAAAAGACCCTAACAGTCTGTTCCGCCTGTTGTCCCAGTAGCTTGATTTCACCTTGCTAAATTTTCATTAAAAAACTTCTACACTTTCTACCTTGCCTGCCTGGGACCAAATTCTGACGCTCCTAACTCATCCCAAAATGCATTTTTGCCTACTTAGGGGAAGTTTGCTTACTGCTATTGCAGTGCAGGATCAAAGATGAATTACAGAGCAAATAAAGCAACTGCTATTACTAGATCCACATGATTAATGTGTGGCCTTGTACTCCCACAGACTGTTAAACACTCCTGGGAATTAGCCTACAATTATTCTAACGTTTACTCGAGCCTGTGTACTTTGTGGAGGGAAGTTTTCTCTAATGTGGAGATACTGAGTCATAGGTTCCAAAACTACTTTCCACAAATGACCTGACCTGAAGTAAAATTTAATCCAAACTAAAAAGATCTGATTTACTAAACCTTCAGCTAGAAAGAAGCACAGACTTGCCTCCTCTGACAACTACAAATTAAGGAGAATCATACAGAAAAGAGAAGAGAAAAAAAAAAGGAAGGGGGGAAAACCCTAGCTTTGTCAATGTTTATGCTCTCCTCACAGCCAGCTGACATGTGGACTGGGATCTACTCCAGAAGCAGCAGAGCACTCAGCCAGTTGACAGGGTTTGGTTTGGCTTCAAATGATGTTCCTAACCTGTTCCTGGCTCAGGGGTGATGTGGATTTGGACAAGTGGACAAGCCTGAGTGTCTCAGCTGTTCTCAGCCCTGAGCAGTGCCCATTAACACTGGCTCACAAGGTAGAAGAACATAGAGGGTGCATGATCCCATACCGCTCACCCTCTGCTTTGGCAATCATAGCTTCTGTCCTGAAACTCTGCATGTCGTTTGGGTCACAAAGGCAGGTTTTTACAACAGAGCTGTACCGCAGCACTGAGCAGCTAAATCCGGCATTTCTGGTAAGGAGGCAGTTACTCATCATTTATTTAGCCCATTTAATTTAATGTAACCTCAGATCATGACACTAGGTCCTCCAAGAAAAAAAGGCAGTAGCATCACTAATTACACATCCTTTTTGATGTCAGTAGGGCAACTGACACCCATGTCTCTGACACACCTACTGATTTTTGTATTGTAGCATATTCCATTTGGCCACTTGTATCTCAAGGACTGTGCTCAAGCTTTGTAAGATAATAGTGCAAGACAGACAGGAAAAAGGGCAACACGACCTCCATTTTCCAATGCTGTTCCACATAGGAAAAGCTATATTCACCAGTGGGAGTTTGGTTTGGGATCTCTAGATCCAGATGTACAGGAATCAGAGATGCTGATACTAACTGTGCTGGCTCTCAGTGCTGCTCTCCCTGTCATTGTCCCAGAGGGTATTCCCCAAACCAGCATTCCCCAGCCAAACCAAATGAACACCACATAGGGGCAGCCACCTGAATGATCAGCCACATCATGCAATTTTATCATATTCAGAATCTGATGCGATTCTTAGAACCAATGCAAATTTTATACTTAGTTTGTCTTCAGTGCCAGCCTCCCTCTTAGGCAAAAGAAAGATACTCCCAAGGTCTGACTTCAAACTTCTCAATACCCAGGTAGGCAGTTAGGGTGACACTTCTACACCGTGATGCACAGCTTCATGGTGATATGGCAGCATCATATCATTGGTATATAACTCCACCAAGGGCAAAACCATCTACCCTGATAGCCCCAGTTACTTTTTTATGCAGGAGCATAATTCTCACAACAGCTTTTCCTTGAAAAAACAGTTGTAAAGTTGAGCATCTGTGTGCATGTCGTTTCAGTTTGTTGTAACCACCCCTTCAGCAAGGGATGTTACTTGATGTCTACTGTAATTTGCCACACCAGTAGAAATTAAAGAGTTGCTGTTATCCCATCATATTGATGCTTTTTTCAGTAAGTCTCCAAGAAGTTACCTCCAAGACTCGTTAACATTTTCCTTTGTAATTTGGTAGTTTAACTCTAGAAGAACCTACAACTTGATCTGTACCTCACAGACCATTAGATTTTTCCCAGCTAATTTTTACTGAGTCAAATATGATATACTTGACAGCAAAATATTTTTGAAACACGTGCCTGATGTGACCTGACATATCAGTTCATGGAGAATCTTGGTAGTATATGCCAACCATGATTCACTTCATGGTTGTGAAAAAAAAAAGAAACCTCCCAGTTTTCTTTATTTCTAATACAAATGTTCAGCAATTTATCCTTCTGTTCTTCTTGGCTAAATTACTGAACTTTTATTATCCAATATTTTCCATGAAAGAAGTTTACATACTGTAGTAAAGTACCTCTCTGTCTTCACTCTGACAGCCTAAGCAAATGAAATTGTGTGACCTGTCCGTGTGAGACACTCTCTCCAGTTATTGAGTTCTGAGTGAGGCTTTCTCTTACACTATCTCCGATTTTACAGACTCCTTTCTCAAAGCATGGAAGCCATAACTACCCACACATTGTGAGCGTATTTAGGATTTGTTCCAGCAGCAGTCTGTCCTTATATTTCTATTTAATATTTCCTGTACAGGCAACCAAGATCTTCAGTAGCCCCACTGCAGTTCTGCAGCACTGCAATGGGACTGCACATTCACACATTTCACTATAACACTGCTTTTTTCCACCTCTGTCTTCTAGGACACATTCCTCAGTCTGTAAGGACAGCTCGCATCCATTCTTCCTAAATGTCTTATTTTATATTTTGCAATATTTAGAATCTCTTTGTTTGTCAGATCAAATTTCTCTGTGACATTCATGCACCTCAGCTGCAGGACTGCCCTCTTACCTAGAAGAACAGATTTACTGGAGAAAAAAAAGGGACTGTAGCCCCCTGATATCTCTGCCCTGTGCACCGTCTTCTTTTCACAGACGTGGTAACAGCTACGTAGGTATGCAGATGCTACATGCACAATGTGGCACATGCATCCTTAACACAAGTTTGATCAACATTGGTTATGTACATACTTCTGACTACCTGATTACACCAGCCAGTAGTGCTGAACATACCAGTCTGTGCAGAACCTCCGTAACTGTAATCCCATTTCATGATGATGTCTATACCAAAAACTCTTTTTTTGTGTTCTTTAAATCAGCCAATTCTTAACTTGCTTAAAGTAGTCTCTGACACCTACTGATTAGGGATGCTGTATAATATAGGGATACTCTAACATGTTAAGATTAGAATGTCGTGGGGTAACTTCCTTAAGCCTAGTCTGAGACATTTATAAACTAAACCCATAATCTCACCAAAATATATCAAATGTGCAGTGCCAAGACCTATTTTTCGTACAACTATGTTGATTGACATAACTTACATTCCTCTCCTGAATTCTTTATTAAATTCATCCCATGTCAGTTTTTGCCGTTATTTTCTTTTACATTGATGCCATGCTAATCAGCCCACAGTTACTGGGTCACCTCCTTCTTTCCTTCTGAGTAGAAGCGCAACTTTATCTCTTTTGAAATTTCACCAGTATTCCAAGATTTCTTGCAAAAAACCATCAGAGTTCTCCTCAGTCACTTCTTGAAAGACTTTGCAAACCCACTGATTATTATTATTTCTCTATCCTACTAGGCATTGTTTAATATCCTCTTTACTTAATAATCTGATTAAAAGTACTTAATCTTCCTTTCTTGTTAAGATCACATCACCCTGCTTTCCAAATGCAGATTAAAACACTGATTTACCACTTCCAGCTAGTATTAGATCCAGATTGTTGAGAGGATTTCTTTTGTTTTTGGCGTACTTTAGAATTTTTTCTTACTGCTTTTTACCCCTGGATTTTTCCTACTGCTTTTTACCCCTTTTACTGCTTATTACCCTTGGATTTTTCCTGTTGTCTTTAGCTTCCCTTGTCAACTTCTGCATTTTATAATATTTAATGTACACTAAATGCTATGTGATACAGCTCCCTCTGCGTGTTGTATGATGATCTTTTTACTTCAGATATTCGCCTCCATTTCACTCTCTCCCAGGACTGTTCTGAAGTTAAGAAGCTGCCCTCCATGTAGATATTGCTCATATGCAATGTAATTTCCGGTCTCTAGCCACCCACCAGTTTCCAATCTAAAAATTAGTTCATCATAACAAGGTCCAAAAAATAGTTTTTCCCATGCTGGACAACATGCCTTTCAAGTTGGAGAAATATCCATAATTTTTAGAAACTATCAGTGATGGTTTACTGCTAGCTGCATGAGATAAAGTAGCACACATGCGGAACTGAGTTTGTCCAGATGCTACTATTCTTATTCCTAGATATTGCAGACAAATGTTTAAGAGGTAATTCATCCCATTTTCGAGTTTGATTTGATGGTTTGTGACACATCCCAGTCAGCATCCCTGGTCTTTGTTAGTTGGTACATCAATCCATATGCTTTTGAGACCTTTTAGTTGTGAGTTATAATTACCAAGTTGGTCTTCCCTCCTTCTGTTCACTGCTTTTATTTACTCTATCTGCTTATCCAGGTTATAATCTGAATGTGGTGCTCTGTTCACATGACTCATCCCACCAGGTGCTAGTGATCCTGACTATATCCTTTCGCTAATAAGACTTCCCTGTTCCCTAGACTGCATTATCCACACACCCTACCACTGTTGTCGAAGAATCCAAGACATTAATTTTCTTCACATTCTTTGTTACATTGGTTCAAAGTTTGCTGTTTATTGTACCATATTTGCAGCTGGAACCTTGTTTGTGTCTTCAGCTGTCTTCCCTGGAGTCATTGTACTAACACCCTCCTCCTGTTCTAGCTAATTCCCAGCCACTCCCTTATCCATGAACAAGACCCACTACTCATACAGCTTCTCTCCTATTAGTACGTGTCTCATTCTTCCACTGAAGAAAAAGTTCAGCTTCAGACCAGAAGCAAAGTCCTGAGGACACTTCAGATTTTCTGCTCTTTGTAATAGTAAGAGTGGAAGGATGTCCGAAACGTTTGTATGGATATTCACCTAGCCATTCCTCTTGCTTCCTTCTCAAAACCCCAAAATCTCTCTTTAACCCTCTGCCACTAGTTGTAGTGAGTTTCAGAGTGGACACTTCCAGGATGATTTCAAAAACTTGACTGCTTATATAGTGCATTGATTCTCATTTTTTTAACATAATCATTTTGGTCACTTCAATGTCTTTTTGGCTTTTTGCAGCCTGACTGGTATTCGATTGTGACTTTTTAATCTCTGCACCCTGTTTAAGCCCATGCTTTGGAAAGCGTACGGCACTAAGTATTTGGTTTAGCAAAGGATAGCTACAGCCCCATAGCCCTTAGTCAATAGCTTAGGGATTTGTTGATCTCAGTCTATTTCAGTTCAGTCCTTTTCTGACAACTTTTACATTCCCCAAAGCTTTCAGTCATCTCATATCATTCTGTGCCACCATGGAGGCCTTTAGTGCTACACTCAGTGATGACAAATTAGAAATGAAGGTACATGGATGCATTAAAGCAAATCTTAAATTGTGTCTTTGAATCTGAATAGTTCTTCTAGTACTTTTCTGAATCTTTTCCCAATTTGTCTGCAACCTTTCAAAAGTGAAGATTGTATTCTGGTGATGGACTTATGCTACCTATAATTTAAAAAACTCTCTGTGCTTGCTACCTCCATTTGAATTACCTCTATGAGCTACCACACCACCTGGGGAATTCATGGTCAGTGATTGTCAGTCCTTCAGAGGTTTCAACCCTTTCAACCACAGGCTGCCCAAGATCCACATCCTGTGATAAAGTCAAATGTGGGATCAGATGTGGGGTCATTTACCATGTGATCCAGGTAATTCAGTCAAAGTGACATGTCTTTAAAATATATTTATGTTCAAAGAAATTCACATTCTTTTCCCGCCGTTTCACCCCTAAAAATACTGATAAAATTAATGAGTAGTGGTGATCCATAGGAGAACTGCTGGAGGAGCTGTGACAGTTCTCCCTTAGGTGAGGACTGTCTCCTCTGCTGGTCTATTAGTTATCTGGTTTTCAACCCATTTAATATGTGTTACACTCAAATAGCTTTACTTTTTATATCAGAATCTGGATTAAAACAAAAGGCATTCAGAGTCTGATAGAAATGCAGATATCTTTGCCAACCAAATATATTATCATTAAAAAAAAGGCAGATCCTATTAACAGAATTCTTCTCTAAAAAAGCAGACAAAGAAAAAAGCACTTTTAGTGACAATTAGTTTTGTTGCCATCTTCTCATTCTTTGTTTGTTGCATCTTACATTACTTTTTCTATGGCTCTGCCTGGGAGCAACTATTAATTTTAACATTGGTATGCTGATTTTTTTCCACGCTCTTTGAAACTGCCTCAGAATTATAAGATTTGCTACACGCCTTTAATATACCCCATATTCTTCAATGTCCCATGGCATTCTTTGAAAGGAAGTCTAGAATTCAATTCCATAGATAGGGTATCTACTCAATTTGATCATCTGCATTTGCAGACTGCTCTTCAATCAAGCACACTTGGGACTTTTATTCCACTATTTATAACACTTCTGTCTGTTAGCAGACAGGCCAGAACAGCTTTGCCAAATGGACTCATTTTGATCTTGCTATTTGAAGTGTGCAGAGCTTTGAATTTTAACCTTGGGCACAGCGCTTGCTGTGATTATGCTGTATTCAGCTCCACTATCTATTTGGAATTCACTTTTTATCCATTTCTTTCCGGTGTCAGAAGCCAATCTACTACAGAATACAGCAGTGTTGATCTAATTAAGAGACTTAGTAAAACCTTTGTTTCATTAACAGAGCTTCATCCTCCAGCTGCATTTTGCTATCGGAGACCAGCGCCAACACCTTTGCATTGTGTCAGTTCTCTCCAGGGTTATTGCAAACAACCCAGTCTCTACACCGTGCTTCCTCTTGCAGTCTCACATTGAGTTTGGGCATGTGTTTTCAATTGTACGCTTCATTCTTTCAGCACTTATTAGATACTTGGATTAAGAAAACATGCTTTCTGCTGTGTTTCAAATACCTTTGCAACTTTGAATTTGTCTCTCACATTAAAGTTGCGGTGGCCTAGTTATCCTTTATTTTGTCACAGATACAGTTTTGTTTAGTCTGTTAGTCTGTTAACATTCATGTGATTTGGCTTTACAACACGGACTGATGACTTAATGGGACAATCATTTCAACAAGGAGGTACTTTCTGCTAAACAGAATTTACTTCTTTAAAAGAGCTGGTTTTGCATGGGTTTTCTTTTTGCTGCTTCATGTAATACATCCAATTCCTCTTGCATTTACCTTCTTCACTTTAAAAATTTGTGCTAAACTTTTCCATACATTTCATTGTTCATTAGTTTTGCATTCTTCCGCTATCGTCTTTTCAGTAACACAATATTGCAGGTAAGAGCATACTACTGTCTCTCTCTCATGCTGTAGTATTTCCTTTTATCCATTAAAAAGCTCTGTTCAGCAATTGCCTAACCCCAGAAACATTTTATTTGGCTGCTGCCAGACTACAACCACTAATGTAAACAGGATCGAGGGAACAAGGGCTAGGAACTAGGGATCCCAAACAGCTTGAGAGACTAGCTTGTACACAACTGACTTTTCTTTTTTTTCCAAAGGAAACCCTCATGCGCAGGCAGAAAGGGTGTATGGTGTGATCCAGTTGGGGATCCAACGGGGAGACGCAACTGCACAGCTGCCTCATCCTGGGATGCAGACTCTGCTGCAGGTTGATGGTTGGACTTGATGATCTTAAAGGTCCTTTCCAACCAAAACGATTCTATGATTCTATGATTCTGTGTCTGTGCTTGTGCCTGCTCCTCTCTGCTCTTGGAGAGGGAGTCCTGGTGCCTAATGCCAGCTTCTGGATTCACTGCTGGGACCTGCGGTACTTCTGGAGCTCCTGCTACCTTTTTTACAGTGGCTTTATTATGCAAAGAGTATTTGTGGCAAAGCACATGATACTAAACCTCCCTGTTCTGTCAGATGCTTGAGGGAGGATTTTTAAAATTGTAGTGAGGAAGTACGTGCCTTGCAACTGCTCTTACGCTTTTCTCAGTAGATACATACTTTAGAATTTAGTCATGATTTTTTCATCCTAATCAGATTCAGTTCTGTGCAATATTAATTCATCTCCCTTGAAGAGGCATTGAGTTTGTAGTCCAAATTTCCAGGTCTAGAACAACTTTCTTCTTGTTTCTGACAACATTTGCATTTTAAATGGTTTGCTTTTAATAGCCTGTCTGCAAACCTCAGCATTATATATAATACATTCTGAAGTATTATTGATAAATGCACTAGCTTCTGGATCATCCCTGGAGCTTGCACAGAAATGGCAGCAGCAAACAATTTTTTAAAAAGTTGGATAAAACAGAATTTATAAGTACAACATCTCCCTCTGCAGACACAAGCCTTCTGTAAGGGTAATTAATGACTGTTGTTAATAGCAAGACCTAATTTATAAAGGAGTCAACTTAAGACAATAATGAGGAAATGAGATAAATAATCAGCTGAAACAATAAAGATCAGTTATGACATAATTGCAGAACAGCATTCATGGGCTCAGGAGATCTAGTGCCTTTCTCTTCATTAATCAGAGTAAATATAACATTACAGATGTTACTTATCCAAAGACTGTTGTGTGTGCATATGAGCGTACACAGCACGTCTCCGAGAGCAGATGCCAAATGGAGTATATGTAGCTTTCCTATTATCATCTATGTATAGAAGAGACACTGATTTTTTTTTAATAGTAGAATTCATAAGAACTTAAAAGTTCAGAAAAACTATTTTTAAGCTAATATATAGCTTTGGTGGATACAATAAAACACAGCTTTTATGTTTCAAGTGTTGAGGAAGAACATCTGCATTTCCCAAAATCTCCCCCAAAAGACAAATTAAACCAGAAAGTATTACTGTAACTAGGTTCTGTAACCTTGTGGCACTCCCACTTGGGGAAACTCTGTAAGGTATTACCTGGAAATTATGCAGTCCAGCCTGGAGACACCTAAGCAATGTAATACTTGCCTGCAGTAATGGAGTGAGAAGCGTTCCACTACTCATAACTCAATGTCTTGCCATCTCTGTATATGCCAATAAAACCCCAAACATGTTTACCTCTAGACTGTGAGTGGTTAACTGACTTCAGACTTTACAAGTAACCATCAGCTGTAGCATCTCCTTGACAGATCGGCCCTGCCTCCTTGAACGAGTCTAGTGGAAACAGTGGCTCTCCTTGCAGGTGCAGCCCCTCTTCACAACTTCCTGCACTTCACTTCATGGTTGAGCATGTTTCTCTGAATACCTTTTATATGGAATTTCAGCTTGGTCTCATAATTTTGCAGGCAGCTGAGTTAAAGTCTTCTCTGTCCCCTCCTATTTAGTACAAGGGGTCTTTAACCAGTTGTGCGCCATAGGACTAGCTGAAAAAGGTGCAATGGGCACCACACAGGCAAACCCAACCATTCCACATTATTTGCTCCCACTTTTGAGATCCTTGTCCCAGCCCAAAGCTTAAGCTCAGGAAAAAATTTTCGTCTCTTATTGGATGTCAAGTTGCTGGTCCACAGGTCAAATTTTCTTACAGGTAGTACTAATACATATTTTCTAAGGAGCAGAGATCTGCTACATATTCCCCCTTCCCCGACTTACTTTTTCTCACTAGCTCCTTGCTGAAATATGTGGTCACTGATGTGAAACAGAGAATCTGCCAGTGCATGATACTCTCTAGCCATATGTTTTGTTACAGGCTGGGCTGATAACCCTGTCTGTTGGTGTGGTTGCCTGATATTTCCCATGATATGATCTTTCTTGGAGTAACTTTCAACTTTGCGAAACACCATAGACATTTTCTTTGCTAGGTGTACACTTCATGGTGAATTTATATATATATACACACATATATTTATGCAGGAAATAAACTGTCACTTCTAAGAAGGAATATGGAGAAAAACATGGTGTTCTTCCCATGCTAAAAATTTCTGCTGACATTTTATTTGGAAAAACATAGTTCATTTCTCCCCTATCTTGAAATCTGGCAGCTTTTATTTATTTGTGGACTTTACTCAAGGATGCGCTTTTTACCATCCCTTTGAGACACTCCCCAAACTTGCCATCATGCAAGTCTTTGAAAAATTATGGCTCTCGAGAGCTCTGTAGAAGTATTTTAAGTCTGAGTGGGCTACAAAGCCATCATCTCTCTTGTGTTCTCAGTCTTTGACCCACTGAATCATGACTTCTTCCCTGGACAATGACACAAGAAAGTGCCTCTACCCCAGAACATTCCACAGCTTGTGCATGAGGACACTAGCATGAGAAATATCAGATAGGGGGTGTAAATCCTATTAAGGGAGGTAAAGCACAAGCACCTGTATAGATACGTACGCATATATACATATGAAAGTAGACAGTTCTTTTTCAGCTAAATTTTGAAATGAACTACATCATTTTAGGTAGAGCCAGATCCTGTAGGTGATGGCAGAATACATCTGCAACGCTTTCATGACTGAGCCTCTTGGAGGATGTGGGGATCGACAGAGTTTCTAGTTCCTGTTCTAGCACAGGAGTCAGATATGTGATGAACTTTTCAGAACTGCTGACCCGTGACAGTTCTGGGATAGCAGATGCAACCCTTGGCATCTGGGAAACTTTACAATAAAAAAGAAAAGCACATATGGAGTCTAGAGTTTGACTGTTTTGCAAAAAGACTTCTACAACCACAGTTTTGGAGTTAGGGCTTAAACTCTGACTAACTTTTACTTCAAGAGCCAAAGTCTTTCTTTGGATTTGGCTATAAATATCCTGAAGATTCTCCCTGCATGGAGTTGACCCCAGGTGGCTTTTCCATCTTGTAGGTCTTTCTACTGCTCAGTCCTCTGTGACACAGAGCCACTGACTCCATCTTCTACCAAAGCCGTCTTCAGTGGAAGACTGTAGTCTTCTATAGTGCCAGTGCCAGGAATGTTCTCCAACTTCAGCAGTAGGCTGAGCCAAGCTCTCAAAGTGCAACTGTTTCATGACCAGGGATCTAGCCCAGGTGTTAGCAAGACCCACCTCAGGATCTTCCTAATACGTATGATGAATTTCTACCATCAGCTCAGCAAGTGTCAGAGACTTGTTTGTAAGCACTATGAGAAGGGCTACTAAGAACTTGGCTAAGTGAGAGACCTTTGCTGGGTTATCACAATGGGCCTCTGCAGGTGTTGTGAAAATGGACACTGTGGATCCTTCAGTGAGAAGTGTGATGGCAAAGTCAATGAATAATTATTCATTTTGTCTTCATGGCAAAGGTTTGAATGACATGCAGTGAGTGCATCTGGAGAGCACACAGTGACCAATGCAGAGAAAACAAAATAGTAAGTACCTGCTCTTTAGGTCAAAACCTGCTTACCTGAATGACAAAATATTTCTGCTGAAAAAAACAGCACATAATCACATAAGGTAGAGTGAAACCAATTTAATTTCTGGCTTTTCCTAACTTTTGTTATTTGACCTTGCAACTTCAAAGCTGTTTCTTTAGTATTCTTTAATTCTCTTGATTTCCAGACACTGTTTTATGCTGCTTTTGTCACCTGTTGTTCCCACTTCCTAGGCGTTGGTTTCCTTCCTCCGTGGCAGTGATGAAGCTTCTTGGAGTGAGAACTGCCTTCTTAATTAGTGTTTATGTGGCATCTAGCACAGCGGGCAACTGAATCTGATCCCAAACACATCATCTATGTACCTTGTTTGGGTCACCTCACATCTACTCATGTGATTTGTCTGGTCAAATGCAGAGGTAGTTTCTGTGCAGTTAAAGACCGATTCACAAATCAGTCAAGGGGTTAGACAGCACATCAGATATGATGGATCAAGAGTTCAGAGAAGGCCATAAACCAGAATTGCTACTCCTGAACCACTTTTGGAAAGCTGATACATCCATTGCTCCATGGAAGACTATTGCTTGTCAGAGGTTAAATGAATAGTACATTTGTTTACTGGGAGGGATCAGGAAAAAAAAAAGAAAAAAAGAAACCAGTCTATTGTGTGCATTACATAATGTATTAGCATATGCATAAGTTTCTTGGAATAGGTGGGCTTTTCTTGGAATTATATGAATATTCATATTTGTAATGTATATAATGAGCAAGCTTTTGTTCCTAGGTGTGCATGCTAGGAGGAGAGATCCCCCATGCACCCAGCGCTGCAAGAAACCAATGTCGGCTTTCTAAACTATGATTTGGTTTAGAGAGTTTCCTTGGTTACTATTTTCTGGTGACAAAAGCACACAGATGTTTATTTACTGCTGAGCAGTGCTTACACAGAGTCAAGGCCTTTTCTGCTTCTCACACCACCCCACCAGTGAGTAGGCTGGGGGTGCACAAGAAGTTGGGAGGGGACACGTCTGGGACAGCTGACCCCAACTGACCAAAGGGATATTCCATACCGTATGGTGTCATGCTCAGCCTATAAAGCTGGGGGAAGAAGAAGGAAGGGGGGAACACGTTCAGAGTGATGGCATTTATCTTCCCAAGTAACCGTAGGTGTGATGGAGCCCTGCTTTCCTGGACATGGCTGAACACCTGCCTGGCGAAGGGAAGTAGTGAATGAATTCATAATTTTTCATTGCCTGTGCATGTGGCTTTTGCTTTACCTATTAAACTGTCTTCATCTCAACCCATGAGTTTTCTCACTTTTACTTTTCCGATTCTCTCCCCCGTCCCACTGAGGGGAGTGAGCAAGTGGCTGTGTGGGGCTTAGTTGCCGGCTGAGGTTAAACTACAACAGGAATAAAGGAGTACTGTTTTCCAACATATATTATTTTAACAATGTGATCTGAGACTCTTTTGGTCTCAGTTAGACAACACTGGAAATTGTGTTGGTAATGAAAGGAAAAGGAAAGACACAGTAAGGTTTACAGTGGTTTACCACTGCATGATATGCTATAAGATACTAGTATGCGTTAGTATTTGCACATGGTGCCTGCAATGAAGGCCAAAGCAGAGAATATCAACTGAAGAATGACTGAGTAGGATTTCAAGGAGAGGAGTGAAGATGTGAGACATGTAGAGTTCAAGACCACAGGGAGAAGAAGTGAGATCCATTTTCGTGAAGAGATGAAAAGTTTGATTAGCACCCACTGAAGTCAGTGGAAATGTTTCTACTGACTGGTCCCTGGCCCAGTGGTGTAGGGTGTAATAAACATGGTCAGCATAAGTTGCAAGCCAAATGCACAACAAAACATGGACAATGATGAACAAGAGTCAAGAAAAGACCAGCAGCTCCATGAAAGTTTTCCTTATTGGTATGTTCTGCTGCCAAATTAAGGCAAGCATTTTATCCCTGGACTTTCCACCCAAGTGGTATTCATTTAGAGGTGGGTTTAGGTGTATAGATCTTCTAGTTACTACTGATACACACTGACTATGAGCCACACATACGAGTTCTTGGAAGCTTTTTTGGCTTTCACATAGTGATGTTGTTGTGATTTTTAACAGCAAGAGTGATGCACTTCAGCGTGAAAGGAGACTGACATCTGACTATGAAGTGATGATGTGGATATTTTCCTGATGATTATTTAATCAAAGAGGAGAACTGAGAGTGTCAAACAAGCACCAGCAATTTAGCAAGAGCCAGTTGTAGAAGGAAGCATTCTCTGAATCATCAGTGTGATAATTATCACTGACATTTCCCCAAGGAGAATCGCATTTTTATTTGTTAGAAATATAGTCACACTTCTACAGAGAAGTGGGAACAGAATCCTTTCAAGCCCATCTCTGGAAATAGAAATGTCTAAAGTTTCCATGTGGAAAAAACTTTGAGATAAGAAATTATTGGGTACACCAGAATAAATAAGTCATTGCAAAGGTTAACTAAAATATCGGCTACTGTACTCTAATTTCCAGAACAAAATGCATTTAATAAGGGTGTCTGGGTTAAGTCCTGGCCCTACTGCAACTGCAGCTTCCTTAGTTGGGCTGGAGTTGACTCAGTTTTGGTGGTGAGGAGAGGAAGGGCTGTGTGGTCCTGCTGGGTGAGCAGGAGCTGTCTCCAGCTCCGCCACCGCTGCTTGTGGCCACAGAGAAGATAACCTTAGTGGTAACATAAAGAAGGGCTGCTTGAATAAGAGCCCAAATGCATCTCGGGGCAAAACATGACTCACCCACTCGCAGTGAATGGGCTGTGGGCAGCACTTCTCAGGCTGGCCCAGAACATATCAACAAAGGGACCACAAAAGCTGGCCCTCTCCCATGGCAGCCCTAATGTGACCAGTCACATGCAACCACTCTAAGGTGGTTTTTTTTCAAGGGGCAGATCAGAACAAATTGGCTATGTTTTGCATCCCCTCAGCTCCCTGTTGCAAACAAAAGCTCTTAGTTACTCATATTTCCCATTTCACTGGCAGGTGTGTAAATTGTGGGATTTTTCCTGCCAGGATCCTAGCAGAGTGGAGGTCTTCCGTGCAGACTAACTTTGCAGGTGATAAGGTTGGCTATCGCTTGTAGACTGTTCAAATGAACTGAGCCAATGAGGTACTTGCCACTACTTGCCAGCTACCGCATTGCTTTATTATTTGAGGCAGCAGTGCTGGCCTGAGGATGAGAGATAAGTTCTGCAGGAACAGGTTATGTCTTTTACTGGACCAGCTGATATGGCTGGGAAAAAAACCCTAATTTTTGTCAAGAGAGCAAATCCTTCATTCTGTCAGCTGAAGTAATTACAGAATCACAGAATCACAGAATGTTAGGGATTGGAAGGGACCTCGAAAGATCATCTAGTCCAATCCCCCTGCCGGAGCAGGATTGCCTAGACCATATCACACAGGAACGCGTCCAGGCGGGTTTTGAATGTCTCCAGAGAAGGAGACTCCACAACCTCTCTGGGCAGCCTGTTCCGGTGTTCGGTCACCCTCACCGTAAAGAAGTTTTTCCTCATATTTATGTGGAACCTCCTGTGTTCCAGCCTGCACCCATTGCCCCTTGTCCTGTCAAGGGATGTCACTGAGAAGAGCCTGGCTCCATCCTCATGACACTCGCCCTTTACATATTTATAAACATTAATGAGGTCACCCCTCAGTCTCCTCTTCTCTAAGCTAAAGAGACCCAGCTCCCTCAGCCTCTCCTCATAAGGGAGATGTTCCACCCCCTTAATCATCTTCGTGGCTCTGCGCTGGACTCTCTCTAGCAGTTCCCTGTCCTTCTTGAACTGAGGGGCCCAGAACTGGACACAATACTCCAGATGCGGCCTCACCAGGGCAGAGTAGAGGGGGAGGAGAACCTCTCTTGACCTGCTAACCACACCCCTTCTAATACACCCCAGGATGCCATTGGCCTTCTTGGCCACAAGGGCACACTGCTGGCTCATGGTCATCCTGCTGTCCACTAGGACCCCCAGGTCCCTTTCCCCTACGCTGCTCTCCAACAGGTCTGTCCCCAACTTGTACTCATACATGGGGTTGTTCTTGCCCAGATGCAGGACTCTACACTTGCCCTTGTTATATTTCATTAAATTTCTCCCCGCCCAACTCTCCAGCCTGTCCAGGTCTCTCTGAATGGCTGCGCAGCCTTCCGTTGTGTCAGCCACTCCTCCCAGTTTGGTGTCGTCAGCGAACTTGCTGACAGTGCACTCTAATCCCTCATCCAAGTCATTAATGAATATATTGAACAGTACTGTTTTTTTTAATAGCAATTAAAAAAAAAATCTCTTAAACTAAAGATGATATCAGGTGTTTTAGCTTGTCTGCTGGCACAGAACAGCAGTACTGGGGAGGTTTAGTCCTTCCCTAGTAGTGTGTACTCTGTCATACCATGCCGTCACCATCATGGGCTGCCCAGCCCCTCCATTTCCCCTTCCACTTGGTCAGGTGTTGCGCCCCCGTCCCTGCAGCACGCAGGTCACAGACAGGCTGTTTTAACTAAACTGTGATTTATAGAAAGTTGTAGTCTTGCTGTTCAGAGGTGTTCGTTTAGATAGCAGAGGCTGAACATCAGCAGATAATACAATCTGATAAGCAATCTACACGATTTAGGATTTCAGCCTGCAAATTTATGAGGAGAAAAAAACCTCAAAACTGTTCGGCTAAGAACTATTTGGTTCTACTCCTTTTTCATTAAGGACCTTAGCCCTTCTTCAATTGAAATCAATGGAAATTCAACTCTAGGTTAAGCAGACACCACTCAGTAACACTGATAGAGCTGTGGCAATTCAGCTTGGGCTGCATTTATTCTGCTAGACTGCAATGCTCTCCTCCCCTTCACAGCTAAAATCAAAGGGGTTCTTTTTGTCCTTTGTAAAAAAAGAGAATACACAGAGAAAAGAATCAAATTGAAACAAAATGCAAAAATATACCAGCTAATCCCTTCCTTAAGTGGTTAAAAAGGGAAGAAACAGCATATTCAGAGAGTTGTAAATAGCTTAAAAGAGTACAGTTAACTGATTACAGCAAGATTTTTTAAAGTTTTATATAAGTGAACATGATATAAAATTAAAAAAAAAGCAGAGTTCACATACATTTTTACTCTAAGTGTGCATACAATTGGAGATTGCATGTGCAAATAGTTGACTTGCTATGTTTTTGCATATCCACTTTTTGCATGCGTGCACCATCTTGGAAACTGCACACAGAACATAGGCGCATGTGTGTATATGGCATTTTCTGAAAAAAAAACCACCCAGGCCCCAACCTCCCCAAGAAACTAGTTTCTCTTTTTATGGGGCTATGTATGAATAGGACTTAACCTTCTCACAGACCTGTTTTATGATGTTGCCTACAACCAAAGTCTCTTCAATGACAAGTGAGTCCCTGATCCATCCTCTTTTACCCACCCATCATCTCAGTCATTGCTGTGAAGCCGTATAGAGCTTTCCAACCCCAACTTTAGGGTCTGTGACCTTGTGTTTGCCATGGGTCCAACAACAGGCCTTGGCTTGTGATAGCAGTAGCTGGGGTTTCCAGTCCAAGCATTTCATAGGTCTAGGTCTTCTTAGCTGCCAAGATCAACCACGACCAGGTGAATTCATCCTGTTATGGCCAAGTCCTTCTACTTACCTTAACTCCTACAGAAAAATTACAGCTTGTAAGATATGTCTTCTAAATGAGGCCAGCATTTCAAGGGGCTCACTTCATTCAAAGGTATCCAGAAGATGTTAAGCATCTGCAGTAATGCATGGTACTTACATTTCGCAGACTACTAAAAGCATGGAGTACTTTCAATTACAAAAATAATTTTACAATGACAAAAGCTTATTAAAGTAATTCTTTAAAAAACAAAGCCCTGAAGAATTTGGCAGAAATTTGCTCACTTCAGACTTAAAATATATTCCAACTTCATACAACCACTTTTTCCTGGATGTCTCAAGATCTTGCTTCCAGTGTAAAGTTGGAGAGCTATGAGATCATACTTCTATGGAAAAAAAAATTGACTAAACGCTTCATGATGTCAGTTGATTTGACTGATCACACTTGATGTGATTTGACACATCAGAGCAGTGTGATTCATGAGCTAAGAGAGAAGGAGTTTTTAGCAATTTGTTCTCAACTTAAAATGTGACATCAGCGCTTCTTGAAAGCTAATCCAACATACAGTAGGCATCTCATTTTCTAAATATCCATCTCCATTTATACTCTTCCAGCTAATATTCCTCAGTAAGCCTTTAGACTTTGGTCTGCTTAAGAGTAAAACTTTTTTTTTGAATTATGAACATTTATCTCTCATCAGAGAAGATAAATGTCCCTTAGGAGAGACATGAAAGAAAGATTTGTGAGACCTAACAGATTTCTACAAGAGAATCATGACAAGTATTTAATAATGGAAAGATCCTCAGAAAGATAATTCTTTAGCATACAGATGAGTTTGCTATTTTAGCAGATGTTCACCTTTTAAATAAAATCTGCTTTTAAGAGATCCTCTGAAATGTCACAGTTATCCCCATTACTAAAAGATATCTTGATTTGTACTGTTACAGTTGTTGAAACATTCCTAAGCAATAGGCTCTGAAAGCCGTACTTTACCTGCCCTGCAAGACATTTAATTAATTCCATACTTTCATTGTAGACACTGCAATTAAACTAATTCTTGACTACCTCATGGAATTTTAAACATTTTCAAGAAATGAATTCAATACAAGATAGTGTGTGTGCAATTCTGCAACTTGGTCTCCCAGCTGTGCAATAAATTGCTGGGAGAAAAAATTAGTGTAGAGTCATTTGTAGAGAATGAACCAAAAATGTATCTAAAAATGCCAGTACTAAATGTGCTGACAATTAAGAGCAAATTACTTAGCAAAGATGCCATGTGTTCCTATGTTGCTTCAGCTACATGCATTTGATGTCTAGCACCACATTTTTGTTTAAGACATAATTGCACATTTTGTTCAATTTTGTATCTGTACTGAAATAAGGTGATGTGATGCCGACACTTTTTAGGCAGGACTCCCTAGTGACTCCAGTTATCACCATACCTTTTCATTCCAAGGGCAAAAATATTTTTAATTAAATGTGACGCAGGCCTTACTCATTAATTTTGATTATTGTTCCCTTGCCCCCCAGAAAGTTTTATAGAGAAACAGAATGAGAAACAGAAATGACTTACTGTGGAATTGATGTTACATGAAAAGATCTCTCAGGGGAAGCAGTAAGACTGTCATTGCCTGATCAACTGAAAACTAGACTAGACAAAGCATTTATTAACCCTTCGCAGAAGACATTCCTGCATTGGTTGGGACTTTTAGGATGACCTACAGGCTCTCAAGCTCACACAGTTTACTCAGGAGAATAATTTGTGGTGAGTCATTACAGGTTTCAATAAAAGCACCTAGCCAGATACACAAAATCAGACTTCACAGTACACACAATTGACTTTTTTTTCCTGTATCTTACAAAGACAATCTGATAGTGTTTGAGAATAGATTTACTGTTTACATTTTTCAGATGTGCTTGAGTGACCAGGAACTGACCCCTTCTCCTTAAATAAGATCTGACATAAGGTATCTCTAGAACTGAAATTGTTTCTTTCTTTGAAGCCTAGAGGACAGCACGTTGAGCGAGGCCAGTGGCAACGTTTCACCATCCATGTTTATCAAGATACAGCCTTAGCCTTCCACAGACTGCTAAGAGCAACATGTTCCCATTTACCTGCATTTCAGTATGAATTTACCTGCGCTTCTGTATGAAGCTGAAATCAACATGAAATATGGAGATGTTAAGGAAGAACAAACCAAAAGCACAATATTCATACAAAGTTTATCCAAATCCCAAACTGTGACCTAACTTTCCAAACAATACTATGCTAGAAATATATTCTTCAAGTCAAGAAAGAAGTTTTTAGAGCAATAAACTTCAAAATCTGTTGCACTTCTGTCACATTTCAATCAGACTTCTTTCAAGACGACATAATTCACTCCTTCCAAATCTGTTTGGGTAACAGTAAATGAAAACTACTGAATCATGCACATAAGACTATTGAGAATTAATAGCACTTCACTGTTAAAAAGGCAGGGAAGAGATCTATCTGTCACTTATAGTAAAGAAGCAACTTCTCTTTGACAACCATTTTGCTGTACTTGATAAGTGCCTTTTAAAGGTAAATCAGGGCAATGGACTGGGAATGTGTTAAAAAGGATCCAGGAGAGCACACACTTCCAGCCCTCCTGATAAATCAATAATCAATTTTATCCTGACAGGTAAAAACATTTGTATTGTTCATATTGAATAAGTATATTGTTTACAGATCTTTCTAATAATTTGTAAACATCATACATTTATAGCGAACATCAAGAATATCTTTACCTGCTTTTATTCATTTATTCCATATTGGTAGTCCATACCATATGTTCAGGTGAGACTGATTGGTAACATAATCCATAAGAAAATTAAACCAGTTCATCACTGAACAGATTCATTTTCTCCTGCTTACAGTTTTTCATTACAATTTTTAGAAGACTTCAAAGCCTTTTACCACCCTGAAAGAAAAGTAAACGTTACTATCTATGCTACTATTGGCAGAATGAGGAATAATGGCTTGTAGCTGTGTCAGTTCACTCAGATGCTCTTTCATAATAGGCTTCCATTTTGGGCAATGAAACAGTAGAGTGTGGTGGAGAAATGGGATAACTAAACTTCCTTTATCCGTGTAAAAGTTTTTCTGGCTAAAATGTTGGGAATAGTAAAGTCAACAAAAATATTGTTAGTCTTAGGCTCCCAATGACATAGATTTTTTCTATCCTCTTAATCTCCTCCAGCCCACACTGTAATCCACTTTTCTGCAAGGAAGCCATCTTATCCAAGATCTTTATTCCGCATACAATGGGGATTTCTTAGGCTTCTTGATTTGTTCCTTGCCATCCTTCCCCTTTCAACTTACTAACTGCAACAGCACCCGTCTTTCCTGCATTTTCTCTTATTGCCCTTTCATTATCTCCTTTGATTAGTTCTTATTTTCCCATTTCCCTTTCCCTGAGGATGAAAGCATGCTCAGGGACAGTACCATTCCTGAAACTTTAGCTATAACTGTCTGTGTGGATGATCTCTGCCTCTCGAAGTTCCCTCTCTCCAAGCTCACAAGCTCTTATGACTGCTCTGTGTCTTTAAACCCTTGCTTATTCTAAAAATCTTCCTTTCTTACTAATAGTTACAAAAGCTACCTGTTTTTCACCCTCTCCTGTCCTAGTTAATTTTGTATTCAGCCTTACTAGCCTTTTCCTTTTTGCTTTTCTCTTTTATTTTTAAAATATTGCAGTGAAAGCTATTATCTTCTTCTGGTAATCTGAAGTGGACAAATCCATTCTTCCTTCTGTTGTCCATTGTCATCTTTTCATTCCCCAAGTCCCCTTCAAACTCCTTATTCTTGTTTACAGAGCCGCTATCTGCATCTTTAGTCATGTTTCATCTCACACTCTTCTTTCGTCGACTTCTCCCATTCCAGTTCCTGTTAGCAGGGAAGGACCTTACCAAGACTTCTTCATCTTCCTAATTTTGGGAACACAAGCATTCTGACACATTTTCCAGTGCAGGGAACACCTTTCTTTTCCTCCTGCTGGACTTCTCATTCTCTCTTCTCATTCAAGTCCTTTTTTTTCTAAAGGATCAATTATTTCTCTGGGCTAGCAGTCTGCAAATTCTGTCTTCCCTGGGCAACTGTCCTAGAATTTTTTGTTTGTCTTTATTTTATTACATTTTGAATACAGTGTTATAATTCTTTCAACAATGGCAAAGTTCTGTGCCATCTTATTATCAGGCCAATGCAGTGTTCCTATTTAAATATGTAATGCCATTATATTAATGCACATGTTAAAATAAAAGCATTTTGGCATAGCTTTTCAATTTAAAAATATTTTTCTGTGATGGCTGGCCAATAAACTTTTTCTCTTGTTGAAAGTTGTGTAAGCTTAAGTCTCCTCAGTTTATTAAAGAAAATATTAAGAGCTGTTTTGATTGTGATCTATAAATGGGTAGAGGTATTTTAACAGAAGTGAGTTCTTCAGACTATCAAACATGGTAATAGTCAACATCTAGAAGCTAATATATACATATTAAAATGGGAGGTAAGATTCAGTCTTTTAAGACTGAGAGCAATTAGCCTTTGGAATAACTTTAATAGGCATGCAATGAATTCTTCTTTATTTTAAACCTTTAAATCAAGATTTGAGGAGAAGGAACACGCCTCCACACAATCCAATGTGAATCAAAGTGAAGACGCTTTATTAAGCATAAGCTGTCCCTTTTATACATTTTGTACTTTCCCTGGCTGTAGGCATGTGCATTGCTATTGGTTAATATTACGAAATATACTCTTCTTTGATGTGTTGATTGGTCACTGCTCTGCCACTGGTCCTTTCTTAATTGGCTCCATCAGTTCTTGTTTCTTCTCCTCCGTGTTCGGCTCCCACCGGCTACTCCCTCAATTCTTGTTTGCTCAACTGCTGTTTTTCCTCATCTCTTCTCTCCAAGGTCGGCTTGTTGACACTAGCTACATGAATCTTGTCACGCAGCTAGGCCCTCACTCCATACTCTCATACTTCTGGCTCATTACATGACCATTCTGCTCCAAAAACCCCTCTACAAAGATTAGATACGTTATATACACAGCCTATTTCAGACAGAAGTTCTGAGTTTAACACAGGGATTTCTGGATGAGTTTCAGCAACTGACCATCAGACAAGACTACTGTTATCCTCAAAGTCTATGGGTGAAGGCCTGGCCCAATTCAAGTAAACGAAAAATATTCTTGATTGCAGTGGGGTCAAGAGTTTAACTTGGGTGCGTACAAAAAATAGGGCTAGCCATGGACAGACAACAGCCAAACCTCCCTCTGCTCTTCGGTCCTCGCGGGTCTGTGGTGGATCCCACATGCCAAAATGTCCTAAGGCAGCCTTGTGCCAACAACAGTTTCACATGGTTCTCCCTAGCACTGATTTATCAAGTGACACAATGGCTTTAAATGTTTTAAGCTGCACACCCTATTTTCTTGCCTTGCAGAACAGAAATGAGTTTTGATACTTGCTTTAAGATAAGCAAGTACTTTGCAGAGCTGAGGTAAAACATATGACACTCCCGGCTGGTTAACAAGGTGCTTATTTTCTTGCTGATGAAGGAGAGGAGAGGGTATTTTTATTTTGTTTGTCAGGGTATATTTCCTGAGAGGTTACATCATGTGAAAGAAACCTTTCAACTCTTTCATGCTGCAGCAGAATTCAACGCAGTGTGTTTCTTCCCATGAGGCCAGAAATATATTTCTGAGTGCAATAACCCTGCATTGAAAGGCTACTGCTTGCCAACTCTGAAAACTAGAATTCTCTGTATTGTAGCTCAGACTTCTTGCCACAATCTTGCCTTGAAGAGTTCACTTCAAGAGGTGCTTGTTTTTCACCATATCACTGAGCAGAACACTCTTGAGATTTTGGCGTCTCTGACAGCACCTACCAAATTCAAAGTAGGTTGGATTTTGGAGGTACCTGTATCCAAATCCTGAGGAGCACTAAGAAGGAGTTATTTTTATTTTAGACACTAGAATACATCTGAGGACCTGGGCCTTTGGTTCTGGGAACTAAGCTGAAAACACTGGATGACTAATTTTATGTACATCTCTTTGAATAGCCATCAGATGGTAGCATCATGGACTGTTATCATTAAAAAGAAAAGTAGACAATGAATGCTCTACTGAGAAATGTATTTGAACTATTTCAATAAATTATGCAGGGGTTTTTAATGTAGGTGATCATCTGGCAAAGGTTAGGCTGAGCCCATCACTCATTTCACTCGTGACCTGTCAAGTACATTAAAATACAAACATCTACTAGTAAGAAGCTAATGCCTTAGACTACAGCATCTCCTCACCTTCCTGCTACTCTGAAGTTCCCAAATGAAATACCAGGTCATTTCCAATAATGATCACACAATCAAAAGATCAAATACAATTAAAACAAGAGATTAATCATTTTTGCCTGCATCTGCACTCCTGCTTAAACATTGTCCACATGCCGCTGTGTAATTAAGCACCTAACTGCCAAACTCTCTTTCTGAATCCGGCATTTCTCTCTTTATCTCTTCCTCTCACCCATCCTGACTTGCATGTTAATATCAGAATGGAAAATGGCAGAGAACCAGTGTCTGCTCCCACACAAGCCAATGGCAAAACTCCCCCTGGCTCCAAAGCTTACTTCCCCCATGTGTACATGTTTACCTGCTCACAGTTTCATATTAAAGATAAATATTTTCCCTAAAAACTTAATTATGTCTAATTTAAAGAAAAAAACCCAGAACCCATACAATGGTCTTTGTTGTGTATAAGCACATGCTTTTCTCTTTAATAAAAGATTAAGATTCATTAACCCCGAAACCGTCAAATCTCATCCAGAACAACAGTGCCTAATACTAAATCTGGCTTATAAAGTGTGGGAGGACAGATAAACTGTCTTTTCCCCTGGGTTCTCCCTTTTTCTTTTCCTTTCCTTTTCAAATGACCCTCCCCAAATAATAGAACAGTGTTTTGTGTTTCAAATGTACCATATGGCATGACGTGAGTGCAGTTTAATTACATATTAGCATATTCTTACAACAAGGGTTGGCTGTTTAAAGCAGCTTGACAAAACATGAATTAAAATATTTGCATGAACACTTTTGGAGTAAATCTGTCTTTGTTATTATGAACATTTTTTTAAATTGTGGCTGTGTGATGATTTCACTAAACTTTCATAGCACGGTATTGTGAAACAGAAAGAAAAACTAGATCATCCTTTTTCCAGTTTGGATTTTAACTATTATATTAAGGATCACTGAAATATATGAATGACAGCAACTCACAGCTCCCTATGATTACCTGATTTTTAACTCTTCCTTCAAATTTTGAGGTAAAAATAAGTAAAACTAATGATAAGGTCAATATTCCTTTAAATTACAAAGTAGTGAAATTTGCTGGTCAAGATTTACCCTGCTTTCTGTCTCATTAAGAATGTTTCTTTACTGATACATTTAACCATCCTTGTGCTGTCCTCAGCACTTGCAGATGATCAATGGCATCATTTGGTGTCTTAAGAAGAAGGAAGCAATTAGCAGCAAAATTATATGAAAGATTTCTCTGAACGTGAACCCTCTCCCACACTCTGCCTTCTCTCCTATTATCTTCTCTACTATTGCCGAAGCATCACGATTTAAAATACCTTTTAAACAAAACAAACTAAAAAAATACTTACCCAGATTGTCTGCTGCCCTCGGATGGTGCTGGGAACATACTTCTATTTGGTGACTGAAAAAGCGGGTTTGGACATTTTCGCAGATGTTTAGACATGAGTTTCATGGAATTATTTCTCTTGATAAATCACTCACACAAATAACTTTTTGAAGGCTCAGACCCAACATTTGTTAAGTGGTCCAGATCTTCCCTGTACTGACGTTTCAACTCCCCAGTGCTCAATGAAGTAGGGGCATTCTCCAAACATGCTCCTGCAATCTTTTATCAGTGACATTTTCCTCACAGTTTGTCTTGAATTGTTTTTATTTTACTTCCCATGGGTGAAATTTTTGGCTCTCTATGGTCTGGATAAAGCCTATATACCCCTCAAGCCTACAGAAGAGGGATTATGTGGAATTTGTATGGTGCATTGGCCGGGTGCTGGCTCCATGCACATGGATGAATGCCATCCATGTCAAATTGCCAGTCTGCCCAGAATGGTCTCTGTACTGATAAAGATGACTCGTGTTTCATGGAGATCTGTGGGCCAGCAACATCTGATCAGACTTCTCCCATCATTTGTTCCAGCCACTCTAGGACTGAATGTTATCTTAGGAGAATTTTTAAAAAATATAAAAGAGGCATTCAAGAGTTTGTCAGTAAAATGTATATCTAATCCAATTTGTAGGATAATTTCAATTTTAAGCCTTATTTGAGCCTCGGCTAATTTTCTGTAAGCAAAATAAAAGCTACTTTTTTTCATGAAATGTGAAAAAATAATGCACTTTCCACTAGTAAACTGTGTGGGAAGAGGAGCACTGCAACTGCAAGGAGTCATGAGGTCAGGAATAATCAGCCATTTTAGCACGATCTCTTTGATCTTGGTCCTAGTTACAAAACTTTGCCACTTAAAATTTATTCTCTCTCCTGATCCTCCATATGATTATTACTGTACATCCATTTTCCCAAACCAAAATGCAAATCACTGCTCTCCATGCGCAGGAGTCTCCTCGAGAGCGATCTCTTCTTCCCATTCATGCTTGGGGGTACTGTCCTTCCACATGGTCCGTGTGTGGTGTGCCAGGCAGGGTAGAGGCAGCTTATCAGGTAGGGATGGAGCTGAACTGAAACCACAGTGCCAGGGCTCAGCCTCTGCTGGCAGAGAAAGGGGAGAAGGAGGCAGAGCCTGACTGAGGGCTAAGAGAGCATTAGGGCAAAGCTTGCAGCCCTTGAGGCAGAGGTGCTATGAGTTTCCCAGTAGTCCCAGTCTCACTCCTTGTCCCATGGGGCAGCAGCCAGCCCAGGCTCTGGCACTAATTGCAGGCAGTGGGGCTGTTGCATTGGCCTCTGCTATTTGTTGTCCTGCCTGCTTTCCCGTTGTCTGGAGTCAAACCTGGTTAAGATGATTATCCTCACTCAGCTGAAAAGTCACTCATAAACAAGGCAAGCAAAATCCTCCTTTTACTTGTTTCCCCTTTGGTACCATGAACCTCTTGCTCGCTCCCTCAGAGGACAACAGCAGGGAGCAGGTGGAGGATGAGAGGGTGAGGAGGGGATGGTATTTCTGCCTGCCCTCTGAGGCAGAGGAGAGAACTTCCAGAGAGGACCATATGACAGTGAGGTAAAATGGGCAAGATTTTCTGGGAGACCTTGGGAAAGAACTGTAGGCTTTGATTTGGACTAGGAACAGAGCTAGAAAGGTGGTGGCAGCAAATAGTGTAGGAAAAAACCATGGAAAGAACAGTCAGAGGGGCAAAGAAACAAGGACAAGCAACAAGAAGAAGAGTTACTGCAAGTAATGGAAGAAAAGGAAGAAAAGTGCAGGGAGGTGGAAAAGGGAAAGCTGTATTTGGATTGGGAAGATCTGTTCTCGTATGGGCTCAAGAACAGAGATGTTGCTCTGCAGGTAGCTGCGCAGACAGGCAGTGATGCCAGCCTCCAGCTCCATCCTCTGGCCACATCACCACGGCATTGTCAAGGCAGCCTATTCCTTTAGTAGTTCACCACCAAAATTACTAGGACCTCTGAGCAAATGGGTGCATTCCCTCTTCTCCTTCACACCAAGGAAGAGGAAACTAGTACACTTGTTTTTTTCAGGTAGGCCAAAGTGTTAAGAGTCATACCTATCAACCTGCCACATTACTAATATTTCAGTTAAATAAACTTTTATATTAGAATGACTTTGAAAATAGGCTGTGCGGTTTGGCATATTCTAAGTTTATTCTAAGTGGGGTTTCAGTTTTGCAGTGTATTTCTGAGACTTTTGCTTAAGACAGCAGAAATCTCACAAAGTCCACTTTTCCTGAAGGACATTAGAGGCACCTAAATCTGAACCAGAAAATATGATTCAGAACTGGACCAGTATCAGTCGATTCGTACCTAGAAGTTTGCAGGTGAATTGTCTCAGCTCCCTAAAACACAGATGAAACTGGGTTTGAAGCTTTGGCTTTGACCAGTCTCTTTGCAAATGGCTCTTTTGGTAATGTAAGTTATTTGGGGAGTACAGAGGCAATAATACTGAGTTATAGACCGTATTTATATCTTCTGAGCTCTCAAACAAAGCCATAAATATACATTCCATAGTTCCTAGACAAAAATAAACAGAGCCTGCTATATCTAATCCATTCCTCCTTTCCCTTGGTGCTGATTAGATTGCATATCCTGAAAGGGATGAATTCAGGCTCTTCAAAAGTTATTTCTTAGAGGTTCATTTTTGTTTTAACGCAAATATTTTGTAGATTTGAAAGATATATGGCACAGCTGTTCCTTCTGCATATGACAACTTTTGTCTAAGTCCATCTGAAGGAAAAAATCAGCTCGCAGCTATTCATTTGCCATGGGATGCTGTGGCCTTCTTAAAGCCTGAAGAAAGTCTTCTCATTCCAGAGTCTCAGACAGAGGATGATTTTGACCGTCACTTATCTGACACTAATTCCATGTTTAGAATACTGAGGGCTGGTATGTTTTTATCTTCTCTCTTAAAAAAGGAAAGACATTTCCTGGGCCAAAATGAAATATCTTGTAATGAATTCTGATAAGCCTAGAGTAACTAAATAAATTTCAGGACTTTACAAGTAATTCAAGTATCAGTGTTTCAAATAAAATAATGTGTAAGAATTTGTTTCTGCAAAAATAATTTCCCCATGTGATTTTGCTGAACCCATGCTACTGGCAACTGTCCATATTTTCCCCTTAGATGTTACATTTGTGCTTCAAAACCAAGTGGCTAACACCAAACTCTCTGGCTTTCTCTTTGTACTGCTGTCAGCCTATTCACATGTAAAACAGCACCCCACTGCCTAATCTCTAATCTGCATTGAAATCCAGAGTAGCCATTTCAGGTTTGATGTTTATGGGTCATCTTTACCTTGGTAAGTCTGTGGGTGGTGCCTCTACAACCTCCTTCCTCCCAGTAGACCACTGCTAATAGACTTGCACATTAATGACTAGAGAAGTTTTATAGAGGCCAGTGCTTCCATCAATCTGAAGATAAACCAGCACTACTTTGCCATCAGTGATCTGCCTGACTCATAGAAAACATGTGTGTTTTGGTTTTTCCTGTTGGCAATAAATATATGCTAGATTGAAGGACAAAAACGTGTCACAGCATTAAATTCCATTAAACAATATACGGATTCAAGTCATTGGGAGTGACATATGGGAGTGACAAAAACCTCAGGCTGATACGTTATGTATACAAAGGCCTCAGTCTCTGCTCATTCCACACTTCTTATCTGATTAGACCTTCAGGGCCAAAAAATGTTAGAATTCAGTGACATTTAAAAACATGCATTGATAACACAAGACCATTACGGTTGTGCTGTAATCACCCAAAACCTGATCATTACAAGCCTAGGAAATTCATGGTTAAATTGTGCTTCAAAGCAATGCAAACACGTGAAGATGTGGAAATATAGGTCTAAGTAATAGCAGCTCTGCCCTTTCTTACCAGTAACATGATGGAATAAAGAAAGTTAGGAAGAAGGCAGACTTGTGTTTTCAGTCCCAGATAGATTAAACTGATTTGCAGTGACTTTTTTCAGACACCTCTCTCTTCTTGGAAGGAGCAGAATGACAGGTTTTAGTATTTAACAGCACACATTCACAAGAATTACATAAAATGTTAACGTGATGCTATGGTCCCTTCTGAAATCATAACAGTTAGCTGAAGTAATCATTGATAACAATGAGTTTCCTCCGAATGTAGCCTGTTCTGATGATTTATATTAATTTGAACTGTATTGGAAGTTTAAGGTATCTATCTGCACTATTCTGCTGTTATGACCTTTAAGACTAAAAATACTCTACAAGTATTCCAGCATTTACTGATTTATTTCACTGTCAGTTAGCAACAGATTAAAAGATCTGCTTAAAAACTATAACAAAATAATTTCATTTCTAGTGTTATAGTACCATCAATGGAGGGAGGCCAACATCCGAGCTTCATCGTGAACAGGAGGGGGTGGATCTTTCTTGGATGATATAGCTGCATCCTGCCTTAACAAAAGTTAAGCCTCTACTCCAGACTATTTGTTCTTTGCCTGTGATGACATTTTTCCTCATTCTCCTAGGCCCTGCTGTATACCAGGGAAATCCCCCTTCCTCTCAGGGTAAACATTTCTTTTATTTTTTTTTTAAAATAAATTTATTTTTTAAGACAGGAAACTCAAAGCAGTGGGAGATGTAAGTACCATGCTGGTATTTTTGGTGAGGTTTATACTGTGTTGGTAGTCTGTAGCATTCTTTTTCCGATGTCTCCAGGAGCAACTATATTATTAAAAGACAAGTGTTAGAAGGAGAAGGATATCTGAGCTCACTTGCAGGGAAACAAAGAAGAGCTGTCTCCACACTGCCTTCTCTCAGCAACACGGAGGGACACAGCTCCCATGAGCTCTCACGAGCTCTATACATCCTTGTGTTCAGTGGAAGCAAAGAAACAGAGGAAAGGAATCTGATGTTCTGGCCAGACATCAGGAAACTCTTTTTCACTGTGAGGGTGACTCAGCAGTGGCACAGGTTGCCTAGGGGTGTTGTAGCATCCCCCTCCTTGGAGATATTTGAAAGCCATCTTGACATGGTCCTGGGCAACTGGCTGCAGGTGGTCCTGCCTGAGCAGGGGGCTTGGACCAGATGACCTCCGGAGACCCCTTTCAACCTCAGCCATTCTGTGAGAGGATTTTGGCATAGGTGTACTTATTTTATGCAGGTCTAATTCAAGATTTCATTCCTGCCTTACAAAATCACTCTAATTTTGAGGGCAACCAATCATTTTAATCTGAAAATTATTTTATCTTCTAAACTGGTTGTTTAATCTTTTTTTGTTAAAATGAACAACATAAAAATTAAAGAATAAATGTGAAGTTATGGCAAATGTCTCTTGCACAGAGAGTGTGGATATATGGGACTCAAAGTTTTTAACACAAGCAATGTTTTTGTCTTACATCTTTGAGTGCTGCTGGGTTAATGCTCATGGACTGCAATGGAATTATGCATATCATTCACACCAGGGTAGATGCTGGCAGCAAGGTCCACTCCAATAAATCGTCTGAATGCCTTTTATGTCTCTGATGGTTCAAAAAGAGTCACTATAGTATTACAAACACTGACCTCACAGAAAATCAGATTCTGGACCTTAAGTCAGCTTTTCTGGGTAAATAAATTAGGAAAACACAAACCCAAAGAAAATTTATAGTAATTTACATGGGACAAAAACATGAAAAGGTCTGGGCTACATATACACCAAGGGGCTTGATTTCAGCTGGTCTTAGCTTGTTCCAGCACTTCTTCCATGTGTTTTACTTATTGCACTCTAATTGACCTTGCCAAATGCTGAAAGAACCATTCATGCAGCTCAAAATTAGTCTTGTTCTTCCTTCCTCACAAGCCAGAGGATTAACAGAATCGTAGAGGCTTAAACCCATGGAACTGTACTCCATTAGATTCCAGCATTAGGATATAGCTGGGAAAAATTCCCATACTGACATGTGAATAATGCAAAAGCATGAGTTTTATTAATTCAATCTAATTACATTATTCACCCTTTATCTATGCAGTAAGTCAAAATCACTGTTATGCTCCACAAAGACAAGAGTCTTAATAATAAACAAATATTAGAGGTGGTGTTTGACAAGATGCAGCTTATGACAGAAAATGGTTTCCTTTCCTTGAAAAGGATGCCATTATGATTGTGTTCACTGATGATTAATTGTAATTATTGTGTTTTGTTTCATTTAATTCCCTCTAGATAGGTTAATTGGATTTCTGCTGTGTATGTGTGTATGTGAATGTATTTTTTACTGGAACTCTCACTCAAATAGGAATGATGAAAATCTTGTGTGGATCTGTTTGAAAATGGTAGCCAGCTTTGCTGAAATGCAGAACATCACTCAGCTGGCATAGTGAAAGCAAATGACACTCAAGCTTCAGAGTCTTTACGAGTATGCTTGAAAACCATTTCCTTTACATTTTTTAATGCTTCACAGCATTGCCTCTAAGCATAACTAACGCTTACTTTGTGCCTAATGGTGCAAATATCATGTATGATGGCATTTTATCTGAGGTGGCATAAAAACAGTGCAAGAAATCATTAGAGAAAATGCTAAGCAAATGTGAAAAATCAGCAAAGTTTAAAATGAAATGTTCTCTCTTGATTTCATACATTCCTGGCAAAATAATACTGTAGCATATAATTATCATTAGTTGTGCTGCTTGAATTAAGGTTCTATAAACCACTTGGGTATATCCTTGTGTTAGAAGGCGTTCTTGGCAGTCTGATTCTGTTACTGAAAATAGTAACCAAGAAAACTCTCCAAACCAAATGATAGTTTAGAAAGCCAACATTGGTTTATTGCAGCGCTGGGTGCATGGGGGATCTTTCCTCCTAGCATGCACACCTAAGAACAAAAGCTTGCCCCTTATATACAATTCCAAGGGAAAACCCCACCCAATTAAAAAAACAACTTATACATAACACATTATGTAATGCATTACGTAATGTCTTTACACATGCGTACTAAATTGGGGAAGGGGTCTTTGGTGGTCTCTGGGGGTCGCTGATGGTCCCAATCCCCCTTAAATCGTGCTTGTGCGCAAGCGTGGTTGAGGCCTTCTTGTTTACAAGTACATGTGTTCCCGAGAAGAAGATATCGTTTTGGACTTATCTCTTCTTTGACACAAGAGTTTATGAATCAAGTTAATTTAGACATCACAAAGTTGTTCTTTACAGTTTTGTTTTGTCTTTTGGCCTTATATAATTAGCAGACACCTTTGTTTTTCTAGGACTAAGTGTAAACAGCATGAATCTTTGTTTACTAGAACCTTGTTATCAATCCCATAAACAAACTCTATCTACAAAACATGTAGATACTTCAGAACCTACTATTATTATTCTATATTATTCTCAGCTAAAAGGAAGATTATTGACAGGAAAGTTTGTTCTGTATAAAGGTAACACAGAGCAAGCCTTTAGAGCCTACTCTGAGGCCTACTCTTGCTAAACTGTTGCTAAATTGAACCGTCTGGTATCAATTCCACCAGAGCTGTCTTAGCTGCACTTTTATATGAAGCCTTGGAATGAAAGACAATATATCTAACCACCAGTTTGACCCTTTCTTCATTTTGGGTATGGGTTTGCTACATAAAAATATAGAGAGAAAACTTGCATTTCTACAGTTCTCCAAACACAGGCCAGAAATGGTAAGAAGTACACAAGTAATGATTCAGAGGCTGCCTGCAAGGAGCTGAAACCCAGTTTCAAACACTGTCCCAAGTAGCTGGGTGTTGTAGTCAAAATAGTGGTTCTAGTTGGGAAAGGAAATATATAATCATGATGACTTCCATTTTTTTTTCCTAGTTCCAAATAGTGCTGAAGTCTCACTTGAAATCAGTATAGTTGAAGGGAGCAACTGGTAGGATTGTGGTTTTGTGCATCTATTTTAGCCTTTGCAAACCATGATTGAAAGAACAACGTGCAGGGTAAATCATATTTTCCCCTCTTCTCTTTCCCCTTCTCTCCCCTCGAAATAATTAGGAATTTGTGCTTGTGTCCATAACACTCTTTCATTCCATTCAGCCACTCCATAAAGCAGGCATAGATAGTTGAGCTACTTTGAGTCCAGCCTAAAATTCATATCTTCTGACAACAACTCATATACTATCTTTGTACAAGCTTACAAATTTAATCTTGCTTGTTATATATAAATTTAGTACTGTTATAAATGTAGAAAGGTGTATATTACTAGGAGAAAACAAAAAAACCCATCCTAACACCCCAAATGGTACCATGCTTTTAAATTGCATGTGCTATATTATATGTGTTGCCAACATGTCACAAAAACTCTCTTCTGAGGATGGACGCTGATTTGCATTCAGATAAAAATGTATAGGACCCACCCAGGATACGAGTATTTCCTGTCACTCTTCCACATACAGAGACTGGGCATGTGCACAGATTAATGCTCACAAGGCGTCAAATGCACTTTGACAACGTCACTTGAGATAATTCTAAGTTTGGTGCAGGATCTCTGAAAGAACACTGCATTATTATGTTTCAAAACACTTTGCTCACATTTCAGTGCATCTGCTCCACTTGCTGAACCTGCTGGCCTAAGCATAACCAAGCAGTGAGATGCTGATGGTGGTCTCTCAGAATCAGATCAAGAAGACAGCCGTAACGATTAGCCTGACAAGTCTTATAGTTGTAGTGTAAAGATATACACAGCACAAGTATTTGGGAAGCAAACGTCAAAGTCATTCATTTGATGTTTGTTTATACCAATATATTTCTAATTCTTCATTTCTGTTTCATAGCATTGGACCACATGACAGATAGAGCATTGAAGTAAACTGAGTCATGCCTTCTGATGGAGGCATCCTCGAAATGCAGACTGTGGTTTTAAATGGCATCTGTAGTCTAAGCGAGGCAAGAAGATGTTCAAAAGAAGCAGAGCCCTATTAAAAACCTCTGTTTGTTTTGCAGGGAAATTTTATATCAAACAAGAAAGCCATTTTCTTTTTGTGGTAACAATATCCTTTACAAAGTTTTCAGAGCTGGGAGTGGTGAAGAGCAAGAAGACAGAGAGGAAATAGAACCTTCAAATACATTTCCTTCCTGCACACTCTCTGCTGAACTGAATTTTAATTTTATGTAGAAAATACTTGTGCCATATCTATATTCTGTTATATTCCCAGGCATTCTGTCAAAAGGAAAACCAACAGCACAATGCAAATTTTTATGCACCTAAGTAATATGTGCTCAGAATAGTGATTGGCCCCCTGTGGTATAGGGAAAAAATGAAAATCTTTGCTAATTAGACACCTTTGTAATAAGGGAATTTAATGGTTACTGTTATGCAATCCAGAATGAGAATTTCTTCCATTACAAAGAGCTATTTTTCACTACTATGCCAGAACAACCACTAATTTTATTTTCAGATCAATAGTTTGTATGGTGAGTTAATAAATGTGAAATGTTAATGCAGTATCAAACAGCAATTTAGGCCTCTGGGTCCTAGTAACATCCCTTCTAATCAGCACACTCTGCAGTGATATATAGGGCTATCTATAGGGACAGATGAATCATACAATACAGAGAGACGCTGTTAGCTCTCGTAATGATTCCAAGCTGGACAGGCCTCTCCAAAGAGGAGCTGACTATACATGCTTTTTTATCTTGTTTGTCTAATAAAATCTGTATAATTGTGAAACTTGTTTTCTCAAGGGATATAATGCATATTTATTCTCTGTCTCAGGCCAGTTGAGCTAATAACGATTGCAATCAATAAAAAAGTCTTTTGTCAGTACAGTTTTCTAATAGACACTTTAAGGGTCTCCAGCTATCAGATGAACCCACTTACATCTTGCGGGTAATTTACCAGAGACATCTTGTGAAAATTACTTAGAGGAGTTAACACTGATTTTCATTTCAAGCTTGTGAAAACCCTGCAAAATCAAGGGAGAGAGAAAATATTTTATCTCTGCATTAGAATGGTAACTAGCAGGTTCAGTTTTCAAAGGCTCCTATTTGCAGCCTCTGAAATTACACAAGGAATGGTTGCATGCCAGCTTTCACATGCAACTTGACTCAAAAACATGAGTTTTACACAGGCCAAAAATTTTCCTGTGAAAATCAGGCATGCAATATTGCATTAAAAGTTAAGAGAACACATTTGAAAACTTGCCCCTAATTGTCTAGTATGCTGTGCTTGCAAATGGATTCACTGCCAAGGTATATTTATGGACACGTGAAAGTCATTGTTATTCGCTTTTTGTTCCTCTTGCCTGCTTTAGTCATTTTGGGTTCTCTAACATTTTCCATATGCAAGTGATGGCAGCAGAAGGCCTTGAGGCGAGGCTGTGTGAGTGCCTGTAGCTCTTCTTGACAACCAGGTCCCTCCTCGGGGCTAAGAAGCACTCAACAAATTCTTTGGTCACATGAAGCCCAGGCTAGCAAGTTGTATTCTCGAGTAAGCAAGTCAATGTAACCATTTTGTGGTGCCACAGGGCTGCCAGCTTTCCTGACTATACCGTGATTCCTGTAATGTTTTATTTTTATTTGAAGCCCCAGGTCCTAGGACCAAGAGGATCCTGGCTTTTCTTCAAAGAAAATGAGTTTCCAGTCCTCTTCTTTGTGAAGGAAAGCTTGAAATTGTAATTGAAAGGCGAACATGGAGCGTAGAGCTTAAGACTAGAACTTTTTGTTTTTAAACAAACAAAGGGGGTGTTGATTGATGACCAGTTGAATATGAGCCAGCAGTGTGCCCAGGTGGCCAAGGTGGCCAACAGCATCCTGGCTTGTATCAGAAACAGTGTGGCCAGCAGGGCAAGGGAAGTGATCGTCCCCCTGTACTCGGTACTGGTGAGGCCACACCTTGAATACTGTGTTCAGTTTTGGGCCCCTTGCTACAAGAAAGACATTGAGGTGCTGAAGAGAGTCCAAAGAAGGGCAACGAAGCTGGTGAAGGGTCTGGAGAACAAGTCTTATGAGGAACGGCTGAGGGAACTGGTGGTGTTTAGTCTGGAGAAAAGGAGGCTCAGGGGAGACCTTATTGCTCTCTACAAGTACCTGAAAGGAGGTTGTAGTGAGGAGGGTATTAGTCTCTTCTTCCAGGTAACAAGCGACAGGATGAGAGGAAATGTCCTCAAGTTGTGCCAGGGGAGGTTTAGATTGGATATCAGGAAGAATTTCTTCACTGAAAGGCTTATCAAGCAGTGGAACAGGCTGCCCAGGGAAGTGGTGGAGTCACCATCCCTAGAGGTATTTAAAAGACTTGTAGGTATGGTGCTTAGGGATATTGTTTAGTAGTTGACTTGGTAGTGTTGGGTTGATGGTTGGACTCGATGATCTTAAAGGTCCTTTCCAACCTAGGCGATTCTGTGATTCTGTAAATACTCCGATTTCTAAACAAATTCCTTACTTGTAAGGTCTAACTCCCGATTTTGGAATTATATGCAATAAAGATACTGCAAATTCTACTAAGCACATCGCTTCTATTACATTGCTGTTGTTATTTTTATGAGTAATGGTGTTTCTATCTCAACGGTTATTTTAAAGTGATGCTTGAAGGCCAGCCAAACTGATGTTTGTTCACATTAAATTTTGTTTAAACAGTTGCAAATAGTGATCTGTCTCAAATGTATTATAAAGATATTATCTAGGATTTCTCATGTAAAAACCTATGTAATTTTTTACTGAAATGTTGATAATATGAACCAAACGTGCAGACATTAAACCTTCATGTGTTGCTGCTGAATATGTTTCCCCTTACTATATGGAAAAAAAGGTAAAAAGCATCTTACATTCTTCATACAGAGGACTTGTCTTTGCAGAACTAGAGTCATTGTAAAACCATTTGGCCTGTTTCCATTCAAATTATAAGCATATGTTTGAGATTCAGTGGGATGGCACACACTTCACTATGTATAGGGTAGTATGCAATAGCTAAATTAGCATAGAAAGAAGTTCACGCTAAAAAGTTTTATTGATGTGGGACTTTGAACTTTAAATATGAACAGGTAGGTATTACATTGTGATATAGACCAAGTTAGATGAAAACAGAATTGTTCTGAATATTTGCCATTCTTTTCCTAACCTGAGTAGCAAGCAAAACAGCTACTAAAAAGAGAGAATCTTCTACGTTAAATGCAGTGAATATAAAGCACATATATCTCCACATCAGTAAAGATATGTGCAGAGATAGATCATTTCAGATAAATGAAAACAAATCAGATTTTAAGTACCAGCTTTGTAAACGAATACAATTCTAGCGTTGCTACCAAAGTGGTATGCAGTTTGCCTGTGGGTTATCTATACAGAGATTGTTAGGACCTTGCAATAGTGGAAGATTCAGTCAATGGTGTAACTTTCCAATCTGATTGACTCTATGAGTAGTCATGCAGAGTTCAGAGGTCAAATTCAAGACTTTATGGCAGATCTGAGAAAAATTACCTTTCAGTTTAAGAGTCCAGGAGGAATCCAGCCATTGCAATAGTCATTTAGAATGCCAAAATAATATATATGCCAGAAGATACATTTTTATTATGCTAAAATATAAACTAATGACAAATTTTAAAAGACAGGAAAGAAATCAGTAATACAACTTCTGGTCAGCAAAAAGCTGCTACAGATTGTAGAGATCTGAGGCAAATACTGCCTCTAGGCGTGGCTGTCCATGCAAGATGAGTCTTCACATAAAGCAATGATTCTTGGTTATTTACCCACTTAAAAATAATTCTGATCTCCAGCAGAGCTGTACAGGAAATTACTCTAGTATGTAGTGCCTTAGGCTACACCAATAGCCACTCTGTAGGTACTCCTTCTCCTTACACCCTTTAGACTAATATTTTAAGGTCTTTTGCACACTTAACATCAAACTGTGAAATGTGAGTCCTGGGTGAGACTTTGCTGCTTAGCTTAACTTCCCCCCCAAAAGCCTTCAAACATACCTGCTTCTCACTGCAGACGTGGTGATATAGACAACTTAGGCTCTCATTTTAGATTGTCTATATTTTATTGTGTGTGAGAAAGATACCAGAATATAAGTAAGATACTGTTATGTGGACTCCAACCCAAAGTATTTTTCCTGCTTTTACGTAAAGACCTAGGTACTGACAGAGCACACCACTGCTAAATATTAATGAAGCACTGATGTATAATTAGATAGAAGAGTAATTGAAAAAAGTGATTTATTATTTATGAATTACAGCATTTTAATTATACCTAGACAAGTCCTAATAGTTCCTTTGAAAGTCTATGCACTTTACACATGTGGAAATACACATTCAAAGATTACTTTCTATCACAGGCCCTTCTGTTTAATCATTTTCCCCCCTATACTCGACACTGGTTAGGCCGCACCTTGAATACTGTGTTCAGTTTTGGGCCCCTTGCTACAGGAAAGACATTTTGGTGCTGAAGAGAGTCCAAAGAAGGGCAACGAAGCTGGTGAAGGGTCTGGAGAACAAGTCTTATGAGGAACGGCTGAGGGAACTGGTGGTGTTTAGTCTGGAGAAAAAGAGGCTCAGGGGAGACCTTATTGCTCTCTACAAGTACCTGAAAGGAGGTTGTAGTGAGGAGGGTATTAGTCTCTTCTTCCAGGTAACAAGCGACAGGATGAGAGGAAACGTCCTCAAGTTGTGCCAGGGGAGGTTCAGATTGGATATCAGGAAGAATTTCTTCACTGAAAGGCTTATCAAGCAGTGGAACAGGCTGCCCAGAGAAGTGGTTGAGTCACCATCCCTGAAGGTTTTTAAAAGACGAGTAGATGTGGTGCTTAGGGATATGGTTTAGTGGTGGACTTGTTAGTGTTAGGTTAATGGTTGTTTTAGGTTAATGGTTGGACTCGATCTTAAAGGTCCTTTCCAACCAAAATGATTCTATAATTCTGTGATTCTATGATTCTATGATTTTAAATACTGGCACAGCTTTTCATGGCAGTAATCTGCATTAGATTTTGCAATGTCTGGGTTTATTTGAGAAGTTTTTGGACTTTGCTTGTATCCCCTGTGAGAACAAGACATTTGTAATTTGAGGACTACAATATTTAGCATCATGTTGAGTATAAATAAGCTTGCTACCTGGCAAATACTCCTGAGTATCTATGTCCTTTTGTAAAAAATATTCCTTAAAAAGAACATTTTATAAAAAAGATCATTAAGATGTCATTGGACTAGAGAATGAGAGTGACTTGTATGATGATTGATAAAAGGTGTGGATAACTTTTCAGACTACTCTGAAATAATAGCAGTCTTACAGACTGATCCTCAGAAAATATTAGCTGATTTTTGGACTGGAAGGGATGTATTCTGGGGACTGGCTGCTAAGGAACTATTACTTGGACGGTATCCCAAGATCTGGTTAATGTTTTGCTAAGGAAATCATCTCTTGACTACCTTGGGCAGCAGTGTGGCATGCCAATTCTCCACACAGTGTTGTCAGTTCTCTGAGTGACTTCTCCAACTTCACTGGGATGTTTGTGAAACCACTCAACTGCCTCTGCCTATAAATATACAGTCAGAGAGCAGGGAGGAAGGAGCGTCCCACCAGACAATGACCAGGAGCAATTACAAAACATGTGATTGGGGGCTAAAGAAGAGCAAGTTAGCTCATATTCCTCATATGCCGTGTTTTGTTAAGGGCAGACATTCCCTGTTTAGAAAACAGCGTCATTCAACTGCCCTCCTGATGCACTCACATCTGGGAATCTGTAGATGCATACTCTTATCACCATTTTAAAGACAGTGCTGAGGCTAACTTTCTAAAAGTAAAGTTTAAGCAAGAAAGGAAAAAGGAAACTTTTTTCTGTACCAGCTGGAAGGAAAAATTGACCAACTATTATGACTGGTTTATCATAAAATGTGGTACTTCTTACTGAGATGCGCATGTTGGCAAAAACTTCTTTCACTCTCTATCTTTTGATACATTTGTAGGAAAATATTTACAATGAAAATACTGCCTATTCAGTAAACTATAATTTCACAACAAGAACAAAGTTGCAGCAATTACTTTCCTATCAAGTAATTCTGTGGATTTATATTATCATTTAGCAGGTGGCCTGTTGACCGTCAGCCACTGGATAGTTCTATGTGTTGTAAAGTGGCTGTCCTTAAAATATAACATTTACCTGCTGAGAACAACATTATACTATTTATGAAACCGTATAATTTCAATAGCCAAACTCAGCAAGATTTTATTGCTCTCTCCACCTGTAATTGTGGAACAGCTGACTCATCAGTCCATAATCATCCCTTACCAATGAACAGCTTCACTAAGACTCTCAAAGTGACTTGTTTTCTCATCATTCCTGCAAGCACTGCCTCTCCCCCTCCCAACCCCCTCACTTTTTTGGACAGTAAAAGAGTCGTCTCAAAAGGTTATAATTAATTACCGTTCAGATTAATACCAGGGAAACATTCATGCAACAAACTCTTCACTGCCTTGCTGAAAGAAAGATATATACTTTTAATAACGTGAAGATAAAATAGAATTAATTAATATCGTAAAAAACTATGTATATTTTAGCAGTCAGTTTACCTTTTGTCTAAGATGTATTCAAATAAGTGTTCTTTCAAGGATGGAGAGAGACAGTTTCCTCCGTTTTTCCTCATTTACTACTATAGAATACTTACAAGCTTTCATCTACCTAACAACTTTTCCCCTTTATATCTTTTGACAGCAGACATTCACTGTGGTCTGCAGTATTTGTTAAGGAACCAAACATGTGTGAAGCCAAAAATTTTCCTATTTATTCCCTTCCATTTTTAGTCCAGGGACAGGGGAGAAATCTTTGCTTTTGTAATAGCCGAAGCTATATATTAATACATGACTGTAGTTAAGTCATGCTTTAGAGCTTTAGTGAATTAGTTGCAAGGATCAGGAAGGAATACGCTGCACTTTGGTATGCAATGGGAATTTGAATTTGGATTTGTTTTTTTTTCTCATGTTTAGGCATTTGCTTTGGCAACAGCTGAGGTTGGGACACTAGGCAGGACGACACGGTACT
This sequence comes from Nyctibius grandis, assembly GCF_013368605.1. Lineage (NCBI taxonomy): Eukaryota > Metazoa > Chordata > Aves > Nyctibiiformes > Nyctibiidae > Nyctibius > Nyctibius grandis. The sequence goes on along the minus strand of NC_090664.1, from coordinate 20,515,581 downwards.
CCGAGCCTCCTTTCTCAGGTGTTACCCAGTACATGGTGTTATGACTTATTCAGAGTCAAACCGTTGACCAGAGTTGGAGTGAGGGAAGGTCTGGCAGGAACCCCTTTTTTTTGCAACGTGGAATATAGGTCACCTGTCAGAATAATCTGAATCTAACAAATTCCCTGTCCTGCAGCAAGACGAACTGTTAAACTAAAGAGCATGGTCATATCTGCAGAGCAGTAAATTAATGCTCTTCAGTGGATAGATGGTTGGAGAGTTCACAATAAATACCTCAGACTACCCATTTTCTACTAATAGCATACAATCAGCGTATGAGTGATGAAATGAATTACTTCAGATTCACCTAAGTTATTGGACTCAATCTGTCAACAACCGTACTAAATTGCCTGGCTTGTGCTCTGCAAAAGGTCAGGCTGAACAATGTGGAGATCCCCAGTGGCAAGAGGCTCTGTGAGTCTGGGGGATTTGCACAATAGAATTTTAATCTCTTGCTGATGTTTGCAAGGGAAGAAAAATAGCATCACAGGGACCAAAGAAATGCTGCAGTAGAACTCAGCATGGATGACTCAGTAAATCCAGGATCCAGGCTTCAGGAAGCAGTAGAGCATGTAGCTGTTGTACATAACCAGGTGATCATGACAAGTATTTGTCACTACATTCAAATAAGGGTTGGTTATTACTCTGAAGAGAGAGACTTACCTTTTTAGACTCAGAAACCAATCTATTATTCTTTCAATGGCATTGCTGGGGAGATTGGGCTTTTCAGATAAGCAGCATCCTGCATTGGCAGAGCATGTGAAAAGGCAGGGCTGGCCAGAGCAAGCTGCCCTGTGTGAATTCCTCGGCACACCCTTCTCTCTGAACTGAGTGCCTAAATCAGAGCAGTTCCCCTACAGCTCTATTCTATGTCAAAGTGACATCCACAGTCATTATTGTATATTCCATGCTTCTGCATCCTCCATCCCCTACTTTCTTTTGCTAAGGGTAAGGTGATATTTGACTTTTATAATTGTCTTGCCAGTACTTCTTTGAAAAGCATATAGTCTTTGTTTTATTCCCATTGCAAAGTGACTTACATTTCTGTGGTACCAGCTTGTGGCACATTGTTCAGATAAACCAAGAAGAATTTTACTTGATTCATAGCTATATCTGAACTGCTAAGAGGCATCTAAAGGAAAAAAAAGAAAGACGGAAAATACAGATGGGGTCATATTCTCAGCAAGTAAAAATTGTCATATCCTCACTGCTTTTGAGTGACTTTGCACCAGCTGAAGATTTGACCCAGCATTAAAAATGTTGGGAAAGACAGTTTATTAGTCATCCCAGGTAAATGGAAAGAATGCTCAGAAATGAAAGACAATACCCTTTATTTGACTTCTTCAAAACATTTTTAGGCTTTATTGTTAATAAGATTAAAAAGGAGATGGACAATAAAGATATTGGAGCTGAGTTTATTATGAGAAAAAGTACACTTCAGGAAGAGTGCTCTCCCACCACTTAGACAGAAAGTTTGTGTACACATCCTTCCATTCACATTTTTTATTGCTGTTTGCCTAGTAGGACAAAAAAGTCCCTATTAAAAGAATGTGAGCGGGAGTGTATTGCCTCCTCTCTCCAGGTTACTCTCAATGCACTGATCCATGTATTTCCCATAACTATGTAATTTTCTGCCAGTCATGATTGTAGACCCTTCAGTGGGTGAAACGTAATACTTCCCTTGAAAATAAAGCAAGTCATCTGACAAACTGTGTTCCTCCTGTCTTTTGTGGGCCATTCAGTGACTTTATTTTACTGAGGGAACAAGGGGAAGTTTATAATAGGATCAGTTTTGTTTGCAATTTGTTTCTAATAGATGCCAATAAGCCGGTTAACTAGCCTCTAGTTAATGGAAATTTTATTGTTTTTCCCCCTGCAGTGCACATGACCTTTTCTTACAAGAGTTTGTGATTCTTGAAAACATGTATCTGCTGCCTTGCCTCAGGGTCTGCTTACAACAGCAGGGATATGACCATAGGCTCTTCTGAACTTGTTCACCAGCCCTCTGCTTTGAGTAGACCAAAATACTTTGATCATCCTGTCAGTGGCAAATTTACAGCAACATACTGGCTTTTGTTCCATGTGTATTTCTCCAAATATAATATCTCCCTCAAGAAATCAATGATAAGCTGTTAAACTAAAAAGCATGGTAACATCCACAGAGCAGTAAATTAATGGTCTTTTGTGGATAGATGGTTACAGATTTCATCATAAAAAAATGGATAAAAGATTACATATCACACAGAGCGAAACTTTTAATAACTCAACATGACTTTTCTTAATGGGTTTTATTCATTTTAATCATTATACTGTCAATGATGATTATAGCCTTATTAGATTCTGGTGATTGAGGAGCCTGTTTATGAGATATTGAAAATCTTAGTCTGTTCAGAAGTGTAGTTGCAGTCTGTGTAGGTTTGATGTGTAACTTCATCTGCAGAAGTAGGGCTTGCCAGAAGAGTTTCAATTAATACTTTTACTAAATTGCTCCTGTCTGTAGTGACCTAGGTCACAGACGACTTACGGATTCCACAATATCAGCTTCTCAAAACAGTAGACCAGCAAGAGCATAAATCAAAGAGAGCTGAGGAACTAAAAAATAGGAAAAAAAAAAGAAGGGGGAGGGAATCATATGGCAAAAGAAGCCAATCTGCTTTCCTCTCTAGCAGCCACATGAGAATCTAGCCTTAAGTTATCACTCTAGGCTAGGTCTTCCTTCCTAATGATGGAGCTTTTCACATAGACAAGCATATATGAATACTTAAAATTAGAATGGATCTTGATAACGTGAACAGAATAAACAAAGCTGGTGCAACAATGCTGTGTAATCATGTTTGCTTTCTGAGGCAGAATTATTGTACCACTTTTTAAGAACTGTTTTAAAAATGCATATCTATGCTAATTCCTTTTAAAATGGACAAGAATACACCAGACCACAATTTTGTTTTTTTTTTTTTGTCTTTTGTTTAAAGCTCATTAAAAGAATGCTTTTCCTTGTGAGGCCACAGATACAATCTAAACACTACGAAGTGAAAATGATGTCATATATTTGTTTATAATTAAAATGGAACATTTTTAGTAATCGTATATAGCTCTCTCCCAGGAGTGCCAACTTCCCCTTACAAATCAACAACGTTATGAACCATGAAAGGTTTAGATTAGAGCCACAGAAACCTATCTAAATCATCCTGAATTAATTCATCTTTTGGGTCCTGAAAATCCGAGGAGTGCTTCAGATGCACCCTACTTTTTAGCCTCATTCTGCCCTGTGGCCTATCCCTCCCTGTCAGAGAAGCAGGGCTGAGACTAGCTGGGTCCCTGAGGTGCTAGCAGGATGCTTGTACCAGTCACTTCTGCCTGCCCTTAAGTACTACAGGAGCTGGGAGCTCCTCCTATGTTAGTGGACTTTGCAGAACATCTTCAGAGCTGCCCACGTCCTTCCTCCTGCTCCCTGATTTGCTGGGTGTCTTCCAGGTGCAGCAATAGCCAAGCCTATAGCACCTTCATCTCCTTGTCTGGCAACTGTTTCTGGGCAGTGTCATGCCTCTTTCAGAACCTAGGCAAAATTCAGTGTAATCCCCAGAATCCTTTATCCTGAATAAGGATGTCAGGATTTGTCCTGCTAAGGATTCAATTAGACCTTGCAGTGCCACTGGATGTATTCTTTTTTGCTTCTTTTCAGCTCTAAAGCAATGCTAGCAGCCTTCAAATATGCAAAACACAGTTCAGACAGAAAGGAAATAAGCTCTTCTGTGTCCACTGAGGATAAAACAGCGAGTGTTGGGTTTAAATTGCAACAAAGGAGGTTTAGAATAGATATCAAGAAAAAGCAGTACAGATGGCTAACAGTACAGATAGTTAGGGACTGCTGTTGGCCATGTAGGGATGTCGAGGATTTTTTAAACCATCAGAAGAACTAGACAATTTTCAGAGTCTGTTTTAGCCCAGTTTTTTGATGATTACTAAGATTCTCCTCCCTGTTCACAAGTTTACACTAGTTTTCTTTTTAAGTTCCAAGTGGTCAAACAGTTTCTAACTTACTTAAACTTACTCCAGATTTGAGTTCTTCAACGTGATTGCTTCACGTACTGCATTTTCTTTTCTATCTGTTCAAATTGTACCAGTCATCATGAACTGGTTATCAATATTTACTTTCTTAAATCACTGTATCTGTTAATGAATAACCATACTTACAATAAAGGATTACAATAAAAATCTCATCATTATTACAGTGCCACAAATGGATGCCAGAGGAAACCAACACAAATAAAAAAGTCTGGCAAAAATCCTTCTACTCAGTCAACATGAAGTCATAGTTTCATACAATAGCCATGTGCATCTGTTTGCTATTCTTGATTCGCTCCTCTATTGTTTCATTTGCATTGCACACAAAACGCGCCAACTGCAGACCAAGACAGTAAGTGAATGAGCATTTGTTATGTTCTTACAGATATATCTGGCAGATGATAAAATACAGACTAAAACCCCACTGATACATTCCTTTTCAGCATGCCAGGTGTCATGTATTCCTTCAGATGGTTAAGAAAATGTCATTCTTATATTGCTGTATTAGGCAACACAAGTACACAATCAAGGTAAGGAAACAGGCCTCCAGAATTACAATTTCTACAGCTCGTTCACTTGGTTCCTCTTTTCTTGCTAAGCCTATTGGAAAGGTAACAAATATCTCAAAGAAGGGGGAGAAAGCACAAAGCATGTTTGTTTTAGAAATGTCTGGGGATTTTTTTTAATTAATGTGCCAATCACTTAGTAAGCTGCAGGGCAGACTCAGTAGTTGGGGCAATCCAAATAAAGCCCACATGCTCCTGTTTCAGTCACCTCCCTTTCCTCAGGGCAGGCTTATTAACTCCGAAATGGGAGCTCAAGGTTTAAAGTAGTACTACACATTTAGAAGCAGAAACCTTTCTAGATCTGCACAGATGAAAAGTTGTGAATCAGCCTCTCTCCATCTTGATGTCTCTATCTGGACCATCTTGTGGCTTCTTAGCTAACCCCATGTCTCTCTCGCTCTCTCCTATTTGCTACTATTTTGCAGGAAAGCTGTTATATGCTTTCAGAAAGGAACAGCAAATGTGGCCTAAAGTTTGCCATGCCCCCTGTGCCCCAAAAAAGGGGCAAACAGATTTTGAGCCTTGGAGATGTTGCACAGCTCCGTCTAGATCCATTTGGCTCTGCCCTGGTGCTCGCCAGACAGTGAGCTCCTCCTAAAACACAGCGGAAGAGCTGCTCTCAGCTGTCCTGCCCAGGAGCTGGCGAACAATCCTTTTCTCTGTGGTTCTCCTGTTAATCAGAGAGCAAAGCAGACTGCTCCTGGCCCAGATCACCAGTAAATTACTTCCCGCTGCGTGCTGGGGTGTGGGAGCGGAGGGCTGGTGCTCTGCTGGTTCCCTGGCAGCCTGGTCTGCCCGTCAGGCACAGACGGGGGATGCGCAGGGGCCACCCAGGGAGACTTTCACTTCCTTATTCCCTGGCCTTGGGTGCGTGGGGCAACCTTGCCCTGGATTAGCAGGAAACGCTCAGCAAATATATCAAAAGCGCCAAGGCAGAAACTTGCAAACCGCAGTCTCTTTATCCTTGTGGGAAAGGCTGATAGCATTTAATAGAAAACAAATACCTTTCTGAACTCTCCTATCAAGTTTCATAGGAATTCCTAAAGACCGGGCTTTGCAGAAAAGCATGGAGATGAACCTGGATACAGGACTCCTCAGAAAAGTGTCAAAACCAGCTATCCTCCTGGTCAGCTTTAGTCATCTGATGAGGTCTCTAGGTTTTATCTCTATCAATTATTACGAGACACCGTAAAACTTCACATCATTCCATCAGAAGATGCATCAAGTTCCTCTAGTGTGGATGCGCATTACATTAGGTTGTGCAGGATTTGGCCAAGGGTACTCAAGTCTACATATGTTACCACCTAGTGACAATTCAGGGTACACTGCAGCACTTTCTGCACAACGTGATGATGTTTCAGGAGACTTGTAATGCAAGCAAATAAATGATGATTTATCAAAGTGACTGATCAAAGCCATTAAATTAATATAGAACAGTATCAGTAGTAAATTGGGTGATTAAAAAAAATGCCCTGATCTCTTTAGAGAGATACACCAAAAATACTTTCTCCAAATACTTGAGTTTTCATTAAGGTCAAGCAGCCTATCCTGCTTCCTGGAATTTGGTCGGTAGGTTCACGGTCCCATCTTTTTTTCTTTTATTGAGGTAATAACTAATAGTTTCTGTTCCATACCTTTGTCATACGTAATTGCCATTTTATTGTTCCCTAAGGTCAATTTTACTAAGACTTTTAAAAAGCTGAATTTAAAATGACTAATGCCGATTAAAAGTAGGAATTCAAGGTTGCAAAGCCTATCACAGCCTCACGCCATTTCCTGTGGCTGTATTTTAAGGTAATTAAAAGCATATCTCCCTGTAGTACATCTTCGTAAAGTAACTGCAAGTGTATTAAGGTGCAGACCTGCCTAGTAAATATTCACGCTTGTTTGTGAGGTGGAAAGCTTTTCCCAAGTGTTTTTCTAAATTCTTCACTTCTGCATGTGTACTAACAAAAGTTCTTCCAGTTGGCTATCACCAGAATTACTTTAAACTGCTTCCCCCAAAAGAGACACATCCAGGGATGGAAGCATGTCATGTAGTAGTGGTTTAATCCTACCATCCCTTTACTCACCCAAGCAAGGCTGATACAGCTTCTGGTGGGGGTGACAATGTCTTGGGATGGGATCAGAGTTTCCTATCCAGCTGGAGAGGATTACTTTCAAACTAAAATCTCAGCTATTTCTCTGGGTCTGCCAGTGCCAGAACCTTTGGAAATAAGGACTACTAGCTTACAAACGTAGTGAGAGATTTTGCACGTTTGAAGTTCTTAAACCATGAAAAAGTAGGCTGTCAGTAAGCCTAATGGAGTTAATGAGCCCAGTCGCTGGGCGTGGAACTCTTAGCAAAGGTAATGAGTTTTACTTTTCAGCAGGGCTTGCCAGATTTAGTCTATTTCTGCTTTTACTCCAAGGGTTTTACTTCTTAATCTGGAATTCACAGTTGAAAAAAGTAAAGGTACATACTAAAAGTTTCTGGAAAGATAATACTCAGTCTGGGAAAGAAAGTTGGCTAAAGTGTGATATAAAGGAAATATTTTTATCATAATTATTATGATTTTTTTTGCAGTTCTGTGATGCCTCTTTTTAAAGGTACTATAAACATTATTCGAACCAGGTTCCCATTACTAGGAAAGATCAAATCTTACAGTAGACTCACAAAGTCAGGCTAGCGATTAGTAAATAAGGGTTTATGGAAAACTCATAAAGCACCCAAAGTGCCAGCTTATGTAATGTATCTAATGTAATAAACACTCTGAGGGGAGTCTAGGAGTGGAAAAAATGCAGTTTCTTATTATAAAATATTTGAACGTAGTCAAGACTTTAGGAATTGATCAAACTGCGCAAGCCAGAAGGCTTTGTCATGAAACCTGAAAATCCAGGAGACCTTTAGCTTCCTGAGAGGAAGCATTTTAGCAGACTCTGCAGGGTGAATTGTTAATAGAAACTTATATTCACAGTGCTCTCAGAAGTTGTGTAGGAGAGTTATCTGGCACAGTCATTGTTAGATTCACATTACACTAACTACTGTACAAACAACTGCCTGGTTTTAGATTACAACAAATATACTGTACTGCCAGTGAGACCAAGTAATGCAGGAAGAATGGAGCGTATCACTCATTTCTGTCGCATAGATGCCTTTTAAAGAGAGCTGCTGAGAAAGCCAGTCATTGATGGCTGGTTGGCACCGAGTTAGACTGTTTTCCTCAGCAAGGATATTCCCACAACAGTTATAGTCACCTGGTATTGCACAAACTACCTGCACAGAGGCGTTTGATTTGACATGCCATCAGTGTGCTATTTTTGGCATGCTCCTTCCTAATTTGTGATTAACAAGTATTAGGTTGTTTTCACTTTGTAAGGGCTATTTATAGTTCAATAGGAGATTTCCTCCCACCCCTTCCCACTCTCACAGTGTATCAATGGCACAATTTTAGTCTTAACCTGTGACCACAATTATACAGTCATGTTAAGTAATTAAAAAAAAAGAGCTGATTATGAAATAGAAGGACTAACTAGAAACATATGAAACATATGCACTGCATTTATGCGACATATATTTCTTTTAAGAGAACTAGATCCTGACAAGACTTTGTATTTTGTTTTCATAACTAACATGCCTCCTTCAAGCAGACTACTCTGTTTAGCAGTTCCAAACCACAACAAAATCATGTGGGACAGAAACCATGGAATAAACCTGAACTTGAAATAATAGCAGGACTCAATGACCCAGTCTTTCTGCCCCTGAACACAATGGGAGTTTTAATTCAGTGGGAGCCGGAAAAAGCCTGGAAAATATTTATCTAAGAGGGAATTGATTGAGATAACAGGGCTATGATGCATTTGTAAATTCACAAGAGAGATCAGTGTGATATAGGACAGTGCCCATAACAAATTAACTGGGGAGTATTCTAAGTTGCCAGTATGCAATCCAGATTTAGGATGATGTTATTTAAAAGGCTGAATGCTGGAACAGCTGTGCTCCCACTGAAGTCAGTAGCTAAAAAATAAAAAATTGAAACTTTTTAGTATTTATTTTAAAAGTTGAATCTTTGTGAATCTTCAGATAAGGACAGAACAAGGGATTTAACCTGCCTTCATCTATATTGCAGACCCCTCAAAAGAACAGGTATCTGGCTCTACCCAGAAATTACTGCAATAAACAGGGGTCTTCTATGCTGATTACTGCTATCAGTACTTTCCAACAGATAACAGTTGTATTGGGCTGAGACAGATAGCAAGTGCACATGCGAACAGCAGGCAGAAACAGTTGTGAGTTCAAGAGAAGGCATTGTACATAACAGAGCTGAACAAGCACAGTAGTCTTCCCAACTTCTTCTGTCACAGAAATAAAAGTCCTTTCAAAGTCAGTTGGCTGGGTGATGCAAGGTGGGAGATACGCGACAGAGATACGCGCCACAGGTCCAGAAGAATGGACAGTAGCAGGCTGCTGATATCAGTGATCCTGACCTCTTTGACAGGACAGATTATGTACTAAGGGTGGGATCCAAATCCTGTTCTGTCACCTATCTAAAAAAATGAGGTTCCTAGTCTAAGCTAGCTGTTGAGAGAAAGAAGTTTTTTTTCATCCCATTGTAAGACAAGTGTGAGAAGAGTTGTGATGAAATCTTCTTTGGAGGACCTTGTCTCCTTCCAGAGAAAACTGCAGGATTCTAGACAGCTGAGATGCCAAGCTTTTGGACTGCTCACAGCACATGAGATGCATCCAATGCCAATGGCTGCAAAATGCCTGCCTGGAAGCTCCCTTCTGCCTTGCTATGCATGCTTGTCTACTCTGATGCAGCCATATGTTGTTAATGGGTAACTCGAGCCTGAACAGCTAGAGAGCTGGATCTGTACTTGCCTGCTTAGATCCCTGGCTTTGTTTGCTTTCCCAGTTGTGCTATCTTCATGCCCACGTAACTGCTGCATGCAATCCGTTATGTTTGCCCTACTGAGCCAAACTTGTGCTGTTCTGTTGCAATTCTCATTTACTCTTCCTCTGGTTGTCTGTCAGCAGATGGGTCCATTACCAAAGCTCTCTTTGTGCTGTTGTCAGATAGCCTCTTTCCCCATCGTTGCTCCGTATAAAGATGTAGCATGCTTCACTGGAGCTGTAGGTCTTTGTTGAACTCCAGGAGTGCACTTAGAATAAACACTCCGATGCCAGAGTGCAAAAATCTAGTGGACAGCCCTACATGCCATTGGCAGTTTCCAGTTCTGCATCTCCCTTGAGCGTGTCTCTCGGTTCAGCCCTGCCTTTCTTCCTCTGGGCTTTCCTCCCATACTGTGCTACCTGCCTGGCAGCCTTCAACCCAGCCCACTTTCTCCCTCAGGGTCTTCTACTTGTGATAGTTAATGCTCTAAAAAATTGTGGCCCAGAAAAGTTAGTAGCAGGATGCAGCCAAGAATAAAATGGCCACCGTTTTCTTCTGTTACAAACCTATCCCCTACTTGCTTCCTCTCTGTTTTGTCCTCCTAGTAGATATGCCCTTTGGTGCAGAGATGCAAATCTCGGCTAGCTTTGATGTCATGAATACAAATGTCATTTTTATTAACCTTCCAAATGACTGCTACACTGGGCCACATCCTGCTTTTAGTTAGTCAAATGCAAGTAATGTTTCTGCTTGATTTCTCTTCTGTTTTTCAGATACTTGTGTTGCTTTGATATAATTTCACACAACAGTGTTCTTATTTTCATGTGCCTTTTTGATTAGTTGGTCACTTACATATTATTCTCCTTTGCTGATAATTCCTTCACCTTTACTGTATAGTTTCCTACCTTTACTAAAAAGCAAAACATGAATAAGAGCCATTAAGCATAACCAAATATAATGCAATGTACTTTAGGAAGTCATTACACTTGTTCGTTTGCATTCTTTATTGCTTGTTTTTCTTATAAAGTATCAGGAAACATGCAGATTACCATTTGGTTTTATTACTTGAGAGCTCCAGCCATCCTTACTTAAGATTAAAGTCATTGTTAGCACAATAGCTCTTCCACTTCATCGCAAAGGATTGAGCTTGCAGAGAAACGCATTCAGTATAAATGGGTTCTGCTGGATCTCCAAGACTCCTGCCTAGATTAGGGCAGGTTTTTAAGTTGGGAAATGACATATCTTAGCTGTGATCAGTTGTGCTATCCAGGCAAGTCTATTTAAAAGCACTTTCCATTTTAAATATAGTAATAAAATACCACACTGGCAAACCTTCTTGATAAGGGTAAAAGCAATATATCCAAATCCAATCTAAATTTGACATTGCCTAGAACAAGAATTCACATTGATAAGTCAGGACTCATTTACAAGGCCATAAATGGGTGGGTAGCTATAATTTGGGCATTAAACTTGTAAAATATATTGATGGCATGCAAGGGCTAAATAAATAATTTACTACAAGAAAATTGGAAATCTTTACACAGTACTTAATTGACCAGCCACTCTCCCATGTTCTTGATAGCTTCTTGTTTTGCACTTTTAAAATTTTTCACACACTGAAATTTTCCCCATGTGTATTTTTTTCCAACTTCAGTGAATGTTCATAAGTCGCTATATTTCTGCAAACATAACCTGTTTCCATCTTTGTTTCATCAGTCAATTACATTCCTTTTGACATATTCATTTGTTTGTTTAAAAGCATGAATGAATCAAATGCCTTTTCTGGACATGGCTCAGCTGGTGTTATTCTTAAAACTAAAATGAAATTGCCTCAGTGATCAGCCTAACTTTGAATGTTACTTAAATCCATTTTCTGTGCAAAGCAGACTGAGATACTGTTGTTAATGGGAATTCCAGTGATTCCAGTAAGAGTGGTATTGGTAGCTTTGCACAAGGTTATAAAAATAATGAGGTTATGATCACCTCACTGGCCAATGTAACTCAGGGTAGTTGCAGTAAGGCCAATGAATTTTGGCTTTAAAGGAGTTTTTCCATCCACAGATATTAAAAATCTGGTTTTGAGATTTCACACAGGCCCTTGGTTGACCCTGCCCTCCAAAGCACCCCATGAATCGTTAATCAGACCTACAAAATGCGTAAGATTTTATTTTTAAATCATCACACTTGTTTTTTGTTAGATTTCTCCTCTGAAACCAGACCTCGGGGGTACCACCAAAAGGTACCCCCTGAGGAAGAGAAGTAGGGGCTTCCGCCTTACCTCCCCAGCCATTGTAATTTCCTTGGGGAACCGTGGCACTACTGTACATGCCCGTATCCCTTTGATGCTCATGTGGACTCTCCATCTCTCTGCTGAAGCAGCAAGAGGACAAAACTGTGCCTTTCTTTTCCCCATTAGGGGTGCTGTGGTCTCCCTGTGCAGTGGCTTTCACTGAGTAAAGAGTTCAAATGCTTTTTAGAGGAAGGGGAGGTGCATTTGAATTCAGGTTCCTCCTGGCCAGTTTTGGTTCATTGTGCTCTTTAGCCCTCCACAGCAACCTACTGTGCAAAGAATTATGCTCTAGACAGGCAGTGGTGATGCTTCCTCATACATGCACTCCTGGAGAGCTTCCCACCGGAGCTACCGCTCACACTAGCAGCAGAGTTATTTTGCTGACACAGTTTGTATAAGTTTCCCAGGAGGTATAAGGTAGAGCGCCAGAGCACTTTGCGGGTGTTAGTGCTTCCCTGTGAGGTTTTTTTGCCACAATGAGATGCTGTGATGAAACACATGCCATACCACCCTAAGTCATATATCGGACCCAAGGTAAGCACTGTAGAGGTAAAGGAGCAAATCTGGAGTGAGTACAGCAAATTCAGGGTTAGCAGAGGGGGAGAGCTTTGCTCCAGCTGCTCTGGGCCACTGCCATCAGCTTCCCTATTGTTACACGCACCCTGAGACTCCCATCTAATTCCACTTTCCACCTGCCCTCCCCAATAAACTCCTTTTAAAATGGTAGCTATTTTTGCTCAAAATATTTCCATTGTTTCCTGAGGAATGTCACCCCCCACTTCCCAGCTGGGACCCTGCCCCATGGGTTGGATTGACAGCACTTCGCTTAGCAGCCATTTGAGCATTTTGGAGCCCAGACCTAGCTTCAGAGTAAAATATTTTTGGGGCAGGAGGAAAGTCCACTCTTCCTTGGATGGTCATAGGGTGGGATGTGGGTTAGAGTTTTTACGCAAGAGTTGCTGTACCCAAATTCAGATGTAAAAAAGTCTCTTGGCTGTAGGAGAAAGGGTACATGCTGGTGGAACTTATATGCAAGGGAACCAGAAGAAAGCAAAACTCAATGCTCTGCTTTACATGTGTGTAATATGCTTCTGCCTGAGGGAGTAAGAACCCACTTACAACTCCACATGGCTTTGTCCAGGTGCACGAAACAAGCAGGGCCACACATCTGCTTATTTCCTCTCTGGGGATTAGAAATTGGAGGGTGGGAAATGAGTAGAGCCTGGGGTCCATTCTTGCTTGCCAGCTCAGCTGAGCCAGTGAGCACTTGAGGGGGTTGAGGGAGAAAGGGGGAAATATTATTTTATTTCTGGCTTAGGCCAGAAGTAAATGACTGCCTGGGGGAATGGGAGAGGAGAAGGTGTGTCGCTGAGTTACAGTGCCTCGGGGGGCTCCTGCTGCAATGGCACAGCTATGTAACGTGCTCCCTGGGGAACTGCATCTGAAATAAAAAAGTAGCCTGTTACTTATTGGCATTAATGTTCACTTACTAACATATTTTATTGCTTAACTCTTCTATTTTGGCGCCTGGGTAACTACTTAGCCTCTTTTAAATTCACTGGACCAAATTCAGAGATCACATATCCAGAGATCTATGTAGAGTTCACAACTGGTTGAGGAGTGTGGATTGAAAGCGGTAAATTTAAGAAAGTCTAGGGAGAGAGTCATAATGAATAAAAGGATCATGGTAGATAAGATTCCTGCCCCCACACCCATTTAGTTTCAGTCAGCTTAACTTGAGTGGGACCTTGTGTATCCCTGGCTCCTTTAAATACTATAAATTATTTCTGAATCTGAGGTGTCTCTCAATGAAAAAGGATGCTGACTCAGAGTCAGGAGTTGCTTGTCAACTCCTAGCACATTCAAGAAACCTTTGTGCAATACTTGATAATATAACACGGAGATCTTACCTCTCCAATAATACAAAGTCCACAGGTAAAACAACATCATGATAACCTTATATGAAGTTTTCCATGGACTATCCCACCAGTAAACCTGCCCTCAACACGAAAAGAACACCCAATACTCAGTATATTTCCGGAATCAAACCTCTACCCTCTATTTCCTTATTTAATTACCATGAAACACGTCACCACCCTGTCTCCATTCTAGTCCATAACTCAGACACTGTTTTTTTACTGGGTGCATCCTGGCTATATGCAGAGCAAAAAATAAGAAGCAGCCTTTCTCATCCAGCTCTCGTGACTGTTACGACAGCAGCATTGGCTCAACCCCAAACAGTCCCCATGCACAGCATGGGCAAGGATGTCAGGGGAGGATTGTTTTCTTTTCTGGCTTTGGCTAGCAGACTTGTGGATGGTTGTTGGCCATCGAGAACGCTGCTGTCAGGTTCCTTTTCTCAGCCCATCACTTGGTGCCCATCATGCTTTTCCATGTCACCTCTCACTCGTGGCATGTCTGCATTTTCAGTCCCCCTCATGTCATGTGCTCACTCTCTTTTACATCCCTTTCTAGTACTTCCAGCTCCCACTTCCCATCGATATGCATTCCTCAAAAATATTTTGTGCTTTCTCATCTGTTTTCCTTCAGATATAGAAGGTGTATCCCTAAATCCTTATCAAACAACTTCATTATCTGCAGTAGAATGCTGTCACGAAGTTCTGCTCTGCCACACTGCCCTCAAAAAGGCCATTGGACCTGTTGCCTACAGTTGCCTACTCCCTTCCCCAAAAGCCGTGGCCATCTTCCGTAAGATTTAAAATTACGTACCAGCCCAAGGGTTCTCCCATGCTACTGAGTCATCACATAGCAGCTGGCAAGGAAAGGAGGGGAAAGGGGCATACACAGAGGTCCTCAGTAAGGCAAGGGGAGGAGAAGAACCAGCTCTATGTATTTAGTTACAGTTAATTATAAGTTTATGACCTTATGATGCAATTGTTTTGTCCCTTGCTCAATATACTTTTCAGGCAGAGCATGCTGAACATACAGAGGGGGTGTATTTTATGGCTGCAGCGTTTGCTTGAGCAGTGCAGATAAGAGAGCTGTAGAGAGGTCTCTGCGAGGACGAAGCGGAGCCATTTGGGCTATGTAGTATTGGCAGGGTCTGAGTGTCTCTGCCAAAGAAGCTCATGGACCGTAGGTGTAAGCCACACTGATCTGTCATCCTCTGCTTTCTCTGGCAGCTGGGGTTAGATTTTGTTGCACTTTCAGAGTGGAGGAAAACTAAGGGAGGAAGTAGGTGTCATTAATGCATCAGGGAAACTAGAATAGGATTTTTTTTTAAGAGAGGCAGCTTTGGAATTTGACATTTGTTTCACCCAAAGATTTTCAAAGGATGTACAATTTTTTTCACACAGTTCATATATATTATGCCCATTTAATGGATAAGCTAACTGATTCAGAAAGTGAACAGTAAATAGAGTGTCATTTGCAGGTCTACGAATAGATTCAAAGACCCTTCAAACCTTAATCCACTTGATCCCACTTAATGCCTTCAAGATGCATTAACAGGACAAAAAGAAATTTAATGGAAGCCATCAAACTCAGTTTAGGCACTGTAACCCTTCTGCTTACAAGGGTAACCACATAAAGAAAAATAAGGAAGCATTAGCTTGCATTTCCCTGGAAAATAAGTAAGCAGGAATGTATGCCACATCCTGGCTGGCATTTTAGTCTCATCAAAGTGGAGCTTTAAAAATGGCTGTTCTTTCCCTACTGTGCTTTCCAAGATGCACAGCACAAACGTGCTCTGAACACAACAGAACTAATTGAACAATCACAGCAAAGGAGGTCAAAACCCAACAAACAGTGTAGCATCTAAAATGACTCTGGAGGATTTTAACAGATGGACACTTGTAAATCTAACAGGATTTCCTACTGGTAAGAATGCCTTAGGTAAAATTCAGAATGTCTCATTAAATTGTCAGCCAGCTATGAGGCGTTGCTCATGTGAATATGAACAGCTATGCAGCTTTACTGCAAATACACACAGCCATGTACTAACATAGGCCTGAAAAGCAACATTTGGATGTGAGTTCGGTTAGAAAACCCTTTCAAAATTGAAGGAGGATCAGATGTAATGTTTCTGGCTGGGATCCATTAGAAATACAGAAGGGAAATTAAGCCTGGGGCCAGGCTTTTACTTTCCCTGTTCTCGAACTCGTATGGTTTTGCCTGTGTGTGCACTTCCATGCAAATTTGCAAATCAGTTTGGTTTAGACTTCTCTGATCCCTTTTGCTATCGCTTTCTTGTAACCTTCCGTGTTCTTAGGCTGTTGATGAAATGCATCAACAGACCCAACACAGGTATAATAGTGCTCTGTGTCTCCCAAGCAGATGCTCTCAGGCGAAGAATTTGAATGTAGGTTAGCACAATGCAACGACACAGCGGTTGGATGTTTCCATTTTTACACGTTTGTTTTACATAGTGCCAGTGATCTGGATAAGGGCAATTAGTCTGTTTCTCACCAAAATGCCGTGTGTGCCCCTTTACCTCCTCCAGCAACCCTACTGCTTATGAGATCTGTGAGCCTGTTGTTCAAATCCACATTCCTGCACAGTCCCACTTTCTCGGTAAGAAATAGTCTCTGCTGGGTTTATTGGCATTTCTCACAGTATCTGAGTTCAAAGAAAATGATTACAAGTTAAGACAGAGCTCTGTTCTTTAAAGCACCACAGTGTATAGATCTGTTGAGTGATATATAACATAGAACAACTTCCAACTGAGGAAAGCTTAACACAGCTCGGGCTAGCTTGCTGATAGCTGCTCAGCTCCTAGAATTACTGCTTACAAACCATAAAGGCCCCAGCTTGAGTTTCATGGAGGAGGGGTGAGCGATGTGTGTTGTGCACACCGCAAGTACAGCCACAGGGCGGATAACCCGCCAACTCCCTAACCTCAGCCAAAAAATCTGTCCACTGCCTGACAGGCAGAGTATGTGTATTCGCTGTCTATCAGTGGCAGCAAAATAGCTTAAAGTCAAAAAAGAATCGTGTGAAACCACCAAGTTCAGTCGTGGGAATATTAACATGTCAAACCGACAGGCTTGGTATCTGTTAAAACTGCCCTTCATTTCTGTGATATTTTTGGCAAGGAAACAGCCCATAAATATAAACAGATCACTTTCCTCCTTACTGAAAAGCAGGCACCTTGGAGGGAGGAAGCACAGTGCATGTTTATCAGAGTCATAAAGTCTGTACAAGGTTTTAGAACCAGCACGCAGGGGCGAATTTCATGGGGCAAGCTAAGAGACTCGGGGAAGGACAAGTTAATTGTGAGAGAAAAACACAAGTAGTGTATCCCCCAAACCACAGAGCACATCTTTGTTGGGGACTGTTTGCACTACGGTGAGTAGGCGAATTGTCCAGGACAGGACACACAGGTCTGTGATTATTAACCAAATCCTTTAGGAGAGAACAGGCGCAGCGCTCCCGGGCTGGAATAGTAACCGTGGAGCTGTATTCCCATCCAGCATCCGGCCGAAGAGCCTTCATCTCCCCAACATCCCTCTCCCGCTCCCAAGGCTCTTGTATTCAGGCTGTCACTGGAGAAAGAGCATCGTATGTGTGTGCATGAAAGTGGGTTATGGTAAGATGCCCACATCGGTACAAAAATTGTGCTTGGTGTCACTGTAATTACAAAGTAAATAGTGCGAAGTGTATTGTTACACTTAATAAAGCAAATGCAATCTTCATTAGAGCTTTAACAAAAAAAAGATAGACCACAAATGCCATGCAAGATACCTCATACTGTGTTATATGAATACTTTATATTTACTGCAGTTGATCAGAAGTGCAAATTAGTTTTAATGGAAAATTGTAGGGGGCCATGTATTGTGATATTTAAAAAAATAAGGATTTTGATTAAAAAATGAAGAAGCTATAAAAAAGCTGTTGTTTAAAGACTATTTTCTGTAGAGGCTACTATTTCTTTTTCAAGTTTAAATTTTCTCATTTTTTCCACCCAATTTTCTCCGTCTTAACTGCCCATCTTTCTTTGAATTCTGCAATCATCATACACTAGCATATTGTTGCTTTACCAGAAACTTAATGATCCACACCCCTCCTTTTATCTTTCAGCATCCTTCTCCTTTCTTAGTACTTAAAAGTGTCTTTTCACTTGTTTCTAAATTGAGTCTGAAGAAGAGAAGGAAAATTACTAGAGTATTAATGATATAAGATATGCTAAACTTTCAAAACAAGAAGGCCATGAAAATAGACATAAAGGTGGAGTTCCTACATTTGTTTATCCATGCCCAGCGTGTGTTAGAGTTTGTTCCCAGAAAAAAAGACCCTTGAAACTGTGTCTCTTGCACTGGAGCCATCCTGGTTGTTGTGGTTATTAAGTTGCACTGGCAAAGCAAGGGAGAATCAGGCACCAAATCTCTGCAGTGGAAGAAACCCCTCCAACAGCCCTCAGAGCCGCAGTGGTATCCTGCCCTGGCGTGCTGCTGTCCTGAGCATGCCTGGCAGGTGACTGAGCAATGTGCCTTTCTTTCGCCTACGCTTTGGCAAATAAAAGAACTCTAAAAGATTTCTGACATGACTTGTTGACAAAAGCCTTGTTGACTTTTCCCTGTCACGGCACATTTATCTATATAGCTACTAGCTCTCTTCTGTACTGTAATCTCTACCAGGGTGCATGGCAGAGAAGTCAGACTGTAATTCCCATGATCCACCCAAGAGTCCTTTTTGATATCACCTTTGCTACTTTATATTCAGCTGGCATTAAGGCATATTTGATCGGTAAGTTACCTGTACCACAATTAATAAAGCAATTTCGTACTTAAGTTCATTTAGACCTCTTGTGTGAATATTGTCTAACTGGCAGTTTCTTACTGTTCAGTTTACTGAGTTGTCCTACAGTCTGTATTATTAACACTAAAATGTAAAAACGATCCTTAGATTCATCCCTTTAAAGAACAGCTCTATTGTAAGAACCTCACTGAGGTCGTCTTAGTGAGCACAAATGCAAAGGATTCATTTAGATTATCAGTAACAGTTTTCTCTTTCCTAACTGTTTCTTTAATATTTTATTAATGTTTTCACCATGCCAGGTCTTTTGAAGGCATCCTGTTTCCGATGAGTTTGTTATTATTAGTTTTTATGGCTGTAGCATAAAATCTGAATCCAGATTTGAACTTTCCCAAATTTTAGAGGTTCAGATTTGGACTACTATAAAAATAAGATCAAGATGTGGGGCCTGAGGCATGGTGCTGAGCCTAACATTGCTTGCAAATATGGCTGTGCCCTTGCAAGGTGACTCAGTAAAATAGCATGGTGGGGCCCCAGGTGCTCATTTTCAGCTCATTTATTCCACTTCGGACTACTCACAAGAAAAAATACATTGTTCATGCTCTGCAAATGAGGTACAGGAACTGGGTTATTTTCTCTTTAGGTGTAAACATCATCAGGGCTGCACAAATACCCCACAGAGTACAAGGTAGTCTGGAAGTTCTGCTTATGATCACATAGGAGAAGGGAAGGACCCACCTGTGAGACAAGGCCTGTATGTTTATCTCTTACAGGTCTGTTGGCCAACAGATGTTGGATCATCTACGGGGAGTACCTACACATTTGCTCTGTTGTGTTATGAGCCACTGCCAGCTCGCTGCAACCAACTTCTGAGCTGACTACAAGCTACGCAGCCGTAGGGATAGTGCCCAAGCTAATTAAACCCTTCTGAGAGACAGGTACATTACCACTAAGCTGGGATGACACAGCTTTTAGATGTCTTGTGGTGTAGGCTTACACTTGTTGGGATCGTACTATTTAGTATATTCTGCAGACAGATTTATGGATCCACCTCAAGGAACATGGCTGTCTGACTGACTTCTGAATTGCTCCTCCAACCCAGCAACCTCACTTTAGTTTTCTACAAGCTGCTAAGAGCAAAAGATGACCTCTCAGACAAGTGTTCATCTTTTTTATTTGCCATCTTCTCCTTCTCTGGTATATCCCACGCTTTTGCTGTATGTCAGTCCTCATTGTAACTTTATATTCTGTCATTGAAACAAGACAAACAGATGAAAAAATACAGTAAAATGATGGTGTTGTGTTTGTGATATGCTGTGCTGTTTTTCTGTCACAACATTTCATGTGAGGCAGGCAACTAAGGAGAAATTAGTTTTGCTTCTAGGAAGTTGGTTTAATAAAAATAAAAGGGATGGGGAAGGTTAAATTCTGATGAGCTAGTTTTTAATTCCTTACCATGTACCCCAGCTCTGTAAACAGTAAATAAACTCAAAACCAGATTCTTGTTGTGTGACTTTTACCTTACTTGTACTATTACTAATTGTCAGAAAGATAAGAGAGAAGTGAAGAAAGGAAGAAAGACGGAAACTAGCTCAAGAGGCTTATTTTGGGAAAAAAAAAAATACTAATTAGCAGCTTCTGCTCATGCATTACCTTTACACTGAAAACTCATGGCTTAATATTAAGTACAGCAGTACAAAAGACCTGATTTACTGTGCACATCAAATACAGCAAATAACTCTCCCCCGTAAAGAAGAGAAAGCTTTTCTGTAATTGAGCTCTTGCCAAGATAAAAGTGGAGAAGGCAGGGGTAGACACAACTCCTGACATTATTCACTTGTTATATGCAAATTTTAAAGACTATCCAGATTAAAGAACCATGGGTTTTTTTTCCTTTTTGTGGAAAAAAACAGCCATTCTTTTGGTGCAAAAGATTCATGTACAAAGAGGTAAACTGAAGAAATTCATTGCACTTTTCAGTGATCATATTTCTGACAATTTGTTAAAGACACAAAGCTTTATCTTCCCAGAGAAGCAGAATGTGGAAGCAATACAGACACTTTGAAGCAGAAGACTGCTTGGATTGGGGAAGGAAGAGAAGGGTGCAAAAAATCTCACTTCTACTTGGATAGTGACTGTTAAAAAGACATAATACTCTGACAGACTTTTTTCTGTTTTTTTTCTTTTAATCCAAGCAAGCAGCATATCTCTGTTCTTCTTACTCATCCAATGCTTTGTCAGCAAGACAAGGAAGAATTTAGATTGTATTTCTAACATGAATGCAGTTGCAAGGGATGCATACAATGTTCACAAAGCAAAACCATCTCACTTGGCTCTCCTTAGCTAGGGAGCATTCTCCTGAGGAGGCTGATCTTTACAGAGTTGGAAAGTCAAGAGCAGTGCCAGGCATCCTGACCCTCCTCCCTACCGTGTGTCTGAATATGCTGAGAAAATGTTGGAGCAAGGAGGAGTTGCATCTCCCTGCCACACTTCTAGGTAGGCAAAGGCTTCCAGATGCTCTCAAGTCTCTGCTAATGTGCACGTTAAGCAAGTCCTACATGGTAATAGCATACCTTTTTTCTCTGAGCATTCCAGGAATTATCAAGTCTCGTTGAACTGGCCATGCCAGCAAAATGTCCCTCTGTGGCAATCATAAGGCATACAGTGGAAATTTGTAACAAAAATATTTTGGCAATCCATTCATGCTTGTAATAATCCTTCCAGATGGCACTAGTGGGAGAAGACCTGACACTGTCTTGCTCTGTAGGCCAACCTGGCCCTCTAATTGAATCCAGGAACAGCAGAAAGTAAAATGCAGTGAGACCATGTTGACTTCACCAGTTTTTGGGCCTTGAATTATGGGAGTTCAGCTAGGCCCTAGGACTGGGAACCAGTGCAAAATCCTAGCATCCTCAAGGCTACTAAGTGTCCCATATTAAAGGTTAGTTAAAAGCCCTTGGAGAACTTTTAATTTTCCAGGTGAATTCAGTGCCATGCCTGTAGTCTCCAAATAGGTGGGTATTACAATGCTTAATGTTTAGGCACGCAGGGGCAGTGCCTGAGCACATCTTGTGCAGCTGGCAAGGGTTGCCAATGTCATGCTGTGCCCTTTTGCTCTGGAACCCAGCAATTAGGGCTTTCCTCAGAGGTATGAAAGACCTGGGACCAAACTGTTCTTCTACCTCCTGGGACATGCGTGCATGCCCTCTTTGAAACGCCTCATTGCCCCAGGCGACACAGAAAGTTAGATTCAACCACTTCAGCTGAAGCTGCTGTGTGGGATAGTTAAATATTCATGGTGAGGAAGGAAGGAGAAAGAACAGCCTATGGTTGGTTGGAGCCACAGAGAGACAAGCAGAAGTACGAGTGTACCCTGTGCTACCTGCTCCCCACAAGGTCGCCATTCTCTGCTCTTCCTGGAGGTCCTTCTCTGGCCCCTGACACTGAGTGATAACTCATGCCGGGATCTCCAGGGCATCACTGGAGTGGAGTGAGAGGTGCGGGATATGCTGCAGATGGGTGGGCGGCAGATGGGGAGAGGAAGAGTCTCCAGGTGCTCCAAGCCCTTTATTTTTGCTCTCACTGAATGGCCTCTGCACCCCAAGATCTCTACAGGTGATCACAACATTTATTCTAAAGAATATTTAATTCAAAAGAATATTTAATTCAAACACAAAATGACTAAGCTTCAATAAGAGAAAGAAAGGCTTTCCCACTCCAGAGCTCTGTAAGAGCTAATGGACAGACAGAGCTGTACAATACGTGTTCAGATCCCCTTGGGCCTGAGGCAGCAAAGGCACTTAATGTGACAGTGGCACCTAAGTCCTCTTGCAGAACCAGCTGTAATTCTCTTCTAGCTGAAAACCAAACCCATTTACAGTAATTATACATGTGTTTACAGCTTCCAGAGGGAAAACAAATAAAGTCATTAATGTAATTTACAAAACCAAAGTGACTACTCCACATTAGGAACAACTCACATGACAAAACAGTATTTTCTGAAGTGATCAATTTCTATAACAGTTCAGAAGTCTTAGAAATAAAGAAGTAATTAATGAATATTCTTTTATTTTAAAGAAGTAATTAGTGACTATTCTTTTATTTAAAAAAAAAGGTGTAAAATTACTTAATGCCATTAAGATAACAAAAATTCTTCCAATAAAACTACATGCTTTCTACCTTAGGAAGATTTTGCCTTAAGAGATTTTAGAGTCCCTGAAATAAGTACACACTATAGCATATCCAAGATCCGTGGGCTATGGCATGTATGTCTACAATAGCTATTGCACACAATGCACGTATAGAATCTTATACAGCAACCCTGCACCAAGGGAAATACCCTCTTTGACCTCAGTGGGAATCGGAGAGGCCCTGAAGGAACGGTAGAGTTCATAACAGAAACAAATCTTGGTTTAGATGTGAATCACTATGCTGCCGTTGAGTTTATGCTCAGTTTAACCTATTAAACAATGTGAGATGAGCAAAAATCACTCATTTCCATACTGCTGATTTTGCAGACTTCAGAAACCCTGAGTATGAAATAAATAACTTGCTCTTAATAACTTTCAGTGTGGATAATATACTTAAATATAGGAAGATGTAAGTGATGCATTCTTATTGCATTGCTGGTTACCTCTCTGTATCAATTCAGATAAATGCAACAGTTTAAAATGACAAGAAATTGCCTAAAAAAATTTGTCTGTTCATCACAAGTAAAACAGTGGGAAGACCATGCTATTATGGAAAGTTCTGAAGATTGAGTTAACTGTATCAATATAATCAGCATTGTGTTTCCTGAATGACTGGCCTGGTTGTATAGCTATGTCTGCACCATAAAAATGCAATGATAGAACTGCACAGAGGAAAAGATTGGAAATCACTGTGCACAAATCTAAGTAATATTCCCCTACATTATTCTTCATTAGATGGATTTCCTTTGTCAATATATCATGTTCATTTCTAAAGAGAGCACTCTGAAAAGACAAGATCACTCTAAAGTGCTTTTAGCACTTGCGAAGTGTGTAGCTGCTGTATTTTTTTAATAAATAAAATGAACGTTTCTTACGACCAATACTTTGGGAGTTTAAAAGGTAAATTATTCATATTGCAAGACAGGATGTATAAGAAGTAATTTATCTGACATATTAGGGAGCAGCAGGGAAACAGGCGATTATTAAATTTATTTGCTTTTCTGCTAATTAATTCTGCTTTCTAATTTGCAGTTATGACAAATTTTCATGAAATGGTCCTTATTCTTGGTAGGTAAAGCTGTGGTCAGTTTCTTCACAGCTCCTTACCTTTGTGAGTTTTTCATCTCTCTTTTTCTACTGGACCTACTCTATGACCCTTTTCACTGTCAAATCTTAATTCCACATACAAAACTGAACAAATAATAGAACACACAAACCCCTCTAATCTCTTCTTATTCCTTCCATCAACCTTAGTTTGTCTGTTTTCTCCATTTTACTACTTTTTTCTTCCAACTTTCTTTTCCTGTAACTGTTTTTTCTTGCTGTGACCATAAGGAATTGAGAGAAAGATGCTCACTACCTGCAGACATATAATCTCTAGGCAGACCCGAGTCCATTGCACCCATAACCATCCAGGTTAAGGAGCACAGGAGCATCCCAGTAAGAGGCTGGCGGGCAGCGCTGTTCCCTGCCTGTCCTGGGGAAAACGGACGGGCCTAATGCTCCCCGGGTAGTGGAGGATCCTCTTCCTCCTCCAAAAGGAGCAGGAGGAGACCTAGGGGATGGGGGGGAATGGAGGCAGGTCCCTGCTCGGGGTGGCAGGCAAATCCCATCCCGACCTTCCTCCCCTCCCCACGTCCCCCTGAAAAATAGGTATGAGGTGCTGGAGCCTGAGCGTCTTCCTGAGTGTCAGGAAGACATGAATCTAGGTGAAAGACCTTCTACGGGGCTACGTAAACAGAAGCAACCAAGTAAGAGGGTTGCAACCAGCTCCAAAAAGGAGAAAAGTAATTGTTATAGGCGACTCCCTGCTAAGGGGAACGGAGGGCCCCATATGCAGGCCAGACCCAGACCGAAGTCTACTGCCTCCCTGGGGCTCGGGTAAAGGATGTTGCCAAGATTCCTGAACTGGTGAGGCCCTCTGACTACTACCCACTATTAGTATTCCAGGTGGGTAGGGATGAGGTTGAAGGGAGAAGTCCCAGGGCTATCAAAAGGGACTTCAGGGCCCTGGGGCGTTTAGTAAAGCGGGTAGGTGCACAGGTTATATTCTCTTCAATTCCTTCAGTGTTTGGTGAAAATAGGGAAAAGACTATGAAAGTACAACAGATTAATATGTGGCTGAGAGACTGGTGCCGTAGGTGTAATTTTGGGTTCTTTGACCACGGGGTGGCTTTCCTGGCACCGGGCCTGCTTATGCCGGATGGGGAACAGCTGAACCAGAAGGGGAAAAGGGTTATGGCCCAGAAGTTGGCAGGGCTGGTTAAGAGGTCTTTAAACTAGGTTCGATGGGGGAGGGGGATAAGACCAGGGCAGCCACAAATGAACCTAGGGGTGACAGGCCTGCATCAGGGGCAAGGCCACTAGCCCAGCTGAAGTGCGTTTACACCAATGCACGCAGTATGGGCAGCAAACAGGAAGAGCTAGAAGCCACTGTACAGCAGGAAGGTTATGATGTGGTTGCCATCACAGAAACGTGGTGGGATGACTCTCATGACTGGAGTGCTGCTATGGATGGCTATAAGCTCTTTAGGAGGGACAGGCGAAGCAGGAGAGGCGGTGGGGTAGCGCTGTATGTTAGGGAGTGCTTGGACTGTGTCGAAATTGAGGAAGATGGTGAGGATAACAAGGTTGAATGTTTATGGGTGAAGATCAGGGGGAAGGTTGGCAGGGCGGACATTACGGTGGGAGTCTGTTATAGACCACCCAACCAGGATGAGCAGGCGGACGAGGCGTTTTACAAGCAGCTGTCAGAAGCCGCCCGGTCGCCGGCCCTTGTACTCGTGGGCGACTTCAACTTGCCGGATGGCTGCTGGAAATACAACATGGCAGAGAGGAAGCAATCTAGGAGATTCCTCGAATGTGTGGAGGACAACTTCCTCATGCAAGTGGTAAATGAGCCCACTAGAGGAGGGGCCCTGCTTGACCTGTTGTTTGTGAACAGAGAAGGACTAGTGGGAGATGTGAGGGTCGGTGGCCGTCTTGGGAATAGTGACCACGAAATGTTAGAGTTTTCGATAGTGGGGGAAGTAAGGAGGGGCAAGAGTAGAACTTCTGCCTTAGATTTCCGGCGGGCTAACTTTAGCCTGTTTAAGAGGCTGGTGGACCAAGTCCCTTGGGAGTCGGTCCTGAAGGGCAAAGGAGTCCAGGAAGGCTGGACATGCTTCAAAAGGGAATTGCTAAATATTCAGGAGCAGGCTGTCCTGGTGTGTAGGAAGACAAGCCGTCGGGGAAAAAGACCGGCCTGGTTAAACAGAGAACTTAGGCTAGAACTTAAGGAAAAAAAGAGAGCCTATTTGCTCTGGAAGAAGTGTCGGGTAACTTGGGAGGTCTATAGGGACGTGGCCAGGTCGTGTAGGGAGAAGATTAGAAGGGCCAAAGCTCAGTTAGAGCTCGATTTGGCTGCTACAGTCAAAGATAACAAAAAAAGCTTTTACAAATACATCAACAGCAAAAGGAGGGTCAAGGAGAGCCTCCACCACTTGCTGAACGAGGAGGGTAGTGTAGTGTCAGGGGATGAGGAAAAGGCAGAGGTGCTCAATGCCTTCTTTGCCTCGGTCTTTAATGTCAAGACCGGTTGTCCTCAGGAGACTCGGCCCCCAGAGCCTGAAGTTAGGGACGGGGGGCTGTGTGAACCTCCCATGATCCAGGAGGAGACGGTTAGTGACCTGCTGTGCCAGTAGGATACCCACAAGGCTATGGGCCCGGATGGGATTCACCCCAGAGTAATGAAGGAACTGGCAAATGAACTTGCCAAACCACACTCGATTATCTACCGGCAGTCCTGGTTAACTGGAGAAGTTCCAGCTGACTGGAAATTAGCAAATGTAACACCCATCTACAAGAAGGGTCGGAAGGATGATCCAGGGAACTATAGGCCTGTCAGCCTGACCTCGGTGCCAGGCAAGGTGATGGAACAGATCATCCTGAGTGCCATTACACGGCACATGCAGGGCAATCGGGGCATCGGGGCCAGCCAACATGGATTCATGAAAGGCAGGTCCTGCTTGACCAACCTGGTCTCCTTCTATGACAAAGTGACCCGCTTAGTAGATGAGGGCAGGGCTGTGGATGCAGTCTATCTAGACTTCAGTAAGGCATTCGACACTGTCTCCCACAGCATCCTCCTAGACAAACTGGCTGCGCGGGGCTTGGATGGGTGGACTCTTCGATGGGTTAAAAACTGGCTGGATGGCCGAGCCCAGAGAGTGGTGGCGAATGGGGCAAAGTCCAACTGGCGGCCGGTCACTAGTGGTGTTCCCCAGGGATCAGTTCTGGGGCCGGTGCTGTTCAATATCTTTATAGATGATCTAGACGTAGGGATTGAGTGCACCCTCAGCAAATTTGCAGATGACACCATGCTGGGTGGGAGTGTCGATCTGCTGGAGGGTAGGAAGGCCCTACAGAGGGATCTGGACAGGTTGGATAGATGGGCCAAGACCAACGGCATGAGGTTCAACAAGAACAAGTGCCGGGTCTTACACTTCAGCCACAACAACCCCATGCAGCGCTACAGGCTGGGGGAAGAGTGGTTAGAAAGCGGCGCGGCGGAAAGAGACCTGGGGGTGCTGATCGACAGCCGGCTAAACATGAGCCAGCAGTGTGCCCAGGTGGCCAAGAAGGCCAATGGCATCCTGGCCTCTATTAGGAATAGTGTAGCCAGCCGGTCTAGGGAAGCGATCGGCCCTCTGTACTTGGCACTGGTGAGGCCACACCTTGAGTACTGTGTTCAGTTCTGGGCCCCGCACTTCAAGAAAGATGGTGAGGTGTTGGAGCGAGTCCAGAGGAGGGCGACCAAGCTGGTGAAGGGTCTGCAGGGTCTGACCTACGAGGAACGGCTGAGGGAGCTGGGGTTGTTTAGCCTGGAGAAGAGGAGGCTCAGAGATGACCTTATTGCAGTCTACAACTACCTGAAGGGAGGTTGTAGTGAAGTGGGAGTCGGCCTCTTCTCCCGGTCAACTAGCGATAGGACAAGAGGACACAGCCTCAAGCTTCGCCAGGGGAGGTTCAGGTTGGACATTAGGAAGAATTTCTTTTCAGAAAGGGTTATTAGACATTGGAATGGGCTGCCCAGGGAGGTGGTGGAGTCACCATTTCTGGATGTGTTTAAGAAAAGACTGGACATGGCACTTAGTGCCATGGTCTAGTTGACAGGGTGGTGTCAGGGCAATGGCTGGACTCGATGATCCCAGAGGTCTCTTCCAACCTGGTTGAGACAGAGAGATTCAAACTTGCTGGGTACACAAAATCCATCCATTGGACACTACCAGCTTGTTTCATGTGGTTCAAAAACTTCTTGGGTGAACTGTGACTTCCAGAGCTTTGCAAGTATTTAACTTCTTACTGAGGTTAGGGTGCAGCAATCCCCTGAGCTGAAGATGATCTGTCACTGGACATGAGCTTCTGCAGTGCCCTGACATTGAGCAGCTGAGCTCATGTGTAGTAACTCATCCTGCATGACCTATTATTTCTGAAAAAGTCAACGTGTAGAGGGTTGAGATAAAAATCACAATTGAAAAACAGCCAAGTGAAAAAATACTTAGTTCATTTCTAGGATTTGGGATTTGAGTCTCACTGCAAATGAGAGAGAAAAAGGGAGAGAGGAAAAGAGAGAGGGAGGGAGGAAGACACCTTTCTATGTCTACAAGAATAAATGTCCTCCTGAGCTTTTGAAATCTCCTCTCTCAGTGTGGCTTCATTGTCTTATTTACAACAAAAACATTGTATTATGACATATACCAACCTATAAACATAATATATATCATACATGGGCCACATTCTACCCAATCCAGTTATCTGGATCAGTACTGTAAGCCTTTTGAATAAGGACCCAATTATTTGTGAAACAGATGTCAATTTTATTTCAGATACAGTTCTGGCATGATTGTTCCCTGTCTGTTTAAAAATATTAAATTAGATTTTAAGATATAGCATGCTTCATTGTTATTTCCATTGTAAATCCTGTGGAATACATGTTAACTTCCTGCCTTCTTACTAGGAGAGAGAGAAAATAAACATTTTCAATATAGAAATTTTTTTCTGTGCATGATTTTAAAGCAGCATGTATGAATTAAACTTGGAACCATCTTTCAAAATAAGCTGGTAAACTTATAATTAAACGGATGACAACAAATTTGCAAAAGTCTCTCTGGAGATGTACTCAGTAAGACTGCAAACTATGTTTTTTTATTAGTAGTGACTCATTTTTTTGGAATGGATGAAGATCAGGTTTGCAGCAATTAAACTCTTAACAAATATAACCTCATGAAACAACTTTGTATACAAAGAATACTGTGCTTTAGCTGTTGCTTTCTTAAAGTTCATTTTGTTTTACATCTGCTTCTTATCTGATCAGAAAGAATATAATCATACTGCTTATATGAAAGGCATGTAGCAAAAGTTTCTCCACCCCACTGAAAAGATACAGTAAATTGGGCCAAGCGTTAAGGGCTCACTTGAAAAGCTTTCATCATTCTATATCTTTACTTTCAAAACCACCATTTCCAAATTCTCATTTCTCTTAGCCACTCTTTCCTAAATTACTTTTCTGAATTTTGAGTGATAAAGCTCTAAGTTGTTTCTGCCTGATCACAATATGAAATGAGTTTTGGCTCTAAGAGACTGGGGTCTCCAATCATTTTGATTCCCTATTCTTAAAAAAACCCACCGAATGTTTCCAGAGATCTTTGAATATTCCTTTTAAACAGAGGTGATTCTGTTTAGCAAGACCAAATGAAGTTTTGATCATAGTAAGTGTCAAGAAACTCAAGACATGTCCTCACATAGTTCCTACTGTAGTGGTCCTGTTAATATCCCACCTTAATGGTCATGTGTATATTGATGCTCCTCTGGCCAGGATTAACAAGCCTTTGTTTCTACATGCCATCTGAGGCATGTTCCTGCCATGACCTGTTTGGTACTGGGATGGGAGGGGTAGCTGCTCCCTGAAGCACAAGACCACTCACCACTGCCACTGTGGCTGGGGATGAACCTGTGGTCTGTCTGCCAGCCAATTTCGTCTCCCACTCACATCAAAAAGAAGACTCTTGTGGCACCTGGGTCTCCAGAGGCCAATGGAGAAAATGTCTCACCCTAGCAAATCTGTCGGACAAAGAAGGTCTTCTTTTGTTTTCTTTCAGGCTAAGTCCCAGTGCTTAATATTGATGTTATTCTCAAACCTAAAAGCTTGAATACTTTCACTGAGCCATCAGGGAGGACTGTGGTTAAGAGCACGGAGTCTGCTGCCATCCTGCCACTAGCACAGGTGCTGTTAAGCCCATGTGAAGCTCACAACAGGTTGCACATTGTCCCATGCTTCAGAAAGGACAGGAATTGCTTTCCCAAGATGACTCATGGAGCCAGGTAGATGCTGGCTTTAGCTGTCTCTGAAACAGTTGCCATAGCCACCTGAGAAATTAAATGAAAAGGATGAAAATATCTGCCAGAGCAAAGATACGCCATAAGACAAAATCCAGCATGTTCTGTAGTCTGAAATAATGGCACTTTGAACTTGGTGTTGATCTCTTACACAGAAGGGTTAAACCTAGGAGTGTAAAAGACATGGACTAGACATCAGAGGTTACAGGTATATTAATTCTTTACATCGTTTTAATGTAACCCAATACATATGTTTATCTTTTATATACAAATCTGCTTTATTTACTAGGTATTTGAAAATCTCTTCATGCTACCAGTCATTTATTTTTTTTCCCTAGGTGAAGCAGATGAGATTTTAAAGAGGAAAGTTGCATCCAGCAACAGAAGATAGAGTTGGAGTAACAAACCTTAATGTTCCTGCTGCTGCAATTGCCATAGAAACAGAAATGCCATTTCTCTGTAATGAAATATTGGCACTTGAGGGGATTTAGAGGGTCGCATGCAAAGGCCTTGATCCTGCAAGGTGCTGAACACCCCTGGTGAAGTGCTGGGACCCTGGTTCCCAAGGTATTTACATATATCAGACCTATTGATTTTCAAAACCAAAGGAAGCTTGATGTAAAAAGACTTCTGAGGATGTGAGCCCTGTGTGCCTTTTAATTCTTGCTGAAAGACCTGAGGGTTTAGGACTTAACTCACTTCCCATTGCTACTGTCTGAGACTTCTGCTGTTTAAACGGTAATAGGTCTGAACTTTCGTAAGTCTGCTTGGTGTTTCTCTGAGGTTAGAATGGGTCACAGAAGGCGGTCACTGATGCAGCGCAGACAGATGCCAGCGCAGCTCTAAGCACATTGGTTTAACTTGCCTGCTATTTTCATAACCTTATTTCAATCCTATCCAGTTAGGTGGCTGAAGCATGATATATTCCTTA
This sequence comes from Nyctibius grandis, assembly GCF_013368605.1. Lineage (NCBI taxonomy): Eukaryota > Metazoa > Chordata > Aves > Nyctibiiformes > Nyctibiidae > Nyctibius > Nyctibius grandis. The sequence continues at coordinate 20,484,535 of NC_090664.1, read as the reverse complement.
TTTACTGCTGAAGGTATCAGAAACTATGCAGAGCAAGTGGCCAGATAACTGTCTGCAACTTATATAAAATTTGGGTTTTTTTTAGATCCACAAAGAGATCTCATTTTTCACAAAGAAAGCAAACTGGGGCAATAATAATCAAAGTAGTATTTACCCCTTAATAACTGCCTATTTTTATACTGGTGCTAGAGGTTAATAGCACTGTTATTTACTCCTCTGCCAAAAAGTACTGAAGGATATGAAATGTAGCAGTCAATAAAGCTGAGCCATCAGATAAATAACATTCATATTACTCTCTGACAAATTCTTTTGCTATACGGGGATATAAATAACACTAAGAAAGCAGTTCCTACATTACAAGTTTACTGATGTGTAAAATGTAATTTTAAAAAGAGCCCAAAGCACCAGAAGTGTGACTTGCTGTAACATGATATATAGAATGAGATATATGACATATCTAACACCTGTAAGAGAAGAAATTGGGAGAGTGAGACATCTTTGTGAAGGTGAGATTCAGCACTAAAGTGGAAAAAATGGAAAGAGCAACTCCCATTCAGAGAAGTGATGATAGCTTTATGCACTGAACAAAACTTCAAAATAATAACGATAATGTTTCTGTTTCTGTGTTCACAGTCCTCAGAAGGATGGACAGGCCAGGAACACGCTGGCTGTCATAGCAAAATTGCATTGTGTTTATGTTCAGAAAACAGAGGGTGTGACGAGCTCCTGATATAACACAGGAGATTTACCTCTGAGGGTTTTTTTTTTCTGCAAGCACCCAGGCTGGACCAGGTTGCATCTTCCCAGCAGTGAACAGCCACAAAGAGGGACACAACAGTGCCCCTGTGGACAAATTTTCTGACCTTAGAATAACACTTCATATATTCAGCCCCTCGAAAGTGAAAAAGAGAACTCTCTACATTTTCACATTGGGTTTTGGAGTGACTCAGTAAGAAGAGAGATATAGGTAGGTAGGTAGGTAGGTATGTAGGTAGGTAGATAGATACATGGATATATAGATATATGGATAGATAGATAGACAGACATACAGATAGATAGATAGATAGACAGAGGAACGTGTCTCCTAAACTAACTGTTAGAGAAAATGTATGTGGAAAATGGCAGCATGCATGAAATGAGCGTCGGGAGTAAGAAAGAAATGCAGGAATGGTCTTCAGTGTTGTAAGTGCTTCATGCAGACATCTGTCCCTTTGCAGTGTGTGTGATGGAGAAAGAAAGAATGGCTTCATTCAAGAGAATTGTACAATTTCTTTTAATTGCTTTGCCTCCAGTTTCTCTACTGCTCACTCTTGCAGAAGGCTTTCTTTACAACGTTTTGGATTCAAAACTATACTGGCTGAGCTACTTCCACGGAGAACACTGAAAATCAGTGAAATCTTCAGCTTTATCTAACATAGATCATTACAATTATGTTCATACCATTATGATGGAGAGGCCCTGCAGCCCTGCCTGCACTCTCCTTTGCCTTTGGTCCCTGACTGGGGAGTCCTAGAGCCGGCACTGGGCAGGGGGCTGGAGCCCACCTCAGACCCACCTCTGCCCTCCTGGGAAGAGCTGAGCTGTTCGACAGTCCCACAGCTCCAGAGGGGCTCTGGGCGATGGCTGTGTGGCCCTGCTTGAAGCACTGTATAACACAATCCTTTGGATGTCTGCTTCCAACAGGTTTTATTTTGGAGCTTATTGAAAAATTACATCCCCTGCACAGTCTGAGGTGGGTATTTACAGGAGCTCTTGTTCTGCAAATTGCCATGTGCTGTGTTTTCTGCTGTTTTCTGTCATTAAAGAGAAGTTCTGCATCGTGTTACCTATCAATATGGACAAATTATAAAACATTCAATTTCCTGAAAATCTGATTTGGGAAAATGTCAGTCTTGTCTAATGTTCGGTGCAATAAGCAAGGCTCTCTGTTATCACCCATCAAAGACCCCAGTGACATCTGCTCAGTGTCTGCCTTTTGTAGGGGAGAGAGAGAGGTGAAAGAAGGACACAGAGAAAAAAGAAGGGTGGGCTGTCAGCTATTGACCTTACAGCTGTGCTTGGCTATTGCTGAAGTGGATGACTGTTCTTGAATAGTCATGGATTTTGCTTTTTTAATGAGATATAATAAAAATATAATTTAGGGTTATTGTCCATGATATTAATATTTTGAAACTTCTTGGAAATATTATGTTGATATTTTAAGGTCTATGTTTCCAGAACAATTGCCTGTGTCTCCTTCTGTTGAATTCCAAATGATCATCCTCAGAACATTAACAAGCACACAAAGAAATGAGAATAGGAAAGCCTTTTCTAAAATGCCAGAAATGTCTTTTTCCAGCTAACAAAATTTGTAGCACGAACCAGAAGAGTAAACCATAGCAGCATAATGACAAGCGTAAGCAAGTGTACTGATGGTTTGGATTAATATGTAAGTAACACTTTTCAATCAGATCTTGACACTGTGGGATTATTTAGACACAAGTGGAAAGATGTCCCTTCATACTTTTGCCTACTAATGGCACAAGCATTTTTGTAATCCAAACAAATTTATACTCTGTCTTCTTCCAAGAAAATAAATAAATGACTCAAATTAATATTAATTAAGGATATACAGGGAAGTACTTCTGCAGCAGAGGAGTGAGACCTCTCTAATTTCTTTTAAAATGTGTTTCAGACATGGTAGCTGCCATAATCAAAAGGATAAATTTTGCAAACATTGTGAACATATCCATTTGGGAAGTCAAAACGAATATGATGTAGATCCGGCTTTTGTCATAGATAAATAGTTCTTTTTGTAACAAGCCCTGGAGTATTTAGAGCAACCCGGCAAAGTCCAATGAAGTGTCAGTTCAAGCCAGGAGCATTATTATTTATTGTCAGTTAGGACCTTCATCACTTACAGACATCACTGGAAATATTACTGGTGATTGATACTGATGGCAATGATGATTACTCTTGCAATAAGCTTAATTAAAATAATGAAGTACTGTTGCACAGAACTTGGTTGTTGCCCAGGCAGGATAATGTATAAGCAGCACACGGAAGTCATCAGCTCAGAGAGTGCTTCATATTTCAACTGTGACATCGCTAGGGAAGCAAAGACGCGTTGTGTGTCATTTCTCCACTATTCCTGCTCCCTCTCCTATGTGTGTGCATATACAAATAATTGCTGGAGTAGAAACTGCAGTGATTGCCTCTTAGATATTAATCCTGACTCTCTACCATAACGAAGTGTATATTGGTCATAGTGGTGGTATTGCTGTTTTCATAAGATGCTGCAAGTCTCCAAGAAACTTTTTTGTGTCATTATTCTTCAGGGAGCTCTTCTCTGACCATTTGGTTGTGACAATTCAATTGATCTCCATCTGCCACAGTGAGTAACCCATGCAATCAAAGGTTGTAAGGGACCTGGAGAGAGGAGAGTCATTTTTGACCTCTCTTGTTCTAGGGAGCCAATGCCAGAAAAAACCCCAAGCACTAAGGTGTAACATCATCTCATTATTCTTGGATGGCCAACTTAAGCTATTAGCTGTGCATTTAAAAGCTCAGAATATAGATGTAAACTGTGAACCATCCAGGCTGGCTGAGCTAGTCTCAGACCCAAGTCTCCCACAACATGGGGAGCAGCTATAATGATCATGAGCAGCTCCAGAACAGGAAGATCTGCATTTGTAAAGGAGAATATCATCCCCATATTCTAGGCTTTTTGAATCAGGTTAATTAAGACAGTAAGCTGTATAAACATTTAAGGGCAAGCTGAGTATAAGGGTTTTCATAACAAGATTAGTATTTCTGGCTGGTGTGGCCTAATGATTCAAAGTGAAGCAGGGATCATTTAAAAATAATTTTAAGAATCACACCTCTGTCATATTAGGTAAGACATGGACACTCATTTAGGAGGAAATTTCATAAGAGCTTAGGAAAAAGCTTTTTCTGGGCAGGTAAAATGCAACTGTGCTATCAAATTAGGAACTAAGTCTAGAGTTGCCATCCCATTGTGCCATTGAGATGATCTAATTTTGGATATTCTGTCACTTGTCCTTCCCTATTTCTAGGTCAAAGATTGATGATGTTTAATGTTATTTTGCCTGGAAGCTTGCACCTTGTCCCCGTCTGTCCATACCTTATGAAACATGCCAAGTGTTTGTTTTTCTTCCCTGTTACTTTCCACTTACTTTAATTCACTGAGCACTTCCCTTTGCACTCACACCAAAGTTTTGAATATAACCTTCCTCTTGAATGAGAAAATACTGTAAAGCTAAGCAGTATTTTGTATAAATTACACACTCTGCAAGTGAAAAGGAAGAGACAGATGATGTCCAGATGAAGGAGAAAGGGTGCGACTTAGGCACTTGTGTTACTCATACAGACCTGAGGACACCTTCTGCACAGCTGAGGATGCACCCTCACCAGCACCCTTCCAGTTGCTCCAGCCACCACAGTTCCAGAACCACCACTGTCCTCTTGATTTATGCCAATAAATTATTTTGCCTGAATAAATTACCTTTTCTCATTAGTTAAGCCTGTATCCTGTCTCTGTTAAGAGGAAGGGAACTACAAAACAGATATGCAATCAGCTGAATAGTGGTCGTTGTAAAACTGGTTTCACATAAGATGATATCAGGATGTGCATTGTCTCATGCATACCAAGAAAGTAAATTTGCCTTTGCAATGAGATATTTTGCTTGTTAAACACCACACAAAGTACCAGTTGCAGAGCGGGAAACCACCTGAATCCTCTCTTACAGTCATAACAGGCAATCATACAGATTGAGGTCTAATATTTCTTAAAGAAGGGATAAATGGTTCAACTAACACAGATGTGTTTGGCTAAGCATCTTATTCTTAGTAAAGGGTGGCATTTTCAGAAGGTACATTTGACCCAACTTTATAGCACAATAAAATCTCTGTGGCTTTGGGTCTCGATATAGCACCGAGAAGCTGAGAAAAAGGTTGCCCCATTGAGGTCATTTGACAAACTTACAGGGAAAGGCATTCAGCAGTAGTTTCTAAAGAATTGTGTCAGGAGTGGAGCAGCTGAGAGCAACCAGAGGAAAAGAGGAGAGGGGTGTGTGTTTGTGTGTGTGTGTGCTCTCAAATGTGTGTGTAAGCAGCTGGCCTGATGGCAGTCTTGCTCTCCCAACCATATTCTAGCGGAGAGAAGTCTTATGCAAGGAGAATTACTCAGAGGACAGGCACAAGAGAGTTTCAGCTAAGCAGGAATACAAAATTTATTTAGTGAAAGTAAAGAAAATCTGTTGAGTTAACCAAAACTTAAAGGTTTGAGCTGGTACAGGGAAAGAGTGGGAAAAAAACCAAATTAGTATAAAGCATGTCAGCACTCAAGACTAGAAATCTGGGGGCTTCACAAAGCGGTCAGGTGCTCAGTTTTAAGTAAATGTGCTTAAGTGCTTTATTGAATAGGGAAGAAAATTGGCAACATTTAAATGCTTTTCTACATAGAACAGTGGTACATGTTATAAAAATTAGGGCTTCAAAGAGTTTCTGCAGAAAATGTAGTCCTTCCATCAAAAAATGCAAACATAGAAAGGCTGTAAGTTTTCCTTTCAGACCCCAAATATGTCTGTGCAGATATGCTGTGCACACCTGAACTCCTCCCTTTCAATGTTGATTCACGCGTTTTTCCTGTAATATAGTGAAGCAAGGAGTCTCAAAATGCACCATCATACCTCAGAGAGAGACCCTGGTGTAAGGTCAAATAGGTGGGACTGTCAGGGAGTTAAGAAGTAAAATTAAAGCATTTCAACTATGACTCCCAGAAGGCACCACAGCAATGTTTCTGTTTAATTATTTTTTGAAATGCAAGTTTTCAGTTCTGCTGAACTTTTTTTCATTTGAAAAAGAAGACTGTTCAGTAGAAAACTTTGATGACAATAACTTTTTCCTAAAGTTCGTCAACCTTTTGAAAGGACAAATTAATGCCAACCCTTTTCTGTCCTAACGTTTTTTTTACGCCCAGATGCAGAACATACACATTTCGTGCAAGCAGGTCATTAAAAACCATATCTCGCTGTTAAAAATTACCTAACTGTTACATCTCAAAACATAACTATAAATGAAAAGTCACGAATGTGTGAGAGCATTTCTAGTGGGGCTCTGTTGAGATTGGTTCTTTGCTAAAAAGAAATATTAATCATTTTATATGGAAGGCAAAAGTTATGAAGCATGTCTGATAAAGATGGAGGAAGTGGTTAAATAATGATGAGGGTAGGTCAGGTATTATTATAAACCTGGTAATGTGATGAACTGGAAACAGTAAAACAATATGCATTTTAACAGAGTCATTTAGAAGGTCTTATAGGTAGGAAGAAATTGGGTAGAGAGAATGTATACTATTAACACTAGGAAAGAAGTGATTTTGGAAAGGACTAAGAGGTCACAGCAGGAAGACAATTAAATAGGATTTCTTAGTGTAAAACTATTGACCAAAAGGGTTATGTGTTGTTTTGATATATAACTGAGGATAAGAGGGCGATATTGTCTATAAATAGAGTATCAGTTAATTCACTAGTAGAATCCTGTGTCTCTTTTTTAGTGTCCTTCCTCAATAAGGATATCAAAGCATTGCTTGAGAAAAGATCTATAAGAATAATCTGAGGCCTGGAAAGTCTGCATTACGTAATAAATTTTATATATTTAGCATATGAATGTGAAATTTAAGAGCTAACTTAATACTAGTTTATAAACTTCCACCCAAAGAAAGAAGTTCTAAGTAACTATGATGCTTCTCAACCAACAAATGCATAAAAGAATCCAGGCAGCAGAAGCCAAAAGCAGAAGAACTGAAACTGGAAACATGCAGGTTTTAAGGTGAACGAGGCAGCTCTTACAACAGACTGACAACAGAGGAAGAAGTTTTCCACAACCTGATGTTTTAAAATTAATATCAGATTGTCCACAAATATTTGTGCTATAGTTGAACTAAAAGCGGGTATCAGCAGCTGAGCATCTACAGTCTATGCAAACAGTCTATTAAGACGATATTTATTGCTCCATATGGTCTTCACTGTCTGTTGATATACCAGAAGAGGATCATTGTACAGGGCACATCATGGAACAGGCTACCTCAGTGTATGTCTGAGGAAGCTGATTGTCTCAAGTACAGAAACCAAAGAGAAAGAAGAAGGCCACATTTCCCTACAGACAGCATTGTACAGAGGAAGAGGGAGAATAATTGTCACTCTTTGTAAGAGTGGTTAGCAAAGTAGCAATGCTGCAGAGAAGGCAAAATGGTTTAGGAACCTTGAGGTACGTCCTATCCAAATGAGGTGCAAAAGCAATACGCTGATTAATTCTAAGTGATAAATAGAAATTTATCCATACTGGAAAGATTAGTTTGAACTATCCAACCATATCTGGTTCTGATCTCACTATAGCTACTCTGCAATCACTTGTCAGCACCACGTGAAACAGCAAAAAAAAAAAGATTAAACAAAAAAGAGGATAGAGACTAAGCCAGGGACTATTATAATGGCATGATATAAATCTTACCAGGATTTTTTTGTTTTCCTATCTCAAAGATGACATAAGAGAAATTGGAGAGATTGGAAACGGCTAAGGATGATAAGGAGTATGTAAATTCTTCCTATTTTGAAAGGATTTACATTAAGGAGAAGATGAATTTAACAGCTGATAATAGGATATAGCATCATACCTAGTGTAAAGAAGACAGGACACTGCACTTTTGGTTACCCACTCCCTTAGTTAAAGAATGAAAGACAGACAACAAAATTAAAGGGCAACTTTTTTTTTAACAGTGCCTAACCTGAGTGACACAGACCCTCATTTTATCCAAGTACTTAACAGGACTGAAAAAGGTAAGACCGTTGACTAAAAGAATAGCTAGTATCATCTTAAAATGAATTTTTAAAAGATTTTTCCTAAGGATGCAAATAAACCCTCATGCCCGAGGACAAAAGCCAGCCACTAGACGACAGAGGCTAACAAGCAGCTTCCCTAACGGAGTCATTACTCTAGAAGGCCCCAGCTCAGCAGCTCTTCTCTGTTTAGAAAAGCACGTTGAGTGGAAATGTTCAAAGGGGTAGAGAACAATTAGGTGTGCAACTCCCATCCAAAGCGGGGAGTGGGGGGAGGAGAAGAGGCAAATGCCAGACTTCCACCAGGCTGCTGAAAATCTTCCCATGCCTGAAGTTAAGCATGTGCTTAAATGCCTTGGACTTTGACGGTAGAGACGGGACCCTGGCTTAGACGACCCATGGAGTGGATCAAGCATGGGGAGCCCTACACTGCTGTACAATAAAGCTGAAGTCTCTTTTCCTGTTGTTAATCTCTTTCCTGTCTGTTAGCCTCAAGGCACAGTGAAGAGTTAATTGATTTTCATCCAGGAAAAGAGGACTTCACTGAAAAGTACAGTCATGGAATTTTTTATTTTATTTTAAGCACCAGGCACACCTGCCAGGCCTCCAATTATTCCTCAGGAGGAGAAAGTCTACTGTTTTTCCTGTGAGGAAACCCTCTGATCCAAGCACTTGTCAGAGGTTTGTACTTCATCTGTGCACTGTGTTAATCTGTCTTCCCTTTTAAAACCCAGCTGCCAGTGGAGGTTTTAGGGGTGCCTGTCCTTTGTATAGGTGTTTAGTGGTTAGGGTATTTAACCAGAGAAGGAGAAAGCCAGGGCTAGCTTCCTTCTCAGCTGGGGGTGCTAAAAGCCTGGGGAAATTTCCCCTGCAACCCTGCTGGCTGCCCAGAAATGAGGGAGACGAGTTTTTTGAGCCCCTTGGGCTGGGTTGGCCATGCTTCCTCGGGACTAGGCCAGAAAAGGGGAGATTTCTCCATGTAGCATCTTCTAAAAAAAGCATTTTGTGTGGGACCTGACCCTGCTGCTGAGTGCTGAGGGTCTGGAAATACCCATCAGGTCATGCCTCCTTCTTGGTTTAGGAAGTGGAGCTGGTGCAAACACCACGTTAGGCCACAGCTAAGCTCAGAGCCGTGCTGCATTTCTGAGGAGATTTGTAATTTGATATTTTGCACTATTTTGTGCAGTAGCATTATGTGTGAGGTTGAGCTCCAGCACGTTGAAGCTGCATCAGGGTGCTGCCTCATCACAAGATCTGCAACAGTTTGGGTGAAAACAAACTGAAAGATCTTCTCTGGGAGAGCACAGAGTGCTCCAGTCACTCATGGATGTCTACTGATGCTCGTCTGAAAGCTCCTCAATTTGTCCCCCAGCCCTAACACAGGCAATGTAGAGACTGGGTCCTCAGTATCAAACATTTCCCTCTACAGATCCAATCCTGTTGCACCACTTTACATGTAGATGTAGTCTTAGATGTTCAAAATCACTTTAACTCTTATTTAAGGTACCTCTGTTTCTTTTTTTATGGTTTTCATCAGTCATGTTGTGAGCCACTACTGCAGTACTCTGCCTGAATAGTTTTTATAGTACAACGTGGGGAAATGCACAACATGCTTTGCTGTGATTTGAAATTTAAAAAAAAAAAAGCAAAAAAGCAAAAAAGCAAAAAGGCAAGAAATATTTGCGATAAATTCAAACTCACACAGGAGGCTATAATGGCTCTACATTTTTTTAAATACCAGCACGAGTTCTGTTGTGTGTCTTGTACCCACTAATGGATTTTAACTTTATTACTATTCAGTTTTATTGGAACTAATCAGAAGACTGTAGGAATGAAAGGACTCCCACATTACTGAAACAGTTAATTTTTTTAAAGCCAGGCTACTGAAGTGCAAGTTAAAAGGGAGGAACAGATCAAATCCATGTGTAGGTCATTTAAGAGCTTAGTCTAATTTTTTGAAAAATAGATTATCCAGCATAACATGAATTCAGCATTTCTATGTAATGTTGTTTCATTGATTGATCCCTTAGGCCAACAGGACTTGGCTGTAGATAGATACCTAAAAATGAGTTTTAAAACTTCACCGTCTTTTAATATTTTATAACCTGTCAAAAAAATCAGTTAGAGGCTCTGCCTTTTCTCAAGTTCTGGTATCGCAGCAGCAGATCTTCAGCAGAAATTTTTTTTCATACAACTAAATGGTAGTTGCCACAAAAGCACACGAGTCATGACTCTGAAGAAGTTCCTGGGTGAACAGTAGCAAAGGTGAAACAAATGGCTAACACCTGCCAAAACCTGCATGGAGAGTGCTGATGTCATCAGCAGTGCCATCACTTCGCAGGCAAAGCCTCCACTCAGGTCTTGACAGGTAAGGGTAGGAGGCTACGACCTTCAAATGGTCTATTTTAAGATGCATTTTCTGTGTGGTCTTTTAAAGTCTCATTGAAGCCTGGGCAGGACCCAGGCTTTTACTCATCAGGTCCTTGTTTATGTTTATTTATAAGCTTTTCCATGGAGGTCATGCTGGTACTATATGAGTGCATTATGTATATTAATTGCCTTGTCCTCAAGCTATGCTAGGAGTGATGAAAGCACAATTCCTCCTTCTGACAACAGGGAACTGATGCAAAGAGGGGTGAGGTGATGGGCCAAGGTCAGGCACAGAGTCTGAGGCAGAATCTCCTCCCCCCAGCCTCAACTTTAACTACTGCTCATGTTTTTGGTTAAGTTATAGCTATTTATTTCAGTGGGAACTGAAGCTTTCACAACACTTCCCAGGGCCAAGTCTAAAATGACATGTCAGTAATGTGATAGACAGACAGTCAGATGGATACACATGTATACAAACTTTGGGACTGAAGCTTCATGAGTGGTTTCACAGACATTCCTAGAGCTCTGCCGGGCACTTTCTGTGAGCAATACGGAGACAATGTCATCCAGCAGACACAAAGCTGGAGGATGAATTTCTGGCTCCACCATAGGCTCAGCATGGGAGTATTGGCAATTTATTTAACTTTGCTGCAGTGCACTGTAAAACAGACATTCTGACGCTAGAGCCATCCTGCCAAAGCCTTTTTGAACAAAACACTCGGCTCAAAAGCTGTTGTTCAGGTTTTGTTATCCTTCAAGAAACAATCAACTTTTCAAACCTTGTTACCCTAGAAATACAATTCCGTACACTAAGAAACCATTGACCGAAGCACTGGGAATACCCAGTCAGCATCACAACAATGTTTAATACAGTTAAGTAGCAGCAGTAGCAACAACAACAAAGTGTACTATTTGCCTGTTTGCCAAGGCCACTGTTTGGGACAAAACTGCACATGGAACTAGTTAACCCATGTGATAGTAAAATACTAGCAATCTGCATTATGTTGACATTAATAACCAGTCAAGAAAGCTAAAAAAACACAAAGGAAATGGCAGTCTGTCCTGAGGTACGCTGAAAAGCAAAGCATACTACTCTCAACTCTTAAAAGACTACCATGCTGTAGCATCAGAACTGATAGTCCAGGCTAACTGGCAATGGATTTAAGGTTTCAGGACACACAGCAGCTGAAATTGAAAGCAATGTGAACGAAGGCGATGTGTTTAGCCTCAGGAAGCATGGAATTAAACTGTCTGCTGGTAGGAGGTGAGAGGGGGAAAAAGCTGGAAATGCAGCAATCCCTTGTTTCAGCAACAGCAACCCACAGAAAGGTGGGAGGGGGAAGGAAAGAGGGGGATGAAACCACAGCAAGTTTTCCCTTCAGTCTACCTAGCAGGAGATTAACAAAGAATATGCTTAATTATTGCTTCCTGCCCACCTGCCTAGTTCCTTCAAGAACCAGAGCTCACTCAAATAACATTCACTCCCTTGGCAAACGCGCTGCTAATGGAAGCAGTTACAAATTAACCGAGTCAGTTTGCTTCTTTTACCTCGAAGGAATTGCAATTATTTTCCTCTACCTTTTTTCCAGACCTGCTGGTGAACTTTCAGTTTTCAAGGACCAAAATCTGGATGTCATGCTGGGGTAAATCGGCGTAACTTCTGTTCAAGGCAGCAATACTGTCTGCGTTTACATCAGTCAGTCATCCATCAGTTCTGGATGATCAAATTCACTGTCCTATTTACTGCCTTCAGTAATTCTGTGTTATCCTAGCTGGTGCTAGATTTATTTTGTTAATAATTCATGGGTTGCCTTCAACTTATGACTCTCTGTGCTACACAAATGATATGGAGTAATTAAACTACCTTTAAAGCACCTTGAGTGCTGTTGGCAGGAACAACAGCAAGTATTTAAAAGAATATTTCATACCATGCGCTGCCAGCATGCATGCTGGGAAACAAGCTCACATCCCAGAGCCTACCCTGGGCCAATCACAAGAGAATGGCTTAATTGGTTAATCATATAAATTACAGTCACTTAATCATTTTAATCACCATCAGCCAATTAGCTTGGAGTTATGGGCTCTGAGGTAACAGTTATGCAAATGTTTGTTCCACTGCAAGCTATTAACAGCCGTATTTCCTATATCAAGCTGACAGTGACTGATGTGAAGAGGGAAGTGAAGAAAGTGAGCATTTATTTAGTATAAACTTCTCTCCTTCTGATTAGAATGATGCAAATTATAGTACTGGCCTTAAAATAGAGCAGTTGTCTTTTTTATCATAGAAATTACCCTCCATTGGTTATGCTGGTGTGGGCACGGTGAGGTGCTCTCCCAGATGTTTTTGCGGAACACTACCATGATTGCCTCAGTATCCCTGTTGCTATTAATGAACTGTTTCACTAGAAGGATAGGAATAAATGTTAGCATTCAGTTACTGGAAATCTTCAATACTGAGTGAAGGCTACTTGGTTATAGTTCATTAACAGTGGATAATTTCCTGGAACAGCGGTGTGACACCTCTCCTGCATAACTTTGGGTCTCTCTTGATTTGTTTCTGTCAAAATCATGCCAAAATCTCATCTCCATGACCCTAGTGGCATCATGCTGACTTACATGGAGATACTCGCTACTTGCAGTAAGGATCAGAATTTATCCCCAGCTCTTTCTCATAGGTAAAAAGTATGGATGAGATTTGTCAATATTGTATGGCTCATTTGCATTGTTTGGGTAAAATGGGGCAGCACAGCAAAAACCCAGATGTAGGAAATGCAGAGCAGCAGAAGCATCTCTGGTACAGTAGGACTCATGGGTGCATTGGAGCTGGGACATACAAGACATTTGTGTGATCAGATACCCATTGGTATTAGTACTGTTCAGGAAATACATTGTTCTGCCCCATCACCAACTCAAGTCTCCCTCGACAGTCATGCAGAAGTTTCAGAGCTTCATTCCTATAATAAAGCTGCTATGGAAAATAAAAAGGTGGAGAGAAGGGGGACGTTTGTTAACATTACTTTTTTTATAGTTTATATTTATCAGCCAAAAGTACACTTAGATATCTAGCAGACAAAGAGGGTGCAGCCGGTATGATTCTCTGGAGTATTCAGAAGTTTGTCACTAAAAGAGTGACACATCTCTCAGAGAAACACTTCAGAGTTGCAAAGCCTCACACAGAAAATCCACTTGTTATATTTTGTGTAAGAAACCACAAATTGCCCTTTCTCAAAAATGCCTCACTACCATCAAGAATCTGAGCTAAAAGGTATGGGGGAACGTTTCCACAAAACTCCACTAACTTCATAATATTTTAGCTTGATTTTGTGTGTGTGTGGTGTTTTTTAAAAATATTTGGGGTTGCAAAGTTCCATATTTGAGGCATTAAGAGGAGTAAATATATATATATACACATATCACTGTCACCAGAGTTGTGTATTATGGCTTAAATTAAATGTGCCTACTAAGGACATCAGCGGAAAGAATAATAGACAGTTTTAAGCCATGGTTATTTGAAACCAGTTAACCTGTTGGACTCTATAATACTCAATTAACAAATTATTACAACTTCTATTAACCATTTATTAGTCCTTTATCAGTTACTCATAAACAGAACCTTAATATAAAGCATGATCATTTGGGCTATTTAAATTAACAGTCAGTTTGGGGACATGACGTATGAGTTAAGAGTAACTTATTTCAGGACAGAGGGGCTGATCTTCTTCGGTAGAACAGAAAAATCGAAACCCTCACTATACATTAATCAACAGAGAAACAACTAGGGGCTGAAAAGGCTGTTCACAAAGTGTTTCTTCTTTGGTGCAGGGGAGGAGGAAAGAAACGTGTTCCTGAGTTTCAGCTCAGTCTCAGCGATGCCATGAATAAATGAGCTATGTATGTACTCCAGATACCTTAATGAACAAAGTGCTACAAATAGGTTACTGCCTCTGAAATGTAAAAATACCTGGCAAAGCTGGGGAAAAAATAGCTGCTACAGCTGCAGATGGGTCTGTACATGCAAAGCAACTCTGATGCCAACCAGTAAAGTCTATAGTAAAGGCAGCCAAGCTGAATGGCAACCACCCAGAGGGTAATCCCATTCATAATAGGTCTGTGAGCTAAGAAAATATTTGCATATAAATTTTATGGAGGAAATTGAAATTGAGATTAAAGCCTTGATCTTATAAAAAGACTAGACCAAGCATCGCTCTGTGCCTACAGAGACAGGATCCGTCCGTGGCACAGCAAGTAAGCACAGCACCGTGCCTGCATGGACAGCCCGGCCCTGAATGGCTTGGGGATAAGCGCCATGGCTGCAGGAAAACCCAGACCTGAGGCTCAATCCCAAATAAGAAGACCAGGACAGGAATGACATGTCCTCTCCTTGTAAAGGAATGAAATGCCTCATTCCACAGTTCATCGGAACTTGCATCTTTTGATGACCTCATTTGGGAGAAATCCTGAAAAATACTTAAGTGATGATACTTTTAAACTTCTGCCTTTAAGCAATACCTTACCTTTCTGTAGCATCAAGGAAGCTACCATTGAGTAGCGTATCTTTCAGCTGTGTTGACAGGGTCCCCTGGTCTTTGCTGTGCCCTCGGCAGAGATACTTATGCCTGGTAAGCACTGCTTCCTCTGTCAAGGTCATTCCGCGGCTTCACAGACATGCTCTGCCCGAAATAAATTAATAACGGAGCACACCTATCAATATTTATTACAATTACTCAGGCAGAATGTAAAACAAAGGCTTCATCCATCATCAGTGTGCAGTCAGATCATTGCGATGACCCCAGGACCAGGCCCCCAAAACCTTCACCCCCAGTAAATGGTGTCATGTCCTGTCAGAAGAGAGGGTTGGAGCTGCTCATCTGCTTCTGCAAGGAAGATGGAGCCAGGGAAAGAGTCCAAACAGGAGGATATCTTCCTGCAGAGGAGGGGGAGAGTTTCTAGGGCTCTAATTAGCCTTCCAGTAAAGTATTTCCCAATGTCAAAGATGAAGTGTGGTGTCTAGGATATTCACTTACCCTGTTAGGCTGAAGTCCTCCAAAATCTACAATCCACATGCCAGAGGATGTCTTTAAGATGGTGGTTGTACAAAACCACTCACTTCAGTAGCTAAATGGTCATATTATAGCCTATTGCTTTTCAGCTTTAAAAAATAAATACAGCTGTGATTTTGTATGTGTGCATGCACTCTTTAAAAGCTTTTAGGAGAAGAAAAACATTATTTTCTTGCTAGTTTATTGAATAACCACCAATTGTCATATTTTGCATCTGCTACTGAAAAAACTTTTTTGTCGATGTTTAAAAAGATGTTTTAATGTCAGGTTTTCTTAATTTCTTTATTAGTGCTATTGTTTTCCTATTCCTACATTCACATCAACCAAGCAGTGTGCGAGGAATGCCAGATCAGGCTTCCTGAAAATTAGGCTCAATTAAGCCAGGTGGCCTTTGATTGTTAACGATTGATGAAAGCAAAAGACAGATTTACAGCAAATTAGTCAATAGTTGAACTTTTTTCTTTTTTTGGTAAAAGAGGTCTTCTTTCTGCCTGTTTTTATTTTTGGTATTCCACTAAAATGCCTGTATTTATGTTACCATATCTTGATAGAAAGGTTTTTTTTTTATTCTATTGACAAACCTATCACTTTGAAAAGAACATAATGCCACTGCTGGTTTTACTGATTAGTGATAGCGTTGACTACATTAAATACAATAATGATCTTAATATATTGTCATTTAGGTACACAATGGTGCTTGTTTTCTGCTTGTAGGGAGGTCACACTGTACCACACTATTTGTTTTCATTAGTGTGTTGAGGGCAGAGAGGTACATCAGAGTGTAACTCCAGAGCAGGAACAATCTCCACTCAGGAACAGTGCTGTGCAAATGTTTTTCTCTCTGATATTTCTAACCTTCCAATGAGCATGATGAATCTTTGACCTGCCTTAAGCAACAGTGTGCCTGAGGAGTGGTCTGCATCACAAACTCAATCAATATTTGTTTCAGGCATTTTATTCCAGACAGACAAGTTATCTGAGGTTGTGAATGCCAGCAAACACAGGTAGATGGCTAGAGTTAAATTCAAGAAAGGGCTGTGGCAGCAAAATGCAGCCTCAGTGGAAGCTTAGGCACATCAGGTAGCAGCATGTGAATAGGGGCTTTCTGAATATCAGTTTTGACCTGAATTTCTGTTTGCATTGAATTTTGGATGCTGGTACATTCACTTAGTAGCAAGGTAGCTCTGAGAAAGATCCCAGACACTTCTTGTTTTAGAGGCCTAATTATTTTCGGAAATCTGTCTCCATAATTAGCTGCACAGAGAAGCATCTTACAGCCCATCACCAAAGCACAGGCAGCTGACATGAACAAGATTTTCCATCATTCTTCCCCCCCATCTCCTTGTCTCTGACATCTTCACCAGGCTGCAGGAAACAATTAGCAGCTGAATGATACCCAAACCTGAGAGATGTGTGCATGGAAGAAGGCTGGTCCTTGCATGGCCTGCAGTTTGAAAGCAGATACCAAAATCAGGAAGGAAAAGAGTCGGACCCTGTTTTTCGGTGAGAATTAAGTACAAAAACTCGTGACTGTCCTTCAAGCACCAGTATAGCTGGGTGAGCCTTGTCTTGAGCATGTCAAGGCATTGGGTGCACCTAACAGCTATTACCCTTCAGTACAGGGCATGGTTTCCCCACTGCCAAGGCACAGGCAATGTACGACTGTAGATTTACTGAAGGCACAGGGAACTGCAAATTTCCCTTTGACTTTCTCCCTTAGCAGTGATTGCATGTATGGATTTGAAAGATGTTTAAGGGCCACAGGGAAATTAAGAGAAAATCACAGCTGTACTGCTTAAGAAATGTAGGAATAGAAAGGACATGGTTAAATTAATAGGGGTGTTCTGTTGTTCAGATCTGGGAACATGGAATACAAGCCAGGTCTGGGCAGTGAATGTTAAAGCAGCAGTAAAATGGGCAACATTAAAAGTATAAAAGGACTATTATAAACTCCTGATTTAGCCTTCTTAATAAAAACTGAAAGCTGGCATTGCTTCCAGTAAGGGCTACTGAAAGTGTGACTGTGTTAGTACAGGTGGGGCCAGGGAGAGGGAAAGGAAGAGAAAACAGAGCATCAGGAGAAAGTGTGCTTTTATTGTCTGATTTTGGTTTTTATTAGCAAACTTTGTGAAGAAAAAAGGGTAGCTGGACTGCTCCACTTTACGTAGTGAAGGAGAGCCTGAAGAGTCCCCACAGAGAAAGAAGAGAAGAGACTTACCTTTTTAACATGCTCCATTTTCCATCTTTGAATTGAGAGATTTTAGGTCCCAGGCAGCAGCCAAGGCAGCAGTTAAACTAAGGAGAAGACAGAAGAGTTTACTTTCTTCTTTTTGGGTTGATCATAAGTGAGAGGTCATTATACTTCTCTTAAAGCTCTTTTATTGTGCGTTGAGGTAAGTCAAATGCCCTTGCACTGGCTATGGGCTAAAAAAAAGCAAGCTACTCTTAGCCCACAAAATCCTGACTGATCCTCTGGAGGGTTCCCTGTCTTTGCCTCTGTTGACTG
Source organism: Nyctibius grandis (assembly GCF_013368605.1). Classification (NCBI taxonomy): domain Eukaryota; kingdom Metazoa; phylum Chordata; class Aves; order Nyctibiiformes; family Nyctibiidae; genus Nyctibius; species Nyctibius grandis. The sequence continues at coordinate 20,466,761 of NC_090664.1, read as the reverse complement.
CACAAGGACCTTCATCAGCTATTCTTCCTCACTGAAGTCCCTTAGCTACATGCTAAACTAAGGTTTTGTGAACCTGGGGGCACTGCAGGACAAAACGTGACCTAACAGGATATTCTGAGGGGCTCGTCAGTGCCACTTCCACTGAAGACATCCTCTTCTCCATGTGTGCTAGACTTCTAGCAATGTGTCACCAGGCAGAAATTCAAAGCACTGAAGGCCTGACCCTACCCCGGACATTGGCTAGGGACTTTATTATTAGCTTATGACCAAAAGAACTCTATTCTGTTCATTCTTTTCTCATACACTGTATATTGAATTATCTGATGAATTTTCCCCTGAAGAACTCTCTTATTCCCATTGCTCTTTCTCCTTTAACCGTTAAGTATAGCATCTAAAATAATTGAGAACTACAGTTAAAATAGCTAAAAATGAAACAGCTGTTGACCCTGATCTTTCAACTGTTCCTTTCAATTTTAGTTACTCTTGTAAAGACCTTTAATGAGGGACACAGTAGTTTTATTATCTTAACTAATTCCAACAATTTTCTCTGTTGTGTCATGTAATATGCTACTATTGATTAGGTTAATGCATTTTTTTTTCTAAGAAAGAAATAGATTAGATCTATTTGTGACTGACTGAGACATTTGGTTTGTTCTTGCCATCTCTAATTGACAGAAATTGGAGTAAAATAGATGAATAATTGAAAGACCATTTCCCACCATTTCTGAGTTGGTAATGGATTTACATTGACCTATGCCTGCATGTATGAACGCAGGTGTGAATGGGGATCATTGAATATAATTAATTTCTGCTTCCTCAGTGAACAGTACAACATATTTGTCTGTATGAATGTCTGTATTTACAGGATAGGGCTTCATGAATGATTTGTCAGATCAGCTTCAGAGAAATGGTGTGATTTGATGATGTAAAGAATAAAGTAGGTGGTATACTGAGTACCTGCCCTCCCACACAGAGTGTTCAGCATCTTGCAGGATTAATCCCTAACTGAGGGTGTTATGATTCACATTTATAATGACCAGCTCACCCTAATAAGAAACAAGCCACATTTCAAACTTTGATACAAATGTAAATTGGCTGCTGGTCAATTAAACAGAAATTAGGTCATCACTCACTAGGCCAAAGGCATCAACAATATGTTGATGTATTTCTCAACAGCAATTTCTTGAAATCATTCTGCAACTGTAATCAGAGAAGGCAACCAAGGTTTGTTTCTCTGCTTTCTTGTAGCTCTGTCCCTTTTGGGTCCAAGAGGAGGCAGCTGTGATCACGCCCTGGTGCATGGAAGCTCTGGAGATCTGATGAAAGGAATCAGGTGACATTTTGCAAACTGGGGTTCCTGATGTTGCACTCCTAACTTGAGCAGGGTCTCATGTCTCCCAGGCTGGGAGGAAAAGTCTGTTTTAGAGAGCTAGACAAAAACCTCACTAACTAGGAGGCAGGTATGGACACAAGAGCAGGAATTTCTGCAGATTTAGACACCCAGAGATGAAAAAGTGTGGTAAGATATCATAGGACTAAATGTCCTAATCATTACTTGAATTTTAATAGAACAAATTATGGGAAGAGGTGAGGAATCAGCATCAAGGGCTCAGTGAGATACTAGTGCAGTAAATACAGTAATTGTTCACCGAGGGGAATAGTATGTCAGGAACACTTTATGAACAGCAGGAAAAGCAGCTGTTTGATCCTGTGTTCATGAGTAATACGTGTCTTACAGGTCTGTGACTGTTTACTATGCATCATGTTCTCTGAATTCCCATTTCTATTTTAGTCCAGATAATTATAAATGGCTAATATTCCCACAAGTACAAAGCTACAATGAGGTACTTTTATCTACTTCTGAGGACTTCACGTCATTTTAAGAATAAGAAAACCTCCCCAAACTAGATCAAGTGTTTACTCTAGACCAAAAATATATCCTCAACTGTAAGAGACTCAGAATGTCTCCCAGTCCAAAGGGTGTCTGAAGATCCCTGTCAAAGATCAAAGGACTGTGCAAAGGGCTGTGTGTATGTGGGAATCTGCGTGCAGTTCGTGCACTCTGCTAGATAAGAAATGCCGTGAGCATGGCTGCAAAAAAATTAAAGATTCCCTTTTGATTGTGTTAACCTGGTTGGTACCACCATTATAATAATTTTACCTTTCTTTGAACTGAAATGTCAAGGATTATAGATAGAAAAATAACACTGGAGGGCTGTTAAAATGGACAATTTTCCATAAGAAGCATCCATTTCCAGTGGTCTAACAACTGCCACGAAGACTCAACGACCATATACTATGTATCACCTTGTTTCCAAAAGATTCCTACCTCTCGGCTGGTCTGAGCCAGGTACCAAGCTAAGGGCAAAGGTTAAGCCAGGACTGTTCAGCAACAGAAACTGTCCTGTCTGACTTTATGGAAGAAGGAAGGACAGGAGATGTCAGGGAAGGTGGACCAGTGGTTTTAATATAGAGAATTTGACATTGGAGGCTGGCAAGGAAACATGGAAAAGCAGAAGTGAAGGCAAGAGCGGCAGAAGGCAACTATCTGGGTGAGGAGGCAGGATTTGGAGACTGAGAAGGAACTGTGGGATGGAAAGAAGGAGAAACTGCATCAGAGGTGCCACTGAGGTTACGAGGCTGTGAAGCAGAAGTGTGCCTGAAGGGACTAGATGGGTGGCACAAGGCGCTGAGTGGGGAGGCTGGGTCTGACTAACCCAGGAGACAAGAAAGAAGAGTCCAGATATGAGGCAGGACTGAATGGTGAACGTGAGAAGCAGAAGCTGCCCGGCTAAGTGAGGAAGGGCAGTGGGGTAGGAGGATGCTGCATTCAGACAGAGAGGCTGTAGGACACCCTGCAAAGGGTTGAGCTTTAGAAGGGGAGAGGAAGACGTTTCCAGAGCGATAAATGGTACCTGAGATCCCCAACCTGAGAATCACTATTTCTCCATCAACAAGTAACTATGAAAAATGGTAAATATTTCTTGTAATCTCCCAGAAGGATGACAACTTAGTACTGTTGTCACTTACTCCATTAGCTCACCTACTAGAGGTCCAAAGGTCCAGCTCTGCTGATGACCCATAAGAATGTCAGAGTGATGCCATGGGATGGAGTTTGTTTTCCCATGTGCTTTCCTGAAAGCCCTAGGAAATTACTCTCACAAAAGCATATTAAAAGGAGTTTATTAATATAGCAGAGTTAATCAGAGCATAAGCTAGGAAATGCCAGAAGTGCCACAACCAGCTGACTGTTACTCCTCTGGGGTGTTGCAGTCCCCACTAATAAAATATCACAACCAAAATTATAACAAAAAAGCAAAGAGATTTTTTTTTTGGGTCAGTCATGCTGTGCTCACTTTGAAAATGACTGCATGGTAAGGCAAGATTCTAAAAGTTCCAAACAGAAGCAATTACGTTCGTGAAAGAAAATATAACTATTTGCAAATATGCCTTCTCCTCCTTCACTCTCCAGTGCAAGAGTGCTCCTAAGGGACCAGTTAATTTCTGCATGTGTATGTACTGTTCTTTAGGTCACAGTACAGCAGACTGAGACACAGAAGTTCAAGCCAAAATTGTTTTGCAATTAAGAAAGTGTTGCAAGGTGAAGTTGTGAGGGGAAATAATAAAAAAGGAGGTCTTTAGTATCATAATTTTTTTACTTCAATGGGTCTGAAGCATATGTTTTAATCTAAGGTACATGCTTGAGAAATATTGTTTTGAATTAGGTCAGACTTAGGTGTTTAAGAGAATTCATGAATGAGGGGCAAGGCTATATACGCTGCACATTGTGTAATCCTTTGGTTTAAGGGTCTCTGGTTATCATAGAATAAAACTGATGTAAAATGTGTTAGTCACTTACATTAAGAATAAAACCTGAGAAAGGACTGACATACTTTAAGCAGCCCACATTGCGAGCACCTTATGGCTCACGGAGTCCCTGCTGTACAGCAAGGAATTACTTTCCAGCAGGCCAGTGAGATATCAGCACAAATGAAGACTTTTCCAGTGTCACAAGGAACACTTTGGATTGAACCAGGGTCTCCTGAGTCCTAGCCCAACCTTCACAGCCCTAAGCAGTTGTATGTAAACCCCTCCACGCTAACTAAAAATAGGCTAAATACATTTTAAATGGCAAGCTTTTGAGAATTGTATTTTCTCAACAACCAGCCATGGAATACAGAACAAAGCAGAGCCCAAGTGTTAATTGCTCCAACCCCATAATTAAATGCAGACATACTGTACTCTGACTGTGATTCTTGAAAGCTTGCCCTCTTGTTTTTTTCAGTCCAGTAAAAAAGAACACCATCAATTTTTTGTTTGAGTAAATGAAGTTTGCAATAGCTGACGTGACAATAGGTCAATGGCATAATTACCATCAGAAATGCCTTCATGCATTAGCCACAAGCGAAAAAAAAGGCAGTAGTCAAGCCACTGCAAATTATTCTGCATATTAACATCCGGTGTGCTTTAGAAAGCAGTGAATGCGCATGTGTTTATTTTGTGGTTCTGTCGGGGAACGGCCCTGGGATCAGATTTAGTGCATGCCTGCCTGGATGAGCCCATGCTCTTAGTTGGACAGATGCAAGCCTGTTTGGCCCAGAAGCCAAACACTCACATCAGCACAGTACCATGAGCAACCTAATGTGCCTTGCTTCTATGCTAGTATGTCTTCATAGCTCTGGACCAAAGGCCAATCTACACACACCCAGACCAAAGTGTTTGCAACTAGAGACAGCATCACTCCTCCTCCATTCATCCTGTGATCCTATGATCTCAGCCAACACGAACAGTTTTCACCTGACCCACAGCATGTAGGTCCTGCTATCCCTCTCCCAAGTCTGACCTACCTTTACTGTTGGCTTTATTTAGCAACTAAATACAAGTTGAGTATTTACGATTTAGATGTGCCAAGATCAAGACTTTACTTCCTAATTAAATTCAAGTGGTTGGTTTAATAAACAAGAAATCCCTTTCAAAAATTGAATCAACACATTGTATGCCTTCAGAGCTTGGACCCCCTAGGCTACCTTCTACTTATGTTTTATTTCCATCCTGCACATTTTCTTTCTAAGTGAGTGTCTAGGTCTGCAAACAAAACCAAAGCTGAGATTTTCATATGATCACTTGTGGATGCTTAAATTGAACACCAAATTTAATAGGCCACTGTAAAATACGGGCAATAATTTTCATTTCCTTTAAAGGGTGGGTAGCATTAGCGCATTGCTCTCATCACCATCTGTACATCAGTGAGGTCCCCTCACATGAGTAGGAAGGCAGAGATGCTGTGGCTTTCACTGGGAGGGGTCACCTCTGAGGAAGCTCTGCCTATGTGCGTGCACTTTGGAAATGCACTGAACCAAAATGCAGGTTACCCTGTGCAGGTCACAGTCCACCTCCTTCCCTCCCACCGGCACCACCTATCCTTTGGGCATTTGCCATCTGTCTCCAGATACCCATGCAGAGACAGCTTAAAAGCATTGCTATGCTTAAGTCCTACGCTCAATGGACTTTGTACCCCAATGGTTTCTGCTGTGCCCCAGCAGTGCTGGCTGGTAATTTGAAAGGTGCTTTATGATCCCTGCAGAGTGAAATAAACTTGTAAGTGAGAAGTAAAGCCTTGAGCCTGAATAGTGCTATAAAGCTGTTTAACTCTAGCAAGTTAGACAATCTCAAATAATATCCCCTTGGGGGCTGAGTAAATTCTTGTGGGAGAGGAGGAATTGGATCAAGACATGGTGAGGGAAACGCTCAGTAGACACTGTGCTGCCGGCGGTGTCAGGGCTTTTGCCTGTGACACAGACTTTGCGCCCATCGTTCCTTCATCCGCAGGCCACTGGGCTATGCACCCCCTCTGCAAAGCAGCTCTCTGAGATTGCAAAGAGGTTTTCTGACTCTCATTTGAACCTCCAAAGCATCTCTAAATCTGATCTGATGATTTCCTGACTATCCTGGTATACCTGGTTTTTTTCCCCCTCCTTGGTACCCAAATACAATACAGCTAGTGAATTAATCAATGAATTTTTTTCCTCCCATATCAGTACTGTATCCTACCGTCACATTTGCCTTTCATATTTCCTTATAAATAAGACACTAAACCTGAGGCTGTGGTTGTTTTAGGGAATCTCTGACACAATTCGTATGCCTTCCTGGAAAAAATACAAATTGTTCCTTTCTAAATTTATCCTATGGTTTCAAACCAGAAATATAATTCTTCTGAAGCTGTTAAATATGGTGCAATTATTAAAAGGCTGTGGTGTGCTCAATGAAGAAGCAATAGCATTGCTTCAAACAGGTAAACCATCCCTGTAAAGCGTCTTAGAGATCCTTATTAATAACAGTAAATAATTACTATTAGTTCCATAACCAAACTGTTTTAGGCCCATGGGAATGCAGGGAGGGAGCTGACTTCTCCACTGAGAACTGCAGCCATGATTTTGGCAGCATTGAACCTAGATTTATGGTATTCCATTAAGGAGGAATGCATTAACTCTACAACTGTCACCACTGCATTGATGTCAAAGGAAGTGCTCTGCCTGGCTTTGCTGACTTGATTGATGGAAAATAGTATATCAGTCTGGTCGCTCTCTCTGTGATGAGAAAGGCAAGCATCCTGGATCCCTGAAGCTATAGCAAAGCTCCGTTTTTTTTCTACTCTTGGCTAATTTTTCTGCATTTTTTGGCCCTGGCCATGGAAAAGGAAAAACAAGACTGTTGACTTTTTTTACATTGCCCAGAGAGGAAGCAACTCAACAGGCAGAGCAATGAAGTTGAACCCTTTTTGCCTTCCACTCCAGTTCAGTTTCAAGCTTGAACTTTGCACAAACACTGTCACCACAGTGGGCCAAACTTAAAGTGCAAATTCAAACAACTACTTATTTGGAGACTACTGCAGATTGAAACTCAGTCAAAATCTTGATTGCAGGATAAAGATTTCTTACCATGTATCCACTCTCCCAGCAGACTGCAAAAATATTGTATTTATCTCTGGTGAATACTTAAAATAGCACCTATTCCTGCAGCACATTAAAAAGGCACTCATTTTTTGGAAAGCAGGGAAGTGCTGCTATTGCTCTTGAACGGAGACGGAGAATTGAGACACACAGGAAATGTCTAGTAAGTAAAATAACCAGGGACACACTCTGGCCCCGGAGGCCAGGCAGCACAGCATGGCTCAGCTCTACATACCATACTCTCTTCTTTCCCTTCCCCACCCCCTCAAACACAGGGTATTTGAGTCGAAATTGCCTGCTGGGAACGGTCCCTGGCACATGCTCTCCCCTGAAGCGTGTCTGTGTGCTGTCTGGAAGAAGGGCAATCAGCACAGCCAGGCCTGCGCTTGGGAGTGTGCTGGCAATTAAAGAGCATGGACAACTGCCGGCCTCTGCTGTTGCCCTGGTCTGTCTGTCAGGGTAGACACAGTAAAAGGAGCTGTGTGTCTTTTTACGGACCCATAAAGGACTTGGCAGAACACGGGCATTCAAGTCCTTGAAACTCGTCTAAACCTATTGGCATTTAAATTTTTAACAGCAAGCTGAACCAGATGGGTAACATTCTGAATCTGCATATGTCCAGCACTGCTTCAGTTGTGGTGACCTGGGATATTTGCCTTTCTGCTCTGAAAGACTTTGCCAGAGCAGGGAGGACACTATTCTTGTCAGTCAAGTCACTAAAGTAACATAAGGAAAAGACAGGATCCAAGATCAGCTTGATCAGATTTGCAAATGAGATCCCCAAACACATGCACATGTGTGCACACACACAGAACTGTGCACATGCACACGCATACATGCACAGTCCAAGAGCCATTGGCTGGTAAAACTTTTCAGACCCAGCAGACAGGTTCTGCAAAAAACAGTGCCTACGTCTCTTCATGAACCAAGTGATGTCCCCACAGTCACACTGGGGTCTTAATCCTTCCCGTGTTTGGCTCTGCTCCTGTCTGAAGAAGGCACAGTGGTTATGGAGCTGACCAATGACTCGAAAAATTTGAATTCCTCAAAAACCAAAAGGACAGGACCACAGCTAAATTACATACCATACATAAGAGATGGAGAAATCAATAAAACATATTTTTCCGGATTTTGTTTTCACTTTGGGTCAAGAAGTAAATTCAGATTATATAAGATACCATTGTATCAGCTTCTTGACCATACGCATTGATAATTTTGATTCTGTCTTAAAAAAAAAAATTAGGATGCTTTCTGTTAGTTTTCTTCCTGTGTTATTATTAGAAATCGTCCCTGTAGACTTAAAACTAATGTTCTCTTTACAGAAATAATCTCTATTATTAATAATATTTTTGGCCTGAAATTAGTCCTTCCACAAAGCCTTCCCATCTCAGCTGAAAGATTAGTCTCTTTACTGTCTTGTTTCACTGCCCTCTTCTGTTACTCATCTGCTCATACTTCATCTCATCCAAAGCTTTTGTAAAAGCAAGGGGCTTACAATGAACTCATTAATCAACGTTTCTGGAGTTAAGATGTGGGGAAGTCTCACCCCTGCACATCCTCTCATCATTGCTGTGCTTATCATCATCTTAAATTGGTTTGCCAGCCAGCCACTCACCTCAGTTGCTGTTTCTTGCTATGCCAGCATCACATTCCCTGTAAGAAATCATAAATTATGGCATGTAGTGAGGTTCATATACCATTGAGCCAAAATAATCACTCAGAATTTTGTTACCGACATTTCCGTCACAGCTTCTTCCACAAACAGGTGTTTCTAATTCAAATTTTTACATTTTCTTTCCACCAGTTTTCATTCAAGTCTCATACGTTTATTAAATGCGAGCTATTGAACTAACTCAGTTCACTGAGTTATTTCACAAATGATTAACACAGATTATTCCAGAAACCATCATCCCTTAATTCTTTACCTTCTAAAATGTATTTACAGATTAGGCTTCTCTAAATTGCCCCCATGTAAGAATTGTGACTGCAGCATTCTTGTGGTGCTACTTGAAGACTACTTGTACCCACAGCACGGGAAATTCAACGTAAACCATACAGAAAAGATCACAAACATAGCTGTGCACAGAGCAATTTGAAAACTGGTCTTTTCCACAACAGGGAGCAGATTTTTCTCTGTATTTCCTTGACCACCACCTTGTCCTTTCTAATACACTTAGTCATCACTGTTTTAGAGTACCAGGCAATGTGATTCGTGATTCAGCAATCTTCAGGCAAAATATTGCACAGATGTGTTTGGTCAGTCTGCTGGTTAATTGATAATACATCAGCTGACAGCCTGCAGGGGAACTGGTTGCAGATGTCTCTCATTGAGAGCCGCGTAGCTGTGACGGCCATTATGAGTGCATTAAGCTTTAAATTTTGTATTTTTGTAAAGAACTCTGATAAACTGATGGACATTTGAATATTCTGAAATAAATATGCTAAACATATTCCTGACTATCAGTTTTATTATCAAAATCTGCAGTTGCCAGGGAGTTGTTTTTGATATATTCATAGAAGGTATACATGGAAAGAAACAGTATAAACTTTATTTAATAATATATATTTTTAATTGTTTGCATAAACCCTGGTAGGAAAGAACTCTGTGCAGCAACCTAGCACACACTCTCATCTTTCTGTTTGATTGCAGACTTCCAAATAACCCTTGGCAGGACTAGCAGAACACAACAAGCATCTGTGTCTCTGCTTCAGTTTCTATTGCCATGACAATTATCCGTATGAAACTGGTTCTTTACGATAATATATGCTCTACCATAATAGACCCAGTCAGTTTGGCACAATGACTCTTCAGAGAATTTAACTTTTTATTATATTGAATCAAAAAGAAAGAAGAAATCTGACTTAAAAGCTGACTCTTGAGCTAAAACATGTTTTATCCATTCATTTTTCAACAAGCTTTCAAGACTGTACTGCATAAAGTTTATTTTAGCTATCAAAAAACTATCAAGATGTGTTACTCATTTTAGAGAAATGTTCCCATTGTAGTGTCAGATTTACATGTTTTTCTGGCTCTGACTCAGATGGATTCTTCATGGGGATCAAAGTGATAAAGTTCATTACATCAGAAAACTCACTTGGATCAACTTACAGTACTTCAATGAAAGCGAGTTTCCTTTCCTGGAAAAACTTAAAGTACATGCATATATTTTGATGATCCTGATCCGAGTCTTGTGATGTTCTCAGCCCAGATACTCTTCTTGGCTCCAGAGACGCAGAAAAGGTCATGCAAATTCCAAGGTTATACCCATTATACCCAGGACACGATGTTGAAAGTTGTAGATTTAACAGAAACTGAAGTTATTTAACACTTTACCAAGAGCTTGATGCATCATTCAGGGAGATCTTTACGGTCTTCAGTGGGTTCATGATTTTGTCAGCAGAGAGAGACAGAGATTAGGTTGCATATTTAACGAGCTATATAATTTTTGGTCTATTACTGCCAGCTTCTCCTACAGAACATTGTCCTACTGTCAAAACAGTAACATTCCTTTACACCTACTCACCTGTTCATGAAAATGAAAGTAAGAAGTAAAGAATGTTTTAAAACATTTTTAATGGAAAAATGCAGATCCATTCATCAGAACATTTTGTGAGAAGATGTAATTTACATAAATATTACAAAGGTTTGGGGGATCCGGAGTGGAATGGCTGGTCAAAGGGAACAGGGTAAGTTGTGAACACACAGTGTCAAGTTCCTGAACACCCACATTTCCTGGGTTTGCCTCAGCTATTGAAATGATGGATCTTCTGAGCTGGAATTTTTCCCTTCCTTTAAAACTGGTTGAGTTTGAGGCCTCGTTGCATCACAAGACAAAAGCAAATGTCAAACACTGGGATTTTTTTTTCCAGAACAGAATTCCTGTTTTCCAGCTACCCCTACCTAAGTGAATAAAACTGATGACCCCCATCATCTTCCATTTGCACAAGCTTTCTGATTTCATACTACATTATTTTGTTGGACAGTACTTCTTCCTGAGCTGGTGATCCCTATAGCTCATGATTAGTAGTCAACTGTATTTTCAAATAGCTAAATATTTCTGCCAATGGTTGCTTAGCACAAATGTAGTCTATGATGCAGCTGTCTGAGTTATCCCCAATTTAGCTTTTTCTACCCTATGGTCTTTAACCCCTGGAGGGAAATTATCTTTGACATACTCACCTGGACAGAACCCCTTTTACAATTGCCAGTTATCAAGTACTTCCATTCTGTCCCAAAACTTCAATTCCTCAGCCACAGATCCCACAGTAAACGGAGATGAGGCAAAGGCAGACTTGAAGCATGCAGACTGTTTCATGCCATGATTACAAATGGTGTCAATCTACTACTATATTGCCCATACAAGTACTGCCAGCCTGTGTGACAGAAATGTGCTGACCTGTGCAAAGATAAGTACTCAGCAGAATGGATTATTGCAGAGTTAGAAAGCGATGGGTTAAAGGCATGTGTTTCCATGGATTCCCAAAGAGCTAACTGCGAATATTTGTAAATGATGCGTGGACAGCCTAAGTGCTGCCTAAGTACCTACACAGTTTTGCTTACCAAATGGCTCTAAAAAATGACCAGTGAAGACTTGCAGAGTTGTGCTAAATATGGAGCAGCAAAGCTACATGATATTCTACAGCACTTTCCTCTCTCTCTCTCTCTCTCTCCTTCCAAACCTATTTCTATGTCTGGCATTAGAACCAAGCCCCAGTGAGACTACCAGGGATGAACCCTTGCCATCCAGGTCTTAACACTAAGTCATATTCAAAGACTTAAATCCAGTCCCTCCACTCTCTTGTCTTTCACAACCCGGGGAGAGGGATCCTCTTTGAAGATGAGGTCAGACATGAGAATGTCAGGAGAACAGGTGATTTCATGAAATTTTCACAATGTTGAGATGAAATCTTGCTGGAGACCCTTATGGGATTTGCCTGCCATTAAACCAGAATCTGAACCTCAGCCAAGGTTCAGCCTTTAACTTGAAACCCAAACCCTGATTTAAAGCTGATCTTGACCCACATCTGGTCAACATCTTCTGAGTTTACATGCTAAAGAAACCTCAAGCTGGTTTTGTTCTTTTTAAAGATGTTCAAACTCCTGTTTGAAAGGTGAAGAAGTGAGTGTTTTTATTTTATTATTATAGTAACTTACATTTATATGGTATTTTTTTATCCCTCAAATCCTAAAGTGCTTTAGGTTTCTAAAGCAAAAGAATCTCTTAATCCACTTCTGAAATACAACACTTAATGCAATACCATACAGCAGCTTTGGAGAGGATGCATGCCAGAAGTCTTTATCGACCACAAATGGACAGGACCTTGGTTTTAAGTTTCACTCAAGACACAGTAGCTCCATCAGCACAGTCTCTTAAACTCCAGATTGGGTTGGCAGTTCAATTCTGACTCCAAAGAGAGATTGCCACCTACTAAATCATAGACGCTATTCATGACAGCACCAACACATTCCTTGGAGCCCTTCTGCTCAAGCCCTTGTTGGCCGCAAATCCACTCCAACCTGTGACGTGCAATATGCCTACACTGGAAAGTGTAAGAATGGGTGGTAAAGAGAAGAACAACATCAGAGAAGAAATACTTGCCACCCAATCTACCGTTTCTTCTTGAGAAAACACAATCAACCTCTCAGATCTACTTTCAGTTATCATCTTGTTTATAAAAAACACATAAAGGAACTTGCTTAAAACATACCACTGAGGCATAGAAGTCAAGCTATTAACACATAAAGCTTAATCAATAAATTACATTAATTCATGTATTGATCACATCATCTATTTAAAAAATAAACATAACAGCCCCTCTGGTAATATAAAACAAAAAGAGTATATATTTTAAATGGTACCTGAATTATTCCTCTCCCCAGAAATCCTAGACTCATCCAATAATATTGTCAATTCACAGAAGCTGTCTCTTTTTCATAGAGTACATCAGCAAAAACCAAATTTCTGAATCAACCTGAATATTTTGATGACAAATTACTTAAAAAAGTCTTTTCACATTGTGATAAAACGCAGACTTAGGTCCTTAACTTTTAAAAATTACCAATCTTCTAAAAATATGCAGAGACAAAAAACAATCCTTGCAATATTTATTCAGTTTATATGTATACGAGTCCTATTAAGTAAGAGCAAAAAGTGAAAAAAAGATTTGTTGTAAGGGCAGACGAGTGGACCAGCAAACAAGGCCAAAATATGTTTCAAAGAACAAGGCTTGCAATTGCTAAAGCTGAAGGCTAAGTTTTTCAAGACTGACTAGCAAGTTGGGAAGTCTCATTTTTCACATGTCCAAGTAGATACACCTCTAATTTTCACTAGAGGTCTTGAATTTGGCACTCCAAATTGCAAAACGTAGAATCACAGAATCAGAGAATGGTTTGGATTGGAAGGGACCTTAAAGATCATCTAGTTCCAACCCCCTGCCATGGGCAGGGACACCTTCCACTAGGCCAGGTTGCTACAAGCCACATCCAACCTGGCCTTGAACGCTGCCAGGGAGGGGGCATCAACAACTTCTCTGGGCAACCTGTTCCAGTGTCTCACCACCCTCACAGTAAAGAATTTCTTCCTAATATCTAATCTAAATCTACCCTCTTTCAGTTTAAAACTGTTACCCCTTCTTCTATCACTACATGCCCTTGTAAAAAGTCTCTCCAGCTTTCCTGTAGGCCCCCTTCATGTACTGGAAGGCTGCTATAAGGCCTCCCCGGAGCCTTCTCTTCTCCAGGCTGAAGAGCCCCAACTCTCTCAGCCTGTCTTCATAGGAGAGGTGCTCCAGCCCTCTGATCATCTTTGTGGTCCTCCTCTGGACTTGCTCCAATAGGTCCATGTCCTTCTTATGTTGGGGGCCCCAGAGCTGAACGCAGTACTCCAGGTGGGGTCTCACAAGAGCGGAGTAAAGGGGCAGAATCACCTCCCTTGACCTGCTGGCCATGCTGCTTTTGATGCAGCCCAGGATACGGTTGGCTTTCTGGGCTGCAAGTGCGCTTTGCTGGTTCATGTTAAGCTTCTCATCAACCAACATCTCCAAGTCCTTCTCCTCAGGGCTGCTCTCAATCCATTCTCCGCCCAGCCTGTATTTATGCTTGGGATTGCCTCGACCTGTGTGCAGGACCTTGCACTTGGCCTTGTTGAACTTCATGCGCTTCACACGGGCCCATATCTCAAGCCTGTCAAGGTCCCTCTGGATGGCATCCCTTCCCTCCAGTGTGTCGACCGCACCACACAGCTTGGTGTCATGAGCAAACCTGCTGAGGGAGCACTCAATCCCACCGTCCATGTAACTGACAAAGATGTTAAACAGGACCGGTCCCAATACCGACCCCTGAGGAACGCCACTCGTCACTGGTGTCCACTTAGACATTGAGCCATTGACTGCAACTCTTTGAGAGTGACCATCCAGCCATTCCTTATCCACTGAGTGGTCCATCCGTCAAGTCCATGTCTCTCCAGTTTGGAGACAAAGATGTCATGTGGGACAGTGTCAAATGCTTTGCACAAGTCCAAGTAGATGACGCCAGTTGCTTTTCCCCTATCCACCAATGCTGTAACCCCGTCGTAGAAGGCCACCAAATTTGTCAGGCATGATTTGCCCTTAGTGAAGCCATGTTGGCTGTCACCAATGACCTCCTTATTTTCCATATGCCTTAGTATAGATTCCAGGAGGATCTTCTCCATGATCTTGCCAGGCACAGAGGTGAGACTGACTGGCCTGTAATTCCCCAGGTCTCCCTTTTTTCCCTTTTTAAAAATTGAGGCTACGTTTCCTCTTTTCCAGTCAGTGGGAACTTCACCGGACTGCCACGACTTCTCAAAAATTATGGATAGTGGCTTAGCAACTTCATCTGTCAGTTCCCTCAGGACCTGTGAATGCACCTCATCAGGTCCCATGGACTTGTGCACTTTCAGGTTCCTTAGATGGTCTCGAACCTGATCTTCTCCTACAGTGGGTGGTTCCTCATTCTCCCAGTCCCTGCCTTTGCCTTCTGTGACTTGGGCGGTGTGGCTTGAGCACTTGCTGGTGAAGACTGAGGCAAAAAAGTCATTGAGTACTTCAGCTTTCTCCACACCCTGGGTAACCAGGTCTCCTGTTTCCTTCCGGAGAGGTTTCACATTTTCCCTAGTCTTCCTTTTGTCACTGACATAACTATAGAATCTTTTCTTGTTGCCCTTGACATCTCTGGCCGGATTTAATTCTATCAGGGCGTTAGCTTTCCTAACCTGGTCCCTGGCTTCTCGCACAATTTCCCTGTATTCCTCCCAGGCTACCTGTCCTTGCTTCCACCCTCTGTAGGCTGCCTTTTTGTGTCTGAGTTTGTCCAGGAGCTCCTTGTTCATCCATGCTGGCCTCCTGGCATTTTTGCCTGCCTTCCTCTTTGTTGGGAAGCATCGCTCCTGAGCTTGGAGGAGGTGATCCTTGAACGTTAACCAGCTTTCTTGGGCCCCTCTTCCCTCCAGGGCTTTATCCCATGGTACTCTACCAAGCACGTCCCTGAAGAGGCCAAAGTCTGCTCTCCTGAAGGCCAGGGTAGTAAGCTGGCTGTGCACCCTCCTCACTGCCCTAAGGGTCTTGAACTCCATAATTTCATGGTCACTGCAGCCAAGGCTGCCCTTGAACTTCACATTCCCCACGAGCCCCTCCTTGTTGATGAGATCAAGGTCCAGCATAGCACCTCTCCTGATTGGCTCCTCTATCACTCGGAGAACAAGGTTATCATCAACGCATTCCAGGAACCTCCTGGATTGCTTGTGCCCTGCTGTGTTGTCCCTCCAACAGATATCAGAGTGGTTGAAGTCCTCCATGAGGACCAAGGCTTGTGAACGTGAGTCTATTCCTATCTGTCTGTAGAGGGTCTCATCCGCTCAGTCTTCCTGGTTGGGTGGCCTGTAGCAGACCCCTACTATAATGTCTCCCGTCCCTGCCTTCCCTTTAATCCTGACCCACAAGCTCTCAGTCGGCTCATCTTCCATCCTCAGGCAGAGCTCCATGCACTCCAGCTGGTTATTGACAAAGAGGGCAACACCTAAAGAGCCTGTATCCTTCTGTTCCAACACTCCAGTCATAGGAGCCATCCCACCACATCTCCATGATGCCAATAAGATCATAGCCCTGCAGGCATGCGCACGTCTCTAGCTCCCCTTGTTTATTCCCCATGCTACGTGTGTTTGCATAGAGGCATTTAAGTGTATACATACACTTGAGGTGGTTGTATCTATGACAAGAAAGTGGAAGGAGCAGACAAAACTGAATATTTGTTGCAAGATTTGAACTCATCCATTTTCATTTTCCAAGTAGAAGGCCATAAGAATAATACAGGAATTGGGTCCACTTGCATGAATCTGGAAAGCTATGATCACTGTATCAGGCTAAGAAGGCAGCTGCAGAGGAACAGACCCAAGTGATAAGCAGGAGTAATGCTGGGATGCAAGAACTAATGAATTGAGTCTCATTTAATTCCCTTCAACTTGATCATATACTTTTCCTGTAAATAATTTCTGAAGAGCTTAGTTTGGCCCAGAAAAATTAAGAATACTGCACTACAATAGGAGAAACAGTATCAAGTCAGCTTTTTCCTTAGTAAACTACACAAAACCTTACTGTACCATTAAGGTACACAATCCAATTACTAAAATAAGTAAAATTGAAATAATAAACATGCAGTTTGATTAGATGAGGATATAAAAGCTGTGGTAGTAAAGTCAACATTTGAATCAATCAAGTTTATGAAAATTAAACTAGCAGAGCATGCATATATTACTTAAGCATGCAAGCATTACTGAAGTATTCAACATTTATTAGGGAAAATAGTGGAAGTCTTGTTTTCATCTAGAATGATATCGCATATAGGCACGACCTCTGTCACCTCTTTAGTGCTAAATAAGTAAGCTTACCGTGATTAGTGGCAAATGACTTTTCAGTGATTTTTATTGTTTACTATTTCCCATTAAAGAAACTTTCAGGACATTATTTTTGGTGCTGCAATGTATTAGGATAATAATAATTTTACCCATGCAAACAATGACTAGCATTTTTGTACTCAGAAAGTGCAAAAGAAGGTCCACCATGCCAGACTGCCCAACTCATGCTCAACACAGAAATGTTGTTTCTGAGCTATGAATGCCTGTTTCTATGAGACAATGTTTCTGCATGAAGCTGTTCAGTTTTCTGCCCTGAAGCTTCTCAGTTTCCAGACTTCAGCCTCTATTGGTTGCAATAGAAAAAGGAAATGCAAAAATCAAAATTTCAGGTTAGTCTTTGTATTCCATTTGTAAAAATGCATTCAGAAAAATACCTATTTCAAATCCAAATGCACCAAAACAGATGGAGTGTGGATGATTTCTCCCCATGT
Source organism: Nyctibius grandis (assembly GCF_013368605.1). Classification (NCBI taxonomy): domain Eukaryota; kingdom Metazoa; phylum Chordata; class Aves; order Nyctibiiformes; family Nyctibiidae; genus Nyctibius; species Nyctibius grandis. Next base: position 20,449,448 of record NC_090664.1, on the reverse strand, counting down.
GATCGCATTTCTATCACAAGATTGTTTCATCTACACAAAAGCAAAGGGTCATATATTATGTAAATAGCAATAAGAAGAAATGCAGCATCAAGTCTGAGAACCCATCATGTGTAACAACACCCTGAGGGCCACTGTCAATTGCTAAAAAAAAAAAAAAGGTGGCTGCTGCCTAGGGATGCATATCTGCTCTATTTATGGCCCTTCTGCTTCCTTTATTATCCCAAATTGGCACATTTTCCTTGATCTCTTTCTCTTGCTCCAGAGATCCATTCAAAGGTTATTTTCCCAACGAGGAAGCAAGGCTTGAGGCAGATTTGTTATCCTGAGTTTAGCAACTGTAAGGCTAATTCATCCCTCTACTTGGAGGGGAGATATCTGCTCATCTGCTGACCCCCTTAGTCTTTTTTCCAACCCTTCCCTGTGGCCATCGGCAACAGATTTGTGTCTCCTGTCTCCATATCAGGCTAGTTAGGCTATCTCCTCTAAACCCCGATCAGCAATGTCCAATTGCTTGAGGGTTTAAAACAGTTAAAAGGGACGTAGGGTTTTTTTTTTTTTCTTTCTTCTTAGTAGCTGCTATTAGCCTTACCCTCATGTTTCAGTGAGGTTTCTTCCAGCAGGGAAACTGCCTGCTGCAGGGTGCTTTGTTGCTTTCACCAATCTCTAATTAGGTCCCTATCTGATTTAACAAGAAGTCAATCCTGTCCCCAGTCATCTTGAAAGCTTTACAAATCTTTGCTTTTTGAAGATCCCAGTGAGAAAACAGCCTCCTACCTATCCCACAGCTAATCTTTTCTACTTGCTTTGAAGGTGTTTCCTGATACCTTAATCTCCTCTCAAAATAAAATCAGAGCAATTAAATAGGAAAACATTGTAACATACATTTCCATGCTCAAAGGATGTCTATCGGATGGTTAGGAACAGTTCCTGACTGAGGATAAGGCCTAAGGATAAGAACAGGGTTCATTAAAGCAGGTACAACTCCTTGATGCTTTGGCAATATCAAGATATTATTTGAATTTCAGAACCTTTGGGTTCTTGTTGGGATTTTTTGTTTGTTTGTTTTGTTTTTTTTTTTAAAAGGTTAATTTACTTTAATGTTTTCCAGCAACGACAATTCTAGACTTGACAAAAGAGGGTCACCAATGGAATTTCTTAACATTTTCTCCACTCAGATTTTGATCACTCCTTGCTTAGCAGGTATAGGAGGAAAATGGAAGAAGCAGCTGTTCGTAAGTTGGAAACAGTCTGGAAATCGAGATCAGTAGAACACAAGCATTGATTGTGCATTTGAGTTCCCCCTCAGGGCTTTTAAAAGAAAATGTAACATTTCCAGAGTCTGAAGAGATTATTTCTGTACATATAACACAAGTGGGATTAACATCAGTCTCCCTGACAGCAAAAATTGAAATAGTAATACTCATGTTACCCCTCTGCTACAACTTACACGACCACTTCTTCTGTGGCTTTTGTCCCTAAGGGAAGCCCACCTTAACCCACTGGTTGCCAGTGAGGCCCACCTCTCTCTGCAGCTTTCAGCTCAAATGCCAGGGACGTGGTGAGATTAATACATCTTTCATGAAGTCATACAAAGCACCTTGTGAGAGGTGCTGAGTACCCTCAACTCACAGGATCAGGCCAGTAGAAAACTAGAGAAATGTGTAAAAATAGCAAGAGCGCAGGGGAGCAGACTGGAGAAACTTCATGGTGTCCTTCCCTTGTTGTCACACTCTCTGCATCCATCACTTACTGATGTCTATGACAGGAGGCAGAGCTATATGGTCAGACCTGACCTGATGCTTTTTTGTTCTTACACAAGACTGTAGTTCAAAGAGAACAGTTTCATGTGAATTGTTTCACTGCAATTATGTGAGCAGACACTCACATAGGAAATAAATCGCAGCATTTATTAACAGCCCTATTTCCATGAGGTGCAAACTTCAAATTTTTAAAGATTTCTTCTCCAAGCAATTCCACAAGCACTGCTGAGTCTAAACAGGCAGGAAGGAAGAACTGGAGACACAGCTGAGAGTATAACTCATGTCAATAAGAGCTTCAGTTCTTGACACCACTGAGAAGATAGACCCAGAAATAACTTCTATTGCTATGACATAGCAGTTAAGTGCCAAAATCCATCAGGAATGCTCCTGTATCTCACATTTAGCTATCATTGGGCTCTAGTACCAAAAATCATTAGTATAAAAAGCTAAAAACCCCACCCCAAATCCTAAAGGACAAATGTATTGAACAATAATTACTGTATCTTTACAAGGCCAGAGCCTCTGTTTAATATTGAATGCAAAGAAGAAGACAAAGATCCAAAGATGCTGTCACGCAGCCTGTAGTGATCCTGACTGTGAAACTCAGTAGCTGTGTGACTGAGCTAGAATACGTTAAAAACATTCCCAAAGATGAAATCGTCACTTTTCCTTGTGAACTGTTTGATTAATCACTGTTGCTGTCAGCAAACAGCACTTTTATTTCCCTCGCTTGAACTTTTCAGGCTTCAGTGTCAAACGCTAGAAGGGGACTGGAGCTTGCATCTCTGCTGGGCTAAAGGGCTGGCCAGTCTTGGACATGTTCTCCCTGTGTAGGTCTTCTTATCATAACCAGGTCTGCTCTTCACCTCCTCTTTGGAAAGCTGTCTGACTCATGCTTCCTAAGCATTGCTCTTCAGGTACGTTTTCCACACACCAAGACCACGTTTGTGCAGCAGGATGCTGCTGGCACAGTTAGGCCAGGCAGGGTTGGGGACACCGGTGCCTTTGGCCAACTGGCACTGGCAGAAGCTCCAGAGTAGGTGAGGATATTTCAGCAGTAATGTTATGCTTCTGCTGGTGTAATCATCTGTCTCACTATAGCTGTCAAAGGCACATCTTTGCCTGGGACAGTGCATACATGTGATGAGTGCTTTCCAGGTTGTAGTATTTACCGGTATCAGTGACATATGCCCCGTGCCAAAACACTCTTGAAACTTCTTCCAGGATCACATCCAGCTTTCTAATGTGCGCATACCTCTAAATATCAAAGCTAGCCACCTTATCCTAAAAGTAACACTGGGACATCACCAGTGCTAAGGAGAAGCATTAGGATATTGATGTGCAAATGAGGAGACTGGCCGAAATCTCAGGTTAACTCTAATTTAAAAGCTACTTGGTAGAGAAATTGTCAGACACAGCAGGTCACTTCTTTGGAGCTTGGTTTTGCATGTCAATACACAGCATGCTCCCTCCTTAAAGGTAGATGGCAACTGAAGTGGGAACATAAGGTAGCCAGGGGCTCTTTTGAGGATGGTCTCTATGAGAACAGAGATTTAGGTTTTTTTGGGTATCAGGTCTGTAGTAAAGACTCTGGAAAATTCCTACATGCAGACTAACAGTGGAATAAAAATGAGATTTTTCACCTGGCACTGTTCTGGAAGCGCCAAGGGGCTCACCCATGTGCAAGTCAACCTTTTGATCTAAATCAGAAGAAACAAAGTATAAAACCAGCTCATCAGCACACTAAAGGCTCAGGAATCCTGTGGAAAAAACTGTAGACACATTCACACATTATAGCAATACTGGACAGTGACGAGCTATAAAGCAGGGGGTGGAGGGATACACTCATTTGTGATCCTACATATAAAAACTCTATGAAAGCTCAAAGAAAACAAGCAATCTATTAAAATATATTTGATCTGCTAAAAAACTTGCATTCCATATTAAGGTAATAACAGAAAACAGTGACATTTATGCTGCCTGGCTCTTCCCTCCTGTTAGGTACATTGTATTATTTCCAAGCAGTGACAAACAAAATTGAACATTTCTCCAAAGGTCACATCTATCACAGTTTTTATTTTCTCATTTGATTCAGTGTATTAGGGTCTTGTTATTTATTCTATTTTACCTGTTTGGTGAAGTAAATCATTCCTCCTCTGGATAGAAACCAAATGTTATTTATAGAGTTGAGTGAATATTTCACAGTAAATAGCCTATCCAGTCAATTCAGATTTTCCTTCTGTTCATTATTTGTTTATGATCAGCTTGCTATTTGTTATCTCAAAATTAGGGATAGTAGTTCAGCTTAGATCAATGGAATATTTAGGCTGCCATGCACAAAATCATCATACTTCGTCAAGTTACAGGAAATGAAATTATTGCCAGTTGAATTCTAAGTATATTCTTCTGCCCATTAGCAGAAAAGCCTTCAAATAGGACATTGCCACTACATTCAGAGTGGCCTGGCAAAGTTTGCTTTTCATCTCGATTATGACTGTCACGACTCACAGGACCACCCTACAAAGGGAAACAGATAGACCAAATTTGTAGCACCCAGCACAGTATCAGATATAAGCTCTTTCCCACAGTAAAAAGCATTAACTTAACAGTTAAAGGCACTGCATGCTAGGAAGAATTTTTGACTTAGACCCCCAACTATTTTCACTGTGTCTCCTTTTACACTACTGGTTTGGCCACCAGCACAGATCTTTCACCTTCAGCCTGTTTTTTGCTGGTTCTGGTCATAACATGAATAGAACAAGAAGGTCTTATTTTAGAAAGGATAGTTTGGTCTTTCACTGATGACTTGGGGATCTCTCCAGTTGTGAAGTGATCCCTTTGTGGGCAGAACACTCCAGTGAAGCCACAGGTTTCTGACCTCACTACAGGGTAGAGGAGCATGAAGCCATCTCATCGCAGGTCAGCATGCTTGGGTGTCTGTGGGAGACACCTTGGTAGAGGATGTGCAGAGAACCAGGGCTTGGTCCCTGTCCCTCCCCAGAGAAGCTCTGCCCTCAGGAATTATGCTAACATGTGCTTTTTTACAGGACAAAAAACATACTGGAAAGAGTCCAATGAAGGGCCATGAAGATGACGAAGAGACCGGAGCATCTCTCCTGCAAGGAAAGGCTAAGAGAGCTGGGACTGTTCAGCCTGGAGTGGGGGCTGAGTGGGGACCTTATTAATATATATAAATACCTGAAGGGAGAGTGCAAAGAGGATGGAGCTTCTGGGCTCTTTTCAGTGGTGCCTAGTGACAGGACCAGAGGCAATGGGCAAAACTGAAACACAGGAGGCTCTGTCTGAACATCAGGAAACACTTTTTTACTGTGGGGGTGAGTGAGCACTGGCACAGGTTGCCCACGGAGGTTGTGGAGTCTGCCTCCTTGGAGATATTCAAAAGCCATCTGGACATGGCCCTGGGCAACTGGTTCTAGGTGGCTCTGACTGAGCAGGGGGGTTGGACCAGATGACGTCCAGAGGTCCCTTCCAACTGCAACCATTCTGTGATTCTGTGATTCTTCCACACACCTGAGGCCACATGGATGGCAGACCACTACTCAGCATAGCAATGTCTGCAAATTTCAACAACGGGTTGTTCCTCTTCACATATTTATCTATGAAAATGCTAAATAGACCAAGTTCCTAACTACGACCCTGTAATTCCTCATTTCTAGCTATTTAATATTTTGCCACCTTTCGTCAAAAATTTGTTGATCTTCACTCAGCTTTCAAGTCCAGACAATTTGCTCCTCTGTTCATTTTTAAGAGATCTTGTCATACAGTAATACAATTCAGAAGTCAGCTACACTCATCATATTCATTATTTCTTGCAAAATTATTTGGTTTAATGATATGATCCGAATTTATAAAACACTTGACACTTTTTGTAACTTGAAGAGCCACATTCCAATTTGAATTGCACCAAAACAACTAGCTACATGGCAGAAAAAGTCCTGTCCTACTGAAGTAAATGACAAAATTTCCATTGACTCCAGAAATACTCAGATTTTTTGAGCTGCTAAAGGTAGAATCATGTCCAAGTGGCACAACTCAAGTCAAAGAAGGAAAGACAGATGTGCACATGCATCAAAAGTACCCACAGCAGTTTTTCTCCTTCACATTTATAAAAGTACAATACCTCTCAGGTCTGCCCTACAGCACAGCTGATGAACATGCCTAACGCTATGACAAGTTTTCCCATAGAGGTAAGGAAGTCCATGGGAAGCAGAATTACTTTCAATATCATATGCTTTTTAGTAAATATTTTGGCAATATTCTTTTAGTACAGTACAATTTGTTAGCCTTTATGGCATGCAGTAAATTAATAAGACCTACACACTGATTTTTATTACTTTAGGTAGAAAGATCACAGCCTTCCCAATGTAACTGAGCAACTGTAAATTACTGTTAACAACTACATGAGAGAGAAGGAAGTGGAAAAGTCACCTCCACACTGATGATTGTTTCCTATTCTTCCTTTGTGGGTTTTGGGAAGGGAAGCGTTCAAATAAAATAAATAAAATAAAGGGGGAACTAATGGGTTGGAAGCCCTGTATTCCTACCAGGGCTACTAAGGACTTTGTAGCTCACCATCAAAGGAATTCCTTACAACTAGCAGAGCTGTCAGCCATTATGTTGTTAAAATACATTTTTCATGAATGCAAATGTATTTTGAAATCTTTTAAAATCCAGGGTCATAAAAACAAGCCCCCACAGAGAACAGTTTTTAAATCAGGTTAATATATCTTGTTTCCACAATAATAACCTGGTGAGCTCCATAAGAATACAAAGCTAATTGTTGCAACTCCTGTATTAGAAAAGCAACTAATTTATATTTAGGCCAGTATCAGTATGCTTCCCAGAGCGAGCATTTACAATATGCAGAATATGGTTACAGACATGACATTTCACCAAACAGAAGATATATTTCAGTGTGGATCTCACTTTAGATGACGTAAAAAGAATCCCCACAGAAGTCCATGAATGTGCTTGAACATAAAATCAATGTCAGTAAGAAGAGGGTCCACTCCACACTGCTGGAAGGCTAAGGCTTGCAATATCACATTGATCTGATGTGGCACAGGTGGTTCTCAAATGTTAAAATAACAAACAGAGGTTTACAGCAGCAGTGAAAAATCAGCTTCCCTGAAAGGACATACAGGATCCGTTTACACCATCAGCACAGTAGGAGCAAATCTGGAAAGCTACACAGTTGGTTTTGAGGAGCCAGTGCCCACATTGTATGTGTTTTTTATCTGGAGTTTTCTCCAGACCAGTTGCAGTCTGATTCTGTGCACAGAAAGTCCATGAGCAAGCCAGAGTGCCTGAGATGGACCTGGAGCACCATCCTGCCCCGTTGCTTCATCCAAAAGAAAATCCACTCATGTACTCTGGGATTGTTCTGCAATGTGAATCCAGGTATGGTAAGTGGGTATGGTCAGAAAATATGTTGAAAAGAGGTTTCTACTCTGGACTACATCCTGGTTTAGACACAGCCTTAGAGGCTGATATTGATGCAGCTGTTTTTGAAGGAGAAGTGAGAGGACACTTGATGCTCATTCAGTCAAAAAGCCATTTCAGGGGGCAGGAGCAAGGTACAAGACGTGAAAACAAGAGCCAATATGTGGTGACATAAAATCTAACCTCCTTAATGACTTGAATTTTGTCTATTCCCACTCTTCAAACTGACTACACAGCATGTGTAACACCTGTGTGAGTATTAGGGGTTGCAAAAGGTACAAGAAAACAACAGTGTGGTTCAAATGGAGCAGGAGAGCCAAGGGTGACAAAACACACTAGTTCATAAGGAAAAAGAAAGGAAAAGAAAACCATAGCAACGGCTGGGGTGGAATCATGTACTGCTTTTAGGGATGAGAATGATGTGTCTCTGTGGATGGTGTTTTGTGACAAAGACATGCACGTGTGATGGAAGAAGCAAGGAAGAGACCACATGATAGAGTGGCTATGGGAGGAGGAAAGTGGGAGACACTTTTTACAGACCATAATCTGGAGGCAACAAGCAAAGGAGAACTGTCAGAGAGGAATAAATGAGAACCAGCAGCAAGAGAATCAATAGAAAGGTCAGGTTTCTACAGACTAAACTGAAGACGTTTCTTTTTCCTCCTTGGAGGTGACATGAAGCAAAGAGGATTCCAGAAAGATGCCGGTGCTTGGGTAGTGCTGGACATGGTGGACAGTTGATACGTGAAGCCATGCAGGTCCCTGAGCCCACTGCCACCCTTGTTTGGACTCTGGTGGTTGATGGGAGTTGGGCTGGAAGGGAAGGAGGCAGCAGCTGTAGAGCTCAAGGGTCAGGCACAGCAACAGAGGATGTCTGACCTTGGATCATGACACTGTCCCACCAGATTCCATGCCTGCAGCCATACTCAGCACCCAGGGCATCAGAAAAGCAATTGCCACAGTGCTTTGCAATGCATGTGGAATAGACATGGTCTAAAGTGGCTGGAGGCAAAATAATTTTCTGCCTGCTATTTATATCCTAAGCATAAGATTTTATTACGTTTTGTTGGATAGCTACGTATTTTACTGAGTTCTTTAAAATAATTCCAAGAATTTGACACACTGGTTTCCAAGAAAAGAGCAAAGAATTCCAAAAGGTGTTTTACATGCTGTGAAATTGCAGGTTCTTTCCTTTGTTCTAAATTTACTAGTAATTAATTTCCTCTAGCAATCCCATATTTGAATCTTGGCACTATAAAAATGAGGAGCTGAACACAAGCCTTCAAAGGCGGACGGCTGATGGGCTGATGCAGAGTGCCCTGTAATAATGTAGATTTTATTTTTTAAGGAAGTGTTTGGGTAATGTTCTTATCATCGCCTAAGTGAAAAACTAGCATCTGGCTGATGAAATAAATAAAAGAAAACCAAACAGGGATTTACATGGAAGAGTTTCTAACTATATTTAGCCTGTCCGTGAAAATGATATGTATTTTCTTCAGTCCAGCCTTCCACCCTATGTTTTCAGGCACAAAGACACTAACCTAAGTTTACGTTTCAAGCAAAAGGGGACACAAAATGGAAATAGTGTAAGCAGTGAAAAAACAGATTCATAACATTTTTCACTGTTACTAGGGTAAGGCAGAACTACACTATTAACTTTCCTGTGTCTAACACCAGTATTCTGTTTTAAAACACACATATCTGCAGTATACCCTTATTTGTATACCTGTCACCCCAAAGTTTGTGGGATCATTAATACAGAAAGAATCTAGTCTATCATTTTTGAGACCTTTCCATCTGCAGCAGGTTTGCACTGAAACCGCTTGCACTGGTTGCAGCAATACCTTGTGGGTTTTTTCCCCTTTTTGATATTTTTGTTTCCCCATCAGAAAAAGTTGCAGTTTTGCTGCTTTCTTGATTCAGAAGAACAGCAAACTGTTGGCCAGGCTGAAATCAGTTGAGAAGTAATGCACTTTAAAACACAAAAGACACTGAAGTACTGTAGCTCTTCTATACTCCAGGGTGAATCTCACCATCTGCTATGTTCATGGCTGAGACTGACCTCCCTTTGAATTAGACAAAAAAAATTGTGTGGATCAAAAGAAGTTTAAACAGGGAAAAATATAAGTGCCAAATCTGCAGGCTGCACACAATTTCTGCACACAAACTAGCGAGCATCCACGAGACATTTATTTTTATTCAAAGGCGATGAGTATTTTACAGCCTAGTGAAATCCTCTTCAGTGAACACTTCAGCTCTGCTGAACACAAGCGTCTCGTTCCCAGTCCTCTCCCATTTATGCTCCTTATCCAACTGAGGATGAAAGCCACCAATGAGCAGAGAGAAGTAACTTTTTTCCAGATTTCCAAGTATGAGTTGCTTGTGTAATTCCTGCTCTCCGGCATTAAAGAGGCTCAGCAAACGTGCCAGTCACCAATTGCCCGTTAACTCACAAAGCAATTTTCTACCAAGACTTCTAACTAAAAGGAACCCAGAAGCTTTCCTGCAAGTAAATAGCTCGTTAAGGCTGGAAGTAGGGGTTGTGTACAAAGACTGTCCTATGCAGATTGGAGCTGATGAGCACTTAACTAATCTGTTTACAGACCAGAGCTGCTGGGCAGGCCTCAGCGATTTTCTATCAAAGCAAAGAACCATTCTTTATGGGCATCTGGTTGTCCCTGAATTGGTAGTTTAAGCATATACCCTTGCTTCAAAGAAAGATCAAAGGATTTATTGCTTCTAAATGAGTGCATTATTTCCACTTACTACTTTCTTGTTTGCAATGTGTTATTAACAGCATCATGGCAGGGTTACCTTAAGAGTTGAGTTTCTCATAGATTCCTGATCGTGATTTGAGATGTTGCACATAGCTTACAATATGCAAGCTGTTACATAGATGGAGAAGGAAGTAAAATACTAGCAAACACATTAGAAGACCCATTTGTGGAAAATGGATTATAAAAAAAAACAACAAAGCAAATCAGCTATATTTTAATACATGAAAATGGCTATTTTTCATTTTTACTGCAAACAATAAATCTGTTTCAAAATGACAGCCATACATCAGTGCACAGAGCCAGTTTTGGCTCCTCTTCACATGAAAAGAAACACACATCGCTCCTGCTCTCAGAAAAAGCTGAGATACCGCAGTCACGAAGTAGGACGACGACCAGTTCAATGAACAAATTCCTATTAGCCCATAAATGCCTGCCATCCCCATCCTTTTGGCTTACTGTTTATAGCTCCGTTTACTTATTAAGTCTGGAAGAAACAAGGGAGACACATTCATTATGTGCTTTCTGGCACTACTGGGAGCACATGGAAAGCAAGTAAGACCTAACATCTTATTTGCAGGCACACTGAAGGCCTACAGTTAGCTCAGGCACAGCACTGGAAAAGGAATTTTTGGGAGGAAGCACAGGAGCAGATTCCAGGCAGCCAGGGCCAAGGCAGACAAAGCTGCCAAAACTAGAGCCACAAGCAGCCCCAGGGAGAGTCTGGAGAGGTTGGTGTGATGTTTATTGCTCAGATGTCAGGGGTGGGTGGTTCCACGAGGGACAGGAACTGCATTCTGCTGGCTGTGAATTTAGTGGTGGTATCTAAAGATGGCTGTGGACTCGGTGTCTTCATCTTTATCATGGTGCTGGAGGGAGAGGACTGAGGTTCCCTTATCTGTTTTCCAAGGAACCATCTTCCCCTGATAAGCCTAGCAAGTCACACAGCAAAAGACACTCCCTACTTTTTTTTATTAAACACAGACCTCATTTGCATCTGCATCACATAAGATAACAAAGTTATCTATCCAGGGACAAGCAGAGGGGAAAAGTCACAGCAATGGGAGGTGGGGACAGGATCCAATGGCTTTCCAGTGAGAGTAACGTGTTGGCATTAGGTCCTGTGACCTACTGATCTCCATTTGCTTAGCAGTGGCTTTCTCCTTCTCCTGGCAGGGACCAGAAATTGGCTATTTTTCAGCATGAACAGCAAATGTAGCTCTAACAGAGTAAAATGCAGGAAAAAATAACCATTTGACATACTGTGGGCTCTTGGTGCTGTGCAATAGATAGATTAAAACAAGGCAGAGCTTGTGTTAAAACCTTGTATGTAGAAACGCAGAGGAATCCAAGCATGTCTTAAATCCATGTATCTGAAGCTCCAGCTTCAATCACCAGTGAGTGACTGAAGTTGGTCTTTTTTGTGGACTGCAGACTGACGGCTGCCTGCCACAATTACACAATACAAGGGCACTTGTCCTAAGCATTGTACAGAGGAAAAAACAGGGCACAGACTGCCAAGATGATGCTGTAAAACAGATAATAGTCTTGTCTCGCAATTACAGGGCCTGGTTGTCGTGGGGAATTTCAACTACTCTGATATTTGCTGGGAGGCCTACTCAGCCAGCCATCCCCAGTCCAGGAGGTTCCTCCAGTGCGTTGATGATAACTTTCTGATGCAAATGGTGGATGAGCCAACTAGGAGAGGAGCGCTGCTGGATCTGATCCTCACTAACAAGGAGGGTCTGGTTGAAGAGGTGAAGGTTGAGGGCAGCCTTGGTTGTAGTGACCATGAGATGGTAGAGTTCAGGATCCCATGTGGCAGGAACAGAATAGCTAGCAGAATCACAACCCTGGACTTCAGGAGGGCCAACTTTGGCCTTTTCAAGCAATTGCTAGGGGAAATCCCATGGGACAGGGTACTAGAAGGTAAGGGGGCCCAAGATAGTTGGTTAGCATTCAAGGACTGCTTCTTCCGAGCTCAAGATCAGAGCATCCCAGCAGGTAGGAAGTCAAGGAAGGGTACCAGGAGACCTGCATGGTTGAACAGGGAACTGCTGGGCAAACTCAAGTGGAAGAAGAGGGTGTACAGATCATGGAAGGAGGGGCTGGCCACTTGGGAGGAATATAAGTCTCTTGTCAGAGGATGTAGGGAGGCAACTAGGAAAGCTAAGGCCTCCTTGGAATTAAACCTTGCAAGAGAGGTCAAGGACAACAGAAAGGGCTTCTTCAAATACGTTGCAGGTAAAGCCAACACTAGAGGCAATGTAGGCCCACTGATGAATGAGGTGGGGGTCCTGGAGACAGAGGATAAAAAGAAGGCGGAGTTACTGAATGCCTTCTTTGCCTCTGTCTATACAGCTGGAGGCTGTCCTGAGGAGCCCCGGGCCCCTGAGGCCTCAGAAGAAGTCAGGATAGAGGAAGAATCTGTCTTGGTTGATGAGGGCTGGGTCAGGGACCAATTAAGCAACCTGGACGTCCATAAATCCATGGGCCCTGATGGGATGCACCCGCGGGTGCTGAGGGAGCTGGCGGAAGTCATTGCTAGGCCACTCTCCATCATCTTTGCTAAGTCGTGGGCAATGGGAGAGGTGCCTGAGGACTGGAGGAAAGCGAATGTCACTCCAGTCTTCAAAAAGGGCAAGAAGGAGGACCCGGGTAACTATAGACCGGTCAGCCTCACCTCCATCCCCGGAAAGGTGATGGAACAACTTGTCCTTGGTGCTCTCTCTAGGCACATCAAGGATAGGGGGATCATTAGGGGCACTCAACATGGCTTCACCAACGGGAAGTCATGCTCAACCAACTTGATAGCCTTTTATGAGGATGTTACCCGGTGGATAGATGATGGTAAAGCTGTGGATGTGGTCTATCTCGATTTCAGTAAAGCGTTTGACACGGTCTCCCACAGCATCCTTGCAGCTAAACTGAGGAAGTGTGGTCTGGATGATCGGGTAGTGAGGTGGATTGTGAACTGGCTGAAGGAAAGAAGCCAGAGAGTGGTGGTCAGTGGGACAGAGTCCAGTTGGAGCCCTGTGTCTAGCGGGGTCCCGCAAGGGTCGGTTCTGGGACCAGTACTATTCAATATATTCATTAATGACTTGGATGAGGGATTAGAGTGCGCTGTCAGCAAGTTTGCTGATGACACAAAACTGGGAGGAGTGGCTGACACAACGGAAGGCTGCGCAGCCATTCAGAGGGACCTGGACAGGCTGGAGAGTTGGGCGGGGAGAAATTTAATGAAATATAACAAGGGCAAGTGTAGAGTCCTGCATCTGGGCAAGAACAACCCCATGTACCAGTACAAGTTGGGGGCAGACCTGTTGGAGAGCAGCGTAGGGGAAAGGGACCTGGGGGTCCTAGTGGACAGCAGGATGACCATGAGCCAGCAGTGTGCCCTTGCGGCCAAGAAGGCCAATGGCATCCTGGGGTGTATTAGAAGGGGTGTGGTCAGCAGGTCGAGAGAGGTTCTCCTCCCCCTCTACTCTGCCCTGGTGAGGCCACATCTGGAGTATTGTGTCCAATTCTGGGCCCCTCAGTTCAAGAAGGACAGGGAACTGCTAGAGAGAGTCCAGCGCAGAGCCACGAAGATGATTAACGGGGTGGAACATCTCCCTTATGAGGAGAGGCTGAGGGAGCTGGGTCTCTTTAGCTTAGAGAAGAGGAGACTGAGGGGTGACCTCATTAATGTTTATAAATATGTAAAGGGCAAGTGTCAAGAGGATGGAGCCAGGCTCTTCTCAGTGACATCCCTTGACAGGACAAGGGGCAATGGGTGCAAGCTGGAACACAGGAGGTTCCGCATAAATATGAGGAAAAACTTCTTTACGGTGAGGGTGACTGAACACTGGAACAGGCTGCCCAGAGAGGTTGTGGAGTCTCCTTCTCTGGAGACATTCAAAACCCGCCTGGACGCGTTCCTGTGTGATATGGTCTAGGCAATCCTGCCCCGGCAGGGGGATTGGACTAGATGATCTTTCGAGGTCCCTTCCAATCCCTAACATTCTGTGATTCTGTGATTCTGTGATTCTGTGAATAGCTACAACATCCAGTGCGTTAGCCTACTAAATACTGGTCATTGAAAGCTTCCAGGCTCTATAGCCACAAAATAACATGCATGATGACTGGGAAGCAAAAATGACCTACTCTTATTAGCCACAAACTAGCCAGTTAGGTACTGGAAACAGCCTGTCTATACAGCACTGCTGCCCTAGTATTTGCCCAGCTTCCCAGGAAAGCCTCTGGGACTAGAGAGCTGCAGATATGCAAACAAGGTGGCTTACAGCTCGCTGAGGGATGCCTGCAACCAGTGATTACAGCCCAGTTGACACTGTTAAATCATTTGGAAGAAAGCACCCAGAACAAAGTAGGCAGCTCAGAGATTTTAAGAAGTATTCATTAAGTTACTTTCCATATCACTTGCTTCCCTACAGCTGTTGGTGCTATAAGTCCCGTGTATAAATCCAAGCTAGTTTCATCATGAGGCTCAAACTGGAAGACAGGCAGCAGCAACACTTGATTCTGACCAAATAAAGCTTATGTCTGACGATGTTTGAAGGTTATTACTTTTTTTTTACTTGTCTGTTTTCTCCTTTGAATTTCAATAACACAAAATACAATTCATTTCCTTTCTAAAAATACTATAAGGACTGAGATGTATTGTAACAACATTTGCATTTCTTTCCAGGGTAGCTGCATTTCAGCTATATGCAAACTTGTATTTTTATCAGTTGTATTTCAGTTGTTTTTGTCCAGCTCTCCAAGTCTTTTTGAAATCAGTGAACTTCATAAAACATGTTAGCACATTTTTTATCTCCATATCTAGCATTTACTTTAATAAACAAAACACTGTCATCACTAATGGAGGCTCAGTAAAACTAAATGAAGAAACAGACTGAGTTATCTCTGACCTCAAATGAACATCCAGACCTCATCTCAGGTTCAAGGTCAAAAGGAAGAGTTGGTGTAAATGCAGAAAGAGCCAGATGACTTTTAATTATACAGTAGTTATTATGAGACATGTAGTACTTTAGAAAGGTTTATTTACCTGTTTCAATTTACCCCAAGTGCTCACATCTATGGAGAATGTTAAAACCAAAAAAACCCACTGCCAAACAGATGTCTAGTTCCATGTCATACATCTATTTAACACACCAAGCATAAAAACATTCATCCTCTGTCCACCTAAGAAAACTTTCTAACTGTTACTATTATTCTTATTGGAAAAAAAAATAATGTGTAACTGTGCCAGCCGGCAGCACGGGTTGTGACAAATCATATATAGAAAGCAACAAATCTTAAAAATACCAGCAGCCTTTAAAGACCATACATCCATTATGCTGTTGCATAGAACAGCAAAGACATCCTTGCTATTGAAAGCTCGAACTTTTGAAAAGTACCTTTTATTCTAATTTGTAGATGTTGAACTAAACTTCTCCCACTACTGAAATATAATTTTTCAATTTTGCAAGGCTTGCAGTAAGAGTTCTAGGAACTTGATACTGAAGTCAATAAAAAGGCTTCCCATTTTGAAGTCCCCTAACTTTAAGGGGGTCTTATCAAACCTTAAATCTAAAATACTGCAGAAGACCCTAGCTCTACATGTTGTGCCCCAAGAAAACACAACAGAGGTTTCTAAACTGCATCAAAGTTTCCACAACTTTAATTAGACAGCCTTGTAAAGACAGGCAATATTCTCAACTTCTCTTGAGAAAAGCTGAATTATATCTATTTTTATATGAAGGAGGAGAAGAGAATGATGCTGACAAAAAGACAAATCAAAAGCAACAGGTATCACTACCAATGAAGTTAATACCCTCATAGTTGTGCCTGGGTAGCTTTGGTCTTGCTGGTGGACTAAAAGCATAGGAAGACACCTATTGCATAAATGCAGTAGCCCTTGTGTGATGGTAGCCCTTCTGCTCGCTCCAGGGGCAGCTGCAGTCTTTCTGTTCCATAAACCATTTCATAATCTTCTTGTGGCAAAGAGCAGTAAGATTTAAATAGCTGGAAAGATGGGTAGCTCTGTTCTCAGGGAGGAAGGCACAGCAGCTATTCTGTCCCCCTCAGCATCTCTCAACCACTGTGGGGCAAAGCTGGGATGGAGAGTGGCAATATCAACTTCAGCAGCTCCTGTTGGCTTCATCCTCTCGCAGTCACCACCCCAACTTCTCATAATCCTGATGCAAGTAATGTAGCACAATCCTTGCCTGAGGGATGTGCTTAAGCTCCTCCAGAGCTGCATCTTGGCCACATCTGCACTGGAATCACGTGGGCATTCAACACACCGTGAAATCTTGGCAGTATTGTACTTAATGGCAAAATTCCCATTGATTAAAGCAGAGCCAGAATATCACGTGTAATACTTTTACTTGGTCAGAATACCTCCTCTTCCTCCTGAGGCTTGTAAGAGACATAAATAAAGTTGAAGGAATATAGTACTCAGCAGTTTTAATAGAAGGCCTCCTCTGTTAAACGACCACCAAAAATAGCTGCTTAAGACAGGTTATACTGATTCATAAATGAGAGAAGGCTGCTTAGGATTTTTTTTTAAAACCATCACTACTTTTATTGGTTGTCTGTTTTCCTGTTAGTCAATAAATGCATTTGATATAGGTGAGTTTCCAAAGTAAGCATGATGGGAGGGCTAGTTTAACATTCAGCCTAATTTAAGAAGAAGTTACCTCAAGTTTCCCTTTGGGACATTTACAAAATATGCAGTTAATTTGTTGCACCTAATTTGTGTGTATGTACTGGGAGGTAATTAGTGTAGAAATTCAACCAATTTTACAATCTTTCTGTTCAACTCAACAAATTTTCAACACCTGTTTCTGGCAGTGACAATAGTTTTAGTACTTGCTTACTTTCCATAGACCAGAAGTATACCCCAGGCAAAGCAGAATATACATTATATATATGCACATGCAGAACAGGCATAGCTAGCACGAATACCACCACCATTACATGTATCCAGTCACACAATATTCCCCTGAAGAATTAGGAAAAAAAATGTGTATTCTAACATAAATTGTATTACTGGCTTCAGGTACTGGACATCATTAAAGGTTTCAAGGCACTTTCCATAATAAGACTTATTTAAAAAGTTGTTTCTAACTTTGCCAAACTAACTGCTTGTTCTAAAATTTTACATGCTGGCTGTCTGCCCTGAAGCTGGGGTTTTGGGTTTTTTTTTTGGTTTGTTTTTAATTTCAGCCAAAATCTTCCTCCAAGAAGGAGACCACAGAACATTTTGTTGGTTTGCCAAAATAGCATTCTGGCAGCCTTTACTCCAACTTGTGCACCCTATGCTTTCGAGTGCGAATTTAAAATTTGATCAGAGGTTGTGGGGGAGGAGAAATGAACCCCAGGAAGCCTAAGCTACAAGCTTTTGGGAGAAACATAAAAATAACGAAGTTTCCACATGCTTAACAGAGACCTTATGATTTCAGAAGCTATAAGCTTCAAAGAGTGTGTCTCACTGAGCATATTGTCTTCCCTCATGGCTCACAACACTTCTGTGTGCATATAAATGTATTCAGAAAACAAACGATTATGCTTCCTGCAAGCCCAGGGTTACAGGTAAACCCAGGGTTACCCATAAACCCAGGGTTACTGGCAAACACATTCATACGAAATGCTTCTAGAGGCTGGGGTGGAGAGTAGAAGGAAGCATCTCTCAGCAGTCCTGCTGATGCCAGCCAGATCTTCAAGTCAAATACAGAGGAGACAAACTGAACCAGGATTCTCCTACAATGCCTTACCTCATCCACTATAAAACTTCCAAATGAACAAGGATCCTACTGGCAAAATCATCCTTTACTACTTGATCCCAAATTCATTATGAGACTAGATCCATCCTTTGTATTATCTGAGGCAGGAGTTCCACAGGAAAAAAATGTTATAGTATGTGATTGTGTTATCAAAGGTCGAATCACACATCTGCAACTATGGTTCCATGTTTCTGTATTTTCCAGCACTTGAGTGGTTGATTTGCAATTTTAATAATTTTTACTGCAGGTAGTTTTGTGTCTAATTTCTGAATGAATGCAATCCTGTAAAAACAGTAGTTTTATCAAAAGAGAGATAAACACTTTTTTTAAAAGTGAGATTGCTCCCAGTAGTCCTATACTCACATTTAATATTAAAGAGCCCCAAATCCCTGAATAACCTAGAATGTAAAACAGTTTTCAAAGAAAAGTGAAAGGAGAACAGACCAACCAGTACTGTTTAATGACTTCTGTATGATGTTACTAATGTGTTAAAATATAACGTCCAAGTTCTCAGAAGATTATTCACAGACTTGAGCTAATTCAAGCACACAATTTTGTTACCCAAATGTGCATATCCATCATACAGGATCCTGAGTCACAAAAGGATTCATCATACAACCAAAATAGGAATGTAAATGCATAACTGACCATTAAGCCTAGAGCCTGCAAGTAAGTCCAAACGTGAGTAGTTCTAGTGAATCAACATGCATATTTATATTCATAAAGCCAAGTGTGTACCTGTACTTTTGCAAGACCAAGGAGATGGTGAATGTTTAAGGTAATACATATGCAAATATACTACTATCTGCATTTCACAACAAGAGATCTCGAAAAACATGGTTCTGCGAGATAATCTGCAGAAAATCAAGCAAATTAAAAAATAAGACCACTTAGTACAAGTTTTTGGTTAACTGTGTGTGTACAAGAGTGCATCAAAACAAAAAGCAAATAATCATACAGCAAGTACATACCAGTATAGGTTTTTATTTCTTTTCAAAATAACGGGGTTTGTTTAGATTTAAAATACTTCAGTAAATACCTAAAACAAATGTACACTTTGTTAGAACTTCTGATAAGTGCCGTTCTTGAGTTCTGAAAATGTGTGACAGAATACAAGAAAATATAAAATTGGGTTAGCAAAATACAATAATGGAGCTTTACAAGAGGGACACACATTCTATGTTATTTTAACTAAGTCTATCAGGTAAACATGCTGTAACAGCTCTCCACTTAGAAACACGTGCCTATAAACTTAATCTGCAACCTGAATCCCAGGAAAAATTCACTACTGATCACCTCAAGGCTAGTAGCTTCAAGGAAAAAAAAAATCCATCTCAAGCTGTGCTTCTTCATTGAACAAATCTTCCCTTTTTCCATAGAGTATTCATTTTTAATTTTAATAGATCACTATATATCATAAAATCACTATATAACATTCTCTTACTATTCAAGAGTCACCTAAGTTTGTAGCCATAATGTAAGTTATTTTATATGCAGTTAAGTGTTTCATAAAAAAAATATTTATTTATTGCATTTAGTGAAAAAAAAAAAACAACTTTGATGGCTCTTAAAAAAAAAAAAAAAAGAAATCACTGTCTGGCTAATTGCCAAACAATCCCCTCCTCTGGCTTGCTTTTTCAAGAATTATCAAAAAACCCTGGAGTTCATTGTGATCTAGACAACCAAAGATGATTAGTCTGTATGGGATCAGGATGCACAGTATTTGATTAAACCCACGTACTTCTCAAATGAGCTATAAGGATAAAAAAATGTGGTTTGTTATTGTGTCCATTTCCACAGGACAGCTCACAAGGTTTCCTCCTCGCGTAAAAACTGGAACACAGCTGAGAAGTCTTTAAGGGCATAGCCTTTTGCACACATCATCCTGTAGATCTGATGTGCCTGGGATCCCAAGGGAACTGGTGTCTTTGTGTTGGTGGCAGAAATCTGGGCCAAGCCAAGATCCTGTGGGGAGGGAGAAAAGGGAGGAAGAGGGCAGAGAGGAAGAACAGAAGGAAAGAGAAAGAGAAAAAATCAGGGGAGAAACAACAAGGATATAAATAGCCATGTAGATACTATAGGTTATTTGGCTTCCATTGTGAAGAGAAGTCTACTGCCAACAAATACAATACTCCAGCCCTAAAATTCCAGTCCTGGAAGAAGGGAACCTTGCTTAGTTTTTCATTTTTAAAACAGTAACTGCTATTCAACAGAAAACCCCCAAACTTCTCAAGGCATGCAACCTCCTTCCAGACAGGAGGAATTTTAAGATTCTAGATCACTATATAACCTGGTAGCAAGACTCAGACTTTTTTCCCCATTTGTTATGTCATCTCCAAAAACAAAATTCCCCTGGCTATTCACTTAAGCATTTTCACATAGGTTCTAATGGCATTGTTTTCTTGTTTGGGCAAGAGGACATCTTTCTTTCTAAAAACAGGTTAAAAATCAAGCAGAAGGGATTTGAATAACAACAAAATTGAAGCCACTTAGCCTACATACATTTACTGTAATCTGACCAGTTAATAGCAAACTGAGAGGCACAGGCTACTTTGTGAATATGAATGGTTTGCAGCCTAACTGGAAGGATGTATTAAAGCATTCCTTAGGGGACTGTCCTGGGTCTGCTACAACTCCAAGTTTTCTTTAATGACTGAAGATAAGGGGACTGTCCTGGGTCTGCTACAACTCCAAGTTTTCTTTAATGACTGAAGATAAAGGGATACAGAGAATAATTCTACTGCATTTTTAAACACTAAATTTGGGGCAAAAAAGGAGGGGAGGTTGCAAAAAGGATGAATTTGAAACCCGTCCTCCAAGAGTCCTTGGTCAACTACAGCTATAATCTGAAATAAATAGGACAGAACTCAAAGGCAAGTACCAGGTACTAAGACAAACCATAGTTAGCTAGAAATAGTCAGCTGCACGCATGCTGGACAGAAATGAAAAGCTAGGCTGGAGGATGTCTTGAATCCTAAGCTGAATCAGACATGAAACCAGCCAAAAAAGGAAAAGCTAACAAGGGCCTGGATATATAAACAGATCTCTTGTCTAAGTGTGAAAGTAATGCCGGCACTCAAGGTTGCCTTTATAAGGTTTGGCTAGAGAAATCAATTTTGCTGTCCACATTTCAATAAAGTTGCAAAAGAACCTCTCAAGTGTTCCTAGGAAATGCCTGGATTTTCTATCTAGCCAGGACTATGGTGGTTTATAGAATTTGCTGTATTTTTATTTTTTTTTAAATAACAAATCTTTGATACAGAAGAACTGAGAGACTGTAGTACTGCTGAGAGCACCCTTGGCTTCCCAAAGATGACTTACAAGACAGGTCTTTACTTTCTGTTTGTCTGGATTTGAATTAGCACAAGGAAATTCAAGAACTTACTCTACTCTCTAAATGTCACTTCGATCTGTAAATCGGCTCTGTAAAGGTCACTCTGATACAAATCAGAATTATAGTTACTCTTCCTATTACCCTTGAATGACTTCAAGATCTAGGAAAATGGGAAAAACATACGTATTAGATGTCACAGGATCGAAAATATTCTTCATCTGCATCAGGGCAGTTCATTCCTTCCGGTCTAGAAATTCCGTTGAAAGACTGATGATCTGACAAATCTAGGAACAGTCACTTCAACCTCACTTACAGTAAGATATTCCATGACATATTCCTAGCCTCTTCTAAACCCTCTGTGTGCAACCTGTTGCTGTATTATCCATTTTCTTCAACAAAGCTTAAATCATGTCATGGAATAGTAGAATGGCAAAATTGTCTAACTCCAAACTAGTGAAAGTGCTTGGTTTTGGTGGTCATCGTGATATATTTCTCTCTGAGGGGGCACTCACAGAAGCAATCCCTGAAAATTCTGAATAGACTGCTAGCACAAATACAATTGCATAAAGCAGGTCTGTTCACTTTAATAATGAAACTCTGGCTCCAGGATGGTTGGAACATCAGACAACATCACAGTAATTAAATGGACAAGGACTCCTGACTCCGAAGCGCAGGAAGATTGCTCTGTTTTTTTAAATTCCATTCTATAAATTAGAGCATTGAAGGAAAAAAAATACAAAATGTAAGTAACGTTTATCTTTAACTTCAGGTTGTGAAGTATTTTGCACCTTTTCTCTTAGGGTTGGAGATTCTTTGAGTGAAACAGTACAAAAGAGCTCTGAAAGAAATTTGCCCTTTGCTGACCTTTTTGGAAAAGTAAAAATCAGAGCATAGTTTATGGCTCATCTCGTACTCTTTTGGAACTGACAACATCTTCCAGATGTCTCACTGTACCAACTATTCTAACCACTTTTTCTCAGCTTGGAACAGGGAAACAGATTCTCTTTCAGAATCTGCTTCCAATGCTCACTTTGGAAATACCTGGCTCCTTACATTTATTTTGCAGTTGCCGTGAATGAAACTGCCACTCGGAATAAAGCTCAAAGGCTGTCTTGACATGGGTCAAGAATAGTATGATATAAATCAAGCTCTTCTTAGGATTCAAAGAAGATGTTTAATTAGCAACTGTGCTGTGAATGAAAGACAGAACTTCTGGCCTGCAATGCCTCGGACACCAAGATGGCAAGGGGAAGTAAACTATATTTTTTAAATGCAAAATCTTTAGAGCAGGTTTCACATCAAGCTGACTAAATTCTACATTTCAATATCAGATTTCAAGACTGAAGAGCTTTTCAGAGGTGTCTGACAAACTTTTCTGTCCCAATCATTTAAAATAAGGATCCTCTGGCTTTGTTTGAGAGATCCACTGCTGACAAATTATTTTTAAGAAAGCCTTTGACTTCTACCATGTCTGATATGTGAGCAGCAACTTGAAGTTTAGTAACTGCATTTAGTGACTGTGTTACTGAGTCACTCTTAGATATTCCCATCGTGGAGTATCTTCTTCTCAACCTCAGGGTTGTACCTACCTCATTCTCCTTTGAATATAGCTTTTCTTTTTTCTTAAGTGGCAAAAGCATGCTCTGTACTTCCCAGAAAAAAAGTCCCCAATGTAAACAACCGACAAACTGCATTATATGTTACATACGAGGATGAAATAGATAGTAGTGAAAGTCTTTCCACAAACGAAGGAGCAGTGTCTTAAAAGAGGTCACCATTGCATCAAATAATACCCTGAACATGATCAGCTGTCTTGGCTACTTACTCATTCAAGTAATCTTCCGTCTATACAGAATAACATAGCATTGTTCAAGAGGCATGAGAGGAATTTCGTGTCTTTCCTTCTTACTGAGGATTCCAGCCTAAAGAAGGCACCCTTCAGGACTGGCAGGAGAGGCACAGTCAGAAGAGGTGAACAACAATTACAGACCTCTCTGAGGAACTCTCCTCTTAGTTATCACTGACGCTTTATAACCAAAAGCTGGCAGTTTCAACAGACACAAGCCACAAGCCAGGCTGCTATTCCTCCAATGAAAGGAAGATCTTTCAAGGCAGCTTCCAGAGGAGATGAAGGTCCCTCTTAGAAGCAGACCAAAAGAAGAAAACCCTTTACAAAGAAATTTAAAAGGCAGGGAAGGAAATATGTGTCCCCATTACATTTATACTATGAGGTTATTCTGGACAAGAGTAAGAGTTATGAATCATGAGAACGCAGATTGCAGTGTGAAAGAGGGCACAACAGGCAGAACAGATTCTGAACACAGCACACAAGATAGAAACAAGAGCTCTGAGGCTGGGCCAAGATCAGGTTGCTTGTCTCTAATCAATAGCCCTGGCAAACCCCAAACAATAACCTAACACATTTTATAAATCAATAATTTAAATAACACTTTATTGTCCCCTACATTCAATGACGTGAACATGACATAAAAACATACTTTCCAATAATTTAACACATCCCTCAAAGACATGAAAGCTCCTGGTTGTTGGTCCAGAAACGTAAAATGTAGCAGCCCAACTGCCGTGCAGCATTAGCAAAATTTTTTGGTGCTACCACATGCAAAACTCTCTGGATCCACTCTGGACAGAATTTGGCTAATTCCACTGAATGTGCAAACGCACCAATTGACATAAATCAACCGCAAAATGACAGGAACAGTATCAATAGGCAGGTATTACACACAAGAACTCTCCCAGTGTGGAGATTTGCATGGCAATATCTGAGTTTGATCACCAGTTCTGAGAATGTTGCTTTAGTTTTAAGTGCTTAATTTCTACTGTAAGTGGAAGAGCTGAAAATGGCCAGAATGCCTAACCAGTTGGGAGCACTCATAAACTGGTATGCCTAAAACCTGTCCTGTATGAATTCAAATGCCTCCCTCAGGACAGTATCCCCATGAAACTAATACTCAGTGTGAAATTTTTTCCTGCACTTACCTGCCTAGATGAAAGATGCTTTCCAGGGCTGGTTTTATAATTTACCTTAGGCAATCATTGTGCTAAATGCAGAAATAGTTCAAGAGTCAGAGTTATATAGCTCCTTTCTCCAACTATGAGTCCTCACCAGCGGGATGCAGAGCCCTGACCTCCTTGCCTACTTTCCTCTGGCCTCTAACAGCTTTGCTTTCCTGACTGCAGAGCAACTCAGGACAGTGCTTTTCCTAGAACAGCCAAGAGCGTGGCAGTAAGTGCACTCTCCTGGGATGGGACAGCTGTAGGTTACAGCTTCCTCATGCTGAGAAGGACCTTAAACCCAGATCTCCCACTTCATGGACAAGTAATTTAGATTACTAGTTTATTACTCACAGAAGCACTACTTCTGCCACCAACAAAGACAATTCAGGAGAGCTCACAGCATGGTACAGATACCTGCAGAAAATCAGTCTGCAGGGGTGTGGGTTGAAACCTGTCTGCTTTCTGTATTCCAAATGGCCTTAGGCAGAAAGACAAGCACATAAGCAGTTGGCTTAGCAAGGAAGGGGATTCTAAGGGCATGTCCAGTAGCACAGTTTAAGGTACCTGGAAGAGATTGGGCCCAAAATCTTAGATGCTTATGCCACTATTCGCACCTATTAGGTCACCTGGAGTTCCCAGAATTGCTCTCTTGAGCTTAGGCTCTCTTGAGTCCATCAGGACTCCTAGATTAAGGCAGAACTCAAAAAGACAGTGCATATAATCTCATTGAGTGGCTCAGCAGTAATAGTGGCTAGAAAGATGCTGGAGGCTAAGGAAAAGCCCCCCCCCCAACTCATTAATTCAGTGCTACAGTAAGGCGTTGGGTTCCCCTCTGTTCATGCACACATATTTCCCTATAATCATAAATTTTCACTGGGAAGAATGTTTGCTAGAAGCCCAGAGAGAAGCAACTATACATACTTTACATGCAAGTGTTATGTACCTTAGCCATGAGTGTTGTTCCAAAGCCACCTTGATAATTATTAGCAGATGGTACTGCTTCCATCACTCCAGGAACAGGGTTGTATGTGTCACTTGACCAACAGCGGCCTGAGCTCATATTTAGGATTTTGGCCAGCAGCTTTGGGTCAAGGCCTAATCTGTCAAAGGTCAATGAAGAAAAGTGTTAATGTCAAAATGCACAAGACATGGGTGACTTATTTTATATCTTAGGACCCTACCGTCATTTCTCTCCCTTTATTGTAAGTCATGAAAAATGAGAGTATTGATATTGGGGGTAGGGATGCTGTATCTTAAATTAAAGAGCATCAATCCACCATTTAAGCAGTAGGTTTTCAGGGCTTTTTTCCTTTTGCACTAAGCAAATCCCCTTCACCTAGCAATTTTGAAAGTGCAAGCAAAATGAAGATCCTCTGAGAGCAGTAGTTCCCTCGTATTTCAATTACTAAAAGGCATTCTCTGTTCTGCTACCTACTAGGTCACATACTTGTTCTTTACATCAAAATTATATTCTCTAAAGCTGAACAAAGCAAAAAATTCACAAGGAAGTGTGGCAGTGTGAAAGTACTTTTGCAATGTCTTTACACGTGAACGCTAACCATTTTTGATGTAGGCAAGATAATGCAAATGATCCTGCTCTAATAATGTGAACAAAAATGCTACACTTCTCAAAAAATATATACATCTGTACATTCTTTGCTTTGCTATTATTAAAACTTCATTATATACTCCTGCTTATGAGGCAAGTCTGACTCTCACTGTGACATACGTTATCTATTCGCAAACATATACTACAGTTCTGGGTCAACTGTTGATAAGGTTACTGATCCTGATAAAACAAAGCTTGTCCAAGTAGAAACGTAATTTCTTCTATCACTGATCTGATAGCATAAACTGCTGCTCAATGTGGACCCTGAAAGTTCTTCAATATTATAGGAAATTAACCCTCTTACGAATTCACATTTATGCTGATATTAAGTTGCAAGCGTAATTTTACACCAATTGCATTTATACCAACAACGAGCAGTGACAGTTTATCTGGCCCTGTACAAACATTCAGTTACGCTCATGACAAAAAGGAAAGCAAGGGAATTATCTCCAGTAACAATCCAAGATATTTTAAAAGGGATATATCACAAGCTTTATAAAGGTTTTTTATAGAAGTCAACACTCTTTACATTAGCTCTTACACCACAGACTTTTTGTAGATCTCCACAGCCATGGCGATCCTAACACCGCTTCCTGGTGCTGTAGCACTCAAGGCTTTAATTTGTAGATGGGAAAAGCTCATTACCAATGGAATAGCTGTTAAAATTTATGTCTATTTACTCCAGTAGGCATTTCGGATTTGAAAAACTACATTTAAGACAGTGGGCCCTACAGCATGGTTCCTGTTCCCATAACGGCATGTGTTTCCTGCAATTCTGCCCTCCTAATGCAAAGCAAGACCACTTTCTGTACCATGAGGGTAGCTTTTTAGCATTACTGCTGTGCAGTCTTATTTATAACTTGATGCAGCAGTCCCTGGAATTCCACGGAAAGTCTCCTGCTGGCCTGAATGGGATCATGCTTTATTCTCCTCCCCATTTGTGACCCGCTTAGTAGATGAGGGCAGGGCTGTGGATGCAGTCTATCTAGACTTCAGTAAAGCATTTGAAACTCTCTCCCACAGCATCTTCCTAGACAAACTGGCTGCCCGGGGCTTGGATGGGTGGACTCTTCGATGGGTTAAAAACTGGCTGGATGGCCGAGCCCAGAGAGTGGTGGCGAATGGGGCAAAGTCCAACTGGCGGCCGGTCACTAGTGGTGTTCCCCAGGGATCAGTTCTGGGGCCGGTGCTGTTCAATATCTTTATAGATGATCTAGACGTAGGGATTGAGTGCACCCTCAGCAAATTTGCAGATGACACAAAGCTGGGTGGGAGTGTCGATCTGCTGGAGGGTAGGAAGGCCCTACAGAGGGATCTGGACAGGTTAGATAGATGGGCCGAGACCAACGGCATGAGGTTCAACAAGAACAAGTGCCGGGTCTTACACTTCAGCCACAACAACCCCATGCAGCGCTACAGGCTGGGGGAAGAGTGGTTAGAAAGTGGCCCGGCGGAAAGAGACCTGGGGGTGCTGATCGACAGCCGTCTAAACATGAGCCAGCAGTGTGCCCAGGTGGCCAAGAAGGCCAATGGCATCCTGGCCTCTATTAGGAATAGTGTAGCCAGCCGGTCTAGGGAAGTGATCGGCCCTCTGTACTTGGCACTGGTGAGGCCGCACCTTGAGTACTGTGTCCAGTTCTGGGCCCCGCACTTCAAGAAAGATGGTGAGGTGTTGGAGCGAGTCCAGAGGAGGGCGACCAAGCTGGTGAAGGGTCTGCAGGGTCTGACCTACGAGGAACGGCTGAGGGAGCTGGGGTTGTTTAGCCTGGAGAAGAGGAGGCTCAGAGGTGACCTTATTGCAGTCTACAACTACCTGAAGGGAGGTTGTAGTGAAGTGGGAGTTGGCCTCTTCTCCCAGGCAACTAGTGATAAGACAAGAGGACACAGCCTCAAGCTTCGCCAGGGGAGGTTCAGGTTTGACATTAGGAAGAATTTCTTTTCAGAAAGGGTTATTAGACATTGGAACGGGCTGCCCAGGGAGGTGGTGGAGTCACCATCTCTGGATGTGTTTAAGAAAAGACTGGACATGGCACTTAATGCCATGGTCTAGTTGACAGGGTGGTGTCAGGGCAACGGTTGGACTCGATGATCCCAGAGGTCTCTTCCAACCTGGTTGATTCTGTGATTCTGTGATTTTTTTCCAACTCTCTAACTCAATTGAATGCTTTCAACAGCCATTTATCTAAAAAATAATGTATTTTCCAGCACCCATATGTTTTCATAGTACTTTAATTGTACTTTTATCTTGTACAGTGCATCAAAGTCTTCATCAAGAGCCACTCTGAATAATTTCTTTAACTGTTGTCATCCAAAAAAAACCTGCAGTGGGAGCAGACACTGTCTGAGCTTTCAAATACACAGAGGTTGCTTTTTTTGGCCAAAACACATCTCTTGGCTTGTTTGTTTCCTTATCATTGTTATATCCAGATCAGTATTTTTAGCAATGTAGTGCCTGCTTGTGCCATATCTGGCTGCTTGCAGAGGCCCGTAATTACAGCTGCGAGTGTACCGCAAGAAAGAGAGCTTATTATTTCAAAATGCATATAACCCTCGTGAAAAATGCTGCTCTTACAGTGTTCCAACTACCTCTCTGTGAAAGCATACTTTAAAAGATATATGTGTATTATACAGATATGTAAAATATTGTCTGCACTAGATCTGGCATATTTTTGCTCCAGGAAAAGAAAAAGGAAGATAGTATCAGTTTAAATCCCTGCTTCTTCAAACTTCGTTGCTCTTAAAGACCATGCAGATTCTCTTCAGGAGACCTGAATCTATTTTTTTTCTCCTTTGCAGCAAGTGTATCATTAATAAGAGCAAGTTAGAAGTGCTTTGCATTTCATCTTTCTGACGATTCATCCACTGGTGCATATATAACTGACAGTTAAAATTAGACATATATTAAAATCAGTTACTGAAGAAGTCCTCTGTCTTCCACTGTGTCCAAAGCTTGTAATGGTCTGAGACCAGCTAGAATATACAGTAATTGTCATTCAGTGAGAGTCTATCCTAGAAAGTCATGCTTCAGTGGAGAAGACTGAGTTTCCATTTGAAATCAACAAATTAATCCAAGACAGGTATCTGAAAGGGCAAGTTTAATAGGAAGCAGCTACTGGGCTCTCAACCATGATAAAATGTTATTGCTGTTTCCCTGTAAATTGGCTGGGAACATACGATACTCTCTGCATAAGAGCTCCATTGCTGTTCGAGAGATATACTGCTCAAGCTATCAAAATGATGACAGTCTGCCAGTCCCCATAACAACTTGCCATTGGATGTAGCAAGAACCTGTGCATGCGCGTGTGAATTTACAATTACCAAAATGTTCTTTTCCCTTATAAGCAGAAAATAAGTCCATGTATTAACCGTACTTATAATAGAGCAAAAACAATTGCTTCCCTCAAATCAATGCTTCTTCAATAACATTCCTAATGAACTGAACAGCAGAAACTCAACAACAGACACACATATAAAAAAAAATGGTTAAAGCAGGATCCCTTCGAGCCATTGCTCAAAACTCAAGTTTTGCTGAGCTTTGATAAAAGAACGTACTGAAATTTTCACACACTCCTCCATGAGTTCACTCTGGAACAGACAGAAAAATTGAAATGGCATCTCACAAAAAAGATACATCCCAGTCTCATTTTAAGGTGTCACAACTGAAGTAGCTGAACTGTTGAGAGTTTCCCATCTCAAAGTGCTTCAGATAAGCATCATATGAAGTTGCAAATATTCAAGCAGAACCTTAGGACCGTTCTACCACAGCTAAAAATTACTTTGCCATTGGCGTTTTAAACAAGGTAAGTGCTTTCAAGTGCCATTACTAACCTTCACAAGACTTAGCTATAGCCCCATGCTGAAGACAGCAGAGTCACAATGCTCTTGGAGGAATTAATTTTCAAGGCACGCTTTCTAAAATTTGCAGTGGGGGTGTGCCCAGGGTTAATCATCCCTCAGCCTGCAGCACAGGCTCCTCTCCATGCTGCTGACTCCCCTTTCTGCTCATGTCTTCCATCTACAGCCCAGGGGTGCTCACAAAAAAAACAGGTCTAGAGACTGAAACTATGTTTAGACTTGGCATCAGAGGGTAAAGTTCTTTTACCATCTTTTCACTTTATCTACCTAAAAAAGCCAGCAGGTACAAATCCATATACAGTAAAATTGCTTAGGAAAGAGCTGTATTTGCAGCTTTTGACATAAATCTGGGTGCCAGCATAGTCCCTCCTCGTTGAGGCAACTTTCTCAGGTGTTAGAAGTACAAAAGTGATTTTACAATGAGGTTATTGCCGTAGAGCCCTTATCGCTCTCCTGGTCCCTTACATGCCAACTATATTATGCGACCTTGTCCCATCTTGTCTCACCGCATAAGCCCTTCCCTGAGTCTGTGCCGGCAGTTTCTGAAGGGATCACAAACTACCTGACAGGCAGCAACTTCCACCTGACCTAAACACAAACCAGGTATCAGAAATAGTTCATTTCTGAGCTTTATTTTGCTAATATCAGACACTGTTACACTGGTACTCAGAGCTCAGTAAAAGAAAGTTACTGGCACTGAGATGATCAGCAAAAAGAAAAAAAGTCAGAAAAACACTGGCTATGGACAGTATCACTTTATATTTTTATGTCTCATTTGTGAAGTTTACATGTACTCTGTGTGTCAGTCTGACACAGTAAGTCACTACAGTATTTTGCAATATGCACATTATCCATAAAATCATACAGCAAAATCTACTCAAGATTCTTCTATTGACAAGTTGCGCTATCATGTTAGAAAAAAAGAAAATACAAATGAAAATGCGAATTCATTTCAGGAATGTCTGCCATACTTTCTAACGTTTAGTACCAACATTTGTAAAGCATCAGGAAATTAATGGAGAAAACAAACCAAAACAAAACAAGCATTTCAGTGGTCAGAACTCAGGATGGATTTTTTTTAAAATTAGTTACAGAATCTAGACCAAATCACTTCCAGTGAAAATGGACATCGTCATTAGTAAACAAAGATGATTAGTAAATAAAGATGATGTTAGAGTAACATAGAAAAGCAAGTGCAATATAAATGCAGAAATTACATAGCAATATTGTCTATTTTTCTGGGAGTTTATTCTGGAATTTTTGCTCATTAGTGTCAGTTTTCCTTCTTCCTCACCACATTCTACTTGCTACTTATGTTGAAGTTTGGAAAAATTCCATAATTTCAAATATAAAATAAATAAAACAATAGCAGATGTAATTTAAAAATCTGAAATGAATAAAACAGTAACTCTCTGCTTCAGAAAATGAAAATTTAGGATGCATGGTTTATGAAAACAATAGAGAAGAAGTGGTTTATTAATAGCATGAATATCACACTGTTTTGAAGACTTAAGCTCAGAGTATATATTGGTTTCTGGAAGGTGCTGTAATACCACTTTCTAGTTACATCTAGTTCAATCAGCAATATTTTGAATAATTAATTATCCAAAGTCCCTAAAACTTGAGATTTAAATGATGTAGCAGATATACCCAATGTATGACATGAAGATACTATATATTCTATCTAAAAGTTAAGAACATGTCTAAGCTCTACAATTCCTATTATGAATTCTTTAGATTTCCAGCATCCTTTACCATTATTAGGTCAGAGTCAGACTTTCTTTTCCAGATATGCGACAATCTAATAAATCAAGTTCAGCTTGCTACACTCTCCAGACTAGGCAGCCACACTATCCTTTGAGTTTTAGACTAGAAAAAAAAAATCTAATAGATTTATTAATATAGCAAACCTTCTAATAATTAAAATTACAACTGTTAACTTGTACATTAGAAATTTGTACACACCAAAAGTGGAAAGCTCTTATTCTAGTTATATGTAGAATAATCTTCCCCAGGATTTAAATTATAGCACATTAGAATCAATGCAAGGGTTCTAAATTACTTCATAAGTTCTTTAAATTATTGCCTCTGTCTTAAACCACATTCAGTTTTGGACTAAATGAGTTTCTGCTCTGTATAATTCAGGTTACAACCAGCAGGTTTCTTCTACAATAAGTACAGTTCCTTCTTGATTACCGTGCTTGTGGGGTAGGAAGGTTTGTGTATTGCCACCTTCACATGGAATTTTTGCTTACAAATGCTGAATATAAATTCAGGCAGAATTTAAACTGGAAAAGGGTAAAATGAAAAATGAAAATTCTCAACACCTTCAAGCTACAGTGGCTGCAGACATCAACTCATTCTGCACAGGGCTTACATGCCCAGAATATCTGCCTTCCAAACCTCTTGATTTTATTTTATCTTCAATTTTAACTCTAATCATTCTTAACAAATGTAGATAAAAATATGATGAAAAATCAGTTGCATGTGCTTTATTAAATGAATCATGACTTAAAACAGAACCTGATGAAAGCTTTACACTACACTGGATTACAATAGTTGTATATAATGCTACTGCTTTTATTATGGCTTGATGCAGACATGCTTCAGTATCTTACAGACTCTCAATTTTAAAATGTAAATGGCACAGATATTGATAAACCAATTAGCACTGATGCAAAGCAAATTCCTCTTTTATCTCAATTACAACATGACAACTTAATAGGTCAAGATAGTCTAACATCTGAGACAAGGGCAATTCAATAAAACAACTGCATCTTGATATGGTAATTAAGAGGAAATGTGAATCCATTACATTGCCTCCTGTACATGCACAAATGTAGGCGTTCTTTTTTATTTACTTAAGCATTTGATGCCCTCTTGCTGTTTTTATACTGTATCAAATCCACATGAGCACAGAGTCTAAAGCCCAGTTGATAAGTATCTACAATATCTGTAGTTTCAGCAGGCCAATTTTAAGGATGCAACTGTGCAGATAAATAATTCATGAAGAGCCCTTAAAAGATACACAATTGCAAGATAATCTCTTCAAACATAGGACTTCTCTGTGTATGAACTTGCAAATCATTTAGATCTGGCTAAGAAAATTTATGAAGGTTCAAATACTGCAATACTGAACTGGTACTTGCATGCACTCTATTGGAAAACAAAACAAAATCTCAAAGACCACAGCAAAATAAATAGGTTACAATTGGAAAGGAAAAATAATTTTTGCTGCCACTTACAAGTCAGATGCATCACCTGCTAGAAAAGAAATGGTACTCTCAGCATTGACAAGAGTGTAGTGGAGCATACTCCAGCTTTTTGACAAAGTAGGAGTTTTGGCAATTAGGACAAACTACAGTGGTAAAGTCAAACAGAAAGGTAGATGTTCTTTTTTTATGCTTTGATCTTAATTTGATATACGCACTGTACTAGAAATTTTTCTTTAGAATATATTTTGGAACAATTTAACGAAGTAAACAAAGCCAACAGGAGCCATATGGGAGTATAATACTCTGAATACACAGTATACATGTATTAGAATACAAACAAAACGTTACCTCTATATTACCTTTGCACATTTACAATGCAAGACAAACATTATTGTACATTGCACTACAGCAGAACAAATAAACTCTTAACTTCAGATGCAGAACGCAACAATCTATACAGCCAAAACAAGAGAATATTCCCATTCTGAAGAGCCCTACTTTAGTGAAACAATCCTTTTAGCACATTAATGGCTTTATCAGAGAGTTTCTGGCAAAAGTTTATCTATGCCATCTAAGCATCATTGTCTCAGTGAAAGTCAACCTTAAAAAACAAAAACTGTTAACACAGAAAAAATGCTTCAATCCAATAGAAAAATCAAACAAACCTGATTCCAAGATTCATAGCCTCAGCAGTTCCAATCATACTTATGGCCAAGAGCATGTTGTTGCAGATCTTTGCAGCCTAAAAATAAGTTAAACCGTCAATTAGTTTCTGCATTTTCATAGACCTAACATGTAGGAATCTTCTTTAACTATGTCTGGGACAGCATGATCAAATATGTTCTGACAGCTCTCTTCTAAAGGTAGCACCAGTAAGCACAGATCTACAACAGTAAAGTCAATGAAATCTGCCCTATGGTTCCTTCAGAGATTAGGAAATACTTTTTTTTCTTAGTACAGTAGCTCACTTAGTATACATGGCATGTAAGGGTTCTTTGTCCTTCAGAACATTCAGTAAATCTAAATTTAGAAGAAACAAAATTAAATTCTGTGTCCTCTAAGAAGTATAATCTCAACAAGTCAATGGGGAGAAGCACCAGGTCAGATGTTTTGGTGTTAACCTATACAACATGCTGGAGAAGAGTGCCATGAGGTTATTTTACAAACATATGGTTGAAGACAAGCAAACAAGCAAACAAGTATGAAGATATATGATCATGCATGTAGTTCTGGAATAAAAGAGTAGGTATCATTAAAGAAAAACAAAGCAACAAAAATAAAAGACTGAGACAACTAGTAACCCCTCAGGAAGCATTACCTGTCCGGTTCCAACTTGTCCACAGTAGACCACATTAGAACCCATGCATGTCAGCAACTCTTTGGCAGCATCAAATTCTTGTTCCACTCCACCAACCATGAAAGTAAGGTTTCCAGCTCGAGCAGCTCCAACACCTGAATCAAGACAACACTGGATTTAATATGATTATTTAAAAAAAACATAAGTACTTTATCTTATCAGTAAAGGTCCGATGATGTAAAATTTATGTGCTTAATACTTCACTTATGATGAACCTCTCAAAGTCTGTGTAAAAGTAAGACTATAGTCCCAGTACTTACACGATCAGAGATCTTAATTCTCAAATATTTGATGAAGATAAAGCCACCTTATCTTTCAGGCATACTGGCAGAAAAACAATTCACAAGACTTACAGAAAACTGGCAATGTCACTCTTCATAGCTTCATATGAAGAAACAATCAACCCTTCCTGCAACTTTGCACCCCACAAAATTCACTGTATCTGAATTACTAAATAAAATTTTGTTTTTTCATACTCTTCGCATACGACTACTGACAAACTATTGCTCAAAGTTAACTCTGTTTTTATCAGCTTTTTTGAACCTAGGCTAATTTTTATCAATGCTTCCTGATTTTCACATAATTGAACATCTAAAAGACACAGGCGTATAAAACCAAGCTTTTTGAACCTCTGCATTTTATTATGTTTCTAATCTGAAGGAAAATTCTACTTAATTTGAGAAACTTTGTGTTAGTTTCCTACAGATAAACTTAACACATATACAACTATGTAAAAAGCAATGTAAAAATGATTCACACACATACACACACTATTCCCAGTTTAATTCCTGTAAGTCTGTCCTGTCTTTACCACAGGTCAGTAAGCACACAGCAGAATTCTTTGATTATACAGTTCCGAAGCACAAAACCAGAAAATTTTTCATGTGATATTTATCACCTCCATGAAATAGCCTATTCCGTAAAAGAAGCCTAATTCTAATATGAATTACTCATACATCCTTAATCTCCTCATCCTCACCATTTAATGGGTAGAACTGCTAGGAAAATGTGCCCCAAACTGATGAACACATCAGCTTCCTCACTATTTTTCACTTCAGCAAGAAGCATAGCCACTATAAACTTCCTGTGCTATGCATCAAGCTTTGGCTTGTTAGGATGTACAGCTGCAGATAACGACCTACTTTCAAATTAAACGTGCTCAACTGGGTACAGTGTTCTTACAAACAGAATGTCCAAGTGAAACAGTTTGTTCATCTTCCACGTGGCGGGCCATTCTGCTTCTACAGTAAGTCAGGCTGCTCTCCAACTATGGT
The DNA here is from genome assembly GCF_013368605.1 of Nyctibius grandis. NCBI lineage: Eukaryota > Metazoa > Chordata > Aves > Nyctibiiformes > Nyctibiidae > Nyctibius > Nyctibius grandis. The sequence goes on along the minus strand of NC_090664.1, from coordinate 20,414,023 downwards.
TCACAGTTCTTCGTCACCAATTAGCTACCATAATAAACATTAATAAATGTTTTTATTGAAATAGTTTCCAGAGTGTAACTGGAACTGCCTTCACTGAGCTAGATGTTGTATAGCAACAAATGAAAATGCACTCTTAAAAAGCTTATCAGTTGAAGATAGAGCTTTTTTTTAAAAACAAACAAACAAACAAACAAAAACAACCCCCAATCTAACCTCAAACAGCAAAAAAGTTATTATGTTAGAAGTATATCCAACTTAAACAGGACACTTCTGCTTTCCTTGTTCCCCATTAATAAATGAAATTATGCAATAAAAAACAATAGAAAGAGAAAAAATAAGGCCATAACTAAGCCATCACGGCAACCAAGTTTGCGCACAAGAACTTCTGACAAAGTGGGCAACCATAGCAGGCTAATCAGAACTTCTCTCAACTTAAAGCCATAAGCCTATATAAGTGCTGTACCACAGCTAAAGAATGAAGTGAACAGTATTGGACTTCCTTTCTGACATCAAGGACAGCAACACTGCAGCTCCTCGCACTGAGGAATTTGAAGAATTTTTGTTTGCTTTCCCTTAAAAATTTCAATTGACGGACTGTCTCTGTGTGTCTGTCTACAAATGCCCCTTTCTGTATCTGCCAAGCATTTGGCTGATCTCCCCCATCCTGTCTTCCAACCTGCACCATCTTTGGAACTCACTGAATAATTTCAGACAAAATTGACAGATCAAGGCCTCAAAAATAGTAAATACCTACCAATTATGTGAAAACAGGCAACAGCAGAAGAAGGGACTCACTGAATAATTTCAGACAAAATTGACAGATCAAGGCCTCAAAAATAGTAAATACCTACCAATTATATGAAAACAGGCAACAGCAGAAGAAGGGTCCCACTGATGAAGTGACCAATCAACCTATATTACAACCTAGAATCACAGGATTGTTGGGCTTGGAAGGTACCTCTCGAGATCACGTAGTTCAACATGAGCAGCGGCTCAAGCAGGGTCAGCTGGAACAGGCTGCCCAGGACTGTGTCCAGTCGGCTTTTGAATAGCTCCAAGGATGGAGACTCCACAGCCTCTCTAGGCAACCTCTTCCAGTGTTTGACTGCCCTCACAGTAAAAAAGTGTTTTCTTGTGTTTCAGATGGAATTTCATGTGTTTTAATTTGTGCCCATTGACTCCTGTCCTGTCACTGGGCCCTACTGAGAGGAGTTTGGCTCCCTCTTCTTCATTACCCATCAGGTTTTCATACACATTGATAAGATCCCCCCTGAGCCTTCTCTCCATGCTAAAGTCTCAGCTCTCTCAGTCTCTCCTCATATGAAAGATGCTCCAGTCCCTCCATCATCTTCATGGCCCTTAGCTGGACTCACTGCAGTAAATCCATATCTTTCTTGTATTGGTGAGTCCAGAACTGGAGCATTCAAAAGAGCTCAGTCAGACCAACAGCTTTAAAAAAACCCAGCCTATATATACAACACTGCAGCTCCTACAGCAACATTGTTGATGTACTGAAATATCTACAGCAGTAAAGATCTGTCTTCTCAGGTTGAGAGACACTCTATTTGCAGCCAATCCTTAATCTCACATGAACAACTCCTCTCCAGGCAACTTGCAGGAACTGGGCTAAGAGTAAAGCCTAGACTTAGCGCTAACACAAACAGGTCATCGTCATTTTGTTGGCTATGGGTTTACTATGTACATGACGCAAAGATTGCTACATTAATAAACACAAAGATTTTCATTCCATTCTTTCAGCTATTTTTATTCAAACCACATAATGGCCTTTACCGCTAATCCTGTGATCTGACCTGCAGCAAATTAAGTAGACAATTTAAGTCAAAGTTTACAAACAAAATCCAGTACTATCCATCATAGGTCAATAGCCTTGTATCTAGATTACAGACTGCTAAATAGCTTCAGAGAGCCATTTATTAGAGCAAAATTAATGCTGACAATAGTTTTCAGCTGGTTAATCTTCTGACAGCTGCACTCTCTCAGTTGTTCAAACACTTACATTTCAAGTAGAAAAAATAAATGTTAAGTAGAAAAAAAAAAGCAATTTGTTGTATAATGCAGAAGGCTTGGAAAATTATCTTTTTAAAAACAAAAAACCTGTTTACTTCATGGTAAATTTTATCATCTAGGGTCCTTGCCAACTATCAGCTATTTTATCAGAATTAAACAAGCAATGTAGCAAATCTGTAACACTGGCAATTCAAAAAAAATTTGGCAGGGAGTCTAGGAGCACAAGAACTGTAACTTCAGCTAAAAATAGAAATAAAAAAATCATTAGACAAACATGCACAGCTTTATTTCACAATCACAGGTTCCATACCAACAACACAGGCCAGTAAAGTATTATCAGCTCCTAACAACACTGAAGAGAGCAAGAGAGAAAGCACAGCAGCTAATGTAATTTTAAAAAGCTAATGATTATTTTTCAACTTTTGATTTTTTAAAGATCTCTTACCACCTAAGATAGTGCATTATGTACCACGCTGATTATGGTCAGAAGTCCTTCAGAATCTGTTCTTTCTAAAATACAAAAAGCCTCTTCTCATCCTCAGGGAACGTTTTTTTGAGAAACTGTATTTGTGATTATCATGTGTAAGGTTTCCTCCACTGTAAAGCAAGACTGCCGGAGCCCATGGCTGCACTCCTACACTCGGCTTCTCTAAGACAATCCCTCCCCACACCTCTGTTCAGAATCCTTTAAGGAGGTCACACCAGTAGATCCCACACAGTAGCTCAACTCCAAGTCTGTAGGTCGTAAAACCATCAGAATTTTGCCCAGAGATATAAACTGACAGCAATAAGTTTGCAGATAAATATGCTAAAAGATCTAGACAGTGAGGAGGCATGCAAAAAAATAAATCTGGGAAAAAGCATAGTGAGAAGTTACAGAGTAGCACCGCTGTATGGCAAACCCACATGGAGGTGGGTTTCCTACTCGGGTACTAGAAGGTTTTGGACTAAGATCTGAAAAATTAATTTCTTATATCAGAAGAGGTACATAAAGAACTGTTCTTCAAAGTATCCTGTCGCTTCTGGCTGACTTACTTGTGGGGCAAGGATTAGTTCAAGCCACATGCTTCTCACTTTGATTGCCAATAGATTGCTCAGTGAACTTGATACAGTGTGTCAAGATTTCAAAATTTTAGATGAAAATGTGAATAGAGGCTTATGACAACAGCGATTGGTCGCAGCTACTCTGGGACAGGTTGGAGATGACCTCCAGTTTTAGCCTCCAGGCCAGGCAGCCTAGTTCAGTAGACACCCTGCCCTTCCATATTCACTTTTCGTTGCTTATTACAACAGCATTTAACATCTTGGAAAAAATCTTGTAATTTGCCACTGATGTTTCCAGTTTAAAAAAAAAAGGTCTTACCTCTACAGCTACATCAACAAAAGCAGTTTGGTTTCAACTAGTTTGCTTATTATTAAGAATACAATTTGCTAGAAAAAAGATGTTAATGTAAAGATGCTACATAAACGTATCTGCTTTTGGTTTCAGTCTTATTACATTTTCATAAGAAGAGCAGAGTGCAGATGAGTTAAAAAGAAGTGATATTATAAGGTTACGCGTTACAGGCCCATAACAGTGGTGATGCTGAAAACAGTTACACTGCTGAAAACACAGAGCACCCAAGCATATCCTTGTGCCAAAATATTTAAACCACTGTTGCCTGCACCTGCAGATAAAAAAATTTGTTGCTGACAAAGTTGGGAAGAAAAACTGAAACTATGTGAATATAGCTGCTTCACAGACTCCAAAGGACAAGCTGGAGATGAGGGCTACAACATCGAGAAGCTTAGGCAAAAAAACATCTATTTTGTAATTTTTCTATTCAACATGTAGCCTATTGAGCATTTTTAACAACTAATTTTGTGATCTAAACTGGATAAAAAAATAAACAAGAAAAACAGTGCTAGAGTTCTAATCCTCTCTCTGGTTTTACAATGTTGCACCCTCAAGTATAACCCTGTTATGCTTTGGGAAGTGCAAGGGAACACTGGTCCTTTATTCTGATATTTTTGCAAAAATGCAGCTTAAGCAACTGCAGTTGCCTCAAACAAGCAGTTTCTTGTCATGTTTGCTTTCTTTCAGATAGGTTGAACTTGAGAGCCTGCATCACTGTATCTTGTGTATACGCATGCGTTTTTAAGGACTAGGCAGTTCTTTTTAAGTACCTGCCAGCTCACACGAAATACTTTTGTCTTTTGCAACTACAAAAAGTTAAACCAAGATACACAAGGAAAGATTAACTGAAAAGGTTACTATTGTTTTGCTGCGTATATAAATCCAAAACCAATTAAAAGGCATGTATAGGCAAAATCAGCTACAAATTCCTACTGAAAATAAAAGCAGAATTTTAAAAATTATACTATAAATTTAAAATAACCACAAGGAGACCAGTTATTTTATAAAATGTAAATAGGGTATCAATTTTTTCTACTTGCCTCATAGACAATGTCTGCCATCCTCAATCTATTTCCAGGAAACAAGTAAATAGAACAGTGTCAGAAAAAACCCTACAACACAACATGACTCAAAGGGCTCGTGTTTCTCCCTATTATAAAATTCAGCATCCAAGCTAGACCTATGAAGCTATTCTGCTGCCATAATAACTAAAACACAGTAAATCACTTAATTTGCTCAAAAGAACTTAAATGTTTTAACCAGTCTGCCATCAGCGGAGATAAAGAAGAGGGCCGATGGGACCGAGCTGCGATGTGAGCCGTCTTTAAAATGCAATTGTTCTAATCATTTTCTACAGATGCAGCCTCACAAGGGGCTGCTGTCACAGGGACCATTTACGACTTGTTATGGTGTCTCTATTGTTTACTAGAGACATTCGCTAAAAAGGCGACAGCTGGGACAGAAAGCTGCTCCTCAACGAACAATATAATCCCGTGAAAGTAATCAACAAATTTAAGGGTGTTAATTAACTTTACACTTTATCATGTTCAATTAGTTGTCCTTTCTCGAAAAGATTGCCGTGCACAATCGGTTTAGAGCGTGCCATGTTTGATTTGTAAGCGATCACTGTTTCTGTTTCAAAGTCCATGTCAGATGTTCTCTTGGGTTTCAGTGACACAGACGAATGGCTCTGCACATGTTAGGGGGTGATCTGGTTTAACATAAACCAGCATAACATAACCCCTTGTTAACGTATCGCTGGCCTTTCCAGAGCAAGAACAGAAACACCCGGACGCACACATACACGCACAAAACCCCCGCGGCAGCACCACAGACAACAAGTCAAAGTTTCATTTTTGCTGAAACGCAAAGACACAAATAAATGGGCAATTTTTCATCATTATATCTCAAAGCAAGACTTGTCTTTTAGGGGCACGCTTGGGATCATTTCTTCCCAGCAAGATCCCTAGTTCTACCGCATTATGCACTATGCACAAGCACCTTCGTACATTTTACATAATGCACACTGCCTTTCCTAACGGCAGCTGAGCGAGTGCTGGGTAGATGCACTAAGTTCTTGTGTATATCAAATTCTGTGGTGGCTTTTAAATGCCTGTACTGCATTTATAATGGCAGCAATTCTAGAAGAAAGTTGAATTAATCTATTATTAAAATTCGCCGTTTTCCCTTTAATGCACCTGTTCCTGCTTGCTAATAGGACAAGGCAAAGCTCATGATGAAGCGACAATGTACTTGGAAGTGCACCTTAATGAAAGTCATTGCTGTTTCTCTCTGCTAATAAATAGAGCTTTGCATCACCATAACTCATAAACTAGTGATGTTTGAACAAAAATGGAAACGGAGGTTCAGGTCAGTGCTTTGAAGATTTATACAACAAGCACTCAGTATTACTCCAGACAAAAGCATGCTTGAGGAAGTAGAAGTATCTCTTTTACAGCATAATCCAATTACACAATTTGTTAAAATATGGCTGTGCAAAGAAAAAAGCCTAGTGAATTTTTATTCTGCAGCAACAGGCAAATTAAATACACATTATCATCATTATTTAAGCAGTTACATTGTACATAAAAACAAACTGCACAAAAACCCACCCACAAAACAAAACAAAATAAAAACGCAAAGAAAGCCCGATGGAAAAGTTGTTAACTCTGAAAGCTAATAATGGACTAGGTTTAATATTTAAAAGGAAATTATAGACTATATCAGAAATAGCTGAAACCACAAAACAAAGCAGTAGAAAACATTAGTTTTCTGCTAGGAATAAGATCTGCAGGGAGAAGGGAAGCGGTCAATAGATCCTTAAATTGGACGCAATAGCTGTTCTTCTATCCCAAGTTGGCAGCTGCTACATTTGCAGACCTGGTTCATTATTTACCCATAATGACCATCAAGCTCCAGTCAAAGTCAGATCACAACAACTGTCAGCAGCTCTTTTAATTAGCCTTGTTTGAATTCAAATAAATATCACAATGGCCCAGCTTCTGCTGAAAAAGCAACAGAAGACTGCCAGGAATAAGCTGCTCTGACTTCCTAACAAACAGTACTGTGAAAAAGTCCAGAGAACAAAAGTTTATTTTTTTTAATTGAGGAACGGATGCTGATGTGCACATTATTATTTTCCCTCACACAATATTCATATCACGACCTACATTTCCTGTTTATGGGCAAATTTGTGCATCTCAAATGCCAATTCAAAGCGTTACTCCGCAATCTAAAAGGTAAACTTTAAGGGATGGTTTACAGGTACTAATTAAATCTCTAACCTCTGTGAAATCGTACGTTTTGAAAAACTGAATCAGAATTAAGGAATGCACATATTAACAGGATTATCCTCTCTCCTAATTTATCTCCTTCTGTTTGTTTATCCTCAGGGAACATAATCTTCTGTTGCATCAAACCACTCTCATTCTCCCTGTGTCAGCAGCAGAATAATAATTCCCTCCTCCTCCTCCACCCCCGCCTCCCACAAGCACAGGCAAGGATGAAGAAGAGTGGATCAGACTGTGTGCATCAGCATTAATTCTCCATGCAGCTATTTTCCTAGCAGTAACAGAGACTGAAAGAAAGATGGAAGAGAGGTGCGCAATATGCTACCTGTTCTGGATAGCCCAGCATGAGAGGGAGTAATTAAACAGACTTTTCCTCCTAGAATAATATGAAGGCAGAAGATGCAGCTAGAGAATGCTTTAATAGCCTTTCTTTAGCACTTCCCTTGCTGTCACGGTTGGATCCCTATTTTACTAGGTGCTGTCTGAAGACAAAAGACAGTACGAAACTCTTCAGTCCCACATGGCAATCGGAGAAGTGTTGCTGTATGTGCAAGGATCCTCAGGGGCCTCACGGAGAACATGCTTAGAGATTTACATGAATCATGAAGATACACGCACACAAACGATAGGCACATACATGTGTTACAGTAGCCTTTTGGGCACAGAAAAAAATATGTAAACATCATCAGGAACTGAAGGTAGAAGGTAGTGTAGAGGGAAGGATAAAGAAGCAATTAAACAAACCAGGCAAAATGGTAATGAGAAGCTTTATGCTTTTAAAGGAAGCCCTGAGCAGAATTCTATGGGGATTAGTACTTGAGCTTGGCCATGGACGCCAGAATAAAAATCTTCATTCTGATTTAGATGTACTATAGAAAGATGCCAAAACACAGAAAAGAATATGACCTCTCAATAAATCATGCAAAAACTGAGTAGAAGCTGTTGTTAAGGCAGTTTAATAAGAAGGGAATGCACCAGGAAAATTTTACGAGATGGTACTAAGTAGCAACTGATGCCTCCAAAAGGATTAGCCAAAGAAAATAAGCTGCAAAAGCCAAACGCACACAGAAGATACTTTTAACTTTTTCAACAGAAGTACAAGCTGAAAGGCCTGATGAGATTGTTCTGTCTGCAGCAGTTTTTTAAAAAGCATTACATTTAGTTCTAGTCATTGTAATGTCAGAGAAATATCAAAGCACCTAAAAAGTTACCAAGTAAAAAGGTTAACAGCATTGCAATAAGAAAGGAAATAAAGTACGACTGATTAAATTATTTGCTTATAATACCCAAAATACTGCATCAAAAACATTTTAAAAAAGTGGTTCATGCCAGTCATCTCTCCTATTCCCTCCCTTTAATCTGTATTCCACCATAAAAAGCCCTAGACAACAGAAAAAGACCTTAGGTGTTCTTGCTGGAGTACCAGATTCACCTACTCCTTTACCCATACCTAATATTTAGATACATGGTCTAAATCTCATTTGGGGCTGCAGACCTATACAGAACTATTAAAACTTGACAACAACGATTGCAAGTATCTACAGTTGTGGACAGCAAAACTAACTGCATAGAGCTTAGCACAGTTCAAGCCAAGTATTTCACTTTTTTTATCTGAACACTAGTGAAGAACAGGACCAGTACATTCCATGTATCCAAGATATCAAAGTTTCAAAGCAGACTTCAGGACAGTTCAAATGTAAAGCACATGGCACCAAGCTATCTGGTTAACCATTGCCGGGTTCTGAGCAAGCACAGCATCAAATACAAGAGAAATACCAAATACAAGAGAAACAAAGAAAATAACCCATCATCATCTTGCCCAGCACTAGTGTTTGAATTTCTAGTCTTTTAGGGGAAGTCCAAAAATGAAACATGAACATGCATACAGCTTCTCAACTACGTGGGCCCATGTTAACCCTCCACATAACTGAAATTCAGCAGACAGGCTCTAGCACAATTCCCATCTTGCCTGATGAGGCTTCAAGTCCTAGAAATAAAACTTCATCTCAATCACATAATGCAAAATCAATAATAATTTTTGTCTGGCATTAGAAAGGTGTCAGAGCTGCATATTTAACACCCACTGAGGTCACCACAACCCCACGTTCTTCAGAAGCTTCCACTCAATGCAGAAGATCAGCAACCAGAAAATAGACTGTTATGGGACTACAGGAGAGAAAGCTCAAAGGGATGAACGTTTATATTATCTCCTTAGAAAAAGGGAAGGCAAAATCCCAGAAGAGCTATTCTATCTGCTCTAACTAGAATCCACAGACAATACCAAAATGAACAACAACATCAAAACGCCAAAAGCTTAATGTTTGTGTGGGACAGCAAAAGCCACAAAGAGAACCAACAGTCCACCTTGGCATCACAGCTTTTCATCTCATCTGTTCTGACTGAGCAACATACATGCAAATTCGTGACCAACAAAACCAGGTGTGTGGCCAACCTTGCTGAGCCCTGCAAATTACAAAAAGCAGTTAGCCATACACCACCATGTTTGCAGATTTTGCTAGTTGGACTTGAATGCCTCTATCTGGAAAGTATGAAATAGTCGTGCACTCTACCTTAACTCCACAGCAAAATGCAAGTATGTTAACACAGCATTGTGGAATAAATATATAATAGCTGAAACCCTTTTATTACAACAGAAAAACAAGAACGTTTGAAGGAAAAATAAACCAGTGATGTTTAATATTATTGTTTACATATTTCTCCAGTATTAGTACAACTGTAGCAAGATATTAATCCCCTTTTACAAAAACAAAATACTTGAAACACTTTAGTCCTTTATGATTTTCTTGACCATGTTACCCTCATACAGGCCCCCAAAAGCAACAAAACACTGCAGCATGGGGGTTTTTTGCTGAATAATGAAGGCATTAAGCACATTGCTAAAAAAAAAAATAATCACACTGAGGTATGCATTTAAACTTCATTGCTCAACAGGTATGGGTTCAAGTGTTCTTCTTAATAAAAGGTTTGCTTCTTAGAAAGCCAGCTGCAGAAGCCTAAAGTCATGCAGGGAAATTTCTATTGATGCATTCATTAGTCCTTTCCTGTTATATAAGAAAATAAAAACATTGTAAGCACAGAAAAATAAAACAAAAAAACATTAAAATGGGGTGGAATGGCATAACATACCTATTCCTAAGCACTTCTGGTTTATGTAAGAGCTGAAGATGTAACAATGCCATACGCCAATCCCAAGCAATAGGGGCATATTTATATCCACAACATTTAAAAAGTCTCTAGCATTTAATAGCAGGAATCTAACAAAATTTTAAAATAAGATAGCAACGTATAGCCAGAAAGAAGTGTCAAGCAGGTAATTTTAAAAGAAATCCATCTCCAATATTTTCTGCTGCAGAGTCGCCCAGCTGCGAGTTTTAATTTTACCTGTTTTGGGTATAGTCTATGGCAGGACAACTGATACAGCTTTACCAACTGAAATCACAAAGAAATGCTTAAAAAATAGGACTGAAGACTGCATTGGACATTTTTGAACGAACTTTTGAACCTTGTCCCTTAAAGTGTCATCAGTGGTATGAGACCAAGATTTTTTTTCATAATCTGAACCACCATGAGAGTGCATTGCTTCAGATATGTCTGTCCTTTCTGCAAGCGCTTCGGCATTGCATCTTGCCTCCGGACACAGTAAACAGCCCACACAGTCTATCTTTCAGCTTCTTCTTTAAAATACATGCTTATTTTTAAGCATGCTTAACTCTATATCCACAAAGTAACAAAGCATTTTCTCCTGCCCAATTTCAGCATATTCACAGTTAATTCTCAAAGCTTTTATTCGGCACTGAAAAGGCAAAGCAGTACAACAATGCAAGATGACAACAACTGCTAGCAAAGAAAGCAGCCTAAATTGGAAAGATACAGAGCTTCCATTTAAGGAATCCCTTCATTATAAGGCCTTCCCCAGTTCTATTTCCTGTTTAGGGATCCTCCGCACATAATTCTATTACTACTCCTCTCCAAAACAGAGAGTACATCTCTTTCAGAGCACTAGATTTAGCATCGCCCTCCAGCATAAAATGCAATGTACTTTTCAGCGTTCTCAAATGTGCTTGATGCCACTTATCCAATGAATTCAAACCCTTGAAATTCAATTAAAAGTCATACTTCCTTATGTATGAACTAATTCTAAGTTTAGTATGGAAATATTTTTAAAAAGAGATACTATTTTTATTATTACTTTTATTGTTTCAGGATGAGCAAGTATGCAATCATATGGTTTAAATTTACAAATCTTTACATGCTCCAAGTATTGCACTTTCATGCAACAAAACACATTTTCACATTTAACTGTACTGAGTGACAACTTAAGGAGACCCACTATAAAATAATTTGTGTACCTCTTTTTTACCCACTAACTGTAAATATTCCAACACTACAACTAAGCAATTTTGCACAAAATCAAACTAACCTCTCTTCTTTAATGTAAAGATATCTAAAGTCAATACTTGCCCTGGTCTTCCATCTAAGAAAAAAGAAAAAAAAAAAGAGTGCACTTTTCCGATGAACAGAATCAAGAGGGTAACAAAGTTAATTATTTCTCATAATCAGTAATTATGATTAGATAAGAGAGTCTTTGGTAATGAACTGCTCTAATGATGGAGGACCTCCATCCTATGAAATATAATAGTACATTAACATAACTGCGTATGCAAAGTTCATAGAACCGCTGCCACAGTTAACTTGTCATTGAATGATTAAGTAGGAATTCATAATTAGAAAAATCCACAGTGTAATTTATTGGCCTTCCTGACCGTTCTGGTTCATTAGAAGTTGATTACCAAACAGTGACCTCTAGTGGCCTACAGTTTTTTCATGTTATCTTGTTTCTCGTGGCAGTTTGAGCTGCTATTTAACCTACCAAAAAAAAAAAAAAAAGCAATTTGAGGTATTTAAAATGTTTCCCTTCGCAATTCCTCTTTTTTTTTACTTCACTTAAAGTATATAGTGTGCTAATTGCTTCAGAAAAAGGTTTCCCTTTCTGTAACCATTTATGCAAAAGTATAAAAATGTACATATATGTGAAAAAAACCCCAACTTCTCAGTTTTAAAGTTAATACAGTTCTCATGCTAATTAATATTTATATACTGATTAAACATAATGTCTTCTAGAAAAAATATATATTTTTAAAAAATCACTTCTCCAGTGTCAGTTACAAAGACGTTGATTAGCTCATATTCAAGTAAGCCTTTGTATCTTAAAGTGAAGTGCCTCTAAGCACTGCCTTTGAACAACAGTCACTTTTGCACTAAAACAAATTATACTGGCTCAGATGGAGGGGGCAGAGGACAGGGAGGGAGAAAACTCCCCAATTCTCTGCTCCATGTCAGAGAAAAAAGACCAACATTTCATATTAATTGCTAAACACATGCCTTGCAACACTCTTAACTCAAATTTCATTTTTAAAGAATGCACCTTAAATTTAAGGTGCAAAATTGTTAAGCATTAGAGAGTGGAATTCCCTCCCATTCAACATAATTAATCCACTGTTAAGCTATTTAGACAGTCTTCTATTTTAAAATTTTCCATTATGATAGACATGCTTTTTCTTGCACTAAGCCAGTGGCTCATTTTTTTTTTTTTAAGTATGAATGTTTTTAACAGGAAGTAGCACATCTGAAACTAATATAGAAGCCCCTGAAACACAGTATTAAATAAAAATCTATACTCAATGAATTCAAGCAATTTAGATTTCAGTTGTTTTCATTTCGCATCTTGTTCTTTTTCCAACACTTAACATTTTAGAAATGATGCGCGTGTATTTTTATTCATTTTCATCTAACATGGAACTGGCTACAGAAATTATGCCCCTTTATCAGACAGAAGTCAGAAAATAAACCGCATAGTCCTGTTTCATACGTAAACAGATTTTTCAGAGAGAACTATTCCAGTCTCCCAAATGGGGAGAAGTCCATCATCCTTGCGTGTTGGAAACAGCTTTAACAATTGCTATAAACAGAGAAATGGATAGCTACAGGAGAGAGATCCCCACCTCAATTTTTGTGTGTGTGTGTGCAGGTGTGTGCCGGTGTGTGCATGCACACACACAGGATTCTAGCTGTTTGTGGCGATGATTTAATATAGTGACTGGATAATGAGCTGTGCTCCCCGCAGCAAGTGAATCACCATTTAATGCTATTATCAACAGTTCATGACCCACCGGCATGAAATGTCAGCCTGATTAATCTGAACACTACTGACCTCAGAGAGGAAAAGCTACCTTATTGTCAGAATTTAATATATAAAACCATACACAGAATATAAATACCTGATCAAGCAAACCCATTAACAGAAAATCTACTTTATTTTGCTCTACTTTTTCTTTTAAACTTGCTAAGGCACAATTTAAAGAAAAAAACTTTTGTCTAGTCAAGCACGAAGCAATCCATTAGGACCTATTATTTTGATGTACAGTGAAACATTTCAAAATGGCTGTCCAAATACAAACCCCAGGTTGATAAAAATAAGAAAAAAAATTAGAATATGCTAGTGTAGGACTTGCTACTGTCAATTCATATCAGGAAATGATCAGGAATTGTTCTTGTTTTTCTAAGGTCAATGAGGCAATAAAACTACCAACCTGTAAATAGGAAACAGTTTGTATGAGCGATGCTGCATAGCTGATAGAAGCAAGCTACCTTAGCTTAGTAAGACCAACACTTCAGGAAGATTAGAAACTTGTACCAGTTATATTAATGAATATAACGGGAAAAGCCTCACATTTTGTTACATTTACAGTGAAGATTTTTCCATTTGTAAGTCAGTATCAGGACACAGCCCCACTCAACACAATTTTTATAAATTTATCTATTCTTCACGGAGAATAAACAATGAAAACAAGAAAAAAACCACCTTTTACCAGTCACAATGAGGTTAATAAAATTTTGCCATATCTTCACATCTCTTTTTAGTTTAATCTGGCTAGGAGTCTTACAAAAAATGCAGAACTTTCAAACCAGCTTTTCAGGACTCTGTGCATCCCAGTATATAAATAACCCAGACTGAAGCTGGTAGGACTACATGGCATTTATCTGTCAAATTATAGTAACTGACACAAGCATAGTAACTACTACGGTTTATTGTTACAACACAGTACTGCAAAATAGGTGAAAACTGCTGCAGTCACTTTTAAAATGAAGACAGCAATGGTTTCACCCCTCACTTTGTATTGTTGTCACCTGGTACTGAAAGGGTTAAGGGATTTTCAGGACAAGGGACTGGAAAAGAACTGAGTGAAATTCCCAAAACCACCCACTTATGAATGTAATGGCTGTGGGTGAGACAAGAATGATCATTTCAAGTATCGACTTATAACCACTGGCAGGCAAGGAAAGAAGAACATGTCAAACTGACTTGACTAGAACTTGCACAAAGATTAACCCTGATGTCTGAACTCCCAGTTCAGAGCTCTGCTGGAAACGCAAAGAAGGAATAAAGGAATTCTGGACACTTATGCAGGAAAGTAATTCATGCTGCCAGCACAGACATATGTTTAAGCTTTGCTTTTCCATTCAGAAACCAAACCGTTCTTGTAGGCCAGTTGACTAGTAAGTGTTGGCTTGTTTTGCAAAGGCTGTCCTATGTAGCTGCAAATACTGCTAGCTGCATTGTGCCCGAATGTGTAAGAGTATCTGACAGCAGTTTAAAACCTTTTCTGCACCTCTCCTCTGAACTTACAGAGGGAAAGAGGGGTTTGCCATACAGTAGCACAGCCATGGTGTGCTCACTCTTGGAAACACCAGACCTAGTAATAAGAAGCGTTAACACAGAGAGGCTGTATTTAGGTCTCTGTCGAGCATAAACTGTACACCTTCTGCTAGGATGCCCAAAATACTTTCCGTTATCTGTAACTGATGACCACTTTCACAATCATGGTGCCCTCTTACTCTACTGAAGATTAGCTCACCTAATGAGTTTTGCAGTTAGATTGCATCTTCTGTTCTCACAAAGCTATGTAGCTCTCTTCTGCTATCCAAAGGTGCTTTGCCTCTGTGGTTCCTCACTGTCCACTCATTCTACAAGCCCTTTTAGAGACTCTGTTTGCCATAGTCATTTTTGTTCTGTTTGAGTAAACCCCATTTCACCACTTTTGCTTCCTAGAGAGGAAGAGGAACAAGGGAGTGTGGAATTGCTCTTCCCCTTTCCAAACAGCTCCTTGACACAACCAAAGTCCAGCAATAGAGCAATCCATTCAGACTAAGGTAACACCTCTCCACAGTCCTGACTGTGTTGGGTAGACGCTACAAGTCACATCAAGCGGCAGATTCTGCATACAAACAGGGTGTCAAAGATATAACATGTATAAATAACAGTTTAACCAGAATTCCTATGTTGGACAAACAGATTCCCAAACCATCTTAGAAATATCTTGAAGGTGGTGGTGGCTTATCACGACAGTGGCAACATCGAAGACAGCATTGATGAACTTAGAGAAAAAAGGGACCTGCCATTCCTGCCTAAAGGCAGGCAGATGACAACCAACTTTCCAAACCCTGTGTAGTTCAGACCACTTTATTTACTGGCTGTGTTATTTTGTTTGGCTTCTACTCTTCCTCATCACATAAGAGGGGCATATAAGTGAACAAAACAACGAAAATAGGATAGAAAGATGTTACTTAGGACTCAAACATTGTAAAGAAACTCAGTAAAATTGCAGGTATCAACTCTAGAGTGGAGACATGCGTAGTAATCAAGGAAAGATACAACTAGGGTTTACAAGGTGGAGAGGCAAGGATGGAGGACAGAACTGCATCCTGTCTAGGAACACAGTTGAGGGGAAGGACCAAAAATGAAGTAGATCACAGAATCACAGAATCACAGAATGTTAGGGATTGGAAGGGATAAGATAACCTACATGATTCACACACTGGAAGGGAAGAAACAGCCATCCTTGAGGGTGAACAATTTTCTCATCTTGAGTCACATTTATTTTCTATTTTCAAAATTCTTGATTTAGAAAAATCAGATTGCATTAGAAATGCACTGAATCATATGCACTGAAGAGATGTAATTATTGTTAATACTGAAGACAGAAGTTAGAGAGTAGCCCAAAACCTCCCATTTTCAAGTATTCTCTAGAATATTTTGGCATGCATGTAATTGGTTCAATAGCTTCGGACTGGTTTTTCCTCCTCACAAAAAAATAATGAGGAAGCAAGAACCTGGAATAAACAATGTAATTTGGCATGTTTTCTACGTGATTTATAGCTATCTATAAAACGCCCAAGATAATTCTGAAATGTTAGCAAAAGAGAAAGCAGTGGCTAGAATAATTTTTTAAAGTATGCTTTTAAAAGCTCTTAAATGCATAGAAATAATAGATTTGCCTTCATAGGGAGATGACAGTAAAATTTCAAATTAACTTTTTAAGTACACAGGAACGTAGATGAAGAAAGAACAGCACTTGCTTGATATAAACACAGAAAATAAGGTTTTTAAGACGTTATCCTGCAATCTTTCTATGCTTACTCTGGTCTTATAATATGTAATTAGGAAGCATTCTTTTTTTTGCCCCCCAGTGTAGCCCAATCAGAGATTTGTGCTTTCATTCATAAAGAATGATAAGGAAACTGGGAAGGATAAGTGAACTATGGCAATTTATTTCAGAATACACTCTCAAACAGCAAAGTTTTCCTAATTTTTATTTGTGTCTCTTCTCTTAGATTAACGGGGGGATCATGTACATGAAGTACGGCTCTGGCTCCTGCTGTATCCCTTATTCATCAACATACTACAGTTCAGGGGGGGCTTTAGTAAGGAAAATGCAGAAATATGATAAGGTCAGTACTTAATATAAACTTTTTTGGCTGCATATCTAGAGTCTCAGCAGGAATTCAATCTGTGCTCTCTGTACTGAGAAACCTCAAAAAAGAGGCTTTGATGACACCTGCATCTCCCTTTTCCTGAAGAGTGAGGGAAAGAGGGAAGAGAGAAGAGAGTTGTTTACTGAGAAACTTACAAAGCTTATATAATTCTATATAATTTCAAATAAATAACTGCTCCAAATCTGAATTTAATATTCAAAATGACATCAAAAATTAAATGCCTGAACCAGCTACTGAGTAACTGGCATAAAAGTAAAGCATCCACAACACAAATTACTAAAACTGGCTCGAACTACACACAGACAGTAATCAGATCTGCTAAACACAGCCTTATATTATGCTTTTATCAGAGAAGGCAATCACACCTGCTACAACATTTGAAATACCAGCACCTTAATCACTTTTGGCTAAACATATCACAGAATCACAGAATGTTAGGGATTGGAAGGGACCTCGAAAGATCATCTAGTCCAATCCCCCTGCCGGGGCAGGATTACCTAGACCATATCACACAGGAACGCGTCCAGGCGGGTTTTGAATGTCTCCAGAGAAGGAGACTCCACAACCTCTCTGGGCAGCCTGTTCCGGTGTTCGGTCACCCTCACCGTAAAGAAGTTTTTCCTCATATTTATGTGGAACCTCCTGTGTTCCAGCTTGCACCCATTGCCCCTTGTCCTGTCAAGGGATGTCACTGAGAAGAGCCTGGCTCCATCCTCTTCACACTTGCCCTTTACATATTTATAAACATTAATGAGGTCACCCCTCAGTCTCCTCTTCTCCAAGCTAAAGAGACCCAGCTCCCTCAGCCTCTCCTCATAAGGGAGATGTTCCACCCCCTTAATCATCTTCGTGGCTCTGCGCTGGACTCTCTCTAGCAGTTCCCTGTCCTTCTTGAACGGAGGGGCCCAGAACTGGACACAATACTCCAGATGCGGCCTCACCAGGGCAGAGGAGAGGGGGAGGAGAACCTCTCTTGACCTGCTGACCACACCCCTTCTAATACACCCCAGGATGCCATTGGCCTTCTTGGCCACAAGGGCACACTGCTGGCTCATGGTCATCCTGCTGTCCACTAGGACCCCCAGGTCCCTTTCCCCTACACTGCTCTCCAACAGGTCTGCCCCCAACTTGTACTCATACATGGGGTTGTTCTTGCCCAGATGCAGGACTCTACACTTGCCCTTGTTATATTTCATTAAATTTCTCCCCGCCCAACTCTCCAGCCTGTCCAGGTCTCTCTGAATGGCTGCGCAGCCTTCCGGTGTGTCAGCCACTCCTCCCAGTTTTGTGTCATCAGCGAACTTGCTGACAGTGCACTCTATTCCCTCATCCAAGTCATTAATGAATATATTGAATAGAACTGGTCCCAGAACCGACCCTTGAGGGACTCCACTAGACACAGGCCTCCAGCTGGACTCTGTCCCATTGACCACCACTCTCTGGCTTCTTTCCTTCAGCCAGTTCACAATCCACCTCACTACCCGATCATCCAGACCACACTTCCTCAGTTTAGCTGCGAGGATGCTGTGGGAGACCGTGTCAAACGCTTTACTGAAATCGAGATAGACCACATCCACAGCTTTACCATCATCTATCCACCGGGTTATGTCCTCATAAAAGGCTATCAAGTTGGTTAAGCATGACTTCCCCTTGGTGAAGCCATGTTGAGTGCCCCTAATGATCCCCCTATCCTTGATGTGCCTAGAGACAGCACCAAGGACAAGTTGTTCCATCACCTTTCCGGGGATGGAGGTGAGGCTGACCGGTCTATAGTTACCCGGGTCCTCCTTCTTGCCCTTTTTGAAGACTGGAGTGACATTCGCTTTCCTCCAGTCCTCAGGCACCTCTCCCATTGCCCACGACTTAGCAAAGATGATGGAGAGTGGCCTAGCAATGACTTCCGCCAGCTCCCTCAGCACCCGCGGGTGCATCCCATCAGGGCCCATGGATTTATGGATGTCCAGATTGCTTAATTGGTCCCTGACCCAGCCCTCATCAACCAAGACAGATTCCTCCTCTATCCTGACTTCTTCTGGGGCCTCAGGGGTCCGGGGCTCCTCAGGACAGCCTCCAGCTGTATAGACAGAGGCAAAGAAGGCATTCAGTAACTCCGCCTTCTTTTTATCCTCTGTCTCCAGGACCCCCACCTCATTCATCAGTGGGCCTACATTGCCTCTAGTGGTGGTTTTACCTGCAAGGTATTTGAAGAAGCCCTTTCTGTTGTCCTTGACCTCTCTTGCAAGGTTTAATTCCAAGGAGGCCTTAGCTTTCCTAGTTGCCTCCCTACATCCTCTGACAACAGACTTATATTCCTCCCAAGTGGCCAGCCCCTCCTTCCATGATCTGTACACCCTCTTCTTCCACTTGAGTTTGCCCAGCAGTTCCCTGTTTAACCATGCAAGTCTCCTGGAACCCTTCCTTGACTTCCTACCTGCTGGGATGCTCTGATCTTGAGCTCGGAAGAAGCAGTCCTTGAATGCTAACCAACTATCTTGGGCCCCCTTACCTTCTAGTACCCTGTCCCATGGGATTTCCCCTAGCAATTGCTTGAAAAGGCCAAAGTTGGCCCTCCTGAAGTCCAGGGTTGTAATTCTGCTAGCTATTCTGTTCCTGCCACATGAGATCCTGAACTCTACCATCTCATGGTCACTACAACCAAGGCTGCCCTCAACCTTCACCGCTTCAACCAGACCCTCCTTGTTAGTGAGGATAAGATCCAGCAGCGCTCCTCTCCTAGTTGGCTCATCCACCATTTGCATCAGAAAGTTATCATCAATGCACTGGAAGCACCTCCTGGACTGAGGATGGCTGGCTGAGTAGGCCTCCCAGCAAATATCAGGGTAGTTGAAATCCCCCATGACAACCAGGCCCTGTAATTGAGAGACTGCTCTCAGCTGCCTGTAGAAGGCCTCATCACCCTCCTCATCCTGATCCGGTGGCCTGTAATAGACACCCACAACAGTATCACCCCTGCCAGCCTGCCCCTTAATTCGCACCCACAAACTCTCAACTCGCTCCTGATCCGCCCCTGGACAGAACTCAATACATTCTAGCTGCTCACTCACATAAAGAGCAACTCCACCACCTCTCCTTAGCGGCCTGTCTTTCCTGAACAGGACATAGCCATCCATGACCACATTCCAGTCATGCGAGGTGTCCCACCAAGTCTCTGTAATTGCCACTAGATCATAGCCCCCCGACCGAACACGGATTTCCAACTCCTCCTGCTTATTCCCCATGCTGCGTACATTGGTGTACAGGCATTTCAGGGAGCAAGCTGAGCACACCGATTTCACCCCAGGGGGATGGGAGACCTCCTGGTCTACCTCAACACTAGAGCATTGCCCCAGTGGTGCAAGCCCAGATACTGCCCCATCCCCCTTCGAATCTAGTTTAAAGCTCTCCGAATGAGCCCTGCTAATTCCTGTCCCAGAACCCTTTTGCCCTTACGACATAAACCTTTCCCATGTATTACGGTCACGCTTGGTGTCTTATAAAACCAGGCATTATCAAAGAACCCAAAGCCCTGCCTGTAGCACCAGTCTCGTAGCCAGGCATTTATAGAGAGAATCCTACTATTCCATCCCACGTCTTCACCTGAAAATGGAAGGAGGGAGGAGAAAACAACTTGTGCCCCAGACTCTTTCACCAACCGTCCTAGGGCCTTGTAGTCTTTCTTCATCTCCCTCAGACTACGGGATGCAGCTTCTTCCCCACCTGTCTGGAAGATCAGCAGGGGGTAGTAGTCTGTGGCCTTCACCAGGTTGGGGAGTTGCCTGGTGATATCCCTGATTCGGGCTCCAGGCAGGCTGCAGACCTCCCTGTGATGGGGGTCAGCTCTGCATATTGGGCCCTCAGTTCCCTTTAGGAAGGAGTCTCCAACCTCTAAAACTCTTCTCTTCTTCCTTGTGGAGGAGGTAGCTATATGCCTGTCAGGTTTTTCTGACTGTGGTGGGACCTCTGATATAGGTTGCCCCTCCACCACATCCCCAATGGACCGGCTGTATTCCACTAGGGCTTCATATCTATTTCTCAGAGGCACCTGTGGAGGCAAGGTAGGCAAGGAGGGCACTCGCCTTTTGCCACGGCCATAGACTTGCCTCCACTCACTCCTTTCCTCTAGGTTATTGTTTTTCACCTGAGAGGGGCAGAGTACAGGGGTCCCTCGATCCTGGGAGCTCTCATATAAGGTGCACTTTGGCATTTCAACAATTCCTTTTGCTCTGTGTAGAGGACAGTTTTTTAGACTACATTCTTTGTCTCTGTGCAGTCTCTATATATTTTTCTCCAGTACAACTCCTCACTTTCTTTGAGCAAAATACACACAAAAAAAAAGCAAAGGAAAGGGATCAGAATCACCTACAGGAAGCAAAGATGCAGCACTTACTTTTAAAAAGGCTATTTTCCATCTTGTGTCAAGGGTTAGCTAGAACACAATATAGGAAACAGTAAAATGATTATGCAAGCATCTCCAAATGTTGCCACATCTCCCTTCTTGAGGTATCTGTTCAATGTTTTGATTAGAGATTTGCACTATTGTGCCAGAAGAGACTGGTCGATCAACGGTATTTCTCAATAATATTGTATTTGAATTCATGCAAAAAACCCTTAAATGATAGGTTAATGTCCTAAAAAGAGCATTTCCAGAATTAGATAAAAGTGCACACGAAAGGTTTCTGCTTATTTAGCATATGGACTTACAGATGTTATATACACATCAGACTTAAAATATCTCCCCACCCCAAAACAATATATGTAACAAAAACTCACGATGGCAAGGGGAGACAGCTTTGTTGAGTATGTTCTCTACATGACTATTTTTTTAATCTGATGGACACAAACCAGTGATTTGCTCAGTCATCATTGCTGCTTGAACAAAAATGCTTTGAGGTTCCCATTCTACAAGCCAAATCTTTCGAGTTTTATGTTGCAGCATCACAGGACTCAACACAACTTATAACTTGTTATTCAGACTTCTTTGATGAATAGATATAAAAATTAATTAAAAGGTTTAATGGCATTATTCCATTTCTTTCACAGTGGAACTTTTTGTAAATCACTTATTGCATGCTAAGCATTTATTACAGTTAATAAGAAAAAATACAAGTAAAAATGTCTAAAGCCTATAAAACAATACAAGTGTTCTTTATTTTGACAATTTATCTTATTCATTCTCCATTCATATGGAGTTCTTTTAAAAGAGAGAACTCTTTCTGGACAGTCTCGGAGGTGGTATCAAAACGCTTTTGATAAAAAGAAACCCACCCGTTCCTCCAAATTGTGAAGTTTTTGGTCTTATTTTAACAGTCCAATCTATCTCATCTGGAGACAAAAGGGAACTCATACATCCTGCAACGGAACAAGATGGATTAAACAGATAAATTACAATAGGCCATTATACAGCTGATTCCAGACAGTGCCAGAGGGGCAGCAGCCTGTTAAATCCAGGGTGCAGTAGTTCAGGCAGGGAATTCAAGCCAGCCTATGGAGAAATGGAATAGGGACCCAACATTAAATTCATGTGCTACAGCAGATGCAAAGACTGGATGAAAGGGATGCTTCGTGAGGCTGTTTCACATTGCTCTCGCCAATATAGAGTCCTCTGTGCACAAGAAGGCCTTTGCTGCTACCAAGTATCCTGAACTCAGTTGCGGACAACATCCTCCTTCATCAAAAAAAAGACTCCAGCTCAACTAAAGCCAGGGTGCAGAAGTCCAGGCAGGGAATCCCATCCCCCTTGCAGAGATATGAACGATTAAATTAGATGAGGAGTCTCACGGGATCCCCTTGCTACCTTCAAATTACGAAGTGGGTAGGGAAGAGCCTACAGTCAGTTTGCTCTGACTTGAGAGTAGTAACAGAGCATGGCTACAGCAGAATTACACATAACTGTTAAAGGTACCTAAGCTTTCAGAGATGGAAGGTAGGGACTAGGTAAAGGTCATGACAAGCCAGGTCATAATCGTAAGTGACAGGACTAATCAAGTGAGGCAGGCAGAAAACCTGGTGGCAGAATCGACTGGTCAGGTTTACAAAGGCTGAACACTCTTGCCAGAAAGAGAACACAATGAGAAGGAAAGGACTAATGTTCAACTTTGACACAGAATTTTTCAAAAAAAAAGGTAAAAAGTTAGGGCTACTAATTTGACAGAAGATTATGGATGACTACCCCATATGGACAATCCCGACACTGATGCTTGAAGAACAGCAGAAAACAGGTGTCTCCTCTAGCCTTCCCAAAAGAAAGTAAATTAATAAACTCAGTGAAGCAAGATGATCATTAAGAAATCAGGATGTCTAGGGATACCACATTCAATAAAAAACTATTCTTAGTTCCCTCAGTTTGTGGGGGTTTGCATACATCAAAAAAGGGACTGCCCAAATCAGTATGTTAGACAGCAGGCACTTACTTGTTTCGAGCATGTTACCTTGTAAATAGAGAAAAGTAACATCACCGAAGACAGAAATCATAAGCAGACGAGAGTATATAACTCCCATTAGTGGTTTTATTACTGTTTTGGGAGTGAAATGATCTCAATTCTAAACTCCTGGTGAACAGGAACTTTCCCAAGTTTGGGAGGGGTGGACAGAGTTTAAATCCAACAGCTTAATGCTTAGTGTCTGGGACTCAGGGATATCGGGACCAAGCAACTTCGAGCAAGAGAGGGATAGTCCTAATTTTTTACATCATTTCTTGGAGGATGACAGCGGAAGAGATTTCTGGTATTATGCGTATTCTTTTCCTACCTATACAGAACATTTGTGCACATTACCCAATTAAAATAGTTGTTGCCTCGATTGTTACTAACACTTTCCTGTACTGTGTATTTGCATAAACTGCTCCCTTTAACTGAACCTGCTAAATCCAGAATACAGCAATATTAGTACCCACGGAAGGAATACAGAGTGAAAAAGCTCCAATATTTTGTCTTACAAATGTATTAAGCGCATAAAAATGCATTTCTGTCACTGACTGGGCATGCTTGGTTAGATGCTGAAATATTGGTATTGAAACTAAGCATGTAGAAACTAACACCAAGTGATAGATTTCCAAACAAAATTCTGGAGAACAGGTTTGTCCTGTCCTTGTTAAAGGATGGAAAAAGCTTTCAGAAGGTTCACTCTCAGCAGTAAGGCAGCAGCTATTTAACAGAAGCAGGTTTCTGAAGCATCTTAACAACTCTCACTGGTGACTTGTTACATCTTACCACTGGTCCCTGCAGGTCCTGTACCCTGACAGGCAGAATGAAAAGATTCTCTAACGGGGCCACTGGCTGTCAGAAGCCACCAGCTGGCCTGCCAGGGCTTTGCAATTGCAGGGGCCAGCTGACAGTCTGGGTGTTGCTGACCATGCTGAGAAACGTGCCACCCAGCTGCTGTGTGGTCACGTCCATCTGGAGATCTTCAGCCAGACAAATCTCTGGGCCTGTCAGATCTCTTCAGCAAGCCTTGTTATGCAAATTCAATTACTCAAGTGTGCCCTATTACTGCTGGCTAACTGCTCCTAGAACCAATCTCACACTGACAGTCAGCTCACATTTTTACCCACCAAAAGTACCTCATTTATTCTTGCTCAACTATTCCCTTGTATCATTAAGGCAGAACAGACAGAGTCCATAGTACTGTAACCTCTCTGCAGTGGGTTACTATTCTGTGCAAAGAGCTTAGAGAGAAATTAATTTAAAAACATACAGCATCTAATCAAACATGAGTTAAAGCCACACTATCTACATAATTTACCACTAGAAACAGGGATTATAAAACTTTGACAGAATTCTAGCTCAGGTGATGAGTATTTTAAAAAGCAAACAAATAAACATGAAGCGATATTCCGGAAAGCAGTGAATTGTGCTTGAGCTATTTGCTTTAACACAGGGGTACAGGTAAGGAAAAGCAAGATTTCTCATTTTCTCTAGCATGCTGGTGGTTAGATTTGTTCAACTAGGACTGCTGCAGCAATAACCACCTACTTATTTCACATATTTATTTACTGAATCTAATTTAGATGTACTCTGAGCTATTAGTAGTTTTCCCTGATGCAGAGATACGAAAGATTTTACTTAGAGAATTCATCATGTAAATGCAACAATGTATAATAGAAGAGTTTGGAGAAGATTTAGAAAGGAAGAGTTAAGCATCATATTGTTGATTTGCTCAGGATATAAATAAAAGTTTCAGCTCAAAACATCGCTGTGAAACTGCATGCCTTAATTTTGAAAAGTTATTCCAAAGCTGACATAGGAAACGTTAGCAGACAAAACCGTTAGCTAGAACAAACTAGCATAAGTATCTATATCTATCATATAAGCCAAATCTAAAATATTTGTGTTTTTCAAACTACCACCTAGCAAAAGAAATATCATTAGTGAACAAAAATACTGGAAAGGTTTTCTAAAGCAAAGAATGCAACTGTACTGAGTACAAGGCTAGAGCATGGTTACTAAAGCAAAGAATGCAACTGTACTGAGTACAAGGCTACAGCATGGTTACTTAGCTAGATCAATATGCAGTGTGTTCTAAAACCAATTCAGGTCTCAGGGCAGCTGATATCAAATCAAGCCAAGTCTCTCTAAGCTTAGTTCTCCTCCCCTTCATGGGAAAGAAGTTGCCTTTCTAAGTGTTGATTCATCTTTTCAACTCCTTTCAACAGTGAGTTTTGGTAAAGAGAAAAGGATTGGGGGGAGATTTACTTCAAAAACTCACCATTTACCCTCACAAGGTTTTGTCTTCAAAAATGACTGCTAAACAAACTTTTAAAAAATCAGTATTGGAAGACTGTAGGGAAAAATATTACGATGCAATCATAAGACTACAAGTTGATTAATGCCTAGGAACCTGAGCTGTTGTGAAGAAAGATATGAGTCAAGTTTTGGGAGAAACTGGAAAAATGGCACAGCACACTGTGCTGGCAGAACGCTCGGCATGAGCAAGAGAGAAGGGAAGAAAGATATATTTGAGAGAGAGGCATTGCTGTATTAAGTCTTGAAAGGGGAAGATAAGCGATGCAGACAGAGATCAGAAACCAGGAAAGGATTCCAGGAACACATTTGCAGCAGACTGCAAGAAAGGAAGACTTTAGGTGAAAGGTAATAGCAGGGAGACGAAGGATCATGAGAGGCCAAGAAGAAGTTAAAATATGCAGTTTGCCAAGGCCTGAGATAACTGAGTCATGGATCATGGTCATACCAATAGTATGGGAAGATTCTCAAACAAATCTAAGTGAAACATCTGCAATATTTAGAACACACCCAATTTCTTGGAAAAAGAGAAACAAAAGTCAAATATGATATTGGGACTGGAGTGTGAAAGAGAAAAGTACTAGTGATGGGGAGGGACACAGCTGACTAAAACTGTACAACAGCAAAACCTTTGTAAGACTGTAAAATGGTGGGAGGGAGATGGAAAGATGTTTTTGCAAAATAGAGCAAATGATAAAGAAAATAGGACAGAGCCACAAGTACACCAGAAAATGGATGTTTAAATTCAGGACAAAACTGTTACAGACAGAAAAAGCGATTTTGAAACAGCCTCATGTTTATTCTTCAATTTTTATAAAGGTACCCAAATTCAATTGAGCAAGGTAACTTAAGCAAAAACTTAACAGCCTTACTGAAGGATCCTAACAAATGGTGTAAACAACCCCAAAGAAGTCAGAAAGATTACCATTCCCAAAGAAAATTATTTTTGTTGAATTGGGCAGGGGTAGATGGGAAAAAAAGCGAAAGAAAAGTATAATGGAAATGCACACTATTGGCACATCTGGTTTTGATTTAGGAGCATTGCTTTTGAAGGACCTTTAAGAGCTTCATTCCTAATAAAGCCAAATATATTCTTGTGAAAATCAACCAAAGGATGTGCATGGAACTCACATCTCTCTCCCCACCCTTTCCTTAAAGAGATGGCATGAAAAAGATTTTTCTATTTAAAAAAAATGGGAGACTAGGATAGTCTAAGAGAATACCAAATCTAAAATTAGTTTCATTCTACTTTCTATCCACAAAAGCCACAAAATTCCTGTTCAGGGGTAAATTACCACTCTGGGAAAGTTCTGCTTCATTGAAGTCATCCTGAATGACACCTTCCAGACAACAAAATATGGACAGCTCTGATGACACGACCCTCAGGCTATTGGTGTATGACAAAACCTAGTCAAACTTTGCTACAATATTTGCAAATATTGTTGTCAGACTCAGCGTATTCTTCTCTATTTATGTGACATTAACATTTATTTATTACAAATCAAGATACACCTATATGAATGGAAGTTAAAGAAGCAATACTCACCCACGTTCCGTTGGCAAAAAAAAAACACGGACAGATAATCCAAAGATAATTATTTCAATAAAATGGAGAAAATCTAATGTCAGCTAACTTGGTCACCTGAGAAGTACCCTCAAGATGACAGGATTCCATCGCTTGGTATTATCCAGTACTGATTCACCCTAACTACATCAACTAGTAATTTCACTTTCTGTATTCCTTAGTCGCAGAACTGACAGCCAAGCTCCTAATAGTTCAGTTTCTTCTAAGAAGGCATAACTATTTCCCACCAAGAGAATGTACGCAAGTAGACACTGGAGAAATAGCTCCTTTTGTTGACTCTTTTATCCCAATCTCTCGTTCCCTACCAGAAGTAAGAAGAGGTGCACTGCACAGCTATTTCTAGACCAAGCTACAAAAGCACTGTGGTTTTCCTCACAAAATGCCAAAGAAATCAGAAAGTCTGTTCATGCAGTTCTCATGGCAAGTTTTATTCCTGCATTATGCAGGATTCTGCATTGATGTTTCATATGAAACATCAGCTTTAAAGCTCACATGGTGCAAGGTTCTCATTAAAACTGGTTGAACAGCTTAGTCTCCCACATACATACATTCAAAAAATGCAGAGTTAAGAAGAGTCAGGGGGTTCTTTTCTTTCAATCTGGAAGGCTGAAATCCTACATGAGAATAACATGAAAATTATTTATTCTTAACCTCCGTCATTTCCTAGGTGCCTGATGCAGTGAAGTATGAAAATGTATATGCCTCTTAGATTTTTGTTTAATGGTGTCTAATGAAGCTGTGTGTGTTCTTGGTATATGTATATACTGATCTTATTCTTTAATTTAATCCTAACGAGCTTCTGCCCTAAATGATAACTTACATTGGTGCGTTCATTTCATAGATTAATACTTCACTGCATTAGAAAAAAACTGAGTGCTAGTTTTTAAGTTTGTTGACTTAGAATTTGACTGAATGTCCCTTTATCATCATACCTTGAGAAAAGCCAAACACGGACAGGCTCTTTATTCAATCTATACAGTGCCAGTGTATACTTCCAGAACTACCTACTTTCAGAGATTTAATTTTAAAGAGGATACTATTACTATTTTCACCCTTTTCCTTTGTTTCAAATTCCATTTCAACAGTCTGAAAGTCTCCCCATTTTAGCTGCATCCTTGCAAAAACAGTACAACCAGAATATGTTACCCATAAAGCTGTGTGGGACATCACTCATTTCTATACTGGATTTACATTTTAGTATTATTTTTTCAGACCTGTTTCTCATATACTCTTAACATTTATTTGTTTTGTATACTGATCCATATTAAACAGAAGCTTTCACTAATTAACATGCAAGGATACACAGCGAGTGGCTTAAAAAAACCAAAATGTCTTAAGTGCATTCAGCTAATTCAAAATCAGGCAGCGATGAGGAGTTAATCAAGTGGTTTTTTCCTTAGTACCACTTCATATTTATCAACACTGAACTGTATTTGACGCCATGCTCCTTGATCATGTATCTTAATTTGTTGCCTTACAATTTAATTGAATGTACTTTTTTCATCACATCCCCAAAAAATGCAATGTATCTTAGTCTTTTCTACCCTCAAGTGACCAAAATAATTTTGAAGGACTTGTAAAAGATAAAACTTTTTTCTTCTTTTTTTCCAGATAACCAGTTCACAATGTGGAGATGAAATTGTGGGGGTGGGAGGGAACTCTACCACCCATAATATTTCTAGATTCACAGAGTGGCAGCAGGCAGTGAAAGGTGCAGAGAGAAAGGAAGAGTAAGATAGATGTAGTTTTCCTGTTCTGAAAGCAGAGACAGATCTCCGAGAGATTAGAGAAGTAAATCTCTCATTAGATCAGAATCGGTTCACTTAGGGCCACTGCCACTCATTAAAGGGCATTTTAAAGGGTTAAAAAGAGCAACCTTTATGTCTAGCAAGAGCTTCCATTCATGCCGGCTGCCAGAAGACGTTTGGTCCTCTCCTTTTGTAATGATTCACTTTGCCTACCCAGCCTGTTGCGTCCAGTCACTTACTGATGGCAGTCAGGGTTTTTCCTGGGCTCACTGGAATACTGTTGAGACAGAAGAGACCCTTTGCACTGAAGTTGGCTTTTGCATGGTGTTGGGATCCTTTCAACAGCAGCTGTTGGGTATCTGCTGTACCTCTCCCACATTCCCAGCAACCACTATGCCTGTTCTCATAAAGAAATTAAGAGTAGACCCAATGTATACATAAATCTTAAGAGCAGACATCAAATGGGCCCAGAAGAAGAGAATATCTGTGTGGACTCGAATGCAATTCTTTCAGTATTTAATTTGGTGCAAAAATCTAGCTTATCTGCTTTTACAAAATTTTATCCCTTTCTATCAAAATACAAGCCAAAGGAAGAAGATAACAAAGTAGGAACACCTATGTTCCTTGCCTCAGTTCATTATGAGCGGAATGCTGAATGCTTTCTGTGAAAACCCTTCCCTGATGTACGTGAGATTAATAATGGAGTCTGTAAGGTCATTCTTCAGCAATTTTCAAGTTCTCTGAAACCGAAGTGGTCAAGTCAGAAATATAATCAAGGCAAAAACAGAAGGATGTCTATGACAAGTGTTCACCTTGTAGAGACACTATGACAAGTAATTTATTCCAAAACAGATGGGAGCCGTTATTTCCATATAGCAAACTTCCATTCAACTTGCACTAAAAACCAAAAATACAGTTAATCTGCAAGATTTTAACACATGTGATCCAAGCAAAAGAATAAATAATAAACACTTCCCAGCATTTCACAGAACTTGCTGAAAGATGAACTGTAACCTTCAGACTTTGGAAAGAAAAAAAAGATAATTGCAGACATAGGCGAGGACATGGCCTAACAGAGGCACCTGTGAAGGGGTGGCAATGGACAAAAATTATTTGGACAGTGCAATTAAGAAAACAAAACCAAATTTTACAATGGTTCCCTCCAAAAAATACACAAATCTTTAATATGCAAAAGAATTGGGAGTTGCTCCTTCCTTTATCATTATGTTAACATCCAGGGAAAGATTCTTTCCCACCATATGTTTCTCCATAAAATTTGATATTTACATTTACCTTCCATTCCACCTACATAAAAAGAACATTTAAAAAGACTAAAACACAGAGGTACAAGAACATTTACTACAGGTATATCTCTGCAAATTGTTCTGAGGATACAGACTGTATTACAATAATGAATATTTAATAAAAATGCACTCTACTGATGCAGATCTGCCTGATGAAATTCTGAACTTATTTTTGTCCCAAACTTTTATTTGCATAATTTTGACATGACAATAGTGCACCACTACTGCTGCTTTATTACTTTGTAAAAGGAAGTCTAGGCAAGAAATACACAAGTCCGCTCTATACGCACACTTTTAATTTCTTTCAGCTCTGTTCTTTGATTTTACATTTAAATATTATCAAGACTGGGTAATAAAAACTCCATAATCATACTGAATTATTTTCCAGTTTTTAACCTTGCGTCACTGTCACTAGATTTCTGCTTTGAGCATGTCTACAGCACAATCCACACTTCACGTCAGACAAACAAGCCAACTACAAAACAAGTTAACTCACATACTCAAAATGTACAATGAGTATCCTTTTTACAGCTAACTCAGATATTTATGTAGTACAACATAGTCTGATACAACTTCAGACACTATCAATAATGCAATCAACCCAAAATGCATTTAGTTTTCTTCTGAAAAGAATTATCTTGAGAAAATTGTAATTCTGATCAAGATATAAATCACAGGAGAACAGACATAACAGGGACACAGGAGCACTTTTGGGAGCAACACGTGCGATTACTACTTTGATGAAAAAAGGACAAATGATATGTCACCCAGTTGTGAGGCTGATGCCAGTCATAAATACATCTTTTCAATTTCAATCATGTTCTCTGGAACAACAATTCCTTCAAACAGAGTCTCTGAAGTCTCATATGAAAAAATGTTTATGCTAAATAAATTAAGAAATTTGGACTTAGCATTTATTTTTGTTGTTTGAGCAAAAACTACAAGTCACACCTTCCTCTGCAAGGTTGCTCAGGCCAAACAGGCTGTTATCTGAGATTTGTATTTCAACCATTTAATGGGCAGCATTAAGTAGGAACATTTAAGTGAAGCCACTATCGGTATACTTCCAGTCCTGACAAGCCATATCTTCTTTATGGCATAGGAAACTCTTAGTTTCTCCACTGCTCCCAGCATCTGCTAACTTTGATGAACTGTAGAAAAGAAGTTACGAGTCACAAAACCTATGAGCGAGGAGACAAACATAGAAAAAAACCTGCAATATCAGGCATAAAAGATGATGGAAAACTACAGAGACGTCTTGAAGCAGATTTGCAATAGGAGACTGGGAGGAGGAAAGTGCAGAGTCACAATGAGACCCAGGAGTCCCAAGTCACAAACAGGAGACCCAAGGAGACCAAGGAGAGAGATTTATACTATAGCAAGTTTTTTTTTTCCTGGGAGAAGCACTTTCCCTTGAAACACTTCACTGGAGGAAGTTAAGATGACCCCATACGGCCACCTGATCAAGGCAAGGAAGAGTGGGCCAACAGAGGGCTATCATTAAAGAGGTCAAAAGACACATACAATTAAACCGTCAAAGCGATAGCTATACCGCAGATAAGATAACCCAGTAGGGAAAAAAAAAGCATGGTGGATCAGAGAATTTAATCTCGTGGAATGACAGGCAGGAACTTTTTAGTCACAATTTTCAATCATTCTAGATAAAGAAAGCTTCCTTCTGGCCCCTTGAACGTCTTCTTTGCAATTTGCTTTGCCACATGTTACAAGTAGTTTTTCTACTTTGGCTGCTTCCACTTTGCTGAGAGGTACAGCCTGCTGTATCAGTTTCCAAGCAAAATGAAATCCTACAGCAGGCTCATCTTAGCTTCAAAGCAGGAAGCACTGTATTAAATTTCTTGCTGCGTAATACACTCCCTTTTAAGGTTCTGCTGAACACACAGACTGTGGGTCACAGGTTTGGGATAGCAGTACCATGCAATGAACAATGTGCCTGCCTCCTGCAATTCTCCCCAAACCCTCTACTGCAATAGGCCCACCATAATGGTGGTCTGATACTACCCCTTTCACTAAAGCAGTCATGTCCTCCCTTTTGTCCTGTCACTCTGTTGTCCTGTTTATGTTGATCAAGCCTCTGCTCTAGCTGCATTAGCTGAGGGATCTATTCAAAAGAATAGCTGCTCTGGCCAGCCCCCCAAAGCCACACTGGATACTCTAATAATTGCAGCAAGTGCAAGAGGATAATAATCATTAGGATAAAGGCTCTCCGGCACTCCTAGCAAGGACAGAGCTGGAAATGAACATTTTATTAAGTACTTATTTCCCTTCATTCTTGAAAGCAACATTCCAAATCTGCCCTCATACTGAATCAATTTCTCTCATGTTTAATGACTCAAAGTTGATAGTGCTGGTCTTGGTGACAAGGTAGAGCCACTACCAAAACTGGAAGCCACAGAAGCGTTTCTATAAACATCTCCCCAGCCACCAGAGAAGGGAGTAGATGAACTTTGGTAAAGTCACCTTAGCTCCCACAGTAAAACTGTATGAGTTGCATAAAGAAGGGTGCTTGTGCTCTAGGTACTCTGGAAATGCTGCTAAACCTCAGGTACCAGAACTGGAGGCTATGTCAGGAGGGAGGAATTGAAATATTCCTTAAGGTTCATCACCCCAGTGAGTCCCAGCATTCACTCAGGCAGTACTTCTCCAGCAAGAGTTTCAAACCCCTAAAGCAAAAGTTTTCTTTACTGAAAACTCCTACAGTAATCTCCACATCTATGCATAGCACTGACTATGTTAAGATGAAGAGGCATATAGGCTCCTTCCCACAGATCTGCTGGGGAGATTATTTCCCACAAAACCAAATTGTACTGATGTCATCAAGCCAGACAGACACCAACTCTTTTTATCACGAGGTATGAAAAACCATGTCTATGATCTGTACTTTAACTCTGGAGCTGGAGAGGGCCCCTGTGTTTAACTCTTACCTCCTGCTACTCTTTAGCCTTTTCAGTGAATATTAATGCACTAACCATTTATACAAGACATTTAATGTAATTCTTGAAAGCTCTCACTCAAACAGTATTTACGATCTGTAAGAAAGCCAAGGAAACAGCATAGGCTGAAGCACCAGGAATATGTGAAGGGAAGCTCAAAACTACATTTTCTTTGTATTTATTCTTGACAACCACCCATCTTTCTCAAAGTTAAAAGGAGGCAAACTAGAATCAATGCTCAAATGAAAAACAGCTGACTGAAAATAAATGCCACTAGCAACAAGTATTTATAGTCATCAAAATATGGAAATGACCTGAAGAACCTGCACTCCAAGGCACAAGTGCAGTAAAGGAGACAAGTAAAGGAGAGTATCAGAGCTATCAAATCTGGCCAAATTTCTGGCAGCAGAACATATACGCACAATGTGTGGCTAGCCAGAAATCTGCCTGTCTACTGGGCTTTGGACACACTGTAATAACACATTGCATATACAAATCTGGCCACAATTCCCATGTCACAGAAATGAGGTGGCGGCAAAGAAAGAACAAGGTCCAGTAAAGCCACAGAAAAAATCCCCACCACACAGCACAATGCAGAAACTCCAACCAACACCCAAATACACTTAAAAAATGATGTAGACACGGTGAGCAAACATGCCCATTCCTCTCCCAATAGCACCCCACTGCATTAGTCCCTCACTGACTTGAGCTGATTTCACAATCTTTACAATTTTTTCTGGAGATGTTGCTAATTCTGAATCTAGCTATCCAAGAGACATTCCCTTCCAGTGGTAAATACAGCCTCTAACAAATACCATCTACCATATTCATCTACCAACAGTACGTGTATGTACGCAAGGTATGGAAACTGTATGGCAGCTACTCCAAGATTACAGATTTCAATCCTGTGAAAAGAAAATTAAAGAAAAGAATATGAAGTCAGCCACTAACTACAATGCACCCACTAACTAAAAAAGATAGTGTGATTTTCCCCACATGTAAATAAAAATAAACACTTATAAACTAAGTGAGCTTCAAATGAAGACACTTATTGTATTTTCTGCTTTAAAAACAAAGCAGAAGCAGCCCAATTATTATGGCAATGGACAAAGGAGGACGGTCTGTAACACTGAAATTTAGGCGTAAGGATTTATGGCTCATGTATTGTTCATAGTCAGAAAAGGGCTTGACTGTCTGGCCTGTAGCAAAATACATTGGTACTGCTGGCAACACAATACATGTGTGCTGCAGACGGTGCTTCTGCTACGCTTTTTTCAAAATAGGTTCTTTTAATCTTCTAACTCTCGTTCAGTCAGAAGTTAACAGAAATTAATTTCTGAGACTGTATTAGAAGTGCTCCCAGGTACCATTTAGAAAAAATAATATTTTTATCCAACTTTCATCAATTACTCATGCATCACTCATGCATGAGAAAAGTAATTCCTTTGTTCATCCATTCCTAGAAGACCATAGGGTCAAAGATTCAATATCAATAGCTTACTTGCATTCTGGCAGGCCTCCAGGACAGTGTTTTTGCTTTATCTGACCACTAACCATCAAAAGGGTCTTCAACAGAAGTTATTTTGTATTTCCGCATTATATTGGCAGCATTCTTTTAAATATCATGTATAATTAGGTGAAAAGCATTACAGAATAACACAATTTGATCTCATTACACTTGCTGCCAGACAGCAAAAAACAAAAATGCAGCAAACAATTTCTAGGGATAGATAAGAGAGCATATTTCTTCATATCCTCATGTTAAGAGGGTTACTGAAATATCCCTCAACATATGTAAAAATGTGGTCACAGTGCCATAAATTCAGTATGTGGGAAGTGTTGGTACTAATTACTGGTATAGAACCTTGACATTAGACATTGCAAAAACCAAGCATCAACTAGACTAGCTCTTTGACAGCAAAGAGATAATTATTAGGCTTCCACTCTTAAGGAATTCCCAGGACTTATTAATGCTAGCACACAAAAAAACCCTGATCAAAGAAAAATAGAAGGTTTTTCACTGTGATAAAATGACCCACCTCTAAGAAAAAGATTACATATGATCAGACAATAAATGACCCACTTAACAACTGCTTTGTCATGGGTTTGCTGTAGATGTCCTAATCATATAATTATTTTTAATTTTCACAGAAGCATCCAAGAAGGTGACTGACTTAAATACGTCAACAGTTTCTTGAAGGCTGCAGAGTTAGAAAAAGAACTATATATTGCCTATTTACTTCCCTTTGGCTTTGTCACTATCTATCCAGGCAAAGACAAGCCACCAAATTTGTGACTGAATCCATGCAGTGAAAACCACATGCTCAAAGAAATTATAGGATCATGTATCAACTTGTCTGAATTCTGTATCGCAAACACAACTTGACATGCAAAGCCTATTTTCAAAACTACTTAGATAATGAGAATCTTAAGTCCAGCCACATATGTCTTTGGATCACTGGCACTGTTTAATATTTTAAGACCAATTCTGTGACTCTCAGAACTGTTATGTTTAAAATTCCAACAATATGTCTATGATATAGTGTTCATGAAACAAGACACAGAATCTGTGTGTCTTCAGATCTGTCACACCTCAAAAAATATCAGGACTGACTAGAAAAGCGTACCTACAAAGAGTTTTCATTCTTCCATGTGCTGCTTTTCCCTAGCATTTTGGGATGTAACTCTGGCATCTGTATCTGACCTCTGCACACTGGCTACAAAACCTCTTCTCTGGGAGGGGAGTTTGGCACTGAACCTGGTTAACCAGACAAGGGTGGTGGAATCTCTATCCTTGAAGGTTTTCAAGGAAGAAGAAGAAAGCCACAGCCTACCTCATCCAATCTTGGCAACAGTCTTGCTTCAAGGGGAAGGCTGGACTAAATGACCTCCAGAAGTCCCTACAAATCAGGACTTCTCTGAAAATGAGACACCAGGACAGTACACTGGTATTTCCTTCCCAATGAATGACAGAAAACATCCCCCTTAAATAAACCAGATTTCAGAACAGCCCTGGCATGCAGGAAGTAGTCTGGGATGTGCTAACCAATTGCTTTCTAGATTTTCTACTTTTGCAATACTTTCTCAGGTTGTTTGTGCCCACGACAAAGCCTTGAGGAAATCATATTTTTCATCCAATAGGTCTATAGTTTTTCTATTAGCCAAAGCAAGCTTAATATTAAACAAAGCTATTCCTCTATGGTATCACATACTTATGCAGACGAACTCCTCCCACAAAAACGAGATGTAAAAGCTTCCTATTCTTCATCTGGACAGAGACATAAACCCTTGGCAGTTTAAGTTCATCAGTACAGAATTCTCAAAGCCAGCACCCATATGTGTACAGTCCCCTCTCTTCCCTATGACCCCCTTCCTGGTTCCAGTTAGTAACTCTGGATCTATCTTACCTACGTGGATGACACTTCAGCTTTTTCTTGGGCAGTCCATAGCCCAGCAGTGTCACACCCTCCCCCCAGCACCCATTACAGCATTTTCTACTTAGATTTTTTCTTCAGAGTCCACCTGTCTAGGAGAGTTGCATGCTTCAGAGACTACATGGAGAAAACAACAGGTGAAGAAAAGGAGCATCTTTAGCATGCTGCTCTCACTTTAAAAAAAAAATTTCCCCCAAAAAAGTCAAGCACCTCTTGCTACCCAAGAAATTTTAGGAGAAAATTTTAGGCTAAGCTAAGACTTCTAGGACTGTCTTATTTCTCCCCGCCTTTTGACTTCCTGACTTTAGAGAATATTCTTCCTCCAAAACAGTCTCCAACACCTTACTTGCCTGTCCATTTTTACTGGGAAGCACATACCTTTCCATCCTCACTTTCTTTCACCATACACATCCATGCCCTCAGTCATTCAAACTGTCCTGTCAGTAGAAGAAAAACACATTGTTCAGTAGTTCATCGTCATTCAATATCTACAGCTCTCAATAGCTATTAGTTGCTTTCCATGCATACCCTGGATAAAGTATTGATTACTCCTACTGTTTGATACTCTTACTGTTGATTACTCTTACTGTTACTCTATTGGTCTTCAAAGGATACAGGTTATTTTCATAATATAGGACACAAGTGTGTCACTCAAAAGAAAAATAAAGTTAACAGATGAACAGAGACACGTTCTACAGTCAAGGTCACTCTGCCTTGAAAAACTTAAGGAAGACTGTTAAGTATTAAATAATAAAATCTAATTCTATGACAAAGTGTAGTTTCACCTAAAGTAACACATACAACTTGTACTATGCCGGTTATTTTTTCTTCAAAACCATCAAAACGATAACAAGTTTCCTATAGTCTAGCAATATCAATAAAAAACTTTTTTTTTTAACTAAAAAAGAAGGAAAAGTGTTGATATTATGTTTAGAACACAACCACCCTCATTCAACACACTGTGTGGAACTGACAAAGAATGTCAGTTTTGCAAAAACAAATATTTTTCCACTGTCTAATCATATTAAACTGAGTCTCCTATAATACTATACATTATATATATAATAAATATATTATTTAGATAGAAATAATTTCAAAGTTATCTCAGTCTTGTGATGCATTGCAGCGTTGCAACTTTTAACCATTAAATGATTTTACACAGATACAAAATTTGAGATCACAACATAATTAAGTTACTGACAAACTGAAAATCTATCAATTCGCCTTTCTATAAAATTATTATAGTAGCAACAAAAATTATTTCACTAGATAATCATTAATGCAACAGAAATAATTCAGCAAGCAGGTAATGTGTACTCTGCTACAACTACTGTCATTTTATGGCTTCAATACATATTTGTGTGGAAGGCTGAATGCAGTAAATACATCAGAGAATACCTTATTACCTAATAACGCACACAGTCAGCTACCTCATTGGCCTTATAAAATGGTTATTTTAGGTTCTTGTTGTTGTAAGGAAATTTTACACTTTTTGTTGTTCGTTTTATTGGGTCATTTCTGATATGTAAGGTAGGGCACTGTAAGATAAGAGACAAGAACATGGATATAAATGCACACTTGCACACTATTTAACATGTCCTATCTACTAGCACTTAAAAAGTATATAGTCCATAGGTGAGAACTTTAAACAGTTTATGTACACTATTACTTGCCTGAAACATTATTTCTGAAGTAATTAAAAAAAGTCAAATTAGGAACAAGCAATGACGTACTTAAAATTTCAAGACTGAATTTTCTCAGCTTACTGGTTGTCGCCTTATTTAATGGGTGTTTCATTTAAAAAAAAAAAAATCCAAAAGTATTTATATCAGCCATATTGTTCACAAACCAGCAAAGGACAGAAATGCATGCTTTTCCAGGATGCATATTATTCCTCCAAGAGAGAAAACCTCTTGCCTGTTGCTATAATTAGCATTTTTTAAAGTTTTTTCCAACAGAGTAATAATGTGAAACAGACAACCAAACACACACATGAAAGATGTTCTCCAACACCTTCTCTTCCCTCTTTCTTGTCAAATGAAGTGAGCCACAAGAAGACCATAAAAGAATTAGGATTTTATATCCCAGTTGCTCTTGAATAGTTTTTACTCCAAGAGCCGTGTTCCCTTCACTGTTCAACACTGCAACCACTTGCTTCACAAACGCTCCAGCCAACACCCCACTTCACCACAGAACAGCTTTTCTTACTGGAGTTACTCAGTGCCCTGGGAGGGAGAAATTCTGCAATCTTGCCACACTTCATCCGGTCAGGCACAGCCCTGAGCAAAGGTACAGGAAAGTATAACTACGGGAGAAAGACTTTTGAAATGAGTAACAGGACTGACCTTTGAAAAGTTACTACACCTCTTGAAGACATTGTTCTTAACTGTTCTCAGTCCTGCTCCACTATCCAACATATGCCAGCTGTGAATTCTAAAGCAGATTCTGCAGATTTTGGTTCTGAAACTCGCTGGGGCTTCTAAGGTTTTACCTTATGATCTCCTTACTTATCTATTTTACAGCCAGTTTACGAAATGATAATTCTCTAATCCCAGAAAATGGTGAAACCAACGGTGCTGAGCATCTACTTTAAAAACTTGAGGGTGTTTTTTACAGAAGCAGCTTTAATTTATTCCTCTACATTTACTATCAAGGA
The DNA here is from genome assembly GCF_013368605.1 of Nyctibius grandis. NCBI lineage: Eukaryota > Metazoa > Chordata > Aves > Nyctibiiformes > Nyctibiidae > Nyctibius > Nyctibius grandis. Next base: position 20,375,038 of record NC_090664.1, on the reverse strand, counting down.
ATTACGAGCTGGAGTATAAACCAGAGGTTAGGAGTTTCATATGTTACCATTAGTGTTGTATCTTTACTCTGCCACTAAATAGTGTTTATTAAAAAAATAAAACTTAAAAAAAAAGGATTCTGTTCTATTTTAGTCATGGGATTCCAGTACATCTGCTACAAATGTGAGAGTCTTTGGGAATAAGCAGAGACTTTTTTTTCTCCTTAAGAAAAGGCCTTTCTGTACTTTTTGGAATTTCATGTAGGGTTAAATCAAAATATTAATAGGAACATCAACTGCAAAAAATTATATGCATAGCCACATCCTTTGTATACAAGTAGATGTATCTTCAAAAAGACCCAACTTTTGACAATAAAGTACCCAAACACTTTTCAGATTTTCTAAAGACCATATGCTACATATTTAAGCATTTTCATTTTTACTGACCCAAGCCAAAAACATTTACAAACAGAAGGAAGGAAAAAAATCCAAGTGTCTACGTAGGAACTAACTCTTGTAAAGTTTAAAGCAGTAAGTATACAAATACTATAAAATCCAGCCATTCTAAAATGACTGTAGCTGTAACCGATTATAGTAATTACACATTCCCATTACACACTTTTCTTGAATTTTCTATTTTAAAAAATATGTTTCTCAAATGACTTTAAAAATGGGCAAGGCAATACACGACATTGCCATGGTTTTGACGCAATATGTATATACACATCTCCTACATCAAATGAAAAGTCAAAAGAGAATTCTGTTTTCTGAAGTCATTAAATGACATCTTACTGCTTTGTTCTTCTCCTTTCTTCCCCCACTCCTCAATTTTTATCTAGCTAGCTCAAGCAATGCATCACATCTTAAATGGATACTATTATTCTGGGTTTTTTCCTTTATCCAGACATTCTTGTTTTTCACCTCTGTGTTGTGAATCCCGTAGCAGTTTTCACCAGCAGTGGTGTCACACTGAACTGAACCAGTAGACAGGGAAACAAAACTGTGTTATGGTTAAACACGTCTATAAGCAAACCGCTCCAACTTAACAGAGATTCTTTTCTCAGCAACCATTATTTTTAACGAGGCCAGTTTACTTTTGGAATCTTGGCAAAAAACAGTCATTTACTCTAGTCCTAGAGCAATGACTGCAAACTGGGCAAACATAAAGATTACATGCAATGTAAAATCTGCATGTGCATATCATTACACAAAAAACCCATGATGTGCTGGGAAAGAGGCCTGTCAAGCTATCATGTTTGTTAATGAAAAGAACAGTTTTATTCCAAACCAGTCTACTGTATCAGATTTGATAGAACAAGTGTTAACTAAACGTTGTGCTTAAAAGCTTTGATGAGAAAATCTAACACGTTAAACTAAGAAACAGTTCAAGGACAGCAGGAGGCAATTCCAGAACACAGGCGCAATCTATAAAGGCAAACTACCACAGCTTTTTGATGTTAAGTAAGTAGTAATATCAGTATACAACAAAGCTTAGAGGCAGACTGTTGTATCAAGTTTAAAAGTTTAATATCCAGGGTCAAAAGCCTCAATTACCTATTCTACTACTACTTTTCTTAGTGAAGAAATCAATGTTAAAGAATGATTTGCTGAAAGTGTTACCTAAATTATCATATGGGGTTATTCTCACGCCCTTAGTATCTGAATTTTTAGTATTTTGGTTATGCTGCATCTCAGATACTCAGACTACAGCAAAACACATACGTTTGGACTTCAACAAGGTGGGAGGTCAGAGACACTTGCTTTGAAAACATATACATTTTTTAAAATGGGTTATGCCCATTAAATGGCCTAAGAAAAAGGGCAACGGCACAAGAGGAGTGGCACTTAGTAGAACTGCAGATAAATCACTGTAGTAACACTTTAAATTCATCCATTTCAGAGGAAAGCATAAAAGTACACATTCAAAAAATACAAAACTGGGGGAAAAAATCCCACCTTACTCAAACTAGAGATTTACTGTGTTTTTGACTATGTTATTGTATTAAATTTGTCAAACAGGCCACATGACACATATTATTAGCTATTTAATAATTTAGTTCATTGGTGAAATATGATTTTCCAGTTATTTTTCATGGGTATGTGCTTTCTTTTGTCCATTTATAAAACAATTTAAAGGGTATGATTAAATGAAAATTGGAAAAGGAGGAAAGGTAACTTTTTAAAGCAAAAGAGGAAGAAAAAACCCACTTCATAAGTACTTTTTCATCTTTATTTTGAATATAGCAAGATACCTTTGCACTTGATATAGGAAACCACATGGATTCCTCTATGTATTCTTCTATGTTTGTCCAGTGCATGGCTTTTAAGAAGTTATTGTGACATTCACAGTGGGTGAATCTAAGCTCATTCATTAAGTTAAACAGGAACATAATTCTGTTGTTATCACCTTATCAAAGCAAAAAAGGTTTTGCCAATACCCTGACATGGCAATTTTAACACTTTTTACCCTTTGTAAATGAAATCTAGAATTAAATCACTTTGGTTTTTAGCAATATTAATCACCATTATCAGATATTCTAAATTAAGCCCTAAAAGTTAGAGAAAATGAATGGGGTGGAAGGGAGAAATGTCTTCTGTACAAATCTTTTTATAAATTATCAATTGCCTATTTTGAGCAGGCTGGGCTGCAATGCCACCTGGTGGCTTAGAACAAATAACCGGATTCTGTTTGAACAGTGCTTAATGGCTTGGAAAATATGCAATATTCTATAAAAATACCAAACATGGCAACAATGTTTAAGTTAATAATTTGCATTTCTTCGCTAACAAGTCTTTTTTCATTCTGTTGCTCACAGTGTGCAGTATTTTAAGTTTTAAAGTTCACATGTCCAGACCTAACTTCAGCTGGAATTTTACAATTGTTTTCAATTGTGAGTTGAACTTGCCAATGAGTGTATTTTACTGTAAACAGTTGTACACATACACACAGAGTCTAATTCGCACAATTAATGCCAAAAGTTGCATTTTTCCCCATTTGAGGAAAAATCAAACACAGCAGAAGTCTAAAAGAAGGGTTACTGAAATGCTTTGTAAAATTACACTGTATAATTAATTCCATAGTAAGAACGTTTTTATGGTGTGTGTTGGTGACCTTTTATTACCATCAAGTTCACAATGCTGGTGGGCTGCCTTTTAATCCCTCCGCAGACAAAGGCCCTAAATAAACACAGATCCCTTCCTGGGAAAAAGTCCTCTCTGGTTAAATGGTAAGGAAATGAGTAAATCATTAGTAATCTTTAAAGCCAAAGCTATAAACTCAAGTTACCTTAAGTTAAAATGAAAGTGTCCTGCAAGAGTTTCAAAGTTCTGTCACAGATAGAAATCTCCAGCTCTTGACTCCAGACTAGGCGCCAGCTGATAAACAAACAATTTAAGTCAAGAGCTGGAGAATTCCCAGCTTTTTCATTTAATGGCTTTGGCCAAGAGTATTTATTGCCTCCAGTTTTATTCTCACTTAGCTCTAAGAGGAAATTTAAACTCATCATTATCTTAAAGCCCCATATGGGCCACAGTCAGATCACCTGATAGAGCTCCTTTTACTCTGCATAAGTTCTACTCCCCACTAGAAGTGATGTAATAGTGTAAACTAATTAAATGTAGTTTTAAGCTGACTTTTTAATAGGCTAAATAAATTTTGTTCAATATGGTTTATATTCCCACTTGGGGCAGTAACAATTCCAAAAAGTTTAACTTTACAGTTTCCAGTCTAAACTACTAGTAGTTTACTCCATAAAGGACAATTGAAACAAACAAACGAACAGTCTTTGGAACAAGAGCATCCAACTGTTAAAAGCAACTGCACTGAAAATTCTTTGCTACAAATTGATTCATTGGCACCAAAAGGTACACAGAGTTGTGAAAAAGCAGACTGCACAACTCCAATACTTCAAACAAAACATTTCAGAAATGCAAAGACAAACATGCAATTAAAAGTAGGGTTTAGTACTTGTTCTGGTTTTAGAATGAAAATAAGCAAACCTATGGAGCTGGGAATTAAGTATTAACTAAGCATCTGTGGTTAAGCCAAGGTGTGGAATGCAGTCAGCAAGTCCAACACCAGAGTATTTTATCCTAACTCAACAGGAAGATAGCATCATCTTGTGCCTCAGATGCCACCTTCCTCCTTCTTCTGTTCTAAAAGTATATCCTAGGAGAAGGTTATAGTTCTTTAATACAGATTCTAATGCTTATTTCACCTCAGAGATTTTTAAATCCATGATGAATTAGATTCAGCACTTGCCACCTCATCCCAGGCATCTCCCCCTAACAGAACATTTGTCCTGTACATTAATAGCTTAGAATCTTTTCACTTAAGACATAAATTTCACAAATGTCACAGATGGAGAACTGTGCTTAGCAAAAAGCCTGACTACCATCCCTAAAGGGTTAACAGAATTCAAACTTGAAACCAGGAGGTTGTATTCCCCTCCCACCAGGCCCCCTCCCTGAAAAATACTTTCCTAACCTGACTTGGCTGAAAAAGCCAATTAATTGTTCCAGTGTCTGCCAAGACTTCTTATTCCTTTAAAATTGCGGATAGTGTTTGAGACAGCTGGCTATTCCAAACCCAGGTAACACCCCTAAATGTGGAAAGAATGAGGGAACATGAATTATGATTATGTTGTAATGAAACAGACGGACAGATATCTTAAACCTACTGTATTTCCAGCATCCATTATTTAAAAAGAAAATCACAGTGTCTAGATGTCCCTGCTGCTCCACTGAGTATATGGAAGCAGTTTAATGCAAATTGCATTAAAATATGTGGAACTAGTTTTTCTGTCTTTGTTAGGAACTGATAGTATGGACACTATCATGTCATATAAAACACACACACTCACACACGAAGCAACTACCAAGTGACAGACAAGAACCCGCCTGAGCCATTGCAATCCCTACAGAAACTAGTCATTTTAGGTCAAGTTAAGGTTATTGCAAGGCAGAGAAAAGAAAACCTCATGACAGTTGTATGCCAAGTATCTGGCTTAGCACTGAGCAGAGAACTGCAATTAAGTCCTTATTTACTTTTCTGATCGAATAAGAGGTCTAAAATATACTACTGTACTAGGGAAAGCAAGAATAAAGTCCATAAAACTCATTTTGCAACATCTCTGCTCATTAAGAAGCTCATGCTAAGAAATTGCTGCTGACTGAGCTGTACATGGAGTCAATGTAAAGAGGAAGGAAAAAAATGAAACACCCAAATATTAACTGTTAATAACTAAAACACTGATTCATATACAGTTATACGATTTTACTGTGTTGTAATAACATAAGTTACTCTCTTATAATCTCTTATATTTTAGAAGGGGCAGCAGTTCTTTATATTTGTTGATAGCATTTCCACTATCATCAGTTAAATATGCCAGATTTACTTCATGTCTTTCCTGTAACTTCAGATTTAAGCTACAGGTTTTATTTTTGGAAATAATCTCCCATCTGAGTTAACCTGCATGTAATATAATTTGTGCACCTTCAAAAATCCTTCTATAGTGAACATGTACACTAAAACACAGGTAAGTGTGAGACAATATTGACAATTTCTAAATACTGGAAAAAATTACAGAAGGTTCCACAAATATATGAAAATTAACACAAGAAAAGAAAACCAGGGACTGGTTTTTTTTGGGAGCATGCTTACATCTTTCTGGCCATTTCAGTTTGTTTGCTTTTGTTTGCTTTTAAGGAAAAGAAAAATGTTGAGAGCCTATGTGCAACGCTTACAAATAGGGCCTTCACGCCTGAACTGTGACTTCTCGAGCTTAATTTTCCCCCTCCCTAAGCTTAATTTCCATGTAGTTTATTTAAATACATAGAAACTACGGAGTTCTATTTCATAGTGAGTACTTATTCATAGTGACAATTAAATTTGTTGTCTTTCATGGAAACTATCTGATTAGGGAGGCAAAGTAATGATGGGTTCCACAAATTAGCTCCACAGTTCTAAGGTGCCCAAGTTGTATTGCCCTATGAAAACACATCCTCGGCTTAAGAAGTTCAGATCCAGTTGAAGCAACACACGCAGGTGACCAAGAGCAGGTAGATACCTTCCTAGTCAGAGCTGTCAGTACAGGTACATATTCTAACAACACTTGGTAAAGTTGCAGACAAAGTTCAGTGGTTTCAGCAACCTACAAGAGCATTAGGAACAGTTAAAACTCTACACTAAAGCCACGCACCAACAAAAGAAACACTCCTGGTAGCTTCTTTTGCAACTGCAGTCTATGACAGGTACTTACAGACAAGTATTTTTCAGCTAATAAACCCTCTCCAGTTCTCTTCCCCCACCCCAAAAACCTGTATATTTTGTCATCGGAAATCCAGGGCGACAACAGGAATTTAGTAAATGTGTTTTATTTCATCAGCCAGTGTAGAGGATACAAGTTGTTACAGAATGAAGTACTAGAGATTAAAGAATGCTCATTCCCAGCTGTGACCTCATGAGAAACAGGAATATACCTACTAGAGTGGATGAAGGGAGGGGAAAAATGGACATTATTTCTGCTTCAATTAGAGAGTTAGAAAGTGAGGGACAGCATTTAAAGTGAGTCACCCATTGTTGTGCTGAAGAGACATAAATAGAGTAGTAATGAAACATAACGACTTGCAAAGCCTAAACAGATAGTTCTGCTTCAAGGTCCATGTTTGCAGGAAATGCTGCTTTGAAACCAGCCGTAAAATATTCTAACCCAATACTATCCCATTTCCAAGAAAGGTAGAAAGGAGTATAAGTTATTGTGCTAAGCTGTATTTCAACAAGGTTTAAATTGTATATCAGTAAGGTTAGATGCTGAAAATAGCAAACAATAAACCCTTGAACTTAGGTGACACTAAATAACAAATCCTCTATGTTTAGTTCGAGATGAAGGATATTTGCAAATAATTAAAACAATTAGCTTATAGCTGCATGAAAAGCGCAGCCAAATCATGCCCAGGATGTCAGCTCTACACAGTGCTTTGAAACCCTTAAGTTTCAAAGACACTAAGTCAGTAGCATAAGACAGGCAGATTACTCCACAGACATTTAACAGACACTGAGGACATACCTGTTCAACTTGCACTAAATTGCCATCGAAATGGATGGACTTAAGTAGATGCTTAAGTGTTTTATGCTGAATTGTAGCTTTATACATGTGCTCTATTAAGCTACTTCTGATGATTTTTTTTTCCATGTCCACATATAGTTTAAATTTCTTGATCCTTAGCTATAAAGGGATACCAGTGAAAATCTTATTAAAATTAAAGTTTTTATAGCGATGAACTAATCATGCGTCTTCAGACATTTGCTGTTTCTGTAAGCTTCTGTTTCCAGAGTCCAAAGCTGAAAATAGTAGGTTTTAATATATACTAAAGTTTTAGCCTTCAGTGCTTTTAAATGTTAATGCCAACAAACTAAAAATAAACTAATAAAATTTAAAATGAGTTGTTTCTAAAACATTCAAGACTTGGAATGTCTGACCTATGAATTCATTAACACCTGGAATTAGGAAAAAAAAAAGCAAAATGGAGAAGACTTTCAAATGTTTCAATGGGATCTAATGCCCTATGGTTCAATAAGCTGTTGGTATTTGCCACCAAAATTAATTATACTCGTGTTCCCCTCTCCATCTTGTTAATAAAACAGAAGACAACATACAACAAAGCAGCTTTATAACTTGCTTGTCCAATCAGTAATCTGCATGAACTACCTGAAAAAAGAAGACCCCAAAATGATGAGCATGCAAGAAGCTGCCAAACCACATATTCTCTCCCCACTTTGTTTTCCATCGAGTAGCTTTTTCTTGTAATTCAACAGCAAAGGAAAAAAAAAAGCTATTGTACTTTATTGCTTCTTGTGCAATGTGATGAAAGAACTGAATCAGAAACTTGTTTTCTATTTTCAGTTGTATTATTTGGTCTAATAAAAGCTTCTACCTCTCTGTACACAATTTCCCTTCTTTGTATTCTAAAACCACGATGTAAAAGAACACTGGTACTGTGTTACTATGAGTAGTACTGAAACATTACAGATATATATTATTCGTGTGGCAAGAATTTAATTAGCATAATAATGCAGTACTATGGCAAGAATTTATGACTAAAAAAGAGTTGAAATTCCTCTATGGTTCAGCATTCAGGAGCAAGGGAAAATGGCAACTCACACCACTTTCAGACTCCAAGGGTTACTGCACCCAAGCAGTAATTTACACACATCCCACAAGAAATGGCAGAGCCATAGGAAATGCCACTCTTAACCACATAGGGTTACATTTGACTGACAACTGCATTCGGCCTGTCTTTTTCCAATTAAGCTCCATCTGTTCCTCGGTTGGACTGGTTGGCTTGAGGCCTCTCAACAGGGCATCCACTGTATGTTATTGCATTCACTCCCCAAAACCCTTTCACTGCCAGAAGCCAGGGGCTGCTTGCTCAAAGCACGTCATTGGGTAGGGGCAGGCAAGACGGGTGGATGGGTGTGTGGGAGTGGATGTATGGCACATGAGCATTGGGAGCAACCTGAAAAAGCATGGTTTTAGTAACTTGGATATATCCAAGGAAGGGTTAAGTACCTAGAAAATAAAATAAAAAGCACCATTTTTCTTTCATTATATAGTCCGACCAAAAAGCTTCTGAAACCAAAATTAAATACTGTGTTCCCTTCTACTCCCCAACATACACACTCTAAAATAAATAATGGCCAAACTGATTTAAATGAAATCTGTAAAGGAATTTGTGCTTGGATGAAAATGGCACATTTGAGCCTGAAGCAAAAGTAAAACCGCCAAGTTATAAACCTCTCAAAGGGAAGGTTTACAATGGAAATGCCAACAGACCCTTAACTATAGTGGAGCTGTTAGGTGCCAACATATAAATAATTTTAGGTTTTGTGGTCACTTACGATAAATTAGATACAGTGCAAGTGGAAACAGTAGGGTTCTGATTCAGTAAACAGTAACAGCCAAGACTGCATGTTTGGATTTTTAGACAAGTATAGCACAGATTTGATGCTGGCTCTGAAATGGAGTCTATAAGGGACGTTTGGACTTTTTTAAGCAGTAAGCAAGCCAGATTCTGAATTCTTGAGGGCTCATAAAATAAAAACTCCTTAACAAGCTTTGCTGCCTACTGTTTCAATCTTCTAAGAATCCTTTAACCCAGTTACCAAAAAATGCTCCATTCAAGATTAGTATAATTGTCTACTAAGGAAAACAACACACTAAGTAAGTGCACATAGTCACATTTAGTGTTAAGAATTGCTAAGCATACTAATACAGTGGGAAAAAAGTGCCAGTGACCAAACAGTAACAGATTATTCACCTTCTTCTTTATTAGGTGTGCCAGCCTCTGCACCACTAATAGAAATGCCTTCCTATAGTCCAGTTTGTTCTAGCACAGGAGTGATGCATTTAAGTGATCAGGCATGTTCATTTTGGCCCCGGGAGGCATTTATTGCACCGTTTCACAGCAGTCAAGCCCCACGCCTTAGCATGATACATTGAGGCAGTGAGGGATGCTGTTAGTACTCTCTGCGGGAACTTCCATCTTGGACAGGGTGGGAGCCCTCAGAGGCAGCCAGGATTCAGGCCAAGGCTGCTAGGAGGATGCTCTGCCTCAGGAAACTCTCCTGCTTGCCAAGTTCACATCAGCTTCTCATTTAGCGCTTCCACTACAAAACCTTCCCACTGCCCGGGCATCACCCCTAACTCCTCACTAATATAAATTCTAAGATGAGTATCTGCAGAAATAGGAAAGCTATACACACTCCTAGTTTACTCTATAGTAAACTCTAGAGCTCTATAATGACAATGTTTCACATGCTGATAATGCTACCGAAAATTCCTTTCTCCAGTTGTCCTCCAACTTTCAAAGAGAGACGAAATCTCTATTCCTCCAGCATACTTGACGTAAAATGCTTTATTCAAGACAAAAAGCATTTAGCTGCTCCCAAATATTGCTTTTAGACTACTAGCAAATGTAGCAATTCTGGGAAATAGTTTAACACAGACTGAAAACAAAACAACAGCAAAAATGTGTTGTTTCTGACTGCATATGGTTAAACTATACAGTTACTGAGTAACTAGGATCTTACACAGTTTGCAGCAACTCATATCAAATAAAGCAAATGGATAATAATTACATGTCAGATTAATATTGTTGCCAATGACCTAAACTACATACCAAAAAAACCCCATTAGTTTACCAACAGTTAAACAACATAAAGGGATACTATCAAATCATTATGTGGTTTTATTTAAAATACGTAAAGGTTTTAAAAAAGTGTAAGTGTTTCACACTCCTCCCCCGCCCCCATTTTACTGCAGACAAATTTAACATTATTCCACAGTACAGAATAATTAAAATACAACTGCTTACAGAACCAGGAACAGAAACTGAAGGGTCAGCATTAGGGTGACATTTCCATGTGTTACGCTGTTCCTGTCAAGCCACCCTTTTAACTATTCTTATGAACAGATACAGGTTAAAGCTGTCTAAGGTCTAGGAAATTCCACGCACTGTGTCCCAGCGAAACTACAGGAATGAAAACGATAACTAAGTTTTAAGGGTTAAAGTTGTAGGTCAAATACAGTGCAGTAAGTCATTCTGTTTCCACTTCAGGTCCTCTGTTGTGCTTGGCATGAAGAGAACTGTAGTTAAAAACTCTTTTTTTTTTCAGCTCTGGAACTGCATGACTCTCCTCTGTCCTCTGCATTTCAGTAGATTGAAGTGGTGAGCCAACAGGACTAAATACTGTTGGACAAACTGAAAGGTGAATGTTTACATAGTTTGTGTGCTCACAGCTGAATTCTAAATGCTTATCAACAGTAAAAGGCAATACTGTTTCCCTTACACTTTTATTTAATCATATAAATCATGTTTTTTTAAAATGTGGTTGGAGGAGGAAGAATTAGGAAATCTTGCTATTTTATGTGCTCTCTGTGGATTAACCAGGAGCAGTTCTGCTAAGGAGAAAAGCTCAAGCTATTGAATTGTCTCACAACAGGCAATAATGCAGTAAGCACTATAAAGATGGAGTAACAGCATCCTCCTAGACAAACTGGCTGCCCGGGGCTTGGATGGGTGGACTCTTCGATGGGTTAAAAACTGGCTGGATGGCCGAGCCCAGAGAGTGGTGGTGAATGGGGCAAAGTCCAACTGGCAGCCGGTCACTAGTGGTGTTCCCCAGGGATCAGTTCTGGGGCCGGTGCTGTTCAATATCTTTATAGATGATCTAGACGTAGGGATTGAGTGCACCCTCAGCAAATTTGCAGATGACACAAAGCTGGGTGGGAGTGTCGATCTGCTGGAGGGTAGGAAGGCCCTACAGAGGGATCTGGACAGGTTAGATAGATGGGCCGAGACCAACGGCATGAGGTTCAACAAGAACAAGTGCCGGGTCTTACACTTCGGCCACAACAACCCCATGCAGCGCTACAGGCTGGGGGAAGAGTGGTTAGAAAGTGGCCCGGCGGAAAGAGACCTGGGGGTGCTGATCGACAGCCAGCTAAACATGAGCCAGCAGTGTGCCCAGGTGGCCAAGAAGGCCAATGGCATCCTGGCCTCTATTAGGAATAGTGTAGCCAGCCGGTCTAGGGAAGTGATCATCCGTCTGTACTCACAGAATCACAGAATCACAGAATGTTAGGGATTGGAAGGGACCTCGAAAGATCATCTAGTCCAATCCCCCTGCCGGAGCAGGATTACCTAGACCATATCACACAGGAACGCGTCCAGGCGGGTTTTGAATGTCTCCAGAGAAGGAGACTCCACAACCTCTCTGGGCAGCCTGTTCCAGTGTTCAGTCACCCTCACCGTAAAGAAGTTTTTCCTCAAATTTAAGTGGAACCTCCTGTGCTCCAGCTTGCACCCATTGCCCCTTGTCCTGTCAAGGGATGTCACTGAGAAGAGCCTGGCTCCATCCTCTTGACACTTGCCCTTTACATATTTATAAACATTAATGAGGTCACCCCTCAGTCTCCTCTTCTCTAAGCCAAAGAGACCCAGCTCCCTCAGCCTCTCCTCATAAGGGAGATGTTCCACTCCCTTAATCACCTTCGTGGCTCTGCGCTGGACTCTCTCTAGCAGTTCCCTGTCCTTCTTGAACTGAGGGGCCCAGAACTGGACACAATACTCCAGATGCGGCCTCACCAGGGCAGAGGAGAGGGGGAGGAGAACCTCTCTCGACCTGCTGACCACACCCCTTCTAATACACCCCAGGATGCCATTGGCCTTCTTGGCCACAAGGGCACACTGCTGGCTCATGGTCCTCCTGTTGTCCACTAGGACCCCCAGGTCGCTTTCCCCTACGCTGCTCTCCAACAGGTCTGCCCCCAACTTGTACTGGTACATGGGGTTGTTCTTGCCCAGATGCAGGACTCTACACTTGCCCTTGTTATATTTCATTAAATTTCTCCCCGCCCAACTCTCCAGCCTGTCCAGGTCCCTCTGAATGGCTGCGCAGCCTTCCGGTGTGTCAGCCATTCCTCCCAGTTTTGTGTCATCAGCGAACTTGCTGACAGTGCACTCTAATCCCTCATCCAAGTCATTAATGAATATATTGAATAGAACTGGTCCCAGAACCGATCCTTGAGGGACTCCGCTAGACACAGACCTCCAACTGGACTCTGTCCCACTGACCACCACTCTCTGGCTTCTTTCCTTCAGCCAGTTCACAATCCACCTCACTACCCGATCATCCAGACCACACTTCCTCAGTTTAGCTGCGAGGATGCTGTGGGAGACCGTGTCAAACGCTCTACTGAAATCGAGATAGACCACATCCACAGCTTTACCATCATCTATCCACCGGGTAACATCCTCATAAAAGGCTATCAAGTTGGTTGAGCAAGACTTCCCGTTGGTGAAGCCATGCTGAGTGCCCCTAATGATCCCCCTGTCCTTGATGTGCCTAGAGACAGCACCAAGAACAAGTTGCTCCATCACCTTTCCGGGGATGGAGGTGAGGCTGACCGGTCTATAGTTACCCGGGTCCTCCTTCTTGCCCTTTTTGAAGACTGGAGTGACATTCGCTTTCCTCCAGTCCTCGGGCACCTCTCCCGTTGCCCACGACTTAGCAAAGATGATGGAGAGTGGCCTAGCAATGACTTCCGCCAGCTCCCTCAGCACCCGCGGGTGCATCCCATCAGGGCCCATGGATTTATGGACGTCCAGGTTATGTTACTCGGCACTGGTGAGGCTACACCTTGAGTACTGTGTCCAGTTCTGGGCCCCGCACTTCAAGAAAGATGGTGAGGTGTTGGAGCGAGTCCAGAGGAGGGTGACCAAGCTGGTGAAGGGTCTGGAGGGTATGACCTATGAGGGTGAGGGAGCTGGGATTGTTTAGCCTGGAGAAGAGGAGGCTCAGAGGTGACCTTATTGCAGTCTACAACTACCTGAAGGGAGGTTGTAGTGGAGTGGGAGTTGGCCTCTTCTCCTGGGCAACTAGTGATAGGACAAGAGGACATAGCCTCAAGCTTCGTCAGGGGAGGTTCAGGTTGGACATTAGGAAGAATTTCTTCTCAGAAAGGGTCATTAGACATTGGAACGGGCTGCCCAGGGAGGTGGTAGAGTCACCATCTCTGGATGTGTTTAAGAAAAGACTGGACATGGCACTTAGTAGTGCCATGGTCTAGTTGACATGGTGGTGTCAGGGCAATGGTTGGACTCGATGATCCCTGAGGTCTCTTCCAACCTGATTGATTCTGTAATTTTCAGGTATTTGTTTAAAGTGCAGAGGGAGTACTTCTGCTAGAACATTCTCCTCTTAAGAGACTTGTCAAAACATAAAGATGCCCTCCACTACACGAGAACTTTCTGCAACGAACCAGTGACTTCAAATGGCTCCACATCATCAGATAATATCGTCAAACATAAATCCCATCCTTGCCCAACTGAACACCATTACTTTAAAAAGGAAAAAAAAGTAACCCAGACTACTAGCATCATCTAGATGTGGGTCAATAGAAGCTCAGCTTTCATTCCTAGTGAACTTGGATCCAGCCATTAGGGGATCAACAAACAATTCACCTTCAAAGGTCTGCACTACAAGACAAGGCCAGTTGTCCCTGCCTGCAAAGTTTCCCCCATCTGGGGTTTTGTTTTTTACTCCTTTAAAATTGCTTAAGTGTTTAACGGGCCTACAAAGGAGTCTTCTTCAACACAGAGTAGTCTGCATGAATGTGTCCTAAGATTTCGGTTCAGGTACTTAGGATGTTAATATTTCTTCTCATGTGTCTAGTGTAAGATCTGTAGATCTCCCTTGCTGAAGAAAAAACAAAATAAAATGTGTAATTCTAAGACTTCAGTGGCCCAATCCATTTAAGTAAGTCAGGTTTCTCTGGACTTTTTTTTTTCAAACAACAGGACTGAAAAAGTCTGTCTAAGGCAACACTGAATCGCAAGCACAACTGCTTGGCATTAAGATTCAGAATAAGTTGCATTTTCTTGGCAATAAGTGGCACCTCCAATGCTTGTAGCTGGTGGTGACTGTCCCCACAATGAAGGCTGCTGTGCAGGCACAATGTACTCCCAGTTCTACTCTGTGCTGCGCCTTCCAGTTTGTACTTGCTTCTTTGGTGTGCTGTGGTGCTGGGCTCAGTGCCGACACATGTGCCATCCACATTTAGCATAGTACAGAATCAGGACTCAGAAGGAGTCAGGGGGTTATTAAGGTCTGGTGCTCATCATTCCCACTGTCCCAAGCACAGAAGTTCATGCTAGGTTTTTTGACTAAATGAAAAATACACACTTTGAACAAGAGGCTCCATTTAAAGAGCAAAAGGAGAGAAAAAGAAGCCTATGAACATTTAAAACCAAAACAAACTCTGTAGAAAGCTTCAAAGTCCTCACTGCATTCCAGAAACATTTCCAAACACCACCTGCAACTCCTTAACTTTAAAAGTTCTCTAGAAAAAGCAATCGAAATTTAAAAAATGAAATGAAATTAATTTTTATTCCCTAGGACTTATGACAGCCTGAAAATTGAAGATCTTTCTTACTCTGTGTATTTAACATTTAATATTTAACATTTAACAGGATGAGCCAGATATTAGCATTAAAGTAACCACAAGCAAACAGAGCAGCTATTAGGAATGCGGTAACAGCTCACATACAGCCATGGATATTAGAACCAGTTTTACTGAGAAAAAGAATGTTGGCTCTAATTCTGAAGTTATCCCTCACTCTTTTTCAAAGAGTGCCACAGGGATTTTTAACTTACATCTGGACAGTTTTCTGTTAACTGTTTTTGAACACCATGTGTGAGAACACAACAGAATTGTAGACATTAGAGATGGAAAAGACCTATTAGATCATGTAGCCATCCTCCTGCCAGTTAAAGATTTTTCCCTAAAGAATCGTTCCTAGCACTTCGCCCAGTACAGTTTAAAGCATGTCGAGATACTTGGCTTCAGCCATCTCCTTTGGAAAATTATTCCACAGTGTACAAAGAATGTTGTTAAGAAGTTTTTCCTGGTAGACACAGCATGCATTTTTCTTTCCTTAATAATTTCCAGCATATTATTCCTGGTTATATCCCATTGGGCCAGCCTGAATAAGTCATCTTTACACCTTTGAATAAATGGAGACAGATATGTTTCCCCACACATTGGTCACTAGTTGGCCAGACTACACACAGTTTCATAGCCAAAATATACACTACACTTTAATAAAATCAGTCATTCCACCCTTTTAGTCATTGTAGGAACAATTGTCTCCACCCTAGTGAACATTTTTAGATGATACTCTCAACAAATCTGTTTATTCTTCCTTGCCTTCTGCTACCTTTTGCATTCTCCATAAAATAATAGATTCACAGAACAAAAATACCCTCAGACAGTCCAATCACTGCATTAGCTGGCCAAAAAGCCAAAACCAAACAAAACCTCTATACTACTGAATACAGAAGATTCCTTATATCATGTCTTCTGTTTATTTAAAAAGTACATAATCTCTCAAATTAGAGATGTTGAATCAACCAACCAACTCCTCCACTCCCATAAATTCATAAAATTACATTTCTCTAAAAATGCACAAAGCTAAAGAAACAAAGCAGATACAGCCTAGGAAAGCCAGTTAAAAAGTAGCTCTATGAAGGCTCTCAAACAAAAGACAGGTCTATTAACCAGTTTTATTCTGGCAAATATATTGATAATGCTTTCTTATTGCAACAGAACTCACAAGCTAAGAGATGCAACGTTTGAACAACTCATTCTGAATTGTTTACTCTAGTCTTAAAACATCTTTCAAATCATCTTTGCAAGCATTAGTGTGCACAGACATAGTCTTAACTCTTCTGCAAGGCCCTCTCCTCTGCTTCCCTTGGAAAAGACACTGCACTAAACCTTCAGTGTTCAAGAGAAACACATTCACCAATTACTGTTTGGCCTATTTATTCTCTGCTATCAGTCCGATCATGCCACTGAAATACATTCACTTCTCCAGTTTTGAGAAGGTGTCTTTTTTTTTTTTTAAAGCTAGAACCATGAAAAATATTGCTTTTTGAAAGGAAATCAAAGAAAAGATATTCACAGTATTCCTAAACATTCTTCTGTGCTCCATGTAAAGTACAGATTTGGCCATACAGGCAATAAGTCTGCAATTTACTCTTCAAGGACTCACATTTTACTCCATTACCAGAGAGCTGAAGTCTCAATTTGTCAGTGTTACTACTAATATTCTTTCCATCACTTAATGGTTAGCTGGAGCTTATAGAAGTAGCACTGTAAGATGAAACACTTTTAAATGACAACTGGAATAGAAACTCCAACCCTTTCTAACCAGCTCCAGCCCACAGTTCCTACAAAAAATTTTAGCACGACTACAGTTCTCTACATGACAGCTCTTATTAACAATTAGCAGTCTGACTTTTTTATTGACTACTATCTTGGCTAAAGTAGACAGTGAGGCAAAAGATCTACCTAAGTTTCATTATTGGATTTAAAGAACCATACTTACAAAAGAATTGAAAACAGTTTATCTGTAACTCCAAAACCAGAAAAACAAATCAATCTGTCACATCTTTTTGTGAAGTTCCAGCAGAATGCAGTACAAGATACTTTGAGCAGATGAGGAGCCGATGGAATTTCAAGAGTCAGTGGAAGGGAAAAAAAGTTGAAAAGGTAATATCTGAACACTAACAATGCTTACAATGAAGAAAGCATCACATCAGAAATAAAAAAAAAAAATCACCCTCTGTACTTCAGACAATGCATATTTTGTATACTGAATTAAAAAGAGAGAAATGTTACAGCAGCGTCAGTGAAAGTACTAGTAAAGTTTGCTCCGGACTGCAAGCTGAGAATCTGTATCACACTTTCAGTGAAATCAGTGGGAGGACAAACTCAGCATAATTCTTAAAGGCTAAATTTAGATCTCTTACTCAGCCAGTAGTGTCTTCAGTGCCAACAGAAGTCAGTTTTAAATATGCTTCTGTGATAATAAGTGCTTTAAAAGTCTTCTATACACACTAAGACGCAGAATCTAATCTTCACAAAAAGACAAATTCACTCCTCTAAAATTAAAAAAAATATTAAATAAACACAGATTTTGAAGATGTTTCCTCATTTGTCATACAGTCACAAAGCTCACAAACCAGGGCAGCACTGGGAACTGTGACACAACTTTCTCATGTGGACCTGCAAGAGATCCCAATCCCAGGGTAAAGTGATTGCAACCTCTAAACAGCATTAGCAGCATAATCTGCATGCAACTACTGGGATGAGAAGTCTTTTCCAAAGTCAGTTAATACAAAATAACACTATAGTAACTTGGTGCATCAGCATCTACTTAATAGGTCCTGACTGTAAGCTGCAAGTAAATGCTGTAGGCCAATCATATGAAGAAGACGGCACTACTACATTGGCACACAGGCCCATCTGAAAAAGGTCAAGGGAAAGACTCTTTCAGGAGTAAGGCTGCAAACAAGCCACTAAAATCTGGCACTAATGCTAGGTCTTAAGAGAGTTCATCTGCAATGTCAAGGCAGGATTAAAATAATCACTATTTCTTCATAAGGTTTATAGACCAAGCAATTTTCAAAATATTATTTAGTTCGTGAAATAACTTGTTCATAGTGCAGATGAACATTAACATCCATCAGGCAACACTCAAATATCTAAAAACACGAGTGGAATTGTCTGCTAATAACAGCTAGTAAACAGACAGGTCTAAAGATGACAGTTCAGGCATGCTGCTTTCTCTTCCTCCTCACTGCATCCCACAAATGCCCTCCCTCACACTCCTGCCAAGTCTATTGCTATCAGCAACAGAATAATGCCTGCCAATTTCTAGAGAGCTGGGCATACTTGTCCATTTAGTGTTTTGTCCAAAGGCTAACAATGCAGCCAGGACATACAGAAATGCCCCAAAGACTTGATGTGTTAAGTCGTGAAAGATGGAAAGAGCTTTTTCTAACATGCTTAACTTCTCCACATTTCTAGCAACAGCCCACTTTAAACATGATTTGTACAGAGTGCTCCTTGGCATTCACAAACATATTACGTACTAGAAAGCTAAGTATCAATTCTTTCCCCCCTCCTTCAGAATATCACTCCATCTGTAACTGACACTAAACATCAAATAATTTATATTCAGATAAATCACTAACACCAAAAAAGCCATTTGTATTCAGACTAGTCAACTGTATGTTATCATATTAACCTGTCCCTGTATTACCATTTTCTCGAGGAGCAAAAGCCCCAAAACAGCTAGGGTTGTTTTGGAATCAAACTTTTCTTTCTTTCTTTCTTTGTAGTTATAGCATAGTCAGCCTTAAAGCAAAAACTTTATGGTAAAACCAAATTACAGATGTTTCCAAAAGGCATATAATTTCCTCAGGTAAACAACGTATTTGGGGGAAAGGGATTGAAGAGAACCACATAAAACATGTCAGAATTGCCCAATCGATAAGTAGAAGGCCATGCTGTGTTTAGAAAAGGATCAGATAGATATATAATCCATCCACAACATACTTTTTTCTGCGGTTTTTATTCCCAGGCTGACAAGTTATCTAACTCCATAAAACAAGGCTATGTTTTGGCTAGGAAACAAGAATCTTGTCTCCCCCATTATATTCTTCAGTATCGCCTACCTGGGTCTTCCTACTTTCTGTTCACATTAGAATTTGGATGAAAATTCTGGCATCTAGTGTGTAGCCAAATCCTGCCTTAGTTTTCAGTTTAAAAAGATGGTTAGTTTTTGCTCTCACCCACACTCATCTCATGATCTGAGGTTGAGGCTATGCTCTTTCTAGCTTGTGCATCATACCATTGACAAACTCTGTAAGGCCAAATTCTCTTCTACCCTTTGCATTTTTATCCTCTTTCAGGTATAACTCTCTGAATGACCTCATTAAAGACAGGAAAATAAAGAATTCTCATGGCGTCACTTACATTAATTTTTAGAGTGGATTGTAAAAAATGGGTTTTCCTCACCTTCCAATCCTAGGGGTTTTAAAGAATTCAACGATAGTAACAATCAGCTATGGTTTTGTTTTCAAAACCTTAATTTTATGCTTCTGCTCTCCTCTGTCCACAAAATGAAAGGTTTCCCTGCTCGATATTATTTCTTACAAGAGATTAAATACTCACAAGATCAATAGTTATCAACTTCAAGAATAGACAAATATGACCACATTCTTCAACTGTTATAAAATCAGAGGAAAGCTCTGTTTTTTCTTCACTATGAAATCCTTCCTTCCCCCCTTCCTTCTCTCCTTTATAATTAATGAAAAAGTAGCAGAACTGCTTAACGGTAACCAGTCTTTCCTTAACAGAGAGATGGATGGAGACTGAAGAAATGTGATTACCTGCATAAAAATATACATTTCTGAAAGAAATTAAATTAAAAGGACCCCTGTACCATATCATGTGAAAGCTCAGTTTCTCGAGGTCTAATACAAGAGCATATTCCTATAGTCTAAAAATATTCCTAAAATAACATATATTGCTTTAATGTAATGGAACAAAAAAATATAATACTGTACATATAACAAAGAAAAGCAACATGTACCAACAAGGGTACAAATTGGTGGCTGAGATTGCAAACAAAGAGATGTGTCCAATATGAAGTAAAACGTTAATGAAGACTTACCTCCAGAAACTGGGGCATCCATGAAAACAGCTCCCATTTTTTCAACCGCTTTGGCTAATTCTTTTGAAACTGCAGGGTCTATAGTACTGGAATCTATTAGCAATGAGCCTTTCTTCACTTTCCTAAAACAAAGATTTAATTATTAAGTATTTGTTGCACAACACATCTGTAACTATTACCATGGCACTGGCTTTCCTCAGCATGATAAATGTACAGACACTTTTTGGTACGCTAATAAACACGAAGTTTTAAACTCTATTGAGCAAGATCTGCTCAGTATGTATATTCCTGAGTATGTATACCAGACAATTTTGAATGACTCAAAACACAATAAAACTTGAACACAAAAAAAGGATCTTCTTCCTTAACACTATTATAAAAAAATTACTCAAAAAGAGTGCACTAGGAAAATCTGCCACCATGCAAGCTTGAGCAGTATATCATATACAGATCATCTAAGACGCGTTCTAAGCAACTGAACTAAATGTTGATACAGCCTAAAATTTCATATATAATGAAGCAATTTTCTTTATATATATATATATACAGTATCTTAAGCTCTTATCAGAATAGCCTGATTGCATTTTTAATCATTGCTACAACTTATTCTACATAAAGATCATAACTAAGACCACAAAAGCCCACTGCAGATTTAAAGCGAAGCATGGAGAAAAATGTTACGTTTTCCCACTGATAGCTGGTAAATTTAGGCAGAAGAGTTGTATCCCAAACTGTAGAACACAAAAAGTTGTATATGTGTTTAAAGAAATGCAATTAAAGTGCTTTTTTTAATGCCCTCAACAATAAAAATTTACTATATTTTTATCTTTCTTTCCATTCAATTGCACTGCAACTGAAAAACACCACAAAATCAAATAACATAATTTTTCAGTCATAAAAAGGTGAGTAATTTAAAGCAACACAACAGACGAAGAGCTTTGCTGCACCTTGCAGCTGTGGGCGGTACAGTGAATTTCACTGAATCAAATTATCTAGATAGCTGGAAATAGTCTCTCAATATATACATACAGTTGCGGACCCCACTGTAGCTCCAGACTCAAACAGCGCCACATACACAGAACTTGTCTTTTTTCACAGAAGGGATGAGCTGCTGCAGTTAGTTTGCAAACAAAAAGCAGTGTGGCAGATACAGTATTACACCATCTCCCCTTACGTTCAGAACAAGGAGCAGTGGCACAGGCAACTTGGTAACACAGCCAGATGACTAAGTTAACCCTTAAAACACTCCAGAGCATCAATGTTTTCTCTCATAAAGCCTGATCAAAGTCAAACCAGTCACCAAGGCACAGGTCACTCAGAGCAACGATTAACCATTACTGTCAAATTACATCTCCTTCTTCTGAACATGGAGGCTGAGAAATTGCAGCAGCAGAGGACTGCTTTTCACATCCTCTGTTCCCCGCAGTACTTTCCACACCTAGGTACCCAAAAGATTAACTCGCTGTATTATAACAGTAAGTACTGCCAATCAGTGTTCAAAGCACTGCCATCCTGGATACAATTCTTCCACCGCTGTTTGCCCAGCTTTGTGGGACTGATCTAATTACCCTTCCTCCCTGAAGGGTCTAAGCTACAGATACTTAGATCTGCTCAGTCCGACTTTGTGGGGAATTAAACTATGGACAGTAAGGGAAGGAAGCAACTATTATTTTCTGTATTGGAAGGAGAATAGAAAGCCCCTCTCCTCTATTAACTTTCTAATCACTGCACCTTAATATTGCCCACAATCAACAACTAAAAAAGCTATCATCAGTTTTAGACACCTACTGTACTTTTGTCTGCTGTATGTTTCTTCCTTTACATTATTAACCTGGACAGCAGTAAGATCCTACATGATCATCTAAGGTATTCAGTAGCCTTAGTCAGCCTGCTAGGAGCAGTGCACATGTGGCCAGAAGAGCCTTTTAAATACTATTTCTTTCTTAATTTGGCAAGTCCAAAAACTCTGAGTATTACAGTTCTGCAAATTATGAATTTCAAGCTCAGTGAAAATCTCTCTGCAGAGGTTAAAAAACAGTTTCAGACTAAACAGACTCTTTAGATATTTTGTTGTGTAATAAACAGATAAGAGTAGAAATCAATAAAGCCTTGTCAGCTATTCTATGTTAATGTACTTTAATATTATGAGACACACTGGCATCTCTTCAGAACATTGCAGTTACAGGATTTCAAGCTAAAGAATAAAGTATTTGAGTAAATAATTGTTGCCAGCAAATATTCTAGTTATACTTATCTGTAGTACGTTATATTACAGTAACAGAAATACGCAACTGAGAAGGTAGATAATAGTCAGTTAAGTTGTCTCAAATTCACATACATTATTATTCTACTGAAAATAAAATTAAGACTTTAGCCAAAAGCCATTTAAAAGCAAGCAGAGCTTAAGAGAACTCATGTAATTAGAAATATCAATAGTGACAAAACAGAGGAGAACATCAAGTGCCCTGAAGGAATAACAAGAGTTACAGCAACAGTGATCATTTGACAAACTGTGTAACACAGCCTTGAGGAGGAGTGGGAATTCTCCAGACTACAGGAAATTCTTACTTTAGAATTCCATTTGCTCCTGTGTAAACTTCTATTGCATTGGGACTAGAAGGCAGCATGGTAATAATTCTGTCTGCTTTTTCTGCTACATCTGCTGGGGAATCTGTTACCTTTTAAAGAAAAAAAAAAATTATATAAGCTTACATTTCCTGAAAAAGAAATGTCAAACATGTTTGCTGAGTTTGTTTTTAGTATTTGCAGGTCACTGGTCACAACTAAGCTAGGTAAAAAATTGGAACATAAGATAAACTCTGCCCTCCTAATGGAAATGACAATTAATTGGATCCAGCAACAGAAAAATGAAAAAAAAAATAAAAGGATGTCATGTCACAGAAGTTCCTCCAGAATATCCATCAATGGGGATGCTTGCATCCCATCTACTCATTCATGAATCTTCAATTCATTATAAACCATGCATCCATATAAAATATTGCTCTACAATGTTTCTAAGGAGGGACAACACTAAGGATGACAAATATCTCACTTTTTTCCTTGGCTTATATACATCATTGGAAGAGAGGAAGAGTGAGGAAAAAGAAAAAAAAAGCCTTAATGCACCTTTGAGCCTCCCCTTAAAAAAAACAGATAAACTAACTGATGATTCTCACAATATTATGGCTGACATTTTCAAAATAAGAAAATTATTAGCTCAAGCATACTTCACCAAAAATGTCTGAATAAGTTTCAAAACATATTGTTAGCTATTTCTTGTTAAATAAACATATCTAACTTACTTTCCCCAGCTCATTCGCAGAGGCAGGTAGTATGGTATTTAAGATACATACACAGTAAATGAAATACTGACAGCTAAAGTACGGAGTTTTGCCAATGAACTCAAAGAACCCAGTTTTACCCAGAAGGCATTTGCCACTAATATTTTTGTCCAATACTAGTTTTAAATAATTCTTTTTTTTTTTTTAAAAAAAAGCATTGTTAATACATTCACAACTCAGGGAAAACAGCAACAAAAACCTACAGCTTATTCGTTTATCTTCAGCCCATGAGGATCAAATCTGATTTCACTCATCCAGGTAGTTTTACTGAAAGGAATTAGGTTCCAAGCAGGAAGCAAGATGAGCAGAAAGTAGATTTTGTTTGTGGATAGGGCTTGTAGTATTTATTTTCCAGTTATTGTTGCCAAACGATGAAAAGGAACTTTAACATTACAATGATCTATTCTGCTAGATATATTATATGCCTGGGGTTTTTAAACTTCAAGAAATGTCTTAAACAAAATTTTATATGCAGCTATTAGTCAGTGTGAATAAATAAGAATTTCCATATAACACGGCTTTAGGGTTAAAGAAATTGCAGTTTAACAGCTACTCAAAAATTGGTTTCTTTCCACAATGTAGACAAATCAACAAATTGCTGACCTTGTTTCACCATTCCTTACCTATTTTTAATTACAGATATTTGTTATCATTTTTGTTAGTTTTGATACTAAAGGCACTTATGTAAATATACTGTCTTTCTATATACAATGCTTTTATAACATCTCAGCATCAAAGAAAGCAAGGTATATACACATTTGTAAGAAATGCTGAATAATATCTTAAAGGATTTCTGGGATACAGCATGGTAAACTTCTTGATTTCTGTTTTGCTTATTGTAAAATAAGTAAAAGATGAGAAGACTATATATCCACTCAGCAAGGTGCTCTCAAAAAACAAAAAGTAAAGAAACTGGCACAGATGAGACTTAGAAACATGCAGTTTTTGTTTTGAAATAAGAAGTTAATACTACACAAAACATCTGGTACAATGCACAGTTATAAAAGGAAACATACTCTACTCCAAAGAACAAAGGTTAGGAGGAATAAATGAGGCAATTATAAGCACAAAAGCTTCTATACCTGATTAGTTAATTTTATGACTTGCTTCCCTGGAGACCAGAGAGCCTAGCTCTTTATATAGGGGTATGACACCTTTGTCTTTAGTTCTGAGTATCTCTGGTTCAGTCCCAAGGTGTATTATCAGAGGAGGAGAGAGGAAGTAAGTGGCAAAAAAAGTAGGAATTAAAGAGGGCATTGTCATTCTTGGCTTTTTGGTACTGTAACAAATATGATCAATAATGCCAGAGGAAACCTACCTACCTGGTTCAACAAGCAGCATATGAAACTTCTTTTTTATTTGAGACTTCCTGCCTCAGAAATAAAGTTGAATGATTTGAAAGCTATTAAGAAACTTTACGCATCTGAAATCATTAAGAATATGTGTGTAACTTTAGAAAACATACCAAATACAAATCGCTGATTAATAACACAGATCATACTGGCTCAGAGTAGTAGCCCAGCAAGCTCCGTATGTGTTCTGATACTTGCCAGTTCAAGCAAACTTTTGCAGTATGCAACTGGAGAGGGGAGACACTTCTTCATACTGGTCATTTGTTATGCCCTTCAATATGCACATCTGCTTATATTTGTTCCACAATGCTGCTCTATTTTTTCTTTATATTTACAATAAGTCAATTAATAATTTTGCTTGCCTGAAATGCCATTCTCATTGAATATGATGAAGAAAACTATTTTTATGCTGCTTTATGATCAGATGACTTAAGTAACACTCTCAAACTTCCAAATTTGAGATTCAAAGATATGTAAACTCAAGCAAAGTAGCTGTGTGACGTATATGCACTCTGCTGTGTGAGAAAGAAAGTGATAACTATGAGGAAAGGGAAAGAGACAGCAGAGTGTGGAGGCAGCCTACTTGCTCACAGCACTGTTCAGTATTCTCCCTTGTTTGTAGCCTCGCAACTTTCTCCAGGATTCACCCCAAGTGGTTCCATATGCTCCTGCTCAGCCAGTTTTCCCCTCACTATTCACCATCAGCAGGCTGGTGGCTTCCTCCTGACATATACTACCTCCCAGCTCTTTACTTCAGCAGCTAAAGAAAGTGGAGTCACAGAATATGCAGACTTATGGTCAAACATCCCTCATTCTCCATATACCTTAGTAGTAGCACTGACTTTAAACAATGGACAACATTTACTGTCTCTTGGGGGGCATCTTTTCACCTCTGTAACACTCCTGATGGTTTTAGACTAGCAGCCAGACCAAAGAGAAAGCAGCCCTTGGAGCCCAATGTTCCTTCTACAGTAGTTTCTACAAGGCCTCCTGGACCCACAAGTTTCCAAGTCCTGAAAAAAATGTTGGGGTAGGATTTATACCTATAGATCAAGCAAAGGAACTTATGTTCACATATTTTCTTTAAGTGTATTTTATTTGTGTTTAAGCCTACCCATGTATTCTCTTAGTGATTTACAATCTTAAAACACAGTTTTGGCTTTATTTGTAAAAATATTACTCTTCACCTTTAATATCACATGTTATGTCTTGCAGTGGATGCCAAGGATTCTATTACTATGGCAATGAGCTATCCAAATGGGCAGCCGCAGCAAAGAGATCCCAGTGCAGAACACAAATTAAAAATACAACCAATTGTTCAAAACAGACTTCCTTTCCATTTGCTCAGCCTCTTACTCAAGACAGGTCTGGCTCATGCCTGAGGGTCTCAGCTGCTTTAACAAAATCCAAACAGTAGCTAGGAAAACAAGCTGAAAAGCTTACTTTCCCACTTAAGGCCAATATTCTGTAATTATTCCGGGGGAGCTGCAATTAATTATCAACAGGTACACTTTATCATTTTATCTTTCAGGAATCTTGATGTTACCTCATTATTTAAAATAGCTGCAATTAGCTCCAACAGTTTAGACTTTCAAATTGTACAATTCCCCTACCTAGATTTACCTCCTTGCCACTGCTGGAAAATTTCCTCCTATCCTCTATACTGTCACATCACAGTATTATGTTTGCATTGGTTTCTCCTTACTTGAGTATATTCTTTTGTTTCAATGTTTTATGCACCTATCCATCCAACCACAACTATCTAAACTACTGTAGCTTTTAAGTATGTTAAAAACATTCAAATATGTTTCAGACACTTAGAAAAGATAGTCCCAACCATATGAGAGACTGAATGGGTTTCTGGGTATATTAACAGATCAACAAAAGCAACAGCACTGACTGGATCAGGGCCAAGATTTCGCAGGGTACATGGCAGGAAAGTAAAGCTCCTTAATATGATCAATTTCCTTCCCTCCTTTTTCCTTTTCATTCCTTCCTCTTCTCTCACCATAACCTTCCTCACCTCCAAGAGAATAAGCACTTAAATAATTAGATTTTTCCCCTGCCCCTGAGGACTGCACCTTGAAGCAGCAGGAAAGCTCATATGTCCCTATAACCCTTACAGCTATGCCAGCAGGAATTTTTAACTAGGGTCATCTAACCTGAAAAGGTCAAAGTAGGAACCAGATGAAAAGCAGCCCACTGGCCGTCCAGACCTGGGGGAGGAGGAAGCAGGAGAAAGGAGGTGAAAGAACAGGCCATCAACCTACTCTCATAAAAAAGGGGGGGGGGGGGGAAAGAAGAGACGTCCAACAAGGTAGCAATTCTGGCTAATGGCATGAAAACGACTTAGGGTAGAATCATGACTTTGCTCCAAGCGAAACCTCCCAGATTCAGATTGTGTCCACTAAGTGGGTTTAGTTCCAATTGTGATATTAACCAAGAAAAAAACAAGTAATTTAAAAAATATTGCATGCAAGAACCATTCAATACACACAGTTATTGTTGGAGTAAAGAAAGTTTATTACAATACCTGAGCACCCAAGTCTTGAAATTCTTTGCAAGCTTCTGGGAAAACATCATATGCAATCACTGGATATCCATGTTTTACCAGGTTCTTTGCCATTGGATTTCCCATGTTACCCAGCCCAATGAATCCTACTGGGGTTTTGGAAGCCATTGCCCTAGAACACACTGATTTCAAAACAATAAATATCAACATATTGGTATTTTAGAGTAATGTGTAACAATGACATAACAAAAGCTAGCATGTAATCTGTTTGCACAATTTAGACAACTTAAATAGTCAAACTTAAGGGCAGAAACATGACTCCTATTCCACATAATTTAAACCATAGATTATAGCTCACACTGGGCCACAAATACCATCCCTGAATGATTTTTTTACATAGCAAAGAAAATTATTTTAATTAGAAAAATGTGTTTCAAAAAGTATAGTAACAATCAAACTTGAGCAACATTGCTGAAAGCTGAGGTCTTGAGTTTCAGTCTGAGAGGAACTCAAACATAGACTTAAAATATGCAGGATTGTCTCTGTTTTGTTATGTGCCTAAATACTAAACTGGAAATGCAAAATCAAATTTTATATATATTTTACAGACTCCTTATTCGCAACCTTGGTTGCAGCCCTGGGATGTAGCACCTGTTCTCTAGAAATAGATTGAGGCTGCCACTTTATTTCATGCAGCCCCTCACAGATAACAACTGGACTTTTCTGATCCTGCACCCAGATATAAACCACCAACCTAGAAGTAAAAGTCTTAATAATAAATCATTGCCAATTCTTTGAGCCCTGTAATCACTTGCACTATAGTTTAAAAGCAAATACTGAAAACTAGACAAACTAGAGCATAAATACAAAACGATGTAGTCTTTACAGGAATAACAACTGTATTCTATTTGCTATACTACCAAGACAGAACTACAAAGCATAATCTACAATCTACAGAAAACACTACAGTTTCAGTCAGTTACTTTTTACAAGCAGTTAGTAAATATCAAATGCTGGATTGTAAGTAAAATCACAGGCGTATCAAATGCTGGAGAGTAAGTAGCATTGCAGGCATCCATCTACTGCAATCACTGTCTCACCATCACTCTAAACACTCCTAATTCAAGGGCAGCACAATTTGGCAGTGCCAAGATGTCTTTGCTGATTGCAGAAAATAATTTCTCCTTTACAGCAAACGAAAAAGTTATGCAGAATAAACATGTTGTATGTGGCAACTAAGCAGCCAGAAACAAGGCTAACTAACTACAGAACTACTGTATCTCTGAAGTGCACATACAGCAAATGTGCCTAAGCTGGATCTAGACTTAAGAGGTCTCAATGCTTAGCAAAGAATCCTCTCTAGGCCAGTAACACTTGATTAATCATGTTAAAGTCTTTCTGACTTTAAGCTCCTTCTTAGCCATCAATGGTCATGCTCCTTCATCTGTAGCACTATTTTGGAAGTGCCACATTTAATAAATCAGGTTCGTTGAGAGAACTTTGGTCTGAGACAGTTTCCACAGATGACTGCAGCAATTACATAGCTAGAGAAGTAGCCCAATTTAAAAGAAAACTGCACTGGGAAAACGCTTAGTGCAAACTGAGATAAGTCAGGAAAAGAGCACATTGCTTTTTTAAGAAGTGTGAGATGTCAAATCTAGGAAACAAATTAACAAAGAGCCTAAAATACCATCATCAGCCATAGTATTCATCTTGGAGTCTTTTCTTCTCTTAGTTTCTATGAGTCAGTCTTCCCCAGTACATCACTTAACGCTAATCTAAAATTGATCCTTTTGCTAGCCTGAAGCTTCGAGCTTCCTGTGGAGGTTCAAGTCCGGGTTTTCAGCACCCTTCTTTCTCTGCCCCTTAATACCAGGGGATCTTATTTACCTTGACTTCAGTAAAGCTTTCAAAACTGCCTCCTCTAGTATCCTAGTAGCCAAACAAAGAAAGTATGCACTGGACTGGACTGCAAGATTGCCTGATGGAAGAAATATTGTCTGGACTGTTGGGCTTAAACAACAGTGATCAGTGGTTCAAAGACTAGCAACAGTCAGTTATGCACAATGTTCCTCATGGGTCAATACTGGAGCTGCTGCTGCTTAAAAATTCCATCAAAGACTGTGATGATGGGACATAAGCACCCTCAGCAAGATCACGTATGACACCAAATTGGGCAGTATGGCTGAAAAACTGCAAGGCAGGGCTACCATTCAGAAAGACTGGAGAAATGGGCCTCAAGAAGTTCAACAAAGGCAAACACGATGTCCTGTACTTGGGGCAGGAGACGTCATTGTAGGCTGAGGACTGGCTAGATAGGTTGCAGGTCTGCAGAAAAGGACCTGTGGATTCCTGTAGACAAGTTGAGCACAAGTCAATAGTGCACCCTTGCAGCAAAAGGTTAATTACATACTACACTACATTAGCAAGAGCATACCCAACAAATCAAACAAATCAGTGATTCCACTCTACGCAGCACAACACACCAAGAGATGTGGTCAAACTGCAGACAGCCCAGCAGACATCAATTAAGAAGACTGAGGAGCTGGAGAATATGGCAAAGGGAACTGTCTTTGCCTAGCCTGGAGAAGAAAAGGCTATGGCAGTCTTCCACTATCTACGGAGTGGGAGGGAAGAAGAGTTACAAAGTAAACGAAGCCAGATTCTTCACAGAGGTGCACAACAATAGGACGTGGGGCGATGGCCAAAAGCTGCAGGAAGGCGCATTCCGGTTGGAAATAAGAAAAGCATCCCTGATGATCCCTCACACTCTTCCCCTGCTTCAGCATGGGGTCCCTCCCATGGGAGACAGTCCTCCATGAACTTCTCCAATGTGGGTCCTTCCCACGGACTACAGATCTTCACAAACTGCTCCCACACAGACAGGCCCCTTCCGTGGGGTGCAGTCCTTCAGGAACAGACTGCTCCAGCATGGGTCCCCCATGGGGTCACAAGTCCTGCCAGCAAACCTGCTCCAGCATGAGCTCCTCCACAGGTCCACAGGTCCTGCCAGGAGCCTGCTCCAGTGCGGGCTTCCCACAGGGTCACAGCCTCCTTCAGGCATCCATCTGCCCTGGCATGGGGTCTTCCATGGGCTGCCCGTGGATATCTGCTCCACTGTGGACCTCCATGGGCTGCAGGGGGACAGCCTGCCTCACCATGGTCTTCCCCACGGTCTGCAGGGGAATCTCTGCTCTGGTGCCTGGAGCACCACCTCCCCCTCCTTCTTCACTGACCTTGGCGTTTGCAGAGTTGTTTCTCTCACATATTCTCGCTCCTGTCTCTCGCTGCAGTTGCCCAGGGTTTTTTTTCCCCCTTCTTAAATATGTTGTCATAGAGGTGCTACCACCGTCGCTGATGGGCTTGGCCTTGGCCAGTGGTGGCTCTGTCTTGGAGGCGGCTGGCATTGGCACTATTGGACATAGGGGAAGCTTCTAGCAGCTTCTCACAGCAGCCACCCCCGTAGCCCTGCTGCTACCAAAAGCTTGCCACGCAGACCCAATATAGCCTGTCACTCATACCTACAGCCTAGAACACCCATCCATGATCTGCTTAAATCTCATTGATTCCTCCTTCATCGTATCTGACATCTCAGCTACTTCAGAACCTGGCTACCTGCCTCAACTTAACAGACATAATCTTGCCTTGATCTTCATGGAAATATTGGGAATTGAGAAAGACATTTTGCTCATGCTATTTTCTGTCACTCCTTCTCTGCATCCTGCCTTACTTTTCTCTACCATGTCATGTAAGACTGCTTTGCTTTGACAACTTTCATGGCTATCATCACATCTTACTATTAAAACATCAACTGGTAATTGGACTGCAATGACAAGAAGCATTTCTATTACTTCTCTAAGGCAGCTCTTCACAATGTAAATATCCATGAAACTAACTCATTATTCTACTATAAGGCCTTCCTTAAAAGTCTTCATTTTGTAATATCCCCAGAAGGCACAGTAACAGGCTGGAATATGAGGCAACATGCTGATCACTCTTATTAGCGTTTTGTCGCTGTGTTCTATTATTTCCCCTTTTGTCTGTTTCTGTTGATTTTCTCTTGTCCTAGTTCATGGATCTGGGACCGTTTTCTGTTCTGTGCTAACTAGAACACATTCAAATCCACAGGAACTGGGACCTGTTAGAGAAATAGTCCAATTCCTGACTCAGTTTCTGACTTCTTAGTTTGGTTTTAGTTCTCACAGCCCAGTGTTAAATTAGCCACTTTAAAATGATATAATTTGATTAACAGCTTTGAAAAACCTCCAGATCCCCAGGTACTCAAATATAGGAAAAACACTTCAAAGGAATGATGAAATTAGCTCACAAACATACCTAATAGAGCTGATTTCAATTAAATTTGAATCAATGGCATTTAAAATCACGGCATATTTTTTAATGACTACTTAAGACAGTGGGGGTTTGCCAAACAGAGGATGTTTAAGAACGCACGATTTTTCACAGCTTCATATTAGATGAAACTCCACAGGTGCTATCATGGGAAGTGACGTCCAACTTGAATATCTAGGCACTGTTTACCATTTGACACATGGCACAGGCTCGGTTTTGAAATGACTGTATAATTCAAACATCTAAGGAGCGATATTCTGCAAGCCCACAAAAACGTACACTTAACTAATCCCATCAATTGTATAAGCATTTGAAGAAACTGTCCCTGTGGTATTGAGTCCATTTTACTTCAATCATAAAATCTACAGCAACCCGCTGCAATCACATGGCTGTAAAAATGCCCAGTCCACATTCAACTTCTAACAGAGGGCAGAACATCAGAAGTAGGAGCAATAGAAGCTACTTTTAAAATAATCACTGATACCACGTGCAACTAATTCTCCTTCACCGGGAACAGAACCAGCAACATAGGTTAATCTATAGATCAAGTTAATTGCGAGCAAAAGCAGCTACAGCCACACTGACTCCAAAGGATTTGGGCTTTTCCCAAGAGATTCTTCCTCATTCTCTTGAGGGAACGTGTGCTTGCAGAGCCCTGTGCCTATGAAGACTTCATTGATGAGGAGAAACAATTTATGACCCTCTTCCTGTATTGGGGGCTTATAGACAATACAGACAATCACTTTCCCAGATAAAAATGGTTTGCTCTGAAAAGTCAGCCTCCAATAGAAACACTTGACCTAATCTACAATTTCATGAGACTTTTACCTTAAAAATAATTTAATTTAAAAATCAGCAACAGTTTGTGAATCTCTGAATGCCTTTTCTTGAACAAAATACATCCATTAAGACAGTAGGTTCAGAAATGCACAGATTGCTATCCTGTCCTTAGAATACCTGGCCTTTCAATGAGCTAAAACTTGTCTCTTCAAGCTTCTACGTAAGGATACTGCAAGCAATTTTCTTTTTAACCTGAACAATGACAGTTACAAGTTTAGAGCATTTCAGATGTTTACATCTCATTTTACACTATCTCCCAAAGTAATGACTCCTACAGTTTCAAAAAAGAATTTCAGCTCCAGTGGTGCCTTGATTTCACTTCAAATACTAGACTGCACAGACACTATAATACACAGTGCAGAGGACATCTCTTTGTATTCAAACAAAAAAGGAACTAATAGCTGGGTAGGACCACAGACAGCAGAGCTGGAAAAGGTCCAATATCCTTATGCTCTGAAGAAAAGCACAGTCTAACTGGCCAAGAACAGGACTGAGAAATCAGTAACTCTCAAATTGTAATCTCAACTATATTATTTACTTTTTGGCTTTATAAAATCTATTTTGAACCATATTCACCAAAATGTCTAGCTCCTGGGACGGAATCCCTAGCTCCACAGTCAAATGAAACTGATAAATCTGGCACAAGGGATAACAGCCCACATATTCCTGTCCCATATTAATTTCCTAATCAGAGTGGTTGCAGGTCATATTAATATTCTTGATCTCTCCGGATCAGTGAATCTTCAGCTCTTTTCGAACCCAGTGGGTGAGATGTAACAGCAGCATGGGAAGATGCTCAACTACTGAAGTTGCTGGTTTTGCTCAGGGCTTTATGAGAAAGTACAGTTCCATATGAAATAACTTGACAAGGAGAGGAAAACATGATGACAATTCAATTTGAGCCACTAAATGAAGGATTTTGCTACTGATTCAGCATCTTAAGTTCTGGTACAAATACAACAGAAGACACCATCCCTCTTCTCCTTCCTGCTTTGAAAGCAGAGATCAGAGAGAGCTGCTGTGTTTTATGCAGGCTTCTCTATGGAAACTCATAAAACTTCTACTGAACTAGATTCTGGAGGGAACTAGATGGAGAAACACAGAAGTTAGAGGGGCCAGCTGTACATGGGCAGAATCAGGTCTTTCTGCTCCTAGAAGCTTTTGCCAATGGAATTTAAATTGCTCCAGGGCCACAGGCTTTTAAAGGTTATGCAATGATTTTGAGAACTGCACTCTGCCAAAATCATAATTTAAGAAGATTACAAGACTCTAAATTTGGCCAGCTTTACATTGAAAACATCCCACTTGCTTTTCCTTGCCTCTGTAAAGGCCTGCTGATGAAAAACAGACAAGCTATCTTGTAACAGTCAGAGTCTTCTTACCTCATTTTTCTTATCTGTAGCTATACCTCATTAAACATTCACTAATACATTAAAGACAAAAACATGCAGTATGTACTTCTCATCTAAAAAGAATATCAGGTGTACACTGGATCCCTTAATTAAGTAATGTGCTGGACTTAAGAGCAGCAGGTCTTTCTGTCACAATCCTTGCTTAGTAATTAATGCTTCTCTGCACCAGAGCGTGGAGTCATTCGACAGTTCAATCACAGCTCCTGCATCAACAAAACTACTATTTAACTATAATTGAATGGGTCTCTACTACTCATCCAAAACTATTTCTAAGGACATTTTTGTTCTCTAGCAGGGCACTGTCTTCTTTGAGGAACAGCTCCCTCAGATGATGAATCTTCATTCACCAGAAAATCTTCTTTTCTCAGCCACGATACCTCATTAACCCCTCCTTCATCCTCCCTAACAGTCCCCAGGAAGGATTTCTTCACATCCATCAAAAATGTATTTTTAAGTAAGGTCATATACACTCTTTCTTAGTCAACAGGACTTTCAGCGCAGTCACTACTAAGGAAGTCAGAGCTTAAATGCTGTGGGTGAAATTCTGTTCTATGGAAGTTTCTTGGGAGAGTCACAGTTTCTCCTTAGACTTAGTCAAGAGTCTCTCGCTCAGGTCTTCAGGGAAAGACAAACTATATTTTTAAACTTTAAGGGCCAGTGTAGTGTTTTGAGTCACTTTTCACACGAAGAAACAAGATCGCTTCTATCCTCTCTACATTAAACATGATCATTGGAATATTGACCAAGACAGCAGATTTCAAAGCTCTTACAGAAGTATCTGACAGCTACCATGCACAGAAAGTTCAAATACATTGAAAGCTACTGCTTTCAATTGTGGTATCACAAAAGGTACTAAATACACAAACAGGTCTCCTGTATTTAACTTTACTAGCATGTGACCAATATGCCTGCTGCACCTGAGCTATTACTTAGCACAAGCAGAGCTGCAACTATAAAAAAAAAAAAATCATGCATTAGCAGAAGAGAGACAGTCAAGCAAAAATAACACTGAAAGCTAATTTCAAAATTAAGTGTCAAACACTTTTCACTGATCAGTTTAAATGAGGTTTAAAGGGGAATTACAATTTTTAAGAAGTTATTTACTTAAAAGTAATTAAAGAATTCCTGAAACATTTTTTTAAGTGTCAAGATTTTAGAATCATATACCATTTAAAATAATATATTTCTTCCACTTCACTACTTGAAGTCCTCACCTATTTGTCTGTTTGGAGCCTAACTATACAGTAACATACACAAACAACAGACTGTTATGGAAATGACATTGAAAAGACTACTGAAGATATATTTTCAATTATCTACTTCAGCAGCTAAAATACTTGGAAACAGTAGTGTGGTTTCCAAGTCAGAAAAGGGAAACGGTTTGGGCTCCAGTTCTTCAAGTACATTCTTCGTTCACTTGCACTGACAGGATATTAGTGTTTGCCCCTTCCACTGCCCATGACCCAACCCTATGTGCGAGTGAGTGCCTGCGGAGCTGGAACGGGAGGAAGTGCTCATGGATTTACATTCAGTTTAAGGAAAATAATCGGACACAAGGATTGAGGGGGTTGAACTGCCCAAATCCAGGTGACAGGTACTGCCAACACGTCACTGGTGCCACAGGAAACACTTGCGGGCTCTGGCAATTTCCAGGCATGATATTTTAAGCAAATGAGTGAAAACATTTATCGAGCTCAGCCACTCCGAAGCTCCGGTACGGCCTCAAATAACGCGGCAGCTGAAGCCGCTCCGCGGGACGGCGCCGTGCCAGCGATGGCCCCCTTAGCGTTCCCCCAGGGGGGGTCCCTCACCAGGCGCGCTGCACGGCGGGGCGGCTCCAGGGCCTGCCAGGCACGGGGCCGGGCGCGGAGGGCCGGCAGCCGCCAAGGGCAGCGCGGCAGCAGCGCTCCCTGCCGAGCCCCTGGCAAGGCCCGGCCTCTCCCCGCCCGGCGACGAGCGCCCGGCGGTGAGAGCGGAGCCGCTCGAGCCGAGGGGAGGGGCAGCTCCTTACCCATCGCCGCGCGGGCGGCACGCACCCGCCTGTGCCAGCGCCACCAGCCCGCAGGTCCCCCGAGCACCACCGCCGCGGCCATGCTGCGCCCCCGCGCCGAGTGACCTCCGGCCTGCCACCACCGCCCGCGCTCTGCGAGCGGCAGCTGCGGCAGCCAACCACAGACGCTCCCTGGCGGGATCCAGCCAATGGGAACGCACAGTCTCCACCCACAGTCTCCTCCCCGCCGCCGGCCTGCCGCGCCCGCCGTCCCGTGACAGACGGGGCCGGCCCCCTTCCCCGCGCCCGGGGCGGGGCGGGGGCCGGGCAGGCGCTGGGGCACCTTATTGGGGCAGCGGAGCTGGCGGCGGGGCGGCGGGTAACCGTGTCCCGCTGCCTGCGGCTCCCCCGGGGGAGGGGTTTCCTTCCAGCCCTCCTTCTTGCCCGCTGCCACCTCCCCTTCCTGCGCCGCCGCCGGGAGGGCCGCTCGGCTGAGGGGAGGGAGGGAAGGCGGAGCCGGGGTTTTGGCGGAGGCGATTTGTGGGGACAGAAGTTGGGGAGGCGCGGCCCAGCGTGGGGTCCCGCCGGCGTGAGGGCCGCGTACCCGCAGCGTGGCGCGAACGGCGCCCTCAGGGTGAGGGAAAAGGCCACCTTGTGCCGGTTTTGCCTAGTCAGGTGGCAGATGAACGCTGGCGCTTGTGACCGGCTTCGTCCTGCCCAGAGCGCAGTTCCCGAAGGCCTGACAGAGGGTTTATGGACATCGATTAGATCTGTGTTTGAACAAGCTAAGATCTGTGCTGCTCACCCACAGTGTAGCACCTGACAGGACTCTGAGACCTTGCTGGCAGTCCGGGGAGAGCTTCAGGCCCTTCAGGGGTGCGAGGGAGCAGGCCAGGCTCTGAGGGAGGGCAGGCTGGAGGCAGGCGAATGCTGCCTCCTCAGAGCAAGGCTTCAGCTCCAGTCCTGCAACTGCCACATTTCTCTCTCATGAACAACTTAAGTTGATTTCCTGACAGCAAAACTTGCCTTAATTTGTTGTGGAGGAATGCTGGGTACTCCCTCAGTCATTACATTACTCTTGCTAGGTCAGAGGTCTTTTTGTAGCTGTTACCTAGTTTTCAGACTTCTGAGAGAATGTAGCCATCAGGAACAGATCTCAGGTCTCTCAAAGTAAGCTATTCACTCATATGTTAGCATAGAAAGAGTAGGCTTGATATATGAGCTTGGCTTTTCTATCAGTACCACATTATTTTTTTGTACATTTGCCCCTATAAAGCAATGGATGATACACAGTTAAATTAAACCACCTCACCCCCCGAGCAGCAGCCCCGAGCTGCTTTCCCCTGGACCCGGAAGTTCCCGGCAACGAATCAGGAGAGGGGGGGGCGTAGCACCACCCCCGGTCGATTGGGTGATAAAGAGCCTCTGGGAGGACAGGGACTAGTCCCTGCCCAGACGGTACAGGGGGAGTCAGCAGTGACTGGGTGTGTCCCAGGGCGGGGGAGGCCACAGCCGTTTGCAGCTCGTTGGGGAGGGCGCTGACTCCCTCCTAGTGCACAAGGCGAGGAAGGTGCCAAGGAGCTGTGAACCAGCCAAGCTGTGAAGGCGTCAAGGAGCTGTGAACCAGGGGTGTCACCAACAGGTATTTCCCGGCTCAGTGAAAGAACATGGTCTCCACCCGGTGGAAGAAGATCAAAATGGATGTGGGAACGCAGACAGAGCTCCCACGGAAGGAGGAGATGGTGCAGGTTGCAGGCTGCAGGGAATGCTACGGTGTCTCTGTGGTGACAGGGGGCTGTGTGCGCTGTGAGCAGGTAGATGATCTGCTCGGCCAAGCGGCACAGCTGCAAAGCCAGGTTGAAAGGCTTCAAGCCGAAGTAGAAAGGCTTAGGAGCATTCAGGAGGCTGAAATGGAGATAGACTGGTGGAGCCAGGCTCTGCCCTCCCTGCAACAAAAATGGGAGCACCTGCCGGAGAGCTCCCAGGATTGAGGGACCCCTGTACTCTGCCCCTCTCAGGTGGAAAACAATAACCTAGAGGAAAGGAGTGAGTGGAGGCAAGTCTATGGCTGTGGCAAAAGGCGAGTGCCCTCCTTGCCTACCTCGCCTCCACAGGTGCCTCTGAGAAATAGATATGAAGCCCTAGTGGAATACAGCCCGTCCATTGGGGATGTGGCGGAGAGGCAACCTATATCAGAGGTCCCACCACAGTCAGAAAAACCTGACAGGCATATAGCTACCTTCTCCACAAGGAAGAAGAGAAGAGTTTTAGTGGTTGGAGACTCCTTCCTAAAGGGATCTGAGGGCCCAATATGCAGAGCTGACCCCCATCACAGGGAGGTCTGCAGCCTGCCTGGAGCCCGAATCAGGGATATCACCAGGCAACTCCCCAACCTGGTGAAGGCCACAGACTACTACCCCCTGCTGATCTTCCAGACAGGTGGGGAAGAAGCTGCATCCCGTAGTCTGAGGGGGATGAAGAAAGACTACAAGGCCCTAGGACGGTTGGTGAAAGAGTCTGGGGCACAAGTTGTTTTCTCCTCCCTCCTTCCATTTTCAGGTGAAGATGTGGGATGGAATAGTAGGATTCTCTCTGTTAATGCCTGGCTACGAGACTGGTGCTACAGGCAGGGCTTTGGGTTCTTTGATAATGCCTGGTTTTATAAGACAACAGGCGTGACCGTAATGCATGGGAAAGGTTTATGTCGTAAGGGCAAAAGGGTTCTGGGACAGGAATTAGCAGGGCTCATTCGGAGAGCTTTAAACTAGATTCGAAGGGGGATGGGGAAGTATCTGGGCTTGCACCACTGGGGCAACGGTCTAGTGTTGAGGCAGACCAGGAGGCCTCCCATCCCCCTGGGGTGAAATCGGTGTGCTCAGCTTGCTCCCTGAAATGCCTGTACACCAATGTGCACAGCATGGGGAATAAACAGGAGGAGTTGGAAATCCGTGTTCGGTCGGGGGGCTATGATCTAGTGGCAATTACAGAGACTTGGTGGGACACCTCGCATGACTGGAATGTGGTCATGGATGGCTATGTCCTGTTCAGGAAAGACAGGCCGCTAAGGAGAGGTGGTGGAGTTGCTCTTTATGTGAGTGAGCAGCTAGAATGTATTGAGTTCTGTCCAGAGGCAGATCAGGAGCGAGTTGAGAGTTTGTGGGTGCGAATTAAGGGGCAGGCTGGCAGGGGTGATACCGTTGTGGGTGTCTTTTACAGGCCACCGGATCAGGATGAGGAAGGTGATGAGGCCTTCTACAGGCAGCTGAGAGCAGTCTCTCAATTACAGGGCCTGGTTGTCATGGGGGATTTCAACTACCCTGATATTTGCTGGGAGGCCTACTCAGCCAGCAATCCTCAGTCCAGGAGGTTCCTCCAGTGCATTGATGATAACTTTCTGATGCAAATGGTGGATGAGCCAACTAGGAGAGGAGCGCTGCTGGATCTGATCCTCACTAACAAGGAGGGTCTGGTTGAAGCGGTGAAGGTTGAGGGCAGCCTTGGTTGTAGTGACCATGAGATGGTAGAGTTCAGGATCTCATGTGGCAGGAACAGAATAGCTAGCAGAATTACAACCCTGGACTTCAGGAGGGCCAACTTTGGCCTTTTCAAGCAATTGCTAGGGGAAATCCCATGGGACAGGGTACTAGAAGGTAAGGGGGCCCAAGATAGTTGGTTAGCATTCAAGGACTGCTTCTTCCGAGCTCAAGATCAGAGCATCCCAGCAGGTAGGAAGTCAAGGAAGGGTACCAGGAGACCTGCATGGTTAAACAGGGAACTGCTGGGCAAACTCAAGTGGAAGAAGAGGGTGTACAGATCATGGAAGGAGGGGCTGGCCACTTGGGAGGAATATAAGTCTGTTGTCAGAGGATGTAGGGAGGCAACTAGGAAAGCTAAGGCCTCCTTGGAATTAAACCTTGCAAGAGAGGTCAAGGACAACAGAAAGGGCTTCTTCAAATACATTGCAGGTAAAGCCAACACTAGAGGCAACGTAGGCCCACTGATGAATGAGGTGGGGGCCCTGGAGACAGAGGATAAAAAGAAGGCGGAGTTACTGAATGCCTTCTTTGCCTCTGTCTATACAGCTGGAGGCTGTCCTGAGGAGCCCCGGACCCCTGAGGCCCCAGAAGAAGTCAGGATAGAGGAGGAATCTGTCTTGGTAGATGAGGGCTGGGTCAGGGACCAATTAAGCAACCTGGACGTCCATAAATCCATGGGCCCTGATGGGATGCACCCGCGGGTGCTGAGGGAGCTGGCGGAAGTCATTGCTAGGCCACTCTCCATCATCTTTGCTAAGTCGTGGGCAACGGGAGAGGTGCCTGAGGACTGGAGGAAAGCGAATGTCACTCCAGTCTTCAAAAAGGGCAAGAAGGAGGACCCGGGTAACTATAGACCGGTCAGCCTCACCTCCATCCCCGGAAAGGTGATGGAACAACTTGTCCTTGGTGCTGTCTCTAGGCACATCAAGGATAGGGGGATCATTAGGGGCACTCAACATGGCTTCACCAAGGGGAAGTCATGCTTAACCAACTTGATAGCCTTTTATGAGGACATAACCCGGTGGATAGATGATGGTAAAGCTGTGGATGTGGTCTATCTCGATTTCAGTAAAGCGTTTGACACGGTCTCCCACAGCATCCTCGCAGCTAAACTGAGGAAGTGTGGTCTGGATGATCGGGTAGTGAGGTGGATTGTGAACTGGCTGAAGGAAAGAAGCCAGAGAGTGGTGGTCAATGGGACAGAGTCCAGTTGGAGGCCTGTGTCTAGTGGAGTCCCTCAAGGGTCGGTACTGGCACCAGTTCTATTCAATATATTCATTAATGACTTGGATGAGGGAATAGAGTGCGCTGTCAGCAAGTTTGCTGATGACACAAAACTGGGAGGAGTGGCTGACACGCCGGAAGGCTGCGCAGCCATTCAGAGAGACCTGGACAGGTTGGAGAGTTGGGTGGGGAGAAATTTAATGAAATATAACAAGGGCAAGTGTAGAGTCCTGCATCTGGGCAAGAACAACCCCATGTACCAGTACAAGTTGGGGGCAGACCTGTTGGAGACCAGCGTAGGGGAAAGCGACCTGGGGGTCCTAGTGGACAGCAGGATGACCATGAGCCAGCAATGTGCCCTTGTGGCCAAGAAGGCCAATGGCATCCTGGGGTGTATTAGAAGGGGTGTGGTCAGCAGGTCAAGAGAGGTTCTCCTCCCCCTCTCCTCTGCCCTGGTGAGGCCGCATCTGGAATATTGTGTCCAGTTCTGGGCCCCTCAGTTCAAGAAGGACAGGGAACTGCTAGAGAGAGTCCAGCGCAGAGCCACGAAGATGATTAAGGGAGTGGAACATCTCCCTTATGAGGAGAGGCTGAGGGAGCTGGGTCTCTTTAGCTTAGAGAAGAGGAGACTGAGGGGTGACCTCATTAATGTTTATAAATATGTAAAGGGCAAGTGTCATGAGGATGGAGCCAGGCTCTTCTCAGTGACATCCCTTGACAGGACAAGGGGCAATGGGTGCAAGCTGGAACACAGGAGGTTCCACATAAATATGAGGAAAAACTTCTTTACGGTGAGGGTGACCGAACACCGGAACAGGCTGCCCAGAGAGGTTGTGGAGTCTCCTTCTCTGGAGACATTCAAAACCCGCCTGGACGCGTTCCTGTGTGATATGATCTAGGTAATCCTGCTCCGGCAGAGGGATTGGACTAGATGATCTTTCGAGGTCCCTTCCAATCCCTAACATTCTGTGATTCTGTGATAAAGGAATTTTGTGGGCAGTGAAGGCGGCTGTGGCTTTATAGTAGCTTTACTCTGGCATGAGTGAGTGCTACCACTCAACAGACTGATCTCATACTGTCATCCAGTTGCTTCTTTCTCTCATTGCCTCTCAGCTGAGCACTAAGACAGTACAACTTGAGAAGAAAAGAAGATCTCTGCAGCTAAGGCAGTGGAAAGAGACACAAAACCAGAAACCCTATAATTTGCTAGCACTTCGCAAAACATTTACAAGCCCCAGAGACTCACGTATACCAATATTTTCATAAGCTCACTGTTCTCTTCTACTGTGCCATTTGAAGTGTGCCAAGTGAATGAAGCCACTGAGCTATGTTTACTTTTCTCCTCAGTGATGACGAGGCTGACAACCATTTTGAGCACAAATATTGTTGGGATGAGAAGAGGTGTGATTCCTCATCAATGCAGCTATGCTGGCGGAAATCTGTACCGAGGTGTAGTTCAAATAAGGTCTTTGAAAGTCATTAAAAACTGAATTTTACACGTAATCACAGAACTTTGAAAACATTTTTTTTGCCCTCCAGTCTGATTCTTCACCGCCTTACATTTTCAGAGTCATTGACTCTTTTCCAGCTGGCTGTAGACTCCTATCGAGTCTGAACTGAGTTAGAAAAGTAATTAATTTTATTTTTTTGTGGGATTAAGAATAGACAGGTGAATCAAGTGAAGAGTCTAATGCTACGCTCAGTGTGGTCCTTGAATTCAAATTTTTAACTCTCATTACAAGATGCAGCTTTACCTGTGTAGCTGCATCTTTCTCTAGAACTTTTATCATGTCTAAGAGGGTTTTATTTGTGTAGGTATAAATAAAACATTATTTCTTTAAAAGGTATATGAGGAAAATTTCACTTTGTACCAGCATAATAAAAATACACTACAATCACTTCCAAAGAAAGCACGAGAAACTGGAAAAAGGAGAGTGCTATTGATAAAAGTGCAGTAGACTGAGCCTTATATTACTTTGCCAACACACCTGTGAATAAACTCTATTGTAACAGACATGCCCGCTGTTATGTTACTAGAGATTTTACATGGCTTTTGTACAGAACATGCTTTTGCAGGCAGGTGAAATACCTGAGATTAGATTAAATGGAATTTCTGCTCACGTAATGAACACTGATACAACTGATGATAATAATAGTTTAGTACTTCTGAGGTAGCCAGTATAGGAAGGAAGCATTTGCAGGACCAGATGGTGCAGGGCTGCCATAGTGCAGAGCATTGGCAGGAGAAGGGAGAAAATGAAATTAATAGTGGTGTTGTATTTTTTATTTTCTCCAAAATGCCCTCTAGTGATGTTTGAACTTTTAGTAGGCTTATAGTAAAGTTAGCTCATTTTGTTAAAAATAGTTTTGCCTTTCATAAAAGTTTATCTCACTATAAATTAAGCCTTCATAGTTAATTTTGTTTTGTGTGTTTATTTCTTTGCCAACCTAATCACATTCTTTCCACACAAAATGAAAAAAGCTTTGTTAACTTCAAAATACTTTTGTTCTAAGTAAATAGCCATGAAAGTTTTACTTATATTAAAACACAGGATAAAATGTTCTAGTTTTTTCCAACAAAGCAGCAGTATCTCCTTACTCATACCTAGTAAGATAGTGTTTCATAAAGATTTATATGTGATGATTTCTGAAATTGTTAACTAGTTAAAATGCAAATAAACTACTATTTGTATAGCTCAGTTCTACAAATTATTATTTTTTCATTGTGTTAAAAATGGGGATACAGACATCATTTGAGTGCATACAACTCCTACTTTTTAAAGTAAAATGCTTTAAAGTAATACAAGTAAAGTCTAAAATTGTCTATAAAAATAAATTCATTAGATATTTTAAAATACCTTGAAGTGCCAAAAAAGCTTTCCAGAAATCAGTGATTACATTGCAAACGTGCTACAAAGGGGAACTGTTAACAAGTGTGCCTTTGCCAATGGTAGGAAGATTGCCAACATCTAATTGGCTTTAAAGTTTTGTTGTATCAATGGTGTATTGTATCTTAAAAGCAGTAATGCCAACCTTATGATTTAGGCATGAAACGGGACCTCAAAATACCTGACTGATTACGGCAGGAAGGAACTATTTTCTTAAGGAAAACTTGCTAGCCTACTTGTTGCTCTAGTCTAAGTAAAGAGTTCATTTTGTACAATACAGCAAAAAGAACAGCATAAAAACTATATATGAGAATGACAAGTAGTAAACATATAGCTGGTACGTATCTGTTTTCATTGGTAGATCTTGTGGTGCTTCATAAAAGGGAGTACTGATGTCATTACAAGAACTGATCTTTTAGCTGCCAAACCCATGTAAGCCATTGTTGCTCCCCAAGCCTACGTATACCTGGAGGCCCCTCAGTCAGTCCAGTGAGTTCAATTGCTTTTTGACAGCTTTCTATATCGGACCTGTGAAATGAGCAGGATTTCAAAAAAATCCTCACCGCTTTTGCCCTGGCTATTCATCCCTATCCTTGCATTACAATTTACGTCCCTCTCAGGTGTGTGCTGATAGTTACAAAATGTATACATCTCAAACATGCTCCCCAAACATTATTGCATTGTTGTTAACCCACATTATTTCATTCATCTGTTTTAC
Source organism: Nyctibius grandis (assembly GCF_013368605.1). Taxonomy (NCBI): domain Eukaryota; kingdom Metazoa; phylum Chordata; class Aves; order Nyctibiiformes; family Nyctibiidae; genus Nyctibius; species Nyctibius grandis. The sequence continues at coordinate 20,330,808 of NC_090664.1, read as the reverse complement.
AGTCTGCCCCAACAAATGCACTGGCGCACACTGGTCCTCACTCTGGAGGGACTGAATGGGCCAAGCTGGAATCAGTGAGTGGGACAGAAAGCTCTTAAATTGGCTCCTCAGCTATGGAGTATTAGTATTGTAGAGCCAAATTCTTGGTCATGGGAAGACTAATGAGGTTCCTAGTATCACAGAACTTGTCAGTGACAGAAAAGGGAAAGAAAATGCAACTTTCTTGACTCTCATTATCATATAACCATATCATTCCCATGACCATTATTACCATGTTCATTAGGCCACATTGCCTTGCTATTATTAACACATCATTATCATATCATCTTGCTTTGTAGACTGCTGCTGGCAGATTCCTACAGGATCTGGGAAATGTGGAGAAAAAGATACAGTACCTTTATACTGCATGGTCCTGTATCCCTGTAGCCCAGCTTGTTAGATCATCAAAAACTTGTGTATATTTACTTACATTGTACCTAATGAATGCTTAGTGACGTTGTAAATCTAGACCTTTGTGTTTAAGTGACTGAGGTTTATTTTCTTACATTGTAAGAAATATGTGTAGACCTTAGGTGTGTTCCTTAACATCTGTGACATGGTAACATGGATGTTAAAACATGAGAACTTCTCAGAGCACTCATAATACAAATAGCAGCTGCTTAGTACATCAATAGGTAGGTAGTTTTCTACCTGTTGGTACATTGTGCCCACTAAGTTCCAGGATATGTAAAGAAACCTGTAAATAAACAGAAAATAATGGTTACTCTTTTTATTCTTAATGCTGAAAATGTGGCCATCTTAGTCTGCTTTAAAGGTCTTGTATAAAAAGACCAAATAAAGAATTTTAAAAAACCCTTACAAACACAGAGCATTTATAGTATTTTTTGTCAATTTGCATTTTCTTAGATTTAAGGATTTTTTTTCCCTTAATAAGGAACCTCTGAAAGCAAAGGGAAATATACGCACTGTGTCAAATTATGCTAAGGGTATCTGGATTAACTTTCAGAGCCTGCCCCTGACTTTAACTCTATTGATGCAGGATAATTACGTTTGATCAGTTTTTTACAAATTTTCCATTACTTTTGGGATATTTCCTTTTCAAGACTTGGAGTTTTATAGTCTAGGTTGATAACTAAGCACAATTTTCACTGAATTTAGTGAGAGTTACAGACATATGACACCCATAAAATGAGACCCTCATTGCAGAGTGATATTTAAATTCGACATTAGCATGACTGAGTGTAGCCAAAAAAAACTACAGTGGATGCAACAGCACATCTGAGACTTGATTCAAAATGAATTGGCAGCCAAGCCTACAGTCTTTTATTTCTCCTTGTAACCTTTCATCTTGCATTTGTTGCCTTTATTTCTCTACACTGGAGAGCTTTCATAATGTTTGTAAAATGCAATAAAAGTGCAGTGAAGCTGCTCAGGAATCCCTGAGCTGCAAATAGTTGGAGCTGGGAGAGCATTCCAGAGAAATATCCCTGTATATTTCCTCTTTGACTGGTCACTGCTGGAAGCAGATTACTGTGCTAGAGGGACCTTGAGCCCAACATAATATGACATTCTTCACGCTTGTAAATATTCGAGTTGGGATTCTCAGGCCAGCATTCATTTCCTAGCTGTGTGCACTTCACTAGATAACGAACTGGAATGTATAAGCAGCAATGCAAGTGGTTATTTTTTCCTAACCAAAAAAACCCCCTTGAGTAATCTGAACTGGTTTATTTCTTGCTGAATCATATGATATGTTCTGCAGCAATATGTAATTTAGTAATCAACTATGAACTGAATATCTGTGATATTCTGAATATTGCATATACTTATGGGGAAGCAAATTCCAGGCTTCTGTGGGAATGTAGTGCCTTGGGGGAACATAGAAACTTTGTTTTGGTATGAACACTTACTGCCTGTTTTGTCAGAAGTATTTGTACTGTAGTTTGGAAAGTGGCTGCATCTCACTAGGATATCAGGTGAATGTTAGAAAGGGCAGGTTACTGCAGGATACCAATGCATATGTATTTGTACTAACCGACACCAATTGCAGTTAAACACTAGAGTTTTTGTCCTCTTTTTAGCCCTGATAAATCCCATTAAGATGTTTAGGCTAGACTGTGCTGACTGGGTTTCTTGGAAGAGCTGAAAAGATTCAAGTACCTATTTCCCAGAAGAAGTCAATCATCTCCTTCAAGTTCTCTTCAAAATCCCACCCAAGTAAAATGCAATAGAGATGCTTTATCTAGATGAATTTCATTGGAAAAGGCTGTGGAGAACAAGTCCTTTTAATCACAGCATTTTGCTAAATGGAATGTGTTGCAGTTCTGGTTATAAGCAAATTGAATCACTACTATCTTTTACAAATAAGTAGGATATTGTACGTGGGTGACTGCATATAGATTGTACCATGAACAGTATAGAGCTGCTCCATTTGGAGAACTGGCAGAAAAAAATGCAAAGTGTAAAGACCCATATAGCATCCCATAGTGATCTGGGGTTGGTTTCATTTTTGTGTTTTAACTGCTGAAAAATATGTTTCAGATTTTTTAATGGATTTAGAATCTGTTGATGTTTGTGTACAATACCTTATTTTTACATACTTATTTTGCATGACATAGAAATGCAAAGAGGAGGATGACTTTAGTTCAGATTTAGATGAACAGCTTTTGCCAAAGCAGCTGAAGAAGGAAACAAATTCCGAAAGAAATACTGCTACTTATTATAAACGTTTGGTATCAGTCATGGTCATTTTATTTTGACTTCTACCTGCAATGCACTACATATATAACATATTGATTGGTGTGGGAATTGCACAAAACAGTCACTCAATGCCCTTCTGCCAGTTACAAGGTACTGACATAGGAAAAGAAAATGAACATGGTAGGGCAACGTGGAAAAGCAATGTGGAAAAGCTATATGGTTAGATTGATCTCAAACTTAAGGGGCCTGGTAAGGATGAGGTAATTGTTGTCCAGGAAAAGATGCATGCATATAAGACACAGAAAAAATAGTTACCTTTTTTCCAACCAACGTATGTATATCAGTGTAAAAGCATCAACCTCACATTACTCTGATAAAGTCCTGAACTAACCTCCTTATGATATAGAAAGAGGAATCCTGGCACTAATGCAGTCCTTGGGTTTTCCTACACAACTGTGTAAAGCAGATCACTTCAGAAACAATTTCTTCATGTGGCATGCTCCTGAGCAGAGTCTTGGCTTTACCAAAATGGGAGGTGATCTTGCTCCTATTGACATTCTTAGGAATGTTTTCCTGTTTTTAGAGGAAGCAACATAAGGTCCTCTGAGGACTAAGGTGTATTAGGGGATATTCCTCATCACTGGCTTGCTAGAAGAATTAGTACCCAGAAACAACCTACTGCAGATCAAGAGAGCAATTAATTAACTTTTGACAAAGAGACACTGTTACTTAAGTCATATAATTCAACACCAAAGAGCAGATTTTATTTTCTGTCGTTGGGTGCAAAATTTGGACTCAATTTCTTAAGTTTTGTACATGCGACTAATAATAAATTTAACTTCTTTGGAATTTTAGCTACATAGAGGATATAGGAAACATCAACTGTATGTGCAAAAGGACAGAGAAGACTTTTACAAGAACAGCACACAAATCAATGTGAATCAGCAGATCTCCTCTATTCCATACAAAGACAAAACTACTGCATTATTGTGGCCCTGTATTGTCTATATTGCTTGCATTGCCTAGACTGTCTTGTCTGTCGAAAGATTTTTGAAAGGAATTTGTAATAAAAAGATTTGGACTGTGTACTGACATGAGGCAGTTAGATGCAGAATATTTATTTTAACAAATCTCCATTCTGTCCTATTGAAAATTTAAGATGACTACACTTTGTGAACATTTAAGAGTTCTAAATACGAACCACACATTTAGTTTAAGTCTAGCCCTATAATTTCACCGTGTAGCATGCATACCTATGGAATAGCTTGTTTATTATTAATTTTATTTTAAATCTCTGTTATATATTAATGCATTTCCCTAATGAAGACTATTTTTATAGGTTATTTTTAAATAACAGCATTTAACAAATGTAATAGCTGCAGTGAAAAATTGCAGAAGAAACTATCAGATAACAATACTTTTTAGAAGGAATATGCTGCTTGTTCATAAAAAATGATCCATGCTTCATCTGTGCTGTGATATGAATTCCAGTACAGCAGAGTCACTAGGCTGTTGGTCACCAAAACAATAGGATCATTTGGTAAAGGTTAGCATTATAGTGTCAGAGCTCTACCAAATTAAAAAAAAAAGGAAAAGAAAAGGGAGAGATGCAATAATTTTCTTTCCTAAAATAAGAAAAGGCAAACCTGTTGTTAATGTACAACTTACTGAAGTTAAAAAGTAATTTGATTTTTATTGTCTTAGCTGGGAGATAAATTAAGAGCATACATTACACCGAGAGATGTTGATTACACTAAAAGTAACCAGTTAAATCTAGCTGAGAAATACATTTAAGAGTCTCCCCTTAAAACACACAGTACTAAACTAAAAGTTGGCTATGATTTTAAAACTACTACTGCTGCTACTACTACAACAACTACTACTACTAAATAATAACAGCAGCAGCAGCAGCAGTAGTAGTAGTAATAATAATAATGATAATAATAATAATAATAATAATACCACCACCACTAATAACAAATTCATTTACTGTGGACACCTTGAACACAATTAAATATAATTGAAGTGCAGATCTGGTCTGTTGCGCCTGCCTTTTGATGTCTGACAACTTCTAGGAAAAGATACACAAGAAAAAACCATGACAAGCTTCCAAAATCCAGAGTTGTTGATTTAGAAAACCAGAGTTTTCTGAGTCAGACTTCCTCATTATTATTATTCCTGTAAAACTGACATAGTATGCCTGCTCATGTACACAAACTGAAGCTTTGATTTACAAATAAGATGGACTGAAAAATATTTTCCATGACGGATTTGTTTGAAAGAAAAATACTTTTTGAATGGTTTATTTTTTCCCCCGGTAACACATGATCTTCACTGAGCATGAAATCAAACTTTGGTTTGTTACTATTAAAAATGAACGTAAATGTATCATTATCACTAGAGTAATATAATGCTATTATCATTTTATTAGATAAGCAGTGACAATGTTGTGTTTGTAATAGCCTCTAGAGATATAATAAATCTAGCAGGGGAATGTCAGCCTGGTCCAAGATAGATTAAATGTAGAGAACCGGAATATAGTTCCCAGTAAACAAACACTTTGAGGTCAGGAGGTCGTACTTGCTCAGCTGTTCTTCATAAGCCCTATTGGAAATAACTTTCATACCATCACTGAGTATATTTCATGCTACCTAATAATACTGAGGGCCAAGTACAGTTGTGATATAAATGATTTCTAAGTGAAATATTGAATGTAAAATGATCAAAAAGCAATATGTAAATGGCAAATCAGGATGATGTTAGACATCCAATGGGTGCAATTTGAAAGATCTGCTCTTTTGTGGGGAAAAAATTCATCCCACTTGGAAGCTTGTGCAAATTCCCATTGACAAATGAGCTGATTTGGCCCTGGCAACCCTGTGATTAATACAACAAAAACTAAGGCTAATTATATTTGAATTTAGAAGAGGACTAGGAAGAATATTCAGCCAATGAACTCCCCCTTGGCAGTTGACTAATTGCAGCAGAACGGGGACTGCAAATCAACGAAGGTATGGGAAGCAGAGAGAGAACTGTGGATTGAATTTCCTTTTGGCATCTCTTCTAACAGGTAGAAAAATAGCTGGATTCTGGGAATGCTAAAATAAATATATGTATCAATGTGCGGTTTCTTATGGGTAAAGTTCTCAAAAACTGTTAAGATAACTTGATGTTTTCCAGACTCATACACCTCTATCACCCAATTTTAAGGAAAAGCTGCACTACTTACAGGCAGTGTTAGTAACAGATACTGTTGACAAGCTCAGTCAGGTCTCAGTGGTAGCGTTTAAGCAGGCAGTTTCATAAAGCTTTAAAAAGTCACCTTCAGCACAAACATGGTATATTCAAAATATGCAGATATACAGCCCAAATGCTGCCCACTGACATATCCCAGTAAAGATAACTAAAGTACACACTGTAAAACCAGATTCTAACCACGGTGTTTGTGTACAAAACACTTATTACAGGCCCAGCAGATCCTTTGTCATGTTGTGAACTAAAGCCATATGTCACAGCTGTGACATTACTGTGTTTTTAAAAGAGTAAGAGTTGTTACCCATATTAATAATGTAAATTGTATTTTGATTGAAAGATTCCAGTTCCAAAACACAACAACACAAAACCAGACTTTGGACAATATTGCTAACTTTGCTACATTATAATGTAAAATATTTATTAGCAAAAGGGAGTGCTATTTAGTAAATATGTTTCTTTTTGTAGAAAATTGTAGAAATGTAAGTACTGCAGTATTCTGCCTTTTTAAAATACTCCTTATACAATGAAATTAATTTGTGAGATAAGAAAAGGTATGAAAGTTTAAAAAAAATGATAGGATATGTGTGGCTAAAATATAGTTTGCATTTCTAAGTGGTGCTGATCCAATAAAATCGGAAAGACTGCATTATTTTCTGTATGTACATTTGCACAGCAAATCCAGCATTCTACTCTGTACAATGTTAATAGACACAATAGAATAAAAAATAATCAGGGGGATGAATTAAAGACAAATTTTAATTTTAGCACTGTGCTTCCTAGTAATTGATTTTTATTTAATGTATGTAACCATATGGTTATTATTTTTGCACAGAATTTAAGAACTAATAATGTAGGAATTTCAGAACTCCAGCAGTAGGAGAAGGTGAGAACCTTGACTCAAGATCTGTTGACTGACAAGTTTTCCGTACAAATAGCAACACAAGAGGTTTAGACCCCTCTCCAAGCTGAATGGAGGGCTATGGGGAAAAGCAGCGTGAGTCACTCTCTGTCTCAAGTCCCAGGCCAGGCATAACCTCTCACAAGCGTGCTGCGTGACCTGACAGCCCTTCTCGTCCGTGCGGAGTCCAGTTCAAGCACGTGATGTGACAGATGCAACTGCTCTGGGAGCCAAGGAGAGAGAAAAACTAGTAAAGAGGTGGAGACAAGAACTGCTAGAGCCAGAATAGGGGAGCAGGAGACAGAATTATTATGGGGATTCAGACATCTTTAGATCCTTTGAGAAAAGTATATACCATTATGAGAAAATAGGAAAGCTGACAAGCTTCTTGCAGATACAGTATACAGACACTTCTGTGCTCTGTCAGCGGTGGCAGCGGGTGCTGGAAGGGGACCCAGAAGGGGATACAAGAAGCATGCTGTAGGTAGCTGTGGAAAGTGTCTTTCTACTTTCAGTCCCTCAGGGTTAAGCACTGTTCCCTGAAGTACAAGAACTTTGAAATCTCATTGCTTGTTTGTTTCCTGCCACATGCCGTTTTCCTGCCTCTGAAAACAAAATGTTGGTCATTTGGGAGCTTCCTATTACTTTCAGATAGCAAAGATAAAAGGCTGGGAGAAGCAGTAAATCTACCAAAGCATACAAACCAAAGGTATTTACCTCTTCTATATCTGCTAAGATTTAAGTGACACCTACTCAGTGGTCATTTACATGCAGTTCTGTGCATGCCAGTAAGAGGTATGCTAGAAGGAAAAAAAAACCTTGCAAACATCATAAATAAGAAATGAAACACTCCCCCAGACCTGGGTCTCCAGTGCACATATATTAATTACACACCAGAGAGTAAAGCCTCAGTATGTGCAAGCATTTAATTCATTATTTGCATTTATTAAAAACATTCCTTTTCTCTTTAACTATACAGTAACCCAACAGTGAAATAACAGCAATTCAAATGTGGTCATTTACAGACATGCGGTTTCTTGTGCCCATTGTACAGTGCAGCGCTGCCAAGTCTCACACCTTAGGAGTAAGCTCTTGCTCTCTCCTCTCTCTGTCACACATGTACATGCACACACATACAAAATTTACATGTCTGCTCTCACCTGTACTCTTTTGGGAAAACCCACAAATTTCATCAATCTCACTCATACAGATTTAAAAATCCTGGCAGCTTTTGAATAGCTTTTCTTCATCAGCTGCAATTAAGTGTTGGAAAAGAAATCCAAAATGTACAGAGAGAGTCTTTCTCCTTAATAGGAAATGCTAGCAATAGTATGTGATTTCTAATATGTTCCAAAGTTTTGCCACGCCATCTTACTGGAAGGCAAAGTCTGCATGCCCTGTGATTAGATTTCCTTAAACACTGGGCAATTCAGTGTTGTCAGCCATAATATAAAACATTATTTATAACTATTTAACTGTTTTAAGAGTATAGTTAATAGCTTTCTGTAACATGATCTTAAAGAAGTTGATTAAGTGTGCTTTACAACGTGACCAGAAAGAGCTTCCGATTAGTGACATCAATATATATATATTTTACATCTCACATGGCCCATACTTTTAAAAGTTGGGAGTGTTGAAATAGGAGTCAAACCAAAATGAAATCAAACCATTAGAACTGAAGCATTTCCTTACCACACTTCATCAATATCACCATGTCATGCCAATAGATTGAATATCCATAACATAAAGTACCTTTCTCTGGTAATAAAGCCTAGAAATATATAATTTTCCTGTCACTCATACAAAGCAAAGATGAGCCTCCGGGGAAGAATTCAGGGCTGGATCCAAAACTCATCATGGCTTTGGTTCAGGCTGTAACACAGAAAGTAAACAGAAAAAATGTTAGGCTCTGGATCTGAATAACATTTTAAATATACCCAAGGTTAAACAGATGTGATGGGGACCCATTTCTAATTTTAAGGCTATAAACTGCTAAAGGAGCTCAGCGGTTTAAAAAGATAGTGTAGGTATGAAAATAGTAAATGTTTTCCAAACATGCTCAAGTCTGTTCCCCGAGCATCCATAATTGCCTCACACTTCTTCTGGCAATTCCGGTTAGCTGCTTACAGTTTTTATTCCTCATTCATCTTGTGCTTGAAGAGGGACTAGTCTCATCCTGGCAAAGAAAGTCTCAGTATAATTACAAACCAGGACAATTTTTATGTCACAGACTGAATTTCAAGCCTCTTTTGAATCTAGTAATGTTCAAATCCAGTTGCTGCATTCATGTACATTTTTATCTTATTTAATATTTCTATGAAACCCACAATCTTAATTTGCCATTGCATATTTGTCCTCATATTTATGCACTTAAGAAATTGAGACACTAAGAAAAGGGTTCTGCCAGCTTTTTATTTCCAAATAAATACCTTGGTGAAATGTTTTTCACCGACAAAATGAGACATATATTCTTCGGGAATTGTACATACAGACACAAAAAGAGAGAGAATTGATTTTTTTTCAGCCTTAAGAAAAGAAGGCCACAGGGAGACCCTATCGCTATCTACAACCAGCTAAACAGAGGGACAAGAGGCAAGTGACAAAATTGGAACGTAGGAAGTTCCAATTTGGTATAAAGAAACTTTTTTACAATGAGTGTTTTTAACCACTGGAAGAGGTCCTCTACGTGACGGTGGAATCTCCATCCTTGGAGACATTCAAAACGTGGCCAGGCAAGGCCCTGAGCAACAAGTTCTCCTTCAACCTGCTCTGGAGGTCCCTTCCAACCTCCGCAGTTCTGATTCTATGACATATATAGGGAGAATTGCATCAAAAAGATACTTGACATTCAGCATTTTTCCCTTTAAAAAATACCCAAATATTGGCTAAACACTGATTCTACATGCTTAGAGTACAATTCTTGTATACATGATCAGTATACAATTTGTCGTAAAATACTGGCTTGAATGAAAACAATTTCCTGTTACTGAAACCAGTGGGGTTGGAAAGGTAAAAATCAAGTCACGAGATGGGATTATTGTCATCATATCTGTAATAAGCTTTTCTAATTGAATTAGTGTATTAGTGTTAGAGAGTGTCACAAGACTAGGGATTCACTAGAAATGGTGATCAAACTTGTTTTTTATTTTACAATTTTAAATATTTTGCAGAGAATGTAGGCAAAGATAGAAAAACAGTGGGGTTTTTTTCTACTCAAGAGCAAGTTTTCCAAAAGATTTATATCACATGGATGAATTTCAGGAGGTAGTATCTCATGATCCTTGCCTAGAAAATTCAGACTGATTAAGGCACTCAACCATTAATTCTCAGAGCAAGTGCAAGTTTCATCAGTTCCAATCACATTTTTCTTGATCTAAATCTTTGTTTGTACCAGTACATGCATATTGATTGTTGATCCTGGGATCACAGTGCACAACTTGTCCATTTGGGTGAAGTCCTTAATTTCTCAAAGGGGCAAAACAAAATGAGAAAAGGCTCTGCACCGTCTTTCTGTATAATTCTAGAGGGATAAGATTGGCATCTAAACTTAGGATACAAATACATACATGAGAACACTTATTAAATCATCCATTTCCTTCAATAAGAGATGTTCTTAATTTGAATCATTGAAGAAATATTTTTATATTACATATATATTATAACCACTATATATGTGTGGGTAAGATATAGAGTTTAAAAATACGTTTTTTTCTGAAAATTGGGGATATAAGTACAAGAAAAGATTATTCTTGATTTATTTGTCCTAATATTTACACTGTACATGTGACAACCAGCATACATAGTTTGCTTTTACCTCTTACACACGCATTTAGCAATAGAAATAACTTAATACTGAATTATGACTAAGCCATAACTAACTCTTTTGACTGAATGAACAGTTATGAACTGAGCACAGAAATACCTGAAGTTTCTTAAAAACCTCAGAATTGGAGATCATTTTTTTTTAATTAGGAAATCGAGTTTTTTCCAAGCATTCACTGTAAAAACTATGTTAGCTGCCAAAGAACATCTTTATTTCAAACTTCCCATTATATATTCCCATAAACCAGCATTATAGTGTTAAATGAAAGCAAAACTACTTGTTAGTCTCACCAACATTGATACTCTCCAGCTAGTGACTGTAAAACCCCAAGTCCCAGCCCATATGAGAACAGCATCTTGTGACTCTGACAGCCCTTTATCAGGTCATACAGAGCAAAAAGCAGCGAGGAGAAGAAATGGAGGATAGAGATAAGAAGAAATAGCTCTCCCCACCTCCTTAGAAATATTTATTGCTTTTCTGATTAATGTACCATTTCCATTTTCCACTACAAAAATTGATCTGTTCTTAAAGGAGAGTGCTGCACATACACTTCTTGTGTCCTCTAAAATGATCTATTAGTACAATGCAGGGAATTTATTGTTTTCTAGGGAAAATGGAATATATAGATGGTATAAGGGATTATTAATTGTGTATACAAATCAAAGGATTACTTAGTAACCTGTGATACACCTGAAGACATAAGATTATTTTCAGAAACAAGAAGCGTGAAACAGAAGCAAGTACAATGAATAACCGTAATTATTTGAAAGGACAGTTTCTATGCTCCAGCGTAGTTTCATTTCTGTTAGGACTGACTATGAAAAAGCTGATGAACTTGTCAAAAACCTAAGTCAATAATTCCAAAAATTAATTCTATAACATAATATAAATCCTAATAATAATATTATGTCTCTCATAACCTGTTTGTTGAGAATACACATGAAAACATATAAGAAACAGTAGCAACAAAGAGGTAAAGGTGATCGTGATGACAATTTGTGGTAGTAATCATCGTCGGGCATACTGGGAGAAGTCCCTCATACCAACGAGGGTTACTCATCACTGTTCACTCTTACTCAGCCCCGTTACTCTGGTAAGCGATCTATGACTCGACTTTGGATGAACATCAAGTAGAGTTAGCGTATTTATGAGGTAATGTACTTTCATGGAGATCTGCCAATGTGCGCAGGCAGAACTGTGTGTAAACATTTATGGTCACTCTTATCTCACCCCTCTGTCGGCTTGGGGAGACCTGCAAAGGCTGGGAGATTAATGGTGGCGACTTACGAGGTGCAAGTACGCCTGTGTTTTGGAAGTGGGGCAGAGGAGGAGATGATTAAATTAGGGTACGTGAGTATTGTAGAGGTAATGTTGTGATAATGAACATGAACGGAGGGAACTGTGGCAGGGGGCAGGTGTATTTTATGGAGCTAACAGCTGCAGGGCTCCACACGCGCTGAGCACAAGGCCCTGCTCAGGCCCTCTCGCCCCCCGTGAAGGCATGTGCCTGTAGCAAGGCGCGAAGGCCTGAGGGGCCTCACGCGGGGCGGGGCGGGCCTGGCTGCACCCCCCGCAGGCTCCGGCTCCGGCTCCCCGCCGGCGGCCCGCCCCCGAGTGGGCAGGGCCGGGGCGGGAAGTGACGTCGGCGGGCGGGGCTGTGAGGCGCCGATGGCGGAGGCTCTATGCTGATATCCCCGGCGCCCTCCGCGCCTGTCTGGGTAAGGGGTCCCCCTGGTCCTGGCTGTGGGGGGACGGGCAGGTCCGACACCTTCTTTGCTGCCGGCCTCCGGCAGCTGCTGGGGCGGGTGGGGCAGTTAGGCCGCGGGCTTCGGTTCTGCGCCACAGGCCGCGGCGGGGAGTGCGTTGCGAAGGCCCGGAGCAAAGGTGAGGCCGCGGCGGGCAGGTGAGGCCGCGCCGGCCGCTGACGGAGCAGGGGGGTAGGGAAGGGACGGGAGGCGGCAGGGTGCAGGACGGCCCCGCGGAGCGGGGGGAGGCAGGGCAGCTCTAGGCCGGGAGGTTCAGGTGTGCCCCGTCCCGCCGGGCCCGCAGCTGGCGGACTCCGGGAGGAGCTGGTTGGGGCGGTGCGGCTCGTCCTGCTTTTGTTGTTCCTGCCTGACGAGCTTTTCCTCCTTCCGTCCTTTTCCGTGCGTAAAACCAAACGCGTCCTTCAGCCTCCCCGAGGGAATCGCTTGTCATGTCAGTAATGAAGCCCCAGCGTAGCTCTTCCTTCTCCTCCTCCCCTCTTTCCCAACCGGTAGCCGTGAGCTAGGTAAGCAAGCACCCAGCATTCCCTAAACTATCCTTGGACTGGAAGTAGATCTCAGCTTCACCTGAGCTCCAGAGATTTTCCTGCTGGGGAACAGTAATCCCAGATGATTGTGCTGGTCTGCACGAGTTCAGATAGTTCTGCTTTGGGCTTGGAAACCAGCCTCCCTTTACTGGTTTCACTAAGAGTAGTACTCAGCTGTGGCAGCTGGCAGAAGTGAGTGTTTGGGTTTGGTTTTTTTTTTTGTGATATGTGCTTAGAATAAACTATCCAATTTTTAAAACAGACCTATTTAAAAAATAGTTAAATTCAGTCGTTTTTGTTACAAATGTTTTGTTTGCTCTTTTAGTAATTATTATGGGTAATGAAAACTGAAGCAGTCTGTTTCGTGTCAGTATTATTTGGCTTTAGGTACTACTGAATTACTAAAAATGAATTCATTTGTTGCACTCGAAAAAAATCAAGGCTATTCTGTTTCTTTTAGAATTGTAGAAACTGCTGCTTCATACCATTTGTAGTTCAGAGTGGGTTTGAGAAATGTCTTAAATGTAATCCTCTGTTTTGAGAGGTGTGGGAGTTTTCAGGGTTGTACTATGCCATAAAATTTCCTACGCTCTTCTGGACTCCGAAGCTAGATAACAGATAGGATTTCTGTGTACCCTATTGTCTCTCAAAAGCTGTCTTTTGATCTTTACTCAATTTCTTGCTTGTGTAATTTCTTGGTTTTGTCCTTTGTATCTGTTAATCTTCACAAGCTTGGAATTTTATCTTATTGTGTTGTTCAGGGTGCAAAACTGCTTTTTATTTAACATCTGATACATCAAAATAATGTCATGGCTGCCCATATGTACTTCATGTGTTACACTAAGTTGGGCAGTAATAAGATTAAAACGTTGAGGGTTTAAGCCTAAAAAAATCCCTGTTTACCTTTTCCTTGTTTTGAATTATGAATACCAGCTTACTTCAGAGTGCATTTTATTTCAGAAAACGTGAGCTCTTTGCTACTTTTTTTTTTTTTAACTGGTGGAAAGAAATTTTAAAAGGATATAGGAAATACACAGCCTTTAATTTTTGAACTTCTTGAGACTTGCAGTGGCCCATCCCTTTTTGGGATTGGTTTTCAAATATCTTCAATGAAAGTAATGTATTATGTCACACACTTGGCAGTTACCTCATTGAAGATGTGAATTTGCTTGGTCAGTATAAAATTACTTCTAATAGCAATTGCAAGAACAGGATGGCTCATCTTTCTAGAAATGTGTTAGGTATATAAGGCCCCAGTCCTCCTAATACCAAATGTTTTGACAAACTTGTGATTGTACGTTGAAATCAAAGACTTGAAGCTTGCCCGTTTTATATCTTTGACAGATATTGGCAAATCTGAGGAAGGGACATTCTTGTTCTGCTTGTGAAGCATCTTGCATTGCTGTTATTTTTAGCACTATGCGTCCTGAGTGAAGTGGTGAATGGAAAGCATGATTAAAAGCTTTTGCAGTCCAACCGATTAGTGTTAATCCGTCAAACTGCATGCATACCTAAACTTTCCCACTATCAATGAAGTCCATTGTTTATGGTAATGAAGCTAAACATGTAGGGCTGGGAGCATGTGTGTTACAGTGAGAACAGTAAAAGATGCCCACAGACTGCTAAACAGAGGCAAGAGAACTCATTTGAAGAAGAAAAAACACCCAAACAAACCCCTCCTGTTTAGATAAACTTTCTTGTTTTTTAAAAATGTCTTAAAATGCAGCTTTGTTACTTCTAGTGAGAGGGGAAGAAAAACTTCACATATAAAAATGCTGTGCAAGGCACTGAGGAGTACAGATTCTGAGAAAAGTTTAAAGTAGGGAAACTACAGAGCTTTGTTTCTCCTTGCCTGACACATCCAGAACCATTAAGAATATTTCATTAAGTTAGAACCCTGCTTTGTTTTCACACCACTGATTTTTATTTCCCACTTTCTGTCAGTGTATTAGAGATATAATACGGGGGCCATTCAGTTAAGCAATGCTTTCTTTCCATCTTGATGTCATCGCTGAAATGACTGCCCTTTTATTCTGAGAGGTGATTGTTTTGGAGTGATGCTGAGGCAGTGCACTTTGGTGGACTTGGTCTATAGCTATCTGTTTTCAAAACAGAGGAACTAATTGTTAGGCTTCTCTGTCTTGTATATTTCAAATAGATTAATTTTTTTAACTTAACTCATTTTTCCACTATATTGAAGTAGCAACTTCTACAATTTTGTTACAGATCGATCATGTCATCCTTTCAAGAAGTTCCGTCTTCAGCTACCATGTTGCAGACTTCCAACTTTGCACATGTGATTTTTCAAAATGTGGCAAAAAGTTATCTTCCGAACACACACCTTGAATGTCACTACACTCTGACTCAGTTTATCCATCCTCATCAGAAAGACTGGGTTGGTATTTTCAAGGTGAGTAAAGCTTGTTCTATTTCTATTTCTCAAATGTTTACTGTCTTCTCTCTTACCAGTTAAAAAAAAATTTTAAAAAAATCCAACAAGAGCTCTCATAAACTTAAGTGGAACATCATTTAGGTGATGTATTGGTTCCTGCTGTTGGAGTGTGAGTTTTGTAACAAAGATCAAACTGGAGATCAAAACTAGAGGAATGAGTACACTTTAAATCTGCTGGAGTAAAAAGAAGGTGTGATGCGGTGGTGTCGTGCAGAATTAAATGGAGATGATTTGAGAAGAGATGCATGGGCACAGAGTGACTTTTTGAACAAGACTATATGAAGAGTTTGAGCCAGAGGAAGTGTGAAATGTGTGTGGAAAGAAAAAAAATTAAGGGGGAGATATCCTGACCCATGTCCCTATCTCGTTTTTGTTGCTAGAACATGCTGAACAGTATAGATCACTAAAAGTATTCAAAACAGACCCTTGGAAAAAGGAGAAGAGGTGAGGCCACATCTAAGTTGCCTCGCGTTAGTGATTTGATTTATTTGGAGTTATTTTTAAAAGTTAATAAGGTTTCATTTATAGGATTAGAAATTGATTAATTCTTAACATCTGCTTCTATTTTAGACCTTGATGTATGTTTCTTTGTCAGTATAGCTCCTAGTAGATGATGCTTAAATTCCTTACTGGAATGGTTTATAGAAGTTTTCATTTGAGCTTTAAAGAAGTGATGCTTTGGCAGTGGAGAAGGGTAACAGACTATCTTGGTACTGGAGGACCTTTCCCTAGAACTGTCCACTGTTTAAAAAATGTAAATACTTGACTTCACTGTAATCTGCAGATCACCAGTGGATTGTTTGTCTTTATTCAGGATAAATTACTCTTCTACAAAATAGAAGTACTGTGCTCTGTAACAAAGCAGAAGCATTTTTATTGCTATATGCAATGACTATACCGTCACTAAATTGTGCGAGGGAGGCATTAACTTACAAGCAGGCACATTTCTGTAGTGAGAAGTTTGTAAAAATATATGTATATATGTGTTGATTACCTGCAGAGTTTTGACAAATAGTGTAACTGAGCGCACTTGAATGTTTAGATAACAGCATTAATGAAACTTTAAAAAAATCTTTTATCAAAACTTTAAAGAGGGTGCTGTTCATATTACACATAAGCATTTTGAAATTAAAGTGTAGCTTGAGAAGTGAATATTGTGGGTTTGTCTGTTAATCTAAGTGAGGGAGGTAATCAGATAGGACCCTAAAAATACTAATTAGAAAAATAATTTTTAAAAAGTGTGAAACAGTTTTTCAGTGACTACAGGAAATACTGTGTACAATGTACAGGTATCTTTGATTTCATCTTGGCTGTAATGATGGATTTAGTAAACTATTGAGGTATGAGGTTTTATTCTACTTTAGTAGTGGCAGGTAATAGAGCTTTGGCAGTCATTTGAGGAACATGTTGAGCTGGCATAAGGTAGTACTACTGCTGAAAGGAACATCATATTCTTTTATGCAGGGTGGCTTATTTCTTGTGCTTCCTCTCCTTTATGTGAAACAAGCTCTTGTATGATGAATCAAATCAGGGAATTGATTGAGGTTAAGACCAGTGTTTTGGGACTGGATTTTTTTAAATGGAATTCCCCAACTGAATTTCCTGTTCACCTAATTCTCGTCAACACAAGAGAAGGAAGCATTGCAAGATGGGGAAAGGGAGGAAAATTGTTTTCTTTTTTTTTGACTATGTCAGCTTATGCTGAGTAAGTGTTACGAATATGCTGTCTTAGTATATTTATAGTACAGTGAGTTAAATGGAGGCAGCTGTCCAACTGTCTCTGTGTCTACAAATACATATAAGTAATGTTTACAGTAAAATAAATTGTGAAAATGTAGTCGTCTTGGGATAGGTAATAGACAGAAGTTGTACTGTACTGTGATCTGAGTGTAAAAATGAGTGACTTCTAGAGAACTGATTGTTCCTGGACGATCAACAAACCACCTGGAGGTGGTTTGAAAACTGATGACACAGGCAGGGTTTTTATCATTTACCTTTCTAAAACATGTAAGAAGGATGTGATGTGTGTTTAGTAAAGTGATTTTCAGCATTAAAAAAAAAAGCAAATCTTGACTAATTATGAGAACAGTAATTCATGGCCTTCTGTATTGGCTTAGTACGCAAGGAAAGCGAGACTGTTAACGTAGAGGGAATAGAAGTCCACCTTGTCTTTCTGAGGTGAATAAATTGCTTAGAAAACAAACCTGTTTAAGCTGGTGTCATTTAACTTTTGCCTGGACTTGCACAGAAAGTTACTAGTGTTGTACTAACGAATACTAGACAGAAGAAAAAGGCACATAGTTTAAAAACAAACAAAAAACCCTAGCCAAAAAACGTAGTGGTAATTTCAGATTAGTGTAGAAAATAAGCATGGAATAAGATTTCTGCCCCCCGCCCCCATGTGAACATTGTGTTGGTTCTGATTCTAATGTTGACCTTTGTTCCGTTTTAGGGGGCAGTGGCTTCGACTGTACTCTGTCCTGTGTTTGCTCAGCTGGTTAGCTAAGAATTTTTTTATTGAACTGAACAAAATCTATAGGTATCTTTTTAAGTAGATGGTTTTAAATTACATTGCAAGTCCAAGTACATTTCTTCAGCGATGATGTCTTGAGTAGATATTGGTTATTTGTATCCTTGTATCATCCCGTTTGTTTTGCTAGTCCAGCTGTTTGTGCAACTGCATAGTGAAATGGATCAGGGAAGCCATCTGCCAGAAAAATACAGCCCCTCCTCCCCCAGCTTTTACCACCTTGTTTCACAACTGGTTGGTTCTTCAGCTTGATCACTGTGTGATGCAATGGGCAACTGTACTGGCATCACTGTGATGGAAACAAGTGGACGAGGAAGCTGTGTGGGAGAAGGGCTACGCCTACTTTACTGGCATGGCTGCTTAATGTGGAATGACAAATGAAGCTTCTTTTTAAATCTTTCGTTAGAGTTCTGGTCTGAAGAGCAGTTTTTAAGGGTTTGGTTTGTCAGTTTGTTTCCTTTTAAAATGAAAATGGAGCTAATAGTTCCAGAAGAAAACCTGATTTCATATACTGACTCTTAATTTCTAGCTTGTGAAGTTTTTAGATGTTTCGATAGTATGCACTACAGGTCTAATAGTCTTTTTATTCATGCATATTTGCATTTGTGATTATTGTAGTTGCCATTAGCATTGTGCAGCTTATGAGAAAAAGTGATGTTAGAAATGGAATCCTTGGTAGAAGCCATAAATTGCTTATAAGAATTTCTTTCTGTGTCGTCTTGTGGTTATTTATTCATTTGTGTATTTATTACAGAATTTCATTTTGCTCTTCATTATATCAGTCTTTTCCCACCTAGTGTACATTCTTTTTCACTTGCTAGACTTAATAATGCTTGTGAGTTTTCCACCCCCTCCCTTGGCATGTTTCCAGTTTTCTGTGTCTACTGAGTGTTCCACTTTCATCACTGAGTATTGGCTTCTATTTTGTACTATGGAAAGATAGTGTCTTCAATGAAAGGTACTGCAGCAGGTTCCTTCATGTTTGCAGTTGTTTATTTACAGATATCTTCTTCTCAAGGATATTTTAAAATAAGGATACTTAAAATAAGGAGTAAAGGCAAGATAAAGTACTGCATCCTTGTTCTTCATCAGAGGCATCAAAAAGGTCTTGTTAGGAGGTAGAATAGGTCTAGAACTTAACCTGAGGTAGGGATTTGTGGCATACAGCATTATGACAAAGAACTAAATAGATCTGTGAACAAATAACAGTTCTTCTAAAACTTAACAGATTCTACCAACTTCTCTGCATATGCTGTAGATGAAATGTGTTTTTTGTCGTTCCCAGCATGATTTCAGTTGCTAAATGGTGAACTTTGTAATGCTGAGCGTAAGGCTTTTAGTGGTGGTAGTAGTAGATTTAAAACTGTTCCCAAGAAAGTAACTTTCTATTGTTTAGAAAAATGCAAACCCAGTTTTCATAAACTGAAAGGGTAATGTTGCATATAGGAGAATTATTTCAGATGTAACAATTTTCTTACAAACTAGATGTATCTAAAAGCATACACTGCTTTTGGGATTGGACCTTTTGCAAAAACTTGGAGGGAGAATGAAGTATAATAATGAAGGTGATGTTACCCTTCAGAGCAGAAATCTGAATATGCAGAATTTTTATTCTTTCTTTTATTCTTTATTAATCTTTCTTTTTCTTCCTTGTTCCCTACAGGAGGCTTAAAAACAGGTTTTGACTCAGTCTTCAAGTCTGTTGTCTTTCATTGCTGCTACTTCTTTTTGCTTTTTTGACATCCTAGAGGGTCATCTGTAATCAAGTGCCAAAAGATATTGATTAGTAATGTCCTTGCTTGTTACCAAGAGAAGAAAAAAAAAAAAAGGCAGTTCTACAGATAAGTACTGGTCTAGTACTTGGCATGGACATCCTGAGCCCAAGACCCTCTTCATGCAGTTTTTTCTGTGCAGAAGAACCTAATGGTTCCTAGTGTGGAGTCAAAGGGGAGAAGGCTTATCATTCTTGATAGATTTCATAGGAGATCTGTACTCCCAGAATGATCCAAGAGCAGTGTCCCCTTTTTATTCTTCTCTGCTTCTCTCTGATTAATCAAAATCTGGAGAAGCCTTTAGGGTAATCCAAACCTAAACCTTTGAAATGAGGAAAAATAATATGTGCACTACATCTGGTTGTAAAAATGATCTGTCTGGTAGGTGGTCCTAACTTCCGGATGGGGAAGTCTACATCTTGTGACTTTATTTCACAACAAAGTGAAATAATCATATGGCCATGTGATATTTCTTGCATTATTAATGCATAATGTCCAGACTTGCAGAAGTGTTTGAAAAAACTACTTGGCTTTTAGGAAGAAGTGCTTACGTCTCTGCCTAGGGCATATGTGTGCAAGTAGGACTGACAGATGTTCTGTATATGAGGCAGACAGGCTTAATGTAAATCTCAAAGGCACAAGGAAAGAATGTTATGGGCATAATAAAGATAGTGCTTCAAGAGAGTAGCATTAAAGGTATGGGTGTTTGTGGGGTATATCATAATACTTTCTGGTTTTCTGAAGATATGATTTTGCTGAGGCCAACATGCTAGAAAGACCTGCGATATCAGCAGGTAATCTTACATATGTTAAGCTGATGGCTTTGGGCTTGCTGTGTCATTAACTAACTATTTCATCAAAACTTTTCTGTTCCTCAGTTCTAGTTGTTGTATTTTTCTAAGTAATCTACATTACCATTCTTCTAGGATGTTGACTTAAGTTATAGACATGCTTTGGTATTCACTGCCTCAATATGCCCCTAGAGAAGAAAAGGAATTTTTTTCTTTCGTAATGTCCGCATTTTTAATATCCACAACTTAAAAATGGTGATCTGACATTCTGGTAACTTAACATATGGGAAAAGCTGTATAACGAGGATTGGGAAGATCTTAGTAACTTCTTTGAAGGTGCCTGCTTGCTCTGAAAGGGTACTCGGTATTTAGGAGGTCACACCTGAGCTACTGTTTGTGCATCAGTGCAGTACCCTTATTTACACACAATTTAATTTCTGTCTTTTCAATGTACTGATTTATAGCAAACCTCAGAATTAACTTGTCTGTGGTCAAAAACCTCTGTAACAGAATTTAACAGTGCATTTAATGGACACCTAAGAAATAGCTTGGTGTTTGTGTTGTATGAAGACAATAGAGATATGTTTTTGTTTAGTACTCTGGGTTATTTGGTCTCTTTTGGACTGCAAATAACAGTACAACTTGTGGGAGTCATTTCAATATTGTGATCTTGTCATAGTTTTTTTTTTAAGATAACAATTACTTCCATATATACAGATCATGTTATGAAGTACAGTGCAACAGCTGCATGTGTTATTGATCACATGCATATTGAAATACAGTTTTTCTGGCATGGAATCATCACCGCACAGCAGGGCATGATAGATTCAGGAATGTGTAGTGGACGGTATGTCCTGTTGTTAAAATAGTTGGGAATAGAATTATTGGAATTCAGAATGTTTTGAGAATTGCTGTATCCACAAATGAGAGTGATTCTGTTGGCTTCTGATTTACCTTCTTTGGAAAGACATGTCTTAAATAACTTGTGTGGGTTTTTTTTAAAGAAAAAGAAGTCCATGGCAATGTTGTTCACTGTTTCTATACCAGATGAAGAGAATCATAATCTGGGTTTACCTGATGTTACATTTGACAAGAAATTTTGATGTTTAATTCCAAGTGTCATTAATTTTCTAACAATATTTGCTATGGTAGATTTGTGTGGTCAGAGACAGAATTGGTATAACAAAGTGTTCAGTAGCTGGTAACAATTTTGAAGTAAAAGATTGTGCTAATTTATAGTTTTCATGAAATGTGATAGTAAATGAATATTTCACTTAAACCCTATCCACCCTTTTAAAATACATTTTTCATGCTTATCTCTTAAAGTAAACAGTAACTTTGTCACTCTTTGATCTGTCATAGCATTTCCTTGGACAGTCATTTACATATGTACCAGGTTTTCTTTTAGAGAGTTCATATTTATTTTGATTTATACCTAATAAGAGAGAAAGTTGATCCTATGGTCTAGGCACTCTGTCAATGTCATTTTGACATATGCCTCTGAACTATGAGGTAAAAATACAACCAATGAGAGATGATAATAGGTTAGGATCCTGATAGTACCTTGATACTGCAACAAATACCATATGTTCTCAATAGTGGAAGTTAAAAGATTGCCTGTACGTGTTCGTAACATTCAGCAGAGATGGACTTCTTCAGGTCTGGGCATGAGAGAACATACTAAGATTACAGCCTTTCATAAAGAGTCTAGAGTACCTTGCAGACATCTTCTATCCCAAAATGTTTCAGCTTTAGGGCTCCTTCTGTACAACAAATTTTTATCTCAGTGTGAGCAGCGAGGCAATGTCTGAAGTGAAGTCTTAAATGACTTGGACTGAGGTAAGTCAAAGTTGCATGTGGTATAAGGTGATCACAGACATACTAAAAAAAATGAGGCTGTAGCTTTGACTTCATTGTTTGCTTATTTTGAAATGTCTATGCCTTAACGTTACTAAAGTGGACTTTAATAAATATTTTTCCTCATGTACATGTTCTGAAGTTTTTTTACAGTTTGATTCTTTCAGAATTGGCATCTAGATATCATTGTTTGATGATGATGCACGTGTTCAAAAGTATATCACATCAGTGTTAACAGTAAACTATCAGTAATTTTACCCGGTATAAGCTTCGCTGCCCCTGGGTATTTTAATTTTTCCATCTGTTAATTGGCTTAGAACTTGTTACCTGTAGACTGTTATAGGCTACAGTAGCGCTAGCACTACTGTGACTTTCAATAATGTTACATGAACTCAGGATTATGGCACCAACCAAACCTGCTGTGGAGACCACTTCCTGGGATACTGGGCCCAATGGCATTTTGCTTAGACACTTGTGTTTTCTGTGATTTGGGTCAAAATAACGGTTTCTTACCACGTGAAATATGTAAAGGCTGCTGACTTACTGTTGTCGGTAATAATTATACAGTATAATGCATGTCCAAAACCTTATCTAGTGTCCATAATTTTGCTTCTTTCAGAGGTAGTTTATTGTCTTCTTGCAGTACTTAGGGTACTTTGCTAAATAACTTTCTAAACTATGTAATTTAACTTCTGAATTACAAAAAGGGCATAACTTTTACTCTGAAGAGTTTTATGGCTTTGGGTTGTTTTGTTTTGTTCTTTTTTTTTTCAATTGGGTCATATTAGGTATTTACAATACAGGCTCATTGGTTATGCCCAAGTTGGTTTGGCTGAACAAGTGTTTCCTGGGTTTGCTTCTTTGGTCTGCTGATGTTAGTATGTGTGTTGTATAGCTGGGTAAGACGCTCTCAATGCAGCAGAATGAACGCTGCTGTTCTTCCAGTTGCATAACAGCTTTCTGAGGCCAGGGAAGAAAATGCCAAGTGAGCTTCCCTTACAGTGGTGTTTCTTTAAAGCACTTCCTTTCAAAACTGAGGTGACTAACTTTACCAAGGCATTATAAAAGGAAAGAAATTGAGCAAACTAGAAAAATTGTGCTCCCCCCTATTTATTTTTTTCTAGTCAGCTAGCTTGCTTCTAGCTCTTTTGTGGAAATGTACTGTGGGTGAAATGTAAATGTGGAGAACCTAATCGCACTTTGTGGCCTTTTAATAAGAAAGGGGCTTGTATGTATGGGGCAGCATAGAAGAAAAAAAAACTTTCATGATGACTACATACCTATTTATTAGTAGAAGGAAAACCTGTCTGGTATGAATATTGCGAACAGTTGACTTGTGCCTGCTTGCCCAGCCAAATTGCAAAGTACTTGGTGTTAGACATCTTCACCTTTACGAGACTTAAACATTTCCACTGCAGCTACAGATTTGGCTTATATAACTAAAAAGTAGTTTATGATGACCTGAAGTGAAATAAGGCTTTTTGCTCAAAAGTGGGAAATAGGAATATAGGGAGTGGATTACTTTGTAATGACCTATTAAAACTTTCAATTTTATGGAGAGTGAATTAAATAAGTGAGTATTGTTTGAGTAACAAATCATTTGTACATAATAACATAATCTGGATATGACATGCTTGTAGGAAACGTGATGTTTAATCATGTGTGTTTGGTTTAAAAATGGGTTGAGAAAGTGAAAGTAGGATTTGATTTCTGAATTATTAATCTGTTGGTTAAACTCTGGAAAACAAGAGTGTTGGAATTTATGCATAGCTTTCTAATTTCAGAATTGATTTCTGAGTGGAGTTTGAGAATTAAATGTAGAGAAATGGAGAAGATAAAAGAATGTGTTAAATACCACATTAGGAGCAGAGACATTATTTCTAATTCTGGTTATAACGTGGATTTTTTTTTTTTTTCCTGTTGGTTTAGGGAAGTTGCATCATCTAAGTCTAATTTGCTCTTTTGTCTAAGAAATAAGGATGTTAATGTTTTTTGAGTTTTTAATTCTGAGCAAAATCTTTTCAGAGTTTTCAATGAATTCCTTAAAAAGTAATGGTGTGAGCACAACCAGTCAATGCATCCGATGATGAATTTGAGTTCAGAGTTCACAAGAAGTCTTTTGTGCAGTTTGACAGGTCATTCTCCTTTTTTCCCCTTCTGAACTTCAGAAGGTTTTGTGCTGGAGTTCTTGTGTAATTTGTAATGTTTTTGTGCTTGAATGTGGATATTGTCTGCCATTACCCATGCTAAATTCTTAAATTAGACTAGTAAACTGTGCCTCTTGTGCTCCTCCTGGCTCACAGAAAGTTTCACAGTGTGTCCCATTGAAATTTATCATTGATTTAAGATTTCCAATGGTAAGAAAGTACTAGTATGCCTTTGTTTCAGCTTTAGCACTTTGTTTGGAACTTGATTTTATGTTAGTAGTTGACAGTACTTTTTATTTGGTGTGGTTTTGGGTTGTTGTGGATTTCTTTTTTTTAATTGATATGTGAAGTTATTGTCATTAAAGGAATTCCAACTGAGTTTTTGTACAACAAAGTCTGTAGCTGTTTTGAACCAGATACTGTTTCACTTGAGTTGCTTTCATTTTGAAAGTGTTACTCTAATTTTTTTAGTAGTTTTTTGAGTCAAATGCTCTTCCAGTTAACAGTATCAATTAAAAAGGAAAAAGCATGTTTGTATCTGGGTTCTTTGTATGCCATTTTAGTTAGCATTCTAATAAGTGTTGTGGGTGTATGTGGTGTTTTTTTAACCTTTAGTTTCACATTTTAGTGCATCAGAATATATTCTTCGTTGCAAAATAGAACTGTAACTTCACATGAGGCCTAAACAGGAATTAAGTGTGGATTTCCACATCTTTCTCCTCATTTCCAGTTTTTCAACAGCTTTTAAGTTCTGATTATTAATGTAAATAAATGTGCTTGCAGCTTGAGTAGTTAGAGCATAAATTTTTAGAACTTGGTCAGTAAATGAAGGAAACAAAAAATGAAACTGTATAATTGAAGACTTGATTTCAAATATACTTTTATAATGGATATCATGTCTCTCAGTGACTCTTCTTTTTCACTGTTACTGAAATTTGAATACAGAAATGAAATTTATGAATCTTTCTTAGAAGCATTTGTGTGTTTTCTGTAATGTTTTCATGAATACAGGTGCTCACTGTTAGTCATATCAGCTGTTTTGGCAGTGGAAGTGGTCGAACTCTTGTTCTTACAGGCATGAAGATTTTTCTCTGATAACAATAAAAGACATTGCACTTTGTGTCTTATACGTTGTGCCAGTGCTGTTGTTTTTCCATTTTCTTATTTTTCTGAATAGAAATAATACTGCAAGTAAATTAAATAGTTAACAACTTATCTTCTATGGAGCGTTTAAACAATATTTAAATACAATCCGTGTTTACTTTTTAACAGGCGTTCATGTTTCAGTAGAGTACTAGAGAGAGTCTGGACACAAACTAAAGAAGCAGCCCTTCTTCTTTCTATTTTCATGTTGAGACCTTCTCAAATATTGGAGCATTTCTCTGCTTCTACTTAGTGATTTAAAATTCTGACATAAATTCTGCATTTGAAATTTTTCTCCTACTCTGTTACTATTCTGGGATTTTCCTGGAGACTCCTGCATAGATAAGATTGGAGATACGAATAATCAAAATAGATTTAGGATTGGATTTTTTTCACAGAGTGGATTCTGTGTTCCTGCTGTTTAAGTGCAAATACAGTGGGGTCAAAAGATCCCCATCACCCCAAGAACTGGAGCATCAGCTGCAAAAGGTTTTGCGAGATGGCAGGATAACCTTTATCTGCTACTCGAACATCATTCTATGGAGAAAATATTTCTGAAAATGAAAGACTAGGATTAATTTATCTGCTTTTAACTTAACAAAACTTACCTTTGAGTTTTCAAAGTACGAAATTAAGTTATATGCTGGCCAGGGAACTCTTTTTAGTCTGGGCTAAGGTATTGCTACCTCCAAATTCTGTAGCTTTCACAGTAAGTGGCATTTAAGTAACTGCAATGTGCAGTATCTTAAAACTGCATAAGCAATAAGTAAATACATCTATTTTTTAAAAGGTTCTCTAAGTTTTTCTCCAGTGTACACTACTGATTGATATTATTTACCCCATGCTAACTGTATTTAACAACACTTACCTGTGAAATCATCTGATTTCTTGAGTCTTTCACTATTACCAGGAAGATGCACAAAGCACAAATTCTTCTGTTTACGAGAAGAGCTTCAACCTGCCCTTTTTCAGTATGTTCCAAGGAGAATTGTATGGGCCAGTTGCCGTAATGGTCTCTTTAATTAAAAGAAACAACAAAAAAGACAACAAAACCACCTTACATGAACATTTGCCTTAAATAGAAATTTTTCTCTTGTCAGTGTAGGCCACTTAATGTCTTCACAACAAATGGGTTCTTGTGGGGCATTTGGACTCTTCACCCCATCTGGAGCCTAACCTGGAAAATGGTCTGTATTAATTGTTATAAGTTTTGTTGCTTTCATCAGCAGTCAGAGAAACAGACTAGCTTTTCTGATTCCTTTCGTTAAAATTGAAAATATTTTTTCCAAGGTAATATGCCTGATGCTGATGACGATGCTGTTCATTTTGCTTCCAGAGCTACAGTGTTTCATTTTGTTTTTCATGAAATCACTGTGGGGCTATTGACAAGTATTCCCATCTTCCTTCTCATCATTTTCACTTTTTATTGATTTCCTCTGTAGCTTTTGCCACTAGTTTTTGTTATCTCAATTTTTATTTCCTTGCTGTTAAGCAATCTTAAAATTCTTTTATATAGTTTTAACCCTCTTTTTAGGCAACAATTGGTTTTCCTTCTGAGCTGAAAGAAATATCTTTGTCAAAGGTCACATTTAGATTGTTGCTGAGCCATCCAATGTGTGTTTATAGTCTTGTATCTGTGATAGTATAATCTGTTGCCATAGAGAAGGTGATGACTGTGTAGGAGTATTTTGTATTTCTGAACAACTGCATACTTCAAAGTAGGTTTATTAAAGAGAATATTGTGGAAAGATACAAAGTACTAAAATAAAAGTTTCATTACAACCTGTTGATAGATTTTTTTTTTTTTTTTAAAGATTTAGATCCTAGGCCTAAAACATCCATTACTTAATTTTGTATTTATTTTTTTCTCAGCATATCATTACTTTGGTTTTGCTCCTTGTTTCTATTGTATAAGAAATAATCCTATGGAAGTTAATGATAATCATCATTAAGTAGGAAAGATGTTGAATAATGTTACTAAGTTAACTGGCTTTGCTGTAGAATACACAAATTTCCCTTTTTTAAATATATGCAACTGTGAGGAAGACGAGAGTTGTTCATATTTCCTTCTCTGCATTGTCATATTTTGACATGTGCAACCTGTAGCAGGGAAAAACCCTCATCTTCTGAAATTCTGTGCAGTGAAAAGAGCCGTTGGGTAGTCCACACCTGCTGATAACTTGCACGTGGCCATTAAGAAATAATTGCATTCTCAGGACTGTAAGAGTGTAAGATGAGGAGCTTTGGTAGGGGAAGCAGATGATGGGTGACAGGAGATATGGGGAATTGCTGGAGAAAAACATGTGTGTGATAAACTTCCCAGGGTATCCCCCACTAGCTTTTGAGGTAGAGAGTTAGAATAAAAATAACTTTTGATTTCAGAATAGATTATTAAATTTACAAATCAACATGTGATATCTAAAAAAAAATAAAAAATGCTACAATCCCAGAGAAAAATTGAATCAGAAGTTGAGTTGATCTCCTAGAGGGACCGTTTTTGGTTTTGTATTCACTGGATTTTGCTCCTTCCCTCTGTGTTTGAAGTGTTAATTATCAGAAGGGGGGGATGTTATTTTACTCAGGAAAATAGTCAGAATCAGTGTGTGTGTATTTTTTTTTTTTTAAACAGAAATGAAAACTAGAGTAGGATGAAAAGATTACTTCAGTTCTATATAGTATTTGTTCTGGACATAATTCAGTTTCCCTTCTGCAATTAAAAAGAACAAGATGGAGACTTTTCCCTCATTGAGAACTACATTTAAAAAGCTATCTGCTTGCTTTATTTTAGGGCAGCAAGTAATGGTAAATGCTTCCCTTTTCTGAGGTAAAAGCAGGTTCAGCAAAAAAGGTGTATTAACATCTGAGTTGGATTTGAAGACATGATTAATGTAAAAATTTGTAAAATGTTTTCCCCATGAACTTTTATTGAGGAAAAATTGCTTTCACCCTCCCTTCAAGTTAACTGGAGGAGCTTTTCTTGTTATTTCTGAGATATTTAACAGTATGGGAATAACAACCCCAGGAAATCTTAATTCATTCACATCTTTTAAAAGCTCCTTGATAGGAGATAGCACAGAAATCTTCACAATTCTTGCTCAGAACAGGCTTAAGATGTATGTAGTAGCTGATTCCATTCTGGTGGATATGTCAAGAGTCTGCACTGCTTCTCTCTAATGAATGTTGCCTTAAAGAAGTGACTGTTGTTATCAAAATGAAAATTTCGTCTGATTTTGCTGTTGTTCATCCTTGCTTTTTTAAGAATATAAAAAAGGCTTGGTCATCTCAGACCCGTTCTGAAAAGCTGACAGCGCCTTAAAAACCAGTTCTTAATGCTTTTAAGATACTGTGGCAATGTATCCTTTATAAAGGAGGATTTGGTATGAACTTAAGGTTTAGAAGTCCTATCTATGCAAGTAATAGAAATCATGATTGATAACGTCATCTTTTTTTGGTTGTTGGGTTTTTTGTGTTTTTTTCTCTTTATCCTTCTCTCTTTTGAAATGCTGTCTTACCCGATAAAAATTGCTAGACAATTTGTCCACTTTCCTCTTCCAAGACAGTATACCCAGGTACTGATAAATCATACTACATCTAGCTTTTGACAAGGTTTTTGGTATTTTTTTTAAGTCAGTGGAATGAAACTGATATATTTGTTCTTCTTCTTTACTGTTATGCTATTATTAATATCCATTGCTTTATAGTAGTTGCTTTGGGTTTCAGGTTTAGATGCATTTATTTTCAAGCTTGTTGGAATATGTTTCTTCAGAGGATAGCATTTCTTACTGTACAGAATTACACTGTTATGGAAAGTCTGAAAGCAGATGTTTATTGAAGTTAGTGGGAAGACTGCACGAACTTAGCTGAGTTAGGTTTTTGTGCAAATTCTTTTTTTCCTTGCAGACGTAGCATGTATGTATGGAAGAATTAGCATTCCAGTGAAATGCTGGTCTTCAGTATTGCAGCAGTTGTCCAAAAAGTGCTGGTTTAGCCCTGTCAAATTTGGCCATTTCAGTAGGAGAGAGCACTATTTTTTCTTTCCTCCTTTTTGTTTTCTGAGGAACCTGTTGGATTGTGGACACAAGAGTCAGCTTTGGCAGAACTTACACTAAGAAAATCTCACTATAAACTTCAGAATTAATGTTTTTGTATTTTTAATATACTAATATGTATCTTTATAGAAAAAAAATTACCAAATAGTAGTTTAATGTATAGTGTCTGGTGTTCTAATTTATATAGACCTTTTTACAGCCTTAGACCCATTTATTGCCTTAGGTAACAAGCTTAATAAAATTCATGTTAAATCTTTGACGTGCTTGTTAAAATATTCCTGATTTGTAAACATTGTTAAGTATCTTCTTATTGTATATTGAAGCAGAAATATGCATATTACAGTATGTTGTAAAGGCCAAACCATGGTATCTTAACTGTGTATAACAAATTCTTCTGCTTAATGTTTTCTCTTTCTGTTTTTGTTGTGGTTTGTTTTATTTTAGGTTGGTTGGAGTACTGCAAGAGATTATTACACATTTCTTTGGTCACCTATGCCAGAAAATTATGTGGAAGGATCAACTGTTAACTGTGTGCTGACATTTCAAGGTGAATATAAAGCAGTATCTATCTGTATTTTCCAGCCTGCACAACTTTTTAAATACTTATCTGTCCATTACAATGCTGAGGGTTGCATAACAGTTCTAGACTTCTACAAACATAAATTGGAGGAGGATTTTCCACACCTCACTGTGTGAAGGTCAGTCTTATTTTAGATGTCAAGGAAATTGTAAGGGCAAGTATGTGACTTTATGTTTTTACATAATAATGGACAATATTCATGACTGATAGAAAGAGAAGCTCTGCTGGAAACTATTCAAATACAGAAAATGACTTTGTTTAGTCATCAGCAGTTTTTTTTTTAATCTTAGCATCTCTTAATGCTTTGTGTCTTTACATTGTCTTTAGTCTCTGGACTTTAAACATCATTGTTAATGTAAAGCGATTCTTGTGAAAGAATAAATAATGTAGGTGACTGTTTGGTAAAGGTTCAGAGTTGTCAAGAGTAGCAGAGGACCTTTTGACAGTGAGGAATTGATGAAAATGACTGAAGTTTTTAAGAAAAGAATAAAGAGCAAACCAGTAAATGTTACACCACTGTACAAATCTGTAGTACAACTGCATTTTCAACACTGTGGAGATCAAATCCTCTCCCTCCCCAATCTCAACAAAGATTTAGTAGTGCAAGTGAACAAAGTGCAACAAGGAAGATCAAAATTAAGAAATAGCTTCTGTGTAAAGGTGTGGAGTTACACAGATGACAGAGAGACACTCTTCTCATTAAATATAAAAAGGGACAATGGCCATGGATTGTGGCCTGGGAGGTTTACATCAGACATTAGGAAGAACTTTTTTACAAAGAGGGACTAGTGGAGAACTTGAACAGGTATCCCTGGTTTGGAAGGAAGGGAATTCCACACACTTGATTATCCATTGTTCATATTTAAAGAAGTAGGAGCCATTGATGTAAGCTACCAAGTGACAGGTTCAAAATGGAAACAGAGATGATACTTGTATAACACAGTCAGTGTGCAGAACTTCTTGCCACAAGACATTACACATGTCAAAAATCTACACACATTCAAAGTTGCATGTAAAAAGAGCACCTCCATTAAACTGCGTAATGCTTTTCTGCTTGCTAACAGAATTTTATGTACCATCGTACATTCTTTCTTACTTCCCAGAGCTGGCTTTAGTCTTTGTGTGTGTTTATTGCTTAAAATATATAGAAAAGTAATAATTGAAGTCCTGAAATGACTACTGTGTTAGCTTGTTTTGTTAAAGCTGCAAATAGTGATAGCTTGGATAAGTTCACTTTTCTTTCTCTTGCTCCAAGTAATTTTTTTCTGGTAGTTTTGCTGATGATCGTATCCATATGATCTGACCATTTTATAACCTTGAAATTGGTGCAAGGTATGTGTGCTCTGTAGGAACTGGAAGGAAGTTATTAGTTTCTTTTACAGTTACCAAAATTCACTGAATGAGTGAAGTCTAAAGGTGACCTAGAAACCTAGGACTCTACATGCCATTATCAGTCCTTTGTACTGAGAAGTTTTACCACACATGAAGAGACCAGGTAACTCTGTCCCATCTGTTACATTCCATGCTGACAGTCCACCACTTTTATAGAGCTGCCAGATTTATTCTCCATTCAGATAGTCTCTCAGTTGTGTTTGGCAAGATATTTTACTGCTGCTGAGATGAGATCAGTAGAGCTTACAGGAGCTTAATTAACTGAGATAAATAGTAAATGTTTTGCAGCATGCTTTGAATATTTATTTTTAATGATCAAGTATGTGTGCTGGAAGAAAATAATCGTGAATCTCTTCTCTCCAGTTAACTACAAGAAAAAAGACTTGAAGTAGTTATAAGTTTGTCTGAACCAATATTAAAACTTGCTAGAGCTGCAAAGTAGATTGTTCTGAATTCGTTTCTGCATAGTGTCACCTTATTTAAGCATTGAATCAGGTAAACTGAACTGCAGTGCTATGTAGGAAAATGTAGTTGGGTCCAAAAGCACAAAATCCTGAGGTTTTGAAGTTAAGATACTACTCCCTGAGCTACAGTTAATAAAGTATAAGACTAATGGAAACATGAAGTGCTTGATAAAAGTGGTGTCTGTATAGCACATCTAATGTTTTACCATTTGTAGGAAAAGTAGCTAAGAGTACTGGGAAAAGTCTTCCAGGAATCTGGAATAAAAGTTAGTGAATAGAAATTAATAATAAAGTTAGAAAGGGAGCAGATTGAATTGCGGTGAAATATGAACAGGAATTGGTGACATCACCAACTTATGCTAGTATCATACTCAAGCTGGCTAGTGTAGCTGATAATTAAGTGTTCTGAATAAAACCTGTTGGTTTTCTTACCATTAAACTGGGTAAGGTGTGGTTTCTTGCATTTACTAAAAAAGGTAAAAATCTCATTAGTTCTGGAAATTATTGTTTAACGTCCACAAATATTACCATGTGAATCGAGGTGATGTAAGAGACTTGATGTTGAAATTTAGTGTGTAACAGTTCAATAGTCACACAGAAACTCTGAAATAATTTGCTAGGAGCATGCAGTATTACATAGCTACAAGAAAGATGATTTGTTCTTACCTTGCAAAGCGTAGAAGAAATTTTTTTTCAATTTTGAAAAATAAGCTCTTTTTTACCCACCCCGTCCATATTTGCAGATTGTTGACATTGTGTCATACATTCAGAGAATTCTTGTGCTTTGGCATTTAAAAATAGCAAAAGTAAATTGTGGTTACTCCACAAAAAACATGCAAGAAGTTGAACCTGGTAAAGTTGCAGATGCTTTGTTATTGCATGTTGTCTTTGTCTGTTGTCTTTGGTCCTATAGGTATTCCAAGGCCAAAAACCCGCCTACTCGTTGTTCTGTGATTGTTCAGCAGTTACATAATAATGTGGTCATGATCCAGCTTCAGGCCATCTTATAGCTAATGATTCTATCTGTTTCATAAGTACATAAACAGCAGCTATTACCTAATGTGTGGAAGGCGATGTGTACATATAGCACCTATTGCCTGATGCTGTTTTGACGTTTGTCTTAAAAGCTAGGAGAAATTGTTGGGGGATGAAAGTTACTAAATAGGATGACGCTTCCTTTCTGCTGTTTTGATCATTTATCTGTTCCTTACTGAGGTAATGAGCATGAAACTCGTAAGTCAAACATGATCTGATAATGTGTTTCCAGATGGAGGCTTGTATGTTTGTGTAGAATGTTTCTTCAAATATGAATTTATTTTGATAGGATATTATCTACCAAATGATGACGGAGAGTTTTACCAGTTCTGTTACGTGACTCATAAAGGAGAAATCCGTGGAGCAAGCACGCCTTTCCAGTTTCGTACCTCTTCCCCTGTTGAAGAATTGCTCACTATGGAAGATGAAGGAAACTCTGATATGTTAGTGGTGACCACAAAAGCTGGACTTCTTGAGGTTTGATTCAAGAATTCTTAAAATGTTATCTTCTTATTTATTTTCTTATGTATACATACAGTCACAGGATATAGTATTGAGGAACAAACCGGGAGGAAAAAAACCTGCATATGTATGTGTACTGTGTATATTTCTGTCTTGTTCTCCAGTATTTGATTGGAGTTCAGAACATTTGCAGGTCAAATGAGTAAAGATTTTAAACTTTGTACAGATACGGTATAGCACTAAGCATAGACTGGGAAACCATAAGAGAGTACATAGTTGCCCTTCTCTCACATCTGTACTCCTGGAGTGGGGAAGATACCTTTTGTGTGAAATGGTGCTTGTTGTAAAGAGAAAAATTTAAGGAACCAGTATACTTTTATTTGTGCATGAGTGAAGAGCCCTGGAAACTAAGCTGAATAGTTGCAGGTGCCTAAGTATGTTAGAATAGCTCTTGTTTTATTTAAAGCAGTGTTCTGTGTGTCATGTTCTTTGCTAGATGGATGTGGTTAGACTTGTGTGCTTACATCCAGAGTCAAGATGTTTCTGTTTGCTCGTTGATATTTTGTAGGCTGAAAACTACCAAAAAAACCCTCTCAAAACCCCCAACAAAACAAACACCACCACCCCCCCCCCGCCCCAAACCCAAACAAAAACCTGCCAAACCAAACCACCTTGATTGTATGAGTTGCTTATTGGAAAATTGCTCAGTACAGTTTCCTTACCTTGCCATCAGATGTTTTATCCTTTTGTCAGTTGCTGCATGTAACATGCATGCAGTTGTTCAATGTACAGTTCTCAAAATTTAGGGATAAGACACTTAGAACAGATATACATCTGAGATATGTTTACTTTTCAGCTATGTAGTCATAGTACTAAAATTAAAGAGAAATATTTTTTCAAACCTTTTTATTACCTTGGTTCATAGAATCATAGAATGGTTTGGATTGGAGGGGACCTTTAAAGGTCATCTAGTCCAACCATCCTGCAATGAGCAGAGAAATCTTTAACTAGATCAGGTTTCTCAAAGCCCCATCCAACCTGACCTTGAATGTTCCAGGGATGGAGCATCTGCCACCTCTCTGGGCAGCCTGTTCCAGTGTTTCACCACCCTCATCGTAAAAAAATTTCTTCCTTATATCTAGTCTGAATCTGCTGTCTTTTAGTTTAAAACCATTGCCCCTTGTCCTGTCACTACAGGCCCTACTAAAAAGTCTATCCCCATCTTTCTTGTAAGTCCCCTTTAAGTATTGAAAGGCTGAAGTTCATGTACCAGTCCTAACTTTTGGCTATATGTGTGTTCATTTTTTTGGTGAAATTCCTCAAACATTGCTTTAGAGTGTGTGTGTCTCTCTATACTCAGCAGCCATTTTTTCACCAAGCTGTCATCATCGTAATTAGCTCTTCCATAGTTGCTGTCACTTGGGAACAGTAAAGGCGCTTCACTTAAGGAGGGAAAACTTGAGTATAAATCAAGACACTGCAAAGTGTGCTGTCTAATGGTAATGGAATACTATTCAGTTAAAGCAATGAAACTTCAGAAAGTTGGGAATGAGGGAAAAACTGTAAAATAACCTAGCCAGAGGACATGCGTTCTGTGCTTCTGCTCAAACACTGGAGTAATTTGTTATTGACTTATGTGATAGGAATGAAGGGGAGAAAAATGACCAAAAAAGAATGTTTTTGTTTTTACAGTTTAAAATTGAAAAAATAATAAAAGAAAAAGAAGAGCTATTAAAGGTGACTTCCGTCCTGGAAAAGGAAACGGCACAGCTCAGAGATCAAGTTGAAAGACTGGAAAAAGAACTTACCCATGAAAAGCAGAGATATGACCAACTGCAAACAGAGCAAAAGGTTAGTTGTTTAACTGATTAAAGCTGACTTACAATGTCTGTAATCCTCCTTTTTCAAGGAACAGTTAAACTGGGTGAAAATCAGCTATCAAAACCCCTCAGCAGTTAGATAGACATTTACACTAAAATAGGTCAGTTCCTATTAACCTCCTGCCACTATTCCTTTTATGTTGTAAAATGGTTAAAATATTTAAGGCTTTTGGTACCAGGCTTGGTAAGATCATCGATGACAACTGTTACCAGATGTCTGACATTTAACTGTGGAATTCGTAGTGGAAAGTAGTTGATGGTTTAAAGTTTGCTTACATTGACTTAAAATGGAGGAAGCCTATTCAAAAAATTCCCATTAAGGAATAACTACATAGAACACAGGGTACTGAAAATGGTAAAAAATTTTGGTATTAAAAGCAAAGATCAGGACTTAACAGAGAATACTACTGCAAGGGCATACAAAGAGTGAAAAGTAACTAGTCACTTCTCTAAAAGGCTTTAGAAAGCTCTAAAGATTTTAAAAGGGAAAAGATGCACAAACCTAAAAATTAATATACAGTGTTAATTGATAGTGAAAATATAAATCTAGCCTAAAAGCTTAATTTGGAATTCTGTATATGGTAGGGAGGAAATCTAATATTATAAAAAAAAAAAGGCACAAAAAAGTTGGACCTAATCTATTTTTAAGCTTCTGCTTTTTCAAAAACAACTTTTAGGAGAAGATTAAAAACATGTGGGAGGAAGGTGGTGACATGGACAAATTTGAAGTAATGAAGCCTATATAATTTAGCTGTGGACAGCAGTTAATAGGCTGTTTCTAAGTACTAGTATGTATATGTCAACAGTTCTGCATGATACACCTTTAATAGAAAGGAATCTGTTGAGGGAATTTGAAACTCTTGAAGCTTTGTAGTACTTTTGAACAGTCATAGTGAAATGGACTAGAATGTTGGGTAAGGAAAAAAGAAAGGATAAGATCTTGTTTAGAAAAAAGTTTTTCCCTGTAAAAGAATGATTTGAAGTTCAAGTACATGGGAGAACTAGTTTAAATCAATAAGAGAAGAATTAAATGCTTAAAAGTATGCATTTCATGGATTTGCAGAATCATAAACTTAGTAGATAAATCTGAATGAACTACATAGATGCCTTTCATTGTCATTTGAGGATCTCATTTAAAAAAAATGTTTGAAAGTAAATTGTCAGTTCTAATCCACGTTGGCTTTACAATGCTGTTTTAGAACAATTTGTCAAATGGAATTTTGATGACTGTCCAGCAAGGATACAGTTAGACTGCATAGGAACAAAAATGTCTTGATACTTTCTCACACTTTCCTGTGAATTTCTATAATCAAAAATACTTTTGCCTTAAATATATGAGAACTTAGCAATTAGAATTTAATTTCAGCAGTGTTTTATTTTTTTGGTTTGTTACCCCCCTTGTATTTTGTTGAAGTGATGATGCAGTATGAAGAACTTCTTGCTTATATTTAGTTGAGCTATAAGTAGACGTCTAATCTGAAGGTGATGCAACTCTTCACTTACCTAGAATACTACAGAAGTTTTCTAACTCATGCGATTTTTTTGTCTCAAGTCTTTGACGCTGTATTATTTTCCATCTTTTATGTTCTATTCTGTTTTTCACTTATTTAAAGAAAAAAATCCGCTGAGTTGAAACATCTTTCATTTGCTTATATACATAAGCAGAATATAAATCCAGTGTTACTCTTGAAAATTAAACAGGCATCTACTAAATCAGATGCAATAAGTTAACTTTTTCATCATTGGAAAGTTTAATAAATGATACTTTGTATGTGGCTTTCTCTAAACTTTCCAGTCTTAAAGATGACTTCCCTTCTTGCTTTCCTTGCCTCCCTACCCCAATATATGAAATACAGCAGTGGGTCAAGGGATTATATCATTTATCTTTGCTGAGATACTGTACAGTGTGTTAATGGATTGATCTAAAGATTCCTGAGCAGCAGTTATATAGCACTCAGTTGGATTACAGTACCTTGTGGTTTGTTTAAAAAACCAGACAAACCTCACAAAACACTCCCCATCCAAACAACCACCAAAACAAACCCTCCAAAACCAGTCCCTCCGAAAAAAACGCAGGTAATCTAGTCAGCTTCATGTGATGTGAATGAATCATTGTTACTGGCAATAAACCTAAACAATGCACTGACTTGGCTGTTTTTTATATAAGACTACAAGGGATAACCTTGAAATGCTAAGTAATCAAAATATATGTGTATTTTATGTGACAGCAGAATCTTCACCTGTGTTTAGAATGAGCTGAGTTGTTTTGGTTTGGCTTGTTGGGTTTTTTGCCTTTAAGTTACAGAATGGTTGTTTTAACTAAGTAATTTTGTGGGTTTTTATTTTCTTCTTTTATTCCTAGTGCTCTTTTGTCACAGGTAGATTTTTAGTTACGCTCTAAACTTTTGATACATAAATAGATAAAAAGTGGAGTTGATGAATTTAGAATTTGTATTTTTAAAAATGTTTAACTTAAGCAGAGGTTTAACTACTTGGAGTTCTAGTAAAAAATTCTTTCAATATACTTTAGAGCATATTAGGCTGAAGAAAAACAATTAATAAAACGAAATAGCCCATATAAGAAAAATATAGCTATTGTAAACACTGCATATAATGACTTTTGTAGTTTAAGAGGAAGCTGTAAGTGATAGAAATCTTAATTTCTGTTAAAAATAAAGCTAAGCTACATTTAACCCATGCACAATCTCTTAACACTAATTTTTTTTCTGTTTTACAAGTACTTTCATCAGGAAGTGCACAGATAATATTTCTGCTTGTCCAAAGAGCCCTCTAAAAAAACCACAATAGCACAAAGTACTGTATTTAAAAAGCAGCAATTGCATGAGCAAAGGAAATGGATATGTCTGTATGGACACATACATTTGACTCTAATTGAGTGCAGAGCTCTTTATGCTGCTAATGTATTGGCAACTACTATTTGTTTATTACCATTTGTATTGTGATAAGGGGGCCCTGGAGTTATGAACCCCTTTATACAAAATACTAGTCAATCTGCCCCTTTCCTAAAAATCTTGCTCAGGTTCTTCAGAGCAAATAATACGGGTATCTGAGCCCATGTCTTTGTCTTTTGATCAAATACATTATTAAGCTACCTTATATTTTTAAAATTTAATTGACCAGAATGTGGATGGTGTGGTTAGGTGTTATAGTACATAAGTTATCTTACTGTGGTACAATGTAACAAATAGAAGGTATATTAATGATGGAAAAGCTGAGTTCATAATATGAAAATGTTTTGTTAAAACACAGTTCTCTTAATCCCCGTTTTATTCATGTTTATTCCTATGCCTTTAGGCATCTACTAAATACCTCTTTGGTATTGATTTTTATCAGTCCTTTGTTTTCACAAATAGCTCAGGAGTAGCTTGGATCATTGAGAAATATCTGTAGAAACATTGATTTCTTAATATAGACAGGATAGTTGTTGCCGGACAATGTCACAGCTATGCCCCAGTTAGTGTTTGGCTCCCACTCTTGATTTTTTGATCTCTCTTCCCCACCTAGTTACTCTCATAAAATTCTGGGCAGTGGAACTATTGTCTTCTCTGTCTGCTTTTTTGCCTAGTTGAGATGCTTTGTAAGTGGTCCTTTAGAGGCTCTTTGGGGAAAATATTAGGAAGAAACAAGCTAAAAGTAGATTAAATCTTTTAAGAACGTAGCATACTAAAGGATCTGTTCAGGTGTAATACAATCAGTGTTCCACAAAGTCTGAATATTGGGCATGTTTTTAAGTGGTGAAGAGATTCCCAGTTTTTGAGTTTTAAGAACAGATGAGTTCCTGTGTGTGTAGCACTTCAGACTGTAATGGCCACAACAAAGTACGGATTTCAGTTTGCTAACAGTGCCCTTTCTGTTCAGGAGGTACGCAGTCATTTCTTGCCTTTTTACGAGATAGCCATCTCATTTCCTACCAAAGATAGGGGCAACAAATGCATTCAAGACATAAAGTGATAATGTGCTATTAAAGTTGTTGAAAC
Organism: Nyctibius grandis; assembly: GCF_013368605.1. Lineage (NCBI taxonomy): Eukaryota > Metazoa > Chordata > Aves > Nyctibiiformes > Nyctibiidae > Nyctibius > Nyctibius grandis. The sequence goes on along the minus strand of NC_090664.1, from coordinate 20,291,290 downwards.
ATAGCTTCTAATGTGTGTTAGAGCACTCTAAGTCACTACTTGTCTGTTAAGTATTTTTTTTGGTTTGCGTTTGTGGGGTTTTTTAGTATTTTATCATATTGGAGTAAATAAAAATCTGTGTTTTATTTGTATTCAACACATTAATGGTCTGCAGACATAGTTTTCTCAGGTTGTCATCACCACCATCATGGAAAAAGAGTATTTGCAAGACACACAGCTCTGTGCTAGTTAGTATTTGTGCTCAGAGGGAGCGTGCTCTCCAGCCCCACTGTTTTTAGTGCACATTATGATTATTACCACTAAGTTGTGTTAATTACCCCAGCCTGCAAAAGCTTAAGATATTGTAGAACATGGGACAAATTCAGTCTTTATTTTTTTTAGGTTGATCTTTTCATCTTCTTGTATCCAATGGCTGCTTAATGCAGTATGTAGTTGTTCTGACAACATTAGTTTAGGGAGGGGATAAGTGAATCTTTCCCGTTCTCCCCTTTCTTCTCCTGCCCCGCAACATGCACACTCTTTTTAGTCTTCTGAAAAGGGCTGTATTTTCAGTTACAGGAAAACATAGTATTTGTCTGCAGCATTTTTCATGCCAGTTAAACCATTCCTAGACTTTTTTTTTCCGCCAGGTGACATTAAATTAGCTCTTGGAGAGTGTGAAGGTTTAACTTAATCTGCTACTACTCTGTGTGGGAATTCAGAGTAAATGTGAAATTACTGGAAATGTTTCAGAAATGTCACATCTTTTTCTTACAAACTTCTGTTAGTGTTTCAGAGTTAATTTGTTTTTACTAGGATGATGTTCCCTGATAGCGTACTTTTATTTAGGATCATGCTGTATATGCAGCTTGCAACTCTACTGATATAACACTGTTAAAATAATGATGTAATTACTCACTATGATTATTTTACTTACAAAGATGACATATGATACGCGGCCACCAGAACTGTTTCAGGTTGCTTTCAACATTTCAAATTTTGCTGTGATTTCCTACTGAGACAATCTGTTCACTGGTACGTACTCAAGTAGATTGAGTCACATTAGTAAGCTACTTTTATCTGAATAAAACTGAAGAACACCGAATCAAAAACTGAGTGTGTTTTTATCTAGAAAATAATAATACAATTATTTCTAATCTGTGTCTTACACATTATGAATATGAAAATACATACATGTGTAAATAAAAAGGGTGCATGTTTTTTGGTCTTTGTGTTCCCAGTTTTGTGTGTACGTAAACTGTGCGTAAGCTCTCTGGCAGCACTGCACTTGCCTCCTGTTTTAAGATTTAGTGTTACTGTGCTAAACAAGAGAAACATGCAGTAGTCATTGTGTCAGTCTCTCATCGGTCACTCTTCTGACACTGCAACCATTCGATTTTGTGAGCACAGGCTTTGTCCGCTTTGGTAGAGAGCAGGGCTTGCAAATGATGCTTTTGCAATCATTTGTCTCCCTCTAGTGGGAAGAGAGTATTTCTGAACTGGTTTCTTTAACGTTACAGTGGTGACAAGTGTTACTCCTGTGGCAGTAGTTTCTGTAACTGTTTAACTTGAGTCAGAAGCAACAGATTTGCAGATGACCTGCTCATTCTTTGATGCTGTGAACATTTGTATAGTATTTCTGTTACGACATTGGCATAAATTGAGGCAGAAGTGAATTTACTGACTTGATAAACTTGTTCTTTCATGCTTTTTGAAAGCTTAGTTCAGCATTTAACTTTTAAAAAGTGAGCTAATTCATCTATCTGATGGGGAGTTTTAATAGGACATCCATCTAAATCCACATTCTACTGACAGGTTCTACCTGCCCAGTAGCTTTATTCGTTGGAGAGTTTTATTCAAATATCAGTGATTCGGTTCAGTTGGCTTTTGATGCCATTTTATAAGGAGAGTTTCTCTGGTTAGGTAGTGACAAAATGCTGTTGTGCAGTGTGATGTATCAGCAGTACAAGTGCCCAGTTCAGACTGCAGGCCAAGAAGTAAGTGAATCCTGTGTTTTTTCAGTGCCTCTTTAAATCAAGCTATGTTGATATTGTTTACGTATGCTGCATGTGCAAAAATCTGATGGTCAGGGAGATGCATTGTTGTTTTTCTTTAAAAAAAAAAACAAACAACCCCGAAACAACCACCCAAAAAGCAAAAACCCAAACAGCAACCAAAAAACTACCCCCCCAACTCAGAAAGCAAAACCACAAAAAACTCCACACAAAACCCCTCAAACTCCAGGTAAATAATGTTTTAAAGATACAAATTAAACACTCAGAATTGCTCAGGTTGGCAGCACCCTTGGGTGCTATAAACATCCTGTGAAGAGAAAAGGCTGTTTTATTGTTTTTCGTGACTGTTCTGTGTATGAATATTTCTTAAACTGATTAATTGAAATTTATTTCACTGGATGATTGAACAGATTCATTTGAGAGATTCTTAAATGTTTTAGATAGGTATACTGCCTGCATTTAAATTCAAATTATGTATTAATGAGAATGACTCTTTGCAAAAGTGATAGCTTATAGTGAAATTATAAGATATTTTAAGAAATTAACATTCTGAAATGTAAATGCATGCTGCAAAATTGTAGTATGTCTAAATGCTTAAGCTGCCTCCTTCAAAAACTTGCATGTCTGTAGTCTTCATGACAGTAATTGGGTGACTAGTGTTACTTAGATGAACTTTAACAGAGTTAGGCCTTAGTTTTGTGGAGTTTTGATCTGTTTAACAATTTTAACAAAGATTAACACAATTAAATCACGACCACTGTGATATCTTATGTTTTTGGAATAGAGACTTCTGTGTTTTTAGAGCAGATTGCCAATCATAGCCACAAAGATAAAAGCTTAATATCACTGAGTTTGTTTGGAATTGGTTTACTGTTTTACTTTACTGAATGCTTCAATTTTATTTTATGAAGAAAAATTACAGCTTGAGGTTTCCTTTCAGAACATACGGGCCCTTTGTTGTGAGCACACTCAGATTTTGCAGTGGCTGCGATGATACTATGTTGTGTTCATCATTTGTCCTCAGAGGTCCTTTAAACAGAGTATGATGTCAGCCAAGTGTTTTACACTATTCTGTTGGAGCTGCTATGATGTCAGTGGGATAAACAAAATGCTCCTGCAGATAATTAATCTAGATCCCCTAAATTCTCTACAGGGTATGAAGCATAATGGTTCCCCTGACATTAAATTGTGTCCAGATAAATCAATCCAGCTGGAACTTGAAAGGTGCTGCTATTTTTTTTTTTAATAAATTGCCTTGTATTTGGTGTAGTACTGACTTTTTTGGTTTCACAGTGGCATAGCTCATATTTAACCTTTCATTCTTCCGCCTCATTACAATATATGCATTCTGTAAAAAAGTAAAATAAAGATTGCAGATATTAGCTATTAATCAAATGTGAACGTTTTAGGTGTGGAATGGCTTTTAAAAAGTGGATAGGGAGTTTTACATGTGATGAAAAGGGAAAATGAAGCATAAAAAAACATGCTGCCCATTGCCATACCGGAAGACGTCACACCTGGAAATAGTCTTGGGTTGTATTTTTCAAGTATTTTATCCTGTCTGTTGGATCTCTCTCTGCCTTAAGTATGTTTGAAAAATGTGTTGTGTTGATTCACAGGAAGGGATGTCTGTACTGTACTGCTTTGCTTCCATTGACCAGACTGTACTCTGAAATGTTTTACTGGTATTGGAAAAATCCATTAGAAGAAAGAAATAAGTAGGGAAAGCGTGTTGTTCCCGATTGTTGAACATACAGATTTTTGCCGTAGTTTTCTGTTATAAAAATGAGAATCTAGAAACTTTATGGCTATTCCATTCTCAAATGAAAGATTATTAGTCCTTTTGTAGCAGAGGTTTTAATATATAGGTTTTAAACATGTTTCAAGGAAGAGCACAGGCATGATCTTCGCATATCCTTTAGACGGAGCTTATAATAGCTTTATGAGGTTTCAATCGGTGTACTTATGATCAGGCTACACAAACCTAAAGCAACTGATCCGTAATTTAGAACTTTTTGATGTAAAAACTCTTCTTTCGGCAGCTGTTTGTAATGTACTGTAAACAAACCACATTATGTGTAATGGCAGTTCTTTACAAGAGGAGGACAGTGTTTCATGTGATTACAATAAAATAATTTTAAAAATAATCAGTCTTAAATCTTGTGCCATTTTAGAATAGCAATAAAGATTTTGGTGACCCCGTCTTTCTTCTCATTCCCTATCTGAAACGTACATCAGAATTTTCAAAGTGGAATTTTGATTCTGGGGAAGATAAATTCACTTGACAACTCCATTAAATTTTCTTTGTTCATTTCCCTAGTGAGACTCCTAGTAGTTACAGGAATTTTTATTTTCCTAGCTTTTTGGTTTGCAGCAGCGAAGCTGATTTAAGTAATTTCTGGCTGCTTATTCTGATCCTTGTGGTGCAGTTTGCTTCCCCCTTCCACCCCTAAGGCTGTTGTAACTCAGGGGGGTGGGGGGAACTGCTTTCGTAACTGGATTAAAAGTATAATCCAGAGTAAAAATAACCTTAAAATTGTTGGGTGTTTTTAAACCAGTTCATTAAAATGATTCATGCTCTTGCTGGGCTTTTCTTTCTGTTAAGAAAGTGGAAGAAAAGGTATAATATTAGTAGATATACCAGATAAATTCAAGAGAAATTAAGTAAACAATAATTACAGAAAGTAATTATCTTTTTTTTTTGTAATGGAGGTTGTACATGTAGTTGATGTGTTTATTATATTCTTCTATTAGATTCGTCCTAAAAACACAGTTGACTTTTACCTGTGAAATAGTCTAAGACCGCTCATTTTAAATTTTACAGGCTCTGAAACCACTGTAACCAGAGCATGTGGGACTAGGATTGCAGCATCTGAATTGAATTGCTAAGAATTCTGTAAAATAACAAGTTGTCTCTAAAAACTAATTCTTTTTTCTTTCAAAACTGTAGGCTTTAGTTGTATCTAAACAAGTTTATTAGGTGAGAATCTGTTAAGTATGGAACTTTTACATTTTAATACCATGTCCCTTTAGAATAACTAGCAAAGCAGCATCAATTGTAATGCTGTTTGTGGAGTGAATTTTTTTCAGGCTATTAATTCCTTTTAATATATGTTGCCTTTGGCTGCCTGTTTGAACTGTTTGTACAGTTTGTATATATAATGTATCAGATTAAATTCTTTTGAAGGCACTTGGGTTACAACAGTTACAGTTATACCAAAGTGGTGTTTAGAGAAAACACAGATATGCATTGAAATAGACTTTTTACTATACTGGACTTTCAAAACAGGGGCAAGTAATTAGTCTCCACTGCACTAGGGAAGCACAGGCAGTTATAATGTGTGGTGGTGGTGTTGCTGGTTATACAGCAAGTTTTACTTGGAATACTGACTTTAATTAAAATATCCTGCCTTCATTACACCAAGTACATGTATTTTTTTGGTTGCAGGAAACTGATAGCTCTTCAAAAATAAAGACCTTAGGAAAACTGTGGGTCATCTTCTGTAGTGCTGTTTTCAAAAAAGATGGTACATTCATGATCCCTTGAAATTCTTTATTAAGGCATATAATAAAGCCATTTAGAGTTTAAATAGTTGTAATGTATTAGTCCTTTTTTATAGCATATATAACAAGAATAAAAATCTACTTCATGTGCTGGGATAGTGTTTAGGAAATGATTGAGTCATCAGTTACGTTTACCACCCCTCACAACTCAACACCCCCTCCCCCCCAAAAAAATCATAGAGCCCAAACTTCTGTTAAGTTGCTTGTAAAAGCAGGGCTTAATTGCACTTGCGAACAGTGTATTTTGACAATTAATGAGTAAAAACAGTCCTCATTATATTTTATTGTACTTAAAACATTGTTTGTTAGGTGGGAGTCTGGCCAGTAGGGTTTCTCTGTAAACTCTGGCTGATGTGTTTCTCTTGATATAACAGTACAGTCTTGTTGTTTCAGGGCATTAAGCTTTGTTTAAAAATGAATAAATGAGCTAGTGCTTTAATCTTCCAAACGTAGAGCAGAAAAACAACTTGTACCTTAGTGTCTGCACAAACACTCTAAGTCATGCTGTAGTCAGGCATGTTGGTCAGTCTGTCTTGACCTTGTTTACACTTTGATTCATGCCACTGTCATGGTTGATACTAAGCTGAGCTTTATTGAATTTTGGTATCAGAAATTGTAGCATATTATCTCGGTATGTGTGTTCTACTTTAGTGTTATTAATTTATTTTCTCAAGAAAATAGTATTACATTGAAAATAATGTTTTTCTGGGTTATTTAAGATGACCTGACTTTAAATGGCCATTTTGTTGTGATGGAGATGATAATTAGCTGTCCACTGCTTTAGAACAATACGTACATTACTGTAATTATATAATGTATGCAGTACTTAAACGTGGTTTCCCATCTTGCATGTGTCAGTTTTCTGACAAAGGAATCTGATTTGGGTGTTGTCATTATCCTCTGTCTCGGCTTCCAATATCCAATACGTAAATTCTACAATTGCTTCATGAGCTCCCGTGAGCTTTGTGAGACCTTCTGCGTGTTCTAGCTAGGAGAATGTAGTGTAGTAACTAGCTCTTTTTTTCCTCCTTTTGCCTGTAGTTGTCTTTACTGTGGTTTGCTTGAGCAGTGTGACTGGTCAAATGCAAGCTCTCCTTCTTTTCAAGTAAAAGAAAGTGCAAAGGAAAATAAGTTCTTTATGTTTTCTAAGCTAGGCAGTCAATGGTTAGTTTGCAGAAAGGAGATGGGCAAAAGATATGAAAGACAGCTTTGTTTGTCCTATGCTCTGAAGTCTTTGGTAGTCTCTGTGTAACTGAATGCTTGCGCCTAAACAAACTCCTTGTTGACTCCTTATTAACTGCGCATAGCAAGTTTAATATATTTTTATATATTAAATATGTATTCTATATATATTTATATATACTTGAAATGGGTTTGTCATACATTTTAAGAGAAGAAATCTAATGACCATATTTTAGCATTAATTCAAATACATGTTGTAGTTCTGAAGATATGCATACTTAAATAACCTCTATTTGCATTTTTTTAAAAGAATAACATTCAAGCATCAGAAGCTCTTAAAACTGAAACTGATGATTTGAAGAAGCAGCATGATGAGGCTGCCTCAAAAGTTCTCCAGCTTGAAGAAGATATCATGGCTGTTACGCAAAAAGCCATTGCAAAAGAAACTGAGTTAGACAGGTATTTAGTAGTTTTGTTCCTCACCTTCCTTATTTTACTGTTTCTTTCCATCAATGTTTCTTTAAACTAACAATTTTTAATGTATGCATTGATTTTCTGTATTAATATTTCTGTACTGTTAATTTGTCAATGTCTTAGTCTGAAGGACAAACTGAAGAAAGTGATGCTTGAGAAGGAGCAACTTGAATGTGTGTTAAAGACAGAAAAGGATGAAAAAGAACTTTATAAGGTAACTTTATTCCTTGTACCTGTATACACTGAAATGAAGTGGTTCGAAATAAAGGTAATAATGTTTTATGGAGAAGTCTGATAAATTGAATTTGTTAAGGAAAAAAGGAAATGGGTAACTTCTGTGAGCAGGTTTTTAAGACTGTTATAGACGTCCTCATATAAAAATGAATGAGGAAAATAACATCTGAATTCATCCCATGATATAAAAAGGTCTGTGAGAAGGAGAATGGATCACCAATTTGTTAAAATGCAAGCATAGTAACAAAAAATAATAGATGCTAGTGAGGAAGTTCCTTAATTATACAGCGCATCACCCAGTAGCTGGTTTTCTTAACACACTCTTTCCTAAGTAAATTACTTTTTACTCTTCTAAGTTCTGTCTCCAGACTGTGTTTTTTAGATCCCTATTCTTGAGTCTTGTGCATAACTCTGAGAAACTTTAATAGGATCTATATTGCATTGATTTTTACTAGCATACCTGATTTCATGTGCTGGTATTGAGACATATACCACCCCCCCCTCCCCTCCCGCCCCAAGGCAAAAGAAAGTCTTATATGCTAAAATAATGAAATCCTTAGGTTGTATGAAACAAATAAAGTGTATTTAAAAGATTATTCCTGTTCATGGGAGAATGCATCTGTGGCAGACAGTATTAGATACACACCAGAAGTCATAAAATCTCAAAATATCTTTCACAAGCATGGAATCACTTTGTAAATAAGCAACACAAATGTTCTAGTCTTTGAGTGGACAACACTTGAGTGCAACAGTTATCCTTTATTAGGCATAATATGATAGACTCGCTGTTACCCTAAAAACAACTGTTAAAGTAGATTGCTGTCTTTGGAAATGAATGTTGCTGATGTAGTCCTGTTTGCTTAGATGATTGCAAGTAGATACTACTAGGAGTCTAATTTCTCTTTAGTTTTCTTCAAGTCGTTTCTTTGTTGCTTGTCCTTAGTTGTCCAGCATTTGTGAAGAGATGAGTGAATTCTGCATAGCTTAATTTGATGTGGGCAGAAATCAGGGCCTTAACTTCTAGCTGTAGAGTGAAGCTGCTGTTAGATGATCAGGCTGAAAGAATTCCAGCCAGAAAATTTGTGCTGGAGGGCAGTGATATTATCAAATGTTTAATTTTTCTCTTTACCTGTTCTAATCTGTCTCAGAGATGAGTTAGAATGTAGTGAACACTTAAATGGACAGGTGAACAGTAGTTTTCATAACGTGGAAGAAGAGTTTGACATTTTTTAGCATCATTACAGATACACTTGAAGAATACAGAAATAGAAAACACCAAACTAGTAAAAGAAATCCAGACGTTTAAGAATTTGGATGCAAACAAAGAAAACATGATATCGTATTATAAAGAGGAGGTTGGCAGATTACAGCTATTCATAGCTGAAAAAGAAAATATGAAGAAAGCTTTTTTGCTCTCCTCATCAAACAAGGTAAGCATTACTAATATAATTGGCCTGGTTTAAAATAAACCTGTCTAAGGTTTTGTGTGTTTGACAAGAGAAAGGGAGAAGTTGACGATATCACCAGGGTGTAGACTGAGAGGCAAGAGGATTATGGTGTTCTCAGTAGGTGCAGAAAATGATCAAAAGAGTGAACTCGGTTTTAGTGTTGCACATTCTGAGTTTATTGAGGTGTTTCACATGATGAACTGTGAGATGAACTATGAGTGAAGAAGTAATTTGTGAGTTCAGTAAAAGTGCACCAGTAAAAGTGGTGCACTCCTCTGAATTGCTTTTAAGTTCATGAAAAAGGAAGGAGATTGAGGAAACAAGAAAAGAATGTAGGTATGTTGAGACTGCAGAAGGTGATGAGAGGAGAAAAGAGGAGACTTTGAAAGATGTGCTGAAAGACCTATTAGGTGAATGTACTGTCAAGGTACAATGATGTAAAATCTGAGAAAGGATAAGATACCATGTAAGTGGACTAAATTGACTGAGAGCTCAGCAATATGAGTGCCAGTAGGACTTGTAAGGAAGAGGTGATTTTTGCTATGCAGTGTGGTAGCATTGTGGTTAGGAAGCAGTGTAGTATAGTAGGAGAGTGAAACTGCTGAAGAACTGGTATCTATGCTGTCCATGGTCCACGTGGGGTTACTTCAGACTAGTTTTAGTGTGGTGCTGTGGATAGACTACCCATTAGGTTTTTGTTCCTGATGTACATCTTCCTGTTTCCTTTCATCCAAAAGGAATGCAGTTTCTGTGCCCTGAGACTGTTCTGTCTGTGATCTACAGCGTGATAGGTAGTAGCGGAATTGACTGGGAGTTTTGCTTCACAAATGTGCTCTTGATCCAAACTAGAGAGTTAATTTAGACACAGCCTTGGAGGCCAGCATGGAAAAGTCAGATTATGAAGGTGACTTTGTCTTATGTATCTTGCCACAGAAAAAGCAATCTAGATCTCGAAAGAATAGAAATTGTCTTAAAGTAACATGAGTTATGAATGTAATATTTAAGTAGAAAAGTAGTGCTGTTGAGAATGGAAATAGCAAGAGAACAAAAAGAACACACTATCTTTAAGTTGCAGCTTACCTTGTTTTAGTCTTTTGACTGCTCTGCAGTTTTTTTCCTGAATGTGTTATACTGCTACTGTATCTTACTTTGGAGTAAAAACATGTAGGGGGGTGTGTGTGTGTGCCAGTACTGAAGCAACCAAACATTTACGTCATTTATTAATCTTCAAGTGCTTGTGACATTTCTAGTGGGATCATTAACATTTTTATCTTATACTGTGAAGCTGCAGATATTTACTGAAGTATGTAACTGATGCATCACATGCAGTAAAAATAGCTAGGGGACAGGACTTTAGGGCATTTCCTGGTCCATCCATCTTCATAAATGCTTACAATATATATTAATATTCCTCTGGACTTGCTATGCAAAGTGATTATTGAAAAATTAACAAATAATGGACTAGAGATACCCGAGTTTATGTCTAGACTCAAGAATACGAGATGATTATGCCTTCAGGAAGCCCAGAGGCAGCAAGTAGCTTATAATAGCTTTGAGGTTTTGTGGTGGTTTTGTGTGGTGGTGGGGTTTTTTTGGTGTTGGTTTTTTTTTCTTTTTTTTTTTTTTTTGGTGATCCTGGACTTTTCTGAGGAATGAGAGGCCAGTAGTGCAGCTTGGGCTGCCCTATGGAGCTGCAGCAGTGCTGAGAGTCTTAGTGCTGCAGCTTGCTCTTCATTACTTTTTGTTCTCGGTTCGTTCTGAAAAGCTTGTTGTGCAAGATTGGGAAATGGAGCTGTGAGAAAAACATCTCAAAGCTGCTTTACAGTGTCTCATGTCAGCCAGTTGTAGGCATCGTAAGACCTCTTACTCTGTTGTTACCTGCAGTGTCTTACAGTGGGATGAACTTTTGTTTTGAAGCTGGATGGCCTTTTGTGCCTGTTAAGGCTTCTGTAGTGATAAGAATAAAGTAGTTCTGGAAAACAGACTTATTTTGACGTAAGTTTAAAACTGAAGCTGAAAATACAACAAAAATCCAGTATAGATAAAATAATAATATTTAAATTTGCCTTTATGTCCTAGTGAAATATGTTTGCACACCATTGTTAGCAAAGAAGGCAAAGGGGGAAAATGTACTTGCGTAGTAACTTCTTGGTTTAGTGGTTTGGCTAAAGCCACTAGGAAAACTTTATTTTTCTTTCAAATATTTCTAATCCCTATACCAACATGTATTTAAGCTTTGAATTAAAAAATGATGTATTCTCTTCCCTCTCTTCTCTTTTCCAGGAGGATGCAAGAATTTTAAAAGAACAGCTTCGGAAAGCTGAAGATCAGATTCAGGCTAGCAAACAAGAAGCTGTCCTAATGTCAAAAGAGCTGAGCGACGCGGTAAATGTGCGAGATAAGACGATGGCAGATCTTCACAGTGCACGTCTGGAAAATGAAAAATTGAAAAAGCAGCTTGCTGATGCTTTAGGTGAACTTAAGAAAATCACAGCGTTGAAAAACGAACAGGTAAATTGTCATGTCAGTATTTAGTACTGAAGTTTATCTGTGTTTATAAAATCTGTCAGAGCTAGCTTTGCTGAAGTTGGGGAGTAAAACATGTTTCTGGATGATTAGTGCAAATTACTATCAAATTCTCTTTTGGCACTCAAGATACTACCTTACATCAAATACATGTTAGCTGATTTGGAAAGTTGGTAAGAAAGGTGGTTTCTGCAATTACTTAAAGCAACTCCCCTCCACCCCCAGATTATTTTCACAGAACAATACAGTATTTATCTATATTATTTTGAATCTGCTCCCTTTCTTAATTCTTTTGTGAGTCACAGTAGCATTAAAAATTCATTCAGATATGAAAATTAATAGATCTTTTTTTTTATAATGTTCTTTCCTTATTGATGGATTATCTCTTGATTCTTATGAGTCCTTTCAATAATTTTGGTCAAAGTTAATTTGCTTTAGTATTTATAAGTATAAAAATATTAATGTAATGGAAACTGTCTTGACTTCCTTCGACTTGTATAAATATCTAGTGAGCTAATAAAAGTGTCATCATTCTGACTTAAGCGAGCTTTGTATTGGATCTTCTGTGACTGCAACTGTATTGGATTAGTTTGCTACTAGGATTACTGTAATGATGTAGCAGTTTGAAAAAATATATTGAGCTGAACAGTAATTAAAATAGTGCAGTAAATATGACGTGAATAGTACAACCCTCAAAAGAACTATTTTATTTAAAATATCCAAGAATGACATGTTTTTTCTAAGAATTTTGGTTATATACAATGTATTTGAAATGCATCCTGAAAGAAGTAGCAGATCATCTGAATGACTCAAACTACCAGAAAGTATCTGTATATGGCATATATCTAGCTGGTAAATGTAGTTTGTTTTGCTCATGTATCAGTGTTAGAGCCCAACTGAACCATGTACAGTAGAAACATAGTGAGTGTCATGGAATACAGTTGTGGTCTGTCCATTTTTGCCAAGTGGCTATACTTGTCTATAAGATGGCTAGAACACCTTCTGGAAAGTGTTCAGACTTTTGGTGTACGTTCAGACTTTTGGTGTACGTTCAGACTTTTGGTGTACGTTCAGACTTTTGGTGTACGTTCAGACTTTTGGTGTACGTTCAGACTTTTGGTGTACGTTCAGACTTTTGGTGTACGTTCAGACTTTTGGTGTACGTTCAGACTTTTGGTGTACGTTCAGACTTTTGGTGTACGTTCAGACTTTTGGTGTACGTTCATCAACTCATAGAATAAGAATTCTCTTTACCTGCCCCTGGTATTATACCAGTGCCTATTTATTCCCTTAGTGTGTCCTGCTTGGAATGAAGTTCAGCACAGATGCTGCCTCTATCTGTACTCTGCTATATTCCTTTCCTTCCCACAAAGAAAATAGGAACTTCTTTTGTACTTACATAGAGCATGATGCTTTCTTTAATTGAACAAAGGCTTTTTGGGAAATAGGGGTATTTGAACACAAGGGAGAACAGTTTCTAATTTTTTTTTTTTTAAGGAAACTTCAAACACAGTAGAGCAGGAACTACGCAGAGAAGTTGAAGATCTGAAGCTTCGTCTGCAAATGGCTGCTGACCATTACAAAGAAAAATTCAAAGAATGTCAAAAACTTCAAAAACAAGTAAACAAGTTTACAGAACAGGCAGTAAGTAGAATGAGATAAATTGCACTTGCTTTTTGTAACTTTTCAGCAATTGTTTAATTTCCTTCTGCAAAACCCAGTGCTTTTAAAAAGGATTAAAACATGCGGTAAGCAGTGGCTCTTTAATTTACCATTTTCTTCTGTAAAGATAAATTTGTTTTATGATTCTTTTTAGGTAGTTATTGAAACAAAGCACAGGATTTATAGTAACTGGTGTATGTAGAAAGCTAACAGAGTTTGGGTGAACCTATAAGTATAATATTGTTGAAGGAAGAATTTTGAAACTGAAGCAGGGAAAAATCCATAATTACTACCTCTGTTCAGTACCACGACCACCAAAAAAACCCCATAAACCAAAACCAAAACAAACCAACAAACAAACAAAAAAAAACAAAAGTGGGGGAAATTGAGAACTTGGAGGAGGATTTCAAAGTGAAGTGGGGAGAAGGTTTCCACAACACAGTATACAGTTGTATTCCATATGTATTTTGTATTCTTAGCATTCTTCTAAGATTTGTTCCATAAATAAATAAGGCTTTTGTGATGATGATGTGAGTCTTACGCCAGCTAGTAACTAAACCTGTTAGCGAATTTCAAACAGATTTGAGAGCAGAGTTCTTCAGAATTTTGTGAAAATTAGTGACTGCATCAGAGAGGAGCTCAAACAGGGAAAAGGCGTGTGAGCAATGGCAAGATCTACAAATGTGAATTCTTAAGAAAAACAGACTTAAGTATTTCTGCTATCCACAAAACAAATGGAGTAGTTACCCAGCTTTGATACACAGGTTACTTTAAAAAGTTGTCTTCTCATCCAGAAGGTCAATGGTGAATGAGGTATCATATCAGAATGCCTGTGGCTTTTCCTTAAAAATCTTCTACATCTTTGGCTATGTTATACATCTGATAACAAACATCAAATTTCACTGCTTTGACACTGGAAGTCCAGCACTCATTAGTAATACAGACTCCAATTTCTAATGGAATATTAGATTTAAATTGATGGATTTAAGTGTAACTGATTCTCTAGAAAGTAAGATTTTTCTAAGAATTTGTGTAGAAATTACTGTTTCTGTGGAAAAAGAACTTTATAATTTAAGATTATAAAAATCATAGTCTGAGGCAATTTCAGTATTAGTAGAACTAAATGTGTTTGCATATTTATTATTACCTGCTGTTCTAACGAGCAATTCCATCTAGTCCAATTTTGGAGGAGATGGTAGTGCAAGATACACATTACTTTGTGCTTTGGCTTTCATTTAATTAAATACCAACCCAAAATTTCTTTTCACAAAGAAAATTGCAGGGCATCACCAGAAACTGACAGATGCATCTAATGTTGAAACAGCTACTGCCGTTGTTACAGACAAAAAGTTGTCTGCATCTCCAGGTATTAATAGCTTAAATTTTCTCTGTTTGTATCAGCCTGAAAGTGTTGTCTATGTTAAGTAGTCCCTAATAGTATTTATAGTATAAAGTAGGTGGACTTGTTCTGTTTTAGTTAAAGCAGTGATTAGAAATGTGAAAATTCATCCAAAAATCTTGTGTCTTTTTTCAAGTGGTAACATTCATAAATAACTTAATGTATCTTTTCAAAACAGTTCAGTTGATATTTGTTAATGTCAGTAGAATGAACTCTTGAATTTCTGCTTGATAGTTAACACAGAGCCTGTTTTGCCAAGCTAATAAACAGTTCATTAAAAAAAAATTCCTTCCCAAATTTGCAAATTGTGTGCAATAGCATGGTAATTTTGCAGTCCTGTTATAATGACTATCCACTGCAGCATTCTACTGTAAAATGACATCCACTGAAAAGTTCTGATTATATGATGGCAGGGTCAAGTCTATAGACTATTCGCATGATTTATAGGCAGTAGTGGTTTATTAGAAAATATTTAACTGGTTTATAATTCTTATGAACTATTAAGTTCTTACAAAACTAATCTTCTAAAACATAAACATATAAAAGGTTAAAACTAAGCCTGGTTTATTATTCAGTTTAAATTGATAAATGCCAGTAAATGCTAACTAATTTTGTTTGTGTTACTTTATGGTTCACACATTCTTTCTGTCTGTAGAGACTATAGGTTGTAATTTCTGTCAGTTTCCTCCTGTCTTAAGTAAATATAAGTGTTTCCTAAAACAAATAAAATCCCAGCAAGCTCAGTTATAGTATGTGATGAGATGAAGTAGATTGCTGAGGCACTTCATGTTTTTATGGAAGAATAAAATATCTAGCATGATATCATAATGTATATATTCTGGTGTTTACTTTCTTGGGAGCTAAGGGGAGAGATGTCTGGTGTTTTGTTTTTGTTTTTTTCCGTTGACCTTTGTAGTACATATGTGTATATTTATGTTCATCTTCAGTGTGTGAGAGAACTGAACATAGACATACCAGTATGACTGCTGATCTTGGGTATCACATTGTACACCAATGCTAAGGAGAGGTGGTGGAGTTGCTCTTTATGTGAGTGAGCAGCTAGAATGTATTGAGTTCTGTCCAGAGGCAGATCAGGAGCGAGTTGAGAGTTTGTGGGTGCAAATTAAGGGGCAGGCTGGCAGGGGTGATACTGTTGTGGGTGTCTATTACAGGCCACCGGATCAGGATGAGGAGGGTGATGAGGCCTTCTACAGGCAGCTGAGAGCAGTCTCACAATTACAGGGCCTGGTTGTTGTGGGGGATTTCAACTACCCTGATATTTGCTGGGAGGCCTACTCAGCCAGCCATCCTCAGTCCAGGAGGTTCCTCCAGTGCATTGATGATAACTTTCTGATGCAAATGGTGGATGAGCCAACTAGGAGAGGAGCGCTGCTGGATCTTATCCTCACTAACAAGGAGGGTCTGGTTGAAGAGGTGAAGGTTGAGGGCAGCCTTGGTTGTAGCGACCATGAGATGGTAGAGTTCAGGATCTCATGTGGCAGGAACAGAATAGCTAGCAGAATCACAACCCTGAACTTCAGGAGGGCCAACTTTGGCCTTTTCAAGCAATTGCTAGGGGAAATCCCATGGGACAGGGTACTAGAAGGTAAGGGGGCCCAAGATAGTTGGTTAGCGTTCAAGGACTGCTTCTTCCGAGCTCAAGATCAGAGCATCCCAGCAGGTAGGAAGTCAAGGAAGGGTACCAGGAGACCTGCATGGTTGAACAGGGAACTGCTGGGCAAACTCAAGTGGAAGAAGAAGGTGTACAGATCGTGGAAGGAGGGGCTGGCCACTTGGGAGGAATATAAGTCTGTTGTCAGAGGATGTAGGGAGGCAACTAGGAAAGCTAAGGCCTCCTTGGAATTAAACCTTGCAAGAGAGGTCAAGGACAACAGAAAGGGCTTCTTCAAATACATTGCAGGTAAAGCCAACACCAGAGGCAATGTAGGCCCACTGATGAATGAGGTGGGGGTCCTGGAGACAGAGGATAAAAAGAAGGCGGAGTTACTGAATGCCTTCTTTGCCTCTGTCTATACAGCTGGAGGCTGTCCTGAGGAGCCCTGGACCCCTGCGGCCTCAGAAGAAGTCAGGATAGAGGAGGAATCTGTCTTGGTTGATGAGGGCTGGGTCAGGGACCAATTAAGCAACCTGGACGTCCATAAATCCATGGGCCCTGATGGGATGCACCCGCGGGTGCTGAGGGAGCTGGCGGAAGTCATTGCTAGGCCACTCTCCATCATCTTTGCTAAGTCGTGGGCAACGGGAGAGGTGCCTGAGGACTGGAGGAAAGCGAATGTCACTCCAGTCTTCAAAAAGGGCAAGAAGGAGGACCCGGGTAACTATAGACCGGTCAGCCTCACCTCCATCCCTGGAAAGGTGATGGAACAACTTGTTCTTGGTGCTATCTCTAGGCACATCAAGGATAGGGGGATCATTAGGGACACTCAGCATGGCTTCACCAACGGGAAGTCTTGCTCAACCAACTTGATAGCCTTTTATGAGGATGTTACCCGGTGGATAGATGATGGTAAAGCTGTGGATGTGGTCTATCTCGATTTCAGTAAAGCGTTTGACACGGTCTCCCACAGCATCCTCGCAGCTAAACTGGGGAAGTGTGGTCTGGATGATCGGGTAGTGAGGTGGATTGTAAACTGGCTGAAGGAAAGAAGCCAGAGAGTAGTGGTCGGCGGGACAGAGTCCAGCTGGAGGTCTGTGTCTAGCGGAGTTCCGCAAGGGTCGGTTCTGGGACCAGTTCTATTCAATATATTCATTAATGACTTGGATGAGGGATTAGAGTGCGCTGTCAGCAAGTTCGCTGATGACACAAAACTGGGAGGAGTGGCTGAGATGCCGGAAGGCTGCGCAGCCATTCAGAGAGACCTGGACAGGCTGGAGAGTTGGGCGGGGAGAAATTTAATGAAATATAACAAGGGCAAGTGTAGAGTCCTGCATCTGGGCAAGAACAACCCCATGTACCAGTACAAGTTGGGGGCAGACCTGTTGGAGAGCAGCGTAGGGGAAAGGGACCTGGGGGTCCTAGTGGACAGCAGGATGACCATGAGCCAGCAGTGTGCCCTTGTGGCCAAGAAGGCCAATGGCATCCTGGGGTGTATTAGAAGGGGTGTGGTTAGCAGGTCGAGAGAGGTTCTCCTCCCCCTCTCCTCTGCCCTGGTGAGGCCGCATCTGGAGTATTGTGTCCAGTTCTGGGCCCCTCAGTTCAAGAAGGACAGGGAACTGCTAGAGAGAGTCCAGCGCAGAGCCACGAAGATGATTAAGGGAGTGGAACATCTCCCTTATGAGGAGAGGCTGAGGGAGCTGGGTCTCTTTAGCTTAGAGAAGAGGAGACTGAGGGGTGACCTCATTAATGTTTATAAATATGTAAAGGGCAAGTGTCAAGAGGATGGAGCCAGGCTCTTCTCAGTGACATCCCTTGACAGGACAAGGGGCAATGGGTGCAAGCTGGAGCACAGGAGGTTCCACTTAAATTTGAGGAAAAACTTCTTTACTGTAAGGGTGACTGAACACTGGAACAGGCTGCCCAGAGAGGTTGTGGAGTCTCCTTCTCTGGAGACATTCAAAACCCGCCTGGACGCGTTCCTGTGTGATATGGTCTAGGCAATCCTGCTCCGGCAGGGGGATTGGACTAGATGATCTTTCGAGGTCCCTTCCAATCCCTAACATTCTGTGATTCTGTGATTCTGTGATCACTTGCCACATGATACTGATTGTTCTCTGATTAACTCTTTGCTTGGATAATGTGGAGCACTCTGTTCTTGATGCGCTGTCAAATTTGGCCTGTCACCTCTCTTATACAAACTTTATTTATGTAACAAAAAAATCAGTATTCTTGTTTTTTCTTCAATGTTCACAGTTAGCCCTATTTCACCTGACATAGTTTCGGAATTCATGGTAAAGGAGCAAGTACGTGAAATGAATAAAGAAATTGCTGAGAAAACAGAGAAGTATAAGAAATGCAAGCAAATGTTGGCAGTAAGTAAATGGCTGCTTTGGAAAGCTGAACAGAAAGTAGCTATAGGTGCTAAGTCTTAAAACCACAAAGCCTACCCAGCTGAGTTGCCTTGCTTGTTTCTGTGATACACTATGATTATGGTAGAAATCTTAACATTAGAAACACATTTTTGTTAAGTCAGCTCTCGATTACTTGTGTTAGAGAGTCCAGACAAGGACCCCTCAGGAAAACCCAGATGCAGTAAAACAAATGAACAAACCTGCTACTACTTCTATGGTTAAGGTTTTCAATACTTTTTTTTTTTTTCATTATATTTTAAGTACTTTTATAAATCAAATACAGCATGTTGCTATAAGCCAGCTGATGTCTGGAACAAGTATAGCAGTGTTTATCTGATATGCTGTTCAAGTATAATAACTCCTCCAAATCTGACTGTCCTGGGCTTTTACAGCGTTTTGATGTCCGAGTGGGTGCTGCCTATGACTGAGCTTACATATGACTGAGCTTGGGCTCAGTCATATGTAAAGGCATTTATAGGGTTCTCTGGACCAAAGCTAGCATCAGCACTGCTGTAGCCACAATAGTAATGCCCTTCGAATATTAATACTTGTCAGTCCTAATTTGATTTTCATTTAACCAGTTTGGATGTATGTATGATGATGGAGTTGAAAAGCTGACTGTTGTAGAATTGTTTAAGAAGTGCTTTCTGGGTATTGTCTCTGTTCATTTGTTTGCTTGTTCTTTGAGGATTAAAAAAAATAACATTAATCAACATTATGAAGTCAGAACGGTTAGAATTAAGATTAGAATTAAAAACTTGGAATTTTTCTCTACTTCAATATGTTTTGCTTTCAAATAGTCATAATACATTCACAAACTGCTGTGAACTCAGCTTATCATCTTGTTTCTCTTATTTATCACAATGAGATTATTCTGTTTCAATGTGCTCTCCAGGATGTAACAACTGCCATGTAATTCTGCTCATTACCCTGTTTATGGAGAACCTATGTTAGCTTTTGCTGGCTATTTCTTCTATAGTGATGCTTGAGGAAAGCTTTGCCTTTGACCTTCTGGATGAAAGCTATTTAGGTTGTAAAAGTTACAAGGAGAAGGGCTTTGTATTGAAGTGAGATACTTGAAGGAATAATCGTGATTACAATGTATCATTAGGATACAAAGAAACTTGAAACTGTGAAGCTAAAGAGGAATACCAGCTAGCTGAAAACTCAAGCAAGAAAAAAAATATGTATTGAACATTATCTATGCAGTGTTCAGTGGTCCTGTCCTTTTCAAAGTCTTGAGTCAGGCTTGATTTCTTGAGGAAGCCATTTGTAAATGATCTCGTTCTAAAAGCATGGAGTTACACGGTGTCATTGTTGGGGGTGGGAGGGAAAATCTCTTAAAGTTGTAAATATTTCATGCCACGGTATAAACTCCTTTAGGACGAGAAGATGAAATGCAGTGTTTATGCTGATGAACTAGCTAAACTGGAGCTGAAGTGGAAAGAACAAGTGAAAATCAATGAGGGTATAAAATTACAGCTAGCAGCAATGGAGGATCAGTATAAAGTAAGTTACAGATTTTGTTTATGACAATGAACAGTATCCTGATCTTAACATAGTTGCTTATTTCTAATAGTTCAAGTAATGAAGAGTTTTAATGGGGAAAAACTACTAAATGTCCTTTTGCTGTAAATAGAAATTCTGTTTTGCACTTGTAGAAACAACACAGTCTTGTAATGCTTCTTTTAAAGTAAGACAGATCTGCTAAGTGTTATTACAAAATGGCTATCAGTCTTTTAATATTGTGGATTTAGACAAATGTCGATATGGTGTTAATCTTGTATTACAGGAAAAAAAAGAGGTAGTGTGTTCTAATTTTCTGTTGCTTATTATAATAGTAACAGGAATATTGATTGGTATGTTTGTCCAAAATCTTCATATTGCATGCTGTATTACCAGTGTAGTAATGTCTAGTGCATTTTATCTGAATTAACTAGAGAGATACAAGATGAGTGATATATTGTTTTTAAAATCATCATGAGAGAATGACTTTAATTTGGAGTATCTCAACTATAATCTTAGTAGAGTGATGTAACACTTGCACCAGAAAGTCAAGCATAATGGGCAGCTTTAGCTTGCATGGGACCTTAATCTTTGAGGCTATGTGATAGTAATACATATGTTGAAGCTGCTTTGTAGGTCAACAATGACAAGAGCAACAGACTTCTGTAAGACCAGCTTTTATGCTTGTTTTCAGTCTAATGGTGATAGTGTAATTGTCAGAATACTCTCTATTGCCCATTTTTGCCTATTGTGATGAACAGGGCTTAAATTGAACTATGATTATATCAGTTCTAGAAGAAACCCCCTTCCATTAGAAATTACAGCACTTTTTCTTTATAAAATACTGAATTACTCTACAGCTTATTTCAGTACTCTGTGTAGGCTTTGCTGTCCTTTTCCAACACTTTTCAAAGCTCTAATTTCAATTTTATAAAATGCATGACTCTTTCAATTATATTCAGTTTTATTAATTAGCAGTGATTGGTTGCAATGCATAATTTAATGTAAAATAAGTTTGTTTTTAACTTCTCAACAGCAGGAGTAATAAATAATTGGTTCTAAAATTGAAAGCATTTTGATTGCAGTTCAAAACTTGTTATCATTCAGGAGGGTGCAGGTGGGGGAGGAAAAGTGAGCTTTTCTTCCCAGTCAGTAGATTTCTCTTTGACCTGAACAAGGAGAGGGAATTTTGGAACTGAAAAAAAATTGATATGTAACCACGCAGAGCATTGAGCTTGCATGCTAGAAAAACAAGTGGAGAGGCAGTCTCCAAAGTAACCAGAATCCAAATAAAATAGCCCTTTGTAGAGGAAGATTATTTAAATAATCATTTTGAAGCAAGGAGGAAGCCTGGAAGAATTGTGTAACGTGTCAGTTGCATCTCCTCCTAGAGCACCCAACACAGACACAAGGCAGATGTTCATGAAACAAACAGTGTCTTTGAGGTAAGAGGAGGTTTCGGCTCTTTCAGTTCTGTGGTGGGACGTAAGAGCTGGAGAGAAGTGAATGAAATAAATCACTGAAATGCTTGCCAACGGATTCCTTTAGAAATAATGAGATGACGCTTGCAAACCTGCAACTGTTTCTGGGCAGTGGTGTCCCTCCTGCCATTAGTATTACTGACTGTACTTCTGGTTTTTAACCTAGGATTTTCTCATTCCACAACTGTTCTCTGAAAACTGGCAAGAAAAGGCTGCTAATGTACTCCTGTTATCCAGTAGATAAATGTAGGGAAAATTGTTGGTTTTGATTAGTAGTAGTATTAGATGTTGCATATAACTATAGTAGATAAAATAATTTCCACCTGAAAGATGAGCTTAATCATGGAACTTTGATTTCACAGTAGAACCTGTGGGGAAATAGTTTCTATTCACTCATATAGGAACCTTGAACATATCCTTTCATATAGGTTCAGTTGGCGGAAAAAGAGAGACGAGTAAAGGAACTGGCATCACAGTTGGAACTCTTTACCAGTGAGAAGGTATTGTCAGGATTCCTGTTAAATTTTGTAAATTAACACTTGTGACGTTCTCTGGTTTGAGGAATTGCAATTTATTTTTAAGTGAGGATTTGTTTACTCTTTAAACATACTTTCCCATATTTGGATATTTTGCCAAAATGAATTAGCATTTTAAACTACAAATTCTGTTAATAATACTAATATATTTTAAAACAATGTACGCCATAGTACACCAACTTGCCAAAACTGACTCAGCCTTTGAAAATGTTGTCGTTTATTGTTCTGTAATAGTGTTCTAGAATATTTTCTATATATAATCTAACAAAAACATTATGGTGTCAAAAATTACTCCTTTGTTCCTGTCTAGAATGATATTCCATCCAGGATCTAAAATGATTATTTCAGTTTGCAGATAGGGGTTACTCTGTGTAAATTAATAATCTGAAATTGGAGCTAGCTCTACAGTTCACAGAACATAGGAATTCCTACCAGTTTTTGTCCTATATTCCTTTGTCATCTCAGCAGCATCAGTTTTTCTACAAGTTTTCAGTGGACTTCCAGCCTCCTTCCTGCTTTACTCTATATCTTTTAGTGAAGGATGTTGAGCCCTGTTGTTTCTAGAGGCTGATACCAGCTTAGTGCATGTGCTGCTTGGCCAAATAGAAAAGATTATTATGGAGTTTATGCTGCAGCCTTTCTGTCCTCTAAGGGAGGATCAGTTAACAAAACTTGCAGGAATTTAGTTTCTTTGAGACAGCCTCTCTCCCTGATACTTTCAGGAGTTCCTCGCTGACAAGCAGCACAATTAGTAAACCTTACTCCCTTTGGAATCCTGGTGTAAGACATGAATGGTACCTACCTTGACAGTTTTTTTCCATCACTGGTTAGGATTATTTTTGCTCTTATCCAGTGTTGTCCTATAACTAGAGATGTAGACACTTCAACAGTATAACATCCACATTTTGCACAATGTGTGCATACAACCAAATCCTTTTGACATCTGCAGTTCTCTTATTGACTGCTTGTAATAATAAGAGCAGCTCAACATGTGACAGTAGTGACTTTGGTAAACTGCAACTGGAAAAAGATCTTTTATCAGAAAAGAAAGATACACAAACAGTACTCTGATTTTTAAATATATGATAGAGAATGGACTGCTACTTTCAAGAGTTCACTGTCTAATCAAATTCATTATCATTACTGTTAAACCAGACATTCTGAAATACTAATGCTAATCTTGTAATGTTGGAAGTACCTCTAAGGTATTATGTGACAATTAATCAAAACTAGGTTTTACTGAAAAGTGAAATAGTAAAATGTCTTTATTACATGCACATAGTATTACATGATGTTGTGGAAAAGTCAGGATTGTTCAGATTGCTTAAAAAAAAAATCCCGTGTGAACAGATATTTAGTAAAAACAGGAATTTGCATACTAATAAATTGAAATTAAACTGATTTCAGATTAAGCTAAAGTGTTTTGTAAAATTCTAGATTCTCAAGTAGTTGGTATTTAAATTATCTTTTCTTTTTTTTTTTTTTTTACCAAAGATATAATTTTTAATAGATGTCTCTCATATTTTTCTAATTTAAAAGAAAGCAAAATAAAAGTTGAGTTGATGAACCTAGTTTAGCTGGAGGGAATAATTTTAAACACCACACATAAGAAGGAGAACAACTGTAATAATAATGTATGGAGCTTATAAAAGCTTGGAACTTTGTCTACCAGATTTATAGATATCTACATTACAAAGAAGAATCAAAGTGCCTTGCTAGACTGGAACCATGATTTAAAAGGTTAAGCACAGTATAGTAAACAGCTTTTCAATTTATACTCCATTATCAGTGTTTGTTTATAAATGTCACCAAACATAGCATGCTAAAAATGTTCATTTGCTGTCTCTTCAAACCTATAAAATTACTTGGTTTCTATTTTATTTGCATACTTATATAGCCTTCGATTTATTTTTTTTTTTTTAAATTAGTCTCTACCCTAGCTGTCCAACTGCTGGCTAAGGCTATTTTACAGCACCTTTTTACAGTCACTTTGATCTGCATTCTGTTTTAATCTTATATGATGCTAAAATTAAAAGTATTAGTACCACTGCCTCTCATTCTAAACTGCTTCCATATTGCAGAAGAAATTGATTTTAAAGAGGAAAATCTTAATTTCACTGATAATTAATTGTTCCTGCTTCATATTGAGTAAAGATTAATTATTTAGATTTTTACACACTCACTAAAACTTTAAGATGTAATCCTAAACATTTCAATCATATATGCAATTTAATCTATAAATCTAAAGTTAGCATAGTTTTATGTCATATCTACAGGAGGATATTTTACTTCGAGACTGTTAGGCAGCAATTGTGTTGTCCTGTGTTAGAAGGTTTTTCTAAAAGAAAATAAACACTACTGGCTTTACAGCCAGTGCTCCAAAAAGATAACGTTCTGTAAGCTGCCTTACTATTTGTAGATACTACTTTTTTCCTGTTTGAAAATGACTTTGACATTGCTGTTTGAGTCCAAACCCTTTGTATGAAACCTGATAGTAAGTATATAACAAAAAATATATAATCTCTGTCTTTTTTCATGTGAGTGGTGGTTTGTTTTCAGAGTAATTGTTGCTACTTGATTTTGCATTTTTGTATTCTGGTGTTTCAGCTGAAGTTTACCCGTTTTTAAGAAAAATACTGAGTTGTTCCTTTTAATAACTGAGACGTTTTACTTCTTGTGTAGTTAAATCACTACTGGTTCTGAGGAGAGGCTGAGGGAGCTGGGTCTCTTTAGCTTAGAGAAGAGGAGACTGAGGGGTGACCTCATTAATGTTTATAAATATGTAAAGGGCAAGTGTCATGAGGATGGAGCCAGGCTCTTCTCAGTGACATCCCTTGACAGGACAAGGGGCAATGGGTGCAAGCTGGAACACAGGAGGTTCCACATAAATATGAGGAAAAACTTCTTTACGGTGAGGGTGACCGAACACTGGAACAGGCTGCCCAGAGAGGTTGTGGAGTCTCCTTCTCTGGAGACATTCAAAACCCGCCTGGACGCGTTCCTGTGTGATATGGTCTAGGCAATCCTGCCCCGGCAGGGGGATTGGACTAGATGATCTTTCGAGGTCCCTTCCAATCCCTAACATTCTGTGATTCTGTGATTCTGTAATTGAAATCTTGGTTTTAAGTTTCAATTTGAAGTCTTTTGGGGAGAATGCGCACTTCCATCTTTAAGGTTTTTATTTACATTAGCAAATATTAAACATAAACCCAGAGAATCCAGAAGAAAATGCTAACCAGAAACAGCAAAATGATTGGAACGCATATCTGTCTTAACAGTCTGTATTTTTTAATTATTATTTTAGTTTTTACATCTCAGAATTTTTTGCTTGGTTCTGAATTGTAAATGGCATATTCCTTTGGATATTCTTGGCATACATGCTCTCTTTCCCTTAACCCATTTTATTAAATGGAAGGATGAGAAAGGCTTTTCTCTGGATGAATTACAGCTGATGCACTGACCACGCTTAAGTCACTTTAATTACTGTCTTATATATTGGCTTAGAGTTTTAATGGTTTATAAGTTATAAAAACCCTTCAGTAGTTTATAGTAATTACTGTCTCTATGGATTATATGCAAGAATCTCGAATTTTAAGTATATTAATTTTTTGAAGAGTTCTGTTTTGACTTTTCTGAAAGAATTAATTGCCTTTCTGATACAAATGTTTAAACAACAGAATTAAAGAAAGCAGGCCATTTAAGCCCCTCAATAAATTCAACAATTTTATATTTTGGATGAAAACACTGCATTTTGGAAGTAAGCTACATACATATACTTGCTAAACCGTAAGTATACGTATATATAAAGTAAGTGAGGATATAAAGATGGAGGGAAAAGGATGAATTAGAACTTTGCTCATTAAGTTCATAGAGGGCAAATTTTTTTTCCACAGGAAGTGTAATAACTTTGGAATCTGTGTATGAAAATCCACAGATGCAGGTATTTCTTGGAAAATGTGGCAGTTTTGTTTATGTAATTTGAATTAACTGATGACAAAACAAGAGAAAAAATTCTTTAAAATATCTTCTTTGTATTTTCTTCATTGACTCTTTTTGGTATGTGTGGTGTATTTGGCGCTAGAGCAAGATGAAAAGACAGTGGGAGTGTTAGCAGATGTATTCTTTAAAACTAATCTAAATATTTCATTAAAATGTCAAACTTTGCTAGGACCCCATAGTTAATTACATTTTAAACTTTGTATTATTTAGGAACTTTGCAGGAAACCAGGAAATCAAGCTGGGAGGATGATGGAAGGACAGATTTCACAACAGACATTACATTTTCGCAACCCATATTCGGAGGAAAATGGACCAGTTCCTGCAGTGCCAGGCAGACTACCAGTATTGCAATATGGAAACCCTTATGCAATTCAGGAAAGAAGAGGTAAGTAAATTCCACGCCCCTACCCCCTATGTATTTCTCTCTCACTGTTTCAAAAGTAATGGCTCATTTAATGGAGGTTAAGTACCAACAATCTTTATACTGGAGTACAGAGCCTTTATTGATTGATGAGAATTTAATAAAGTATCTTTATTTTACTGATGAGAATCAATAAGGTAAACAAAGTTTTAAAGAAACACCTTTTGAAAAAGGTGATTTCTCTTCTATTGTTTCATCATATCTAAACGGAAAATGTGTGTGTCTTGATTTTTTAAATGTAAGGTAGCTCATCTGTAATCTTAAAATACAAACTCTAGTGAGAAAAGATACTCTAATTTTTCTTCAGATGGAGCAGATGGTGCTTTTAATCCTGATGAGATCCAAAGACCACCTGTTAGAACTTCCTTTTGGGAGCTGGAAGATGATGTAGTGTGTAGTCAGCCTTCACGCAATCTTAGTCGGCCTGACGGTTTAGAAGATCCTGAGGACAGCAATGCAAGTTACCTTTTTTTCTTATTTTTTTTCCCTTGATATGTTTACTAATGAGTAATCAAGAGTTGCACATAGGTTTTCAGTATCTGATAAGCCTGATTTATTGTTATGTAAATCCAGAATTGATTTTTCTTTTCCCTGAACAATGTTTTAGGTGAATTTTGCTTGCTTTGAAGGAGAAAACTCTGCACATCAATTGATGGTAATATACTTGATCCCCCAGTCTCTTGAGTTACTGACACCTTGTTTTGGTATTAGGACAGTAGCTTCTTAATCTTTTAAAATACTAAAGTAGAACAATCCAAGTAATCTCAACTCATTCTGATTTTTCTCTCCTGTGTGGTAGAATGAGGGCTCAAAATGTATCCACATCTTACTCATCTTATATGTATGTAGGAACTCAATTGTAACAGAACAAATAAAATTTAAAGGATTCTGATACCAGTATTTTCAGTTAAATGCTGAATGAAAATTAGTATTGTATTGGATACTTAATTCTAATGTATTAATCTTTTGTTCTGTCTTTTGCAAATCTGCATTTATTGATTTCCATTTTGAATGTTTTTTTTGCTGTTAGACATGTATTTGGAAGAGCTAGTTGACTTATCTAAAGCTGATTAAACCGAAAGTGACAGATTCTCACCGATTCTTTCTTAGGGCTTTGTTTTAAGTGGAAACTGGCTAGCTTTTCTTTCTAAGACAGTTAGCTTGCACATTCTGGTATAAAAAGATTTTGGTAAACTGGCTTCTTTTATAAACTGGACTCTGTATATCTTCATTTGAACAGGAACAGACTTACTCATTCTAAGTACTCTTGCACCTTCAAAAATATTAAACAACAAATACCTTTCTGCAAAGTATTGTGCTCTTTGCAAATACAGTGGTATCATGACCTGTTTCTCATTTAGTCTAGTTTGCCACATTTAATTGCTATTAACCTTTGCAGAAACTGATCAGTGTTCAGACAGGCATGATTTTAGCCCTGGTGCTCAGCACCTATAATGGAGAAAAATGTATTTCTCCCTCCTGCCTTTTGCCCCTGGTGTCCATTACTGTGAATAATTAGAGAAACTGTCAGAACTTTTGCAGCTTGTTCGTGATCTAGAATGTGAGCTTAATGCTGTTGCCCACCTTTACTTTGCATTTTGCATATTTAATCTGAGCATTCTTGACATAGATATTACATATGACAAGCTCTTCTCTTCTTTAGTCATCTGCTTCAGTTTAATTAGCGGGGTGTTCTTTCTGATCTATGTGCTTTGCCCTCTTGCAAACCCAAGAGAAACAGTGCTAGTGTCTTGTGCTCATTTGCTGACACAGCTTGGATTTTTGTAATGAGATGGAATATAACAGGCTTAAGTAAAGTTCAACTTGAGAAAAGGTGCCTTTAAATGAAATAATTTATATCTTTATTTTTTTACTTTCAAATGAGACTCAGTTGCTTGCTCCTCCCAAAAATAGACTGTATGTATAGTGTACAAATTTACACGGAAATGAGTAGTTGCAAGAATCTTTCTAGAGAGGCTTAGTAATAGGCCAAAGACAAAACAGTTTTAATGTAGTATTTAAAGAAATAACCAGCGAAAGCTTTCATATATGTAGGGGTAATTCATTATAAAGGAAAGCCTGTCATTTGTGCAGAAGAAACAGCAAACATAAAATGATAAATATGAAGAGATTACCATTTGTTGTACTGGTTTTTAAAATAAGCTGTTTCAGATGTAATTCTGTGCATTTTTTAAAACAGTAAGATGTAAAGCCTTTTGTTGGAGGAGGATTCCCTCCCAGAAGAGGAGGATTGGTAGTCTTGCTGCTTTGTTTAATATGTTACTGTTGTACGGACTTCTGTCATCTTCCTCTCCACATTCCTATTACTACACGTTGTATTAATTTAAGAACTTGAGGGTGTTGTAGTCACTTCCACCACTTCATGGCTGTTCTGGTGGTGGTTTCCCTATGATGATGAACATGTCTACATTATTTATCTAAGATGACAGATCTTTGAGACCCTGAGCCAGTATTACAATACATAGGAGAATGAAGTAGAGGTTGTGTACACACGACTGTAAACTGACTTTTCACATATGACTAAAACAGGCTTTTTTCAGTCTATAAGGTGAGAGTAGGGAAGTGTGTGCACGCATGTGTGAGAAAAGCTTTGTGACTTGCTTCTGCAGAATGAAGGCCAGAAATGGGACCTCCTTTCCTTTAGGATATCCATCTAGCCTAAGGAATAGGTCAGCAAACTATGACCTAGTATAGGTCTAGCAAACTATCTAGCAAGTCAAACTTACCTGCTGTAATTGCTGTTTACACTCCTGTGCAGTTGAGTAACTTCATAAACAATCTAGATTAGAGAGGAGAAAACTTGAATGCTTCTCCCAGAAGCATTTTCTGGACAAGGAATTAAGTAGAATTGCTTCAAACCTACAAACCGCATCTCTGCAGCTGTTATTACCTTGACCTTCTTTCATTTTAAATGTTGAGTTACTCTATATCCAACTACGACATCTTCCTTAGCACCAGAGAAAGAATCTAGAATTTGTCTTTGTGCATTTGTCTGCTTGCACGTTTCCATTCTACATGTTGATAGTCCTCAAGTTTTAAAGCCTTTGCCTTCATTGGACCATTCCAGCACTTAAACAACTTGTACAGTATTATTTGTGCTGTGAATTGACGTAAGTGAAGTACCGGTTTTCTGTTCATCAGTACCCTGGCGTTTGCTCAAAACAGAATTCTCTTTCAGTTTGTTCAGATTTTTATTTTGCCGCCTTGCCCCCGTTTTTGTTTTCTTTCTGGGTGTTGTTTTTGCTTTCTTCTGCTAACTTCTGCCGTGTTTGACATGTGGTAGAGATGTTAGATACTGATTTCCTACAGGTTTTTTGACAATTGCTTGGGAGAAGAGAGAGATCTTAATAAATTCTTGTTCTAACAGGCAGCCGACAGCTGGGGTAATTGGCCTGAACACGGCTGCAAACTGGTCCATAATCCAACTGAACAGGAAGAGGACACAAGATAATGTAGGGGGAGAAGTGTTAGGGGGGAATGCAAGACATCCAGAGAAAGTCAGGACTTCTTAGTTCTCTTTTTTTTTTTTTTTGTGGTAAAACTTGAGTTTCTTTTACTTGACCTGAAATTGTCCTGTCGAGTGGAATATCTTGGACCTGTCCTGAATTGATGCAGACCTTCTGTACAGGAATCCCATGTGCCTCCTGATTTTTGAAAAGTCTTCTTAAGGTGTTTTTGTTTGTTACTTGTTTTGCATGTTTTTTAATGCAAACTTTTTCTTCATCAATCTTGTAACAAGCTTGTTTGAGGTGCTGAGTTTACTTTTGCTGAAAGGAATCTTGTGTTCCTGGGTGATGATCCATTTATATGCTTTTTGTCTTGTACTGAAAAAGATCTAACTCATGGTCCCTTGTCTGCAATATATGAAAAAGATCATGTTTCTATTCTGTTTTATTAGAATTGTAAATTGCTTACTATTATGGATCAACCATAGTTCTGTACATCAACAGAAAGGTTCTTTTCCATTTCCCTCCCTAGTGAAGAAAAACTGTCAGCCTGTTGAGCTATTGTGGCTGCCATCATATGTACTTTTTAGCAGTACACCTCTTAAAAATGTCAGTGAGACAGCCTTGGCTGATCTTTCTACCTATCCCAAGGAGGAAATAAGAGTCTTTCAATTATATTAATAGATTAGAGGTATGGCAGAAGATACTAACATTTGGTTGGCGATGGGGACCAGCTTGGTCTGTGTTCGCTCACTGCTTCTTTCTCATTCCACTATCAGAAGTTCTGTATGCTCCTTAAGAGTACATGTGACCTCGTGAGTCAGGATTTTTGCATAACGTCATAGTACTGGATGGGTGCTAGGATGTGTACCATTCCCATTCATAGAGGAAAGACATCGAAACACCCTAAGCTCACTTTAAGAGGGTTGTCTTTATGCTGAAGTTGGGCATGAATTATTTTCCTGGGGATGCTTCTGTACCTGCAACTAATGGTTTGATCTTCAGTTCTGTGGAGTACAGCTGCTATCTTTGTATGCCTCTACAAAGTCATTTTGTCTTTCCTACCGGTAAGTTACAGAATTCTCAAGCTTCTTAGTGAAGACATTTTTGTTACTGGCCATTATCTTGAGGAGCAATATAAGATCAGGTATGGTGACACTCCTGCTATGCTGAAACTTAACGCTGCCTCTGCTATCTTCAGTTACTCTTGAGTTGTACACCAAATAAGGATACATCTGGAGATGCCTCAGAATTTTTGTTTAATGTTGCTGTTGTGTTCTGATTTCGTTTTTCCCAAAACTTTATTCCTTGGGAATGGGCATTTCCATGTACTTGGTTGACATGAAAACACATCAGTTTTGTATGACTCAAAGACTTTCTGAAATTCTGTGTAGCTTTGGCTTTTGGAACTCTTAGGCCAATTAAACTGTGATTTCTGAGAGAGATATGCTGGTCTGTGTTAATCAGGCCAGATGAGCACACACAGTGGTGATTTTGCGTAGAATAGTTGACTTGCCACAAGTTCCTGCTGTCTTCTACGCAGCGCTAACTTCCCATTTGCTCATACTCCCATAATTGACTAAAATGTAATCATTTGGAGCAAATAATTTCTAGAAGCAGGTCTATATGGGAGAGATCCATAAACAAAACATATATATTTTTTTTTTTAAATTTTTTTTCAATACTAAAGTGTGAGTTTTAGAAATGTAATCCTGATTACAGCTGGCGGTAAGCCCAGAATAACTGTCCTGAGACTCTTAAACAGTGGTGTTAGTCACAGTAAATTTGTGGGGGGTGAGGGGTGTAACTTTTGGCAACTGACAACCAGGTCAGGATATTTTTGGAGATGAATCCAAAATGGCCTTTCTTCTAGCAAAAAAAACCCACTACACTTTATTAGCCTGATCTTACCCTGGCAGCTGGTTACTCTTTTGTATAAGATAGACAGAAAAGGAGCAGTTGGTATCCAGGTACCTCTTAGGAGACTGGACTGCTTGCAGAGAGGTACAGAGACCTAAAAGAGTTTCATTTCACTCACACAGCAGGGCTGAATCACGGAAAGAAAATGTACGTACGCTTCTTTCCAGTACTCTTCTTTTCCACCGTGCTATATGTTAGCATTGGCTCTTCATTTATTGTTTAAAGCTTAGGATGGATATCGCTTCGCGTATTGTCGCACGTTAAAATTATCTGTAGAAATCAGACGGGGATTGTTCAAATCTATAGCTTTTGTACAGTGTCACACGCTTTGTTTCTAATTTCTGTTTGGCCATCTTAGAATTAATTACATGAGCTTTTAATTGTAATTGTGAAAGCAGTACTTGTTACTCAGAGACAAAATTGGTTAGTTTTGGTAAAACTAGGTGAGTTGTACTTGTTTGACTGTTTCTGGCTTTCCCTTCTTCCTCTTTTAGTGGCAAACTGCTTTTTACCGTGCTTTATTGTAATACTATGTTTATCTTTGACTCACATAATCCGTGGAACTTGTGGCAATTTTAAAGAGTCAGAATTACAGTCCAGTGGTGATAGTTATGTTGTTAAAGGCATCCATCATAACTCGTTCACCGAGGCATCCAGATTTCTGCATTCAGAAGGCCTGGCACTTGTTATGCTGTGTAACCACAGTGACAGCCTGTGGGTACATGGTATCAGACTCTTTTTAGGTAAGGACCTGAGGCCACATATCAACTGTGTTACATCACGTGGGGCAATGTTGAGGTCTTGGACTAAGTATATGGAGCCATATCCTTGGTCATCAGTCTGGAGTGTGAGAAAGCTGTCTCTGGATGTACATGGGTCTACACTAAGGGCAGATTAAACTGTCCCTTTCTCAAAATACGGAGTATGGGCTTCCGTCCAAATAACTTGGGTGACTCGGCTGTGGGGTCTGGAGAGTAAGATGGTGCCTGTGCTTAAAATACAGCATAGGCCGAGCCATTGAGGCCTGGCCTGGCCTCCCAGCAGTTACTGTCAGACTCTTTCTGTAAAGCAGCTTTAGCTTATCACCTCATTTCGGCTTTTGGGTCTTCAGGGAAATGGTTTGTTTTACTGTGGGAGAGTGACTGGTTTTTAAATGTCAGGTTGAAAAGCATATGTAACATAATTTAGGAGACGAAAGAATGTACCATTGGTTATACTAGCTGGAAGAAAGTGGGCCCTAACTGATCCTGAACCAAGATGAGCAAGATCTGTCCTCCCTTCATCCAGTTCTCTGTTTTACAGGGTACACTTCAGGAGATTTGTCCATCTGAGATGACAGAAATAGCTGTCGGAGTCCAATACAATGGGACATTTTCTCTTTTTTTTTTCCCAGAAGTTCCAAGTTACCCCGGGGCAGTGCATGAGAATCTTTAGTTATTGATTATTATATACTGTTTAGTGTAACTTGTAATTAGAATAGCTGTGAAATAATCTCAGACTAAGATGAAGTTCTTAGTTCACAGAATCACAGAATGTTAGGGATTGGAAGGGACCTCGAAAGATCATCTAGTCCAATCCCCCTGCTGGGGCAGGATTACCTAGACCATATCACACAGGAACGCGTCCAGGCGGGTTTTGAATGTCTCCAGAGAAGGAGACTCCACAACCTCTCTGGGCAGCCTGTTCCAGTGTTCGGTCACCCTCACCGTAAAGAAGTTTTTCCTCATATTTATGTGGAACCTCCTGTGTTCCAGCTTGCACCCATTGCCCCTTGTCCTGTCAAGGGATGTCACTGAGAAGAGCCTGGCTCCATCCTCATGACACTCGCCCTTTACATATTTATAAACATTAATGAGGTCACCCCTCAGTCTCCTCTTCTCTAAGCTAAAGAGACCCAGCTCCCTCAGCCTCTCCTCATAAGGGAGATGTTCCACCCCCTTAATCATCTTCGTGGCCCTGCGCTGGACTCTCTCTAGCAGTTCCCTGTCCTTCTTGAACTGAAGGGCCCAGAACTGGACACAATATTCCAGATGCGGCCTCACCAGGGCAGAGTAGAGGGGGAGGAGAACCTCTCTCGACCTGCTGACCACACCCCTTCTAATACACCCCAGGATGCCATTGGCCTTCTTGGCCACAAGGGCACACTGCTGGCTCATGGTCATCCTGCTGTCCACTAGGACCCCCAGGTCCCTTTCCCCTACGCTGCTCTCCAACAGGTCTGCCCCCAACTTGTACTGGTACATGGGGTTGTTCTTGCCCAGATGCAGGACTCTACACTTGCCCTTGTTATATTTCATTAAATTTCTCCCCGCCCAACTCTCCAGCCTGTCCAGGTCTCTCTGAATGGCTGCGCAGCCTTCCGGCATCTCAGCCGCTCCTCCCAGTTTGGTGTCATCAGCGAACTTGCTGACAGTGCACTCTAATCCCTCATCCAAGTCATTAATGAATATATTGAATAGAACTGGTCCCAGTACCGACCGTTGAGGGACTCCGCTAGACACAGGCCTCCAACTGGACTCTGTCCCATTGACCACCACTCTCTGGCTTCTTTCCTTCAGCCAGTTCACAATCCACCTCACTACCCGATCATCCAGACCACACTTCCTCAGTTTAGCTGCGAGGATGCTGTGGGAGACCGTGTCAAACGCTTTACTGAAATCGAGATAGACCACATCCACAGCTTTACCATCATCTATCCACCGGGTTACGTCCTCATAAAAGGCTATCAAGTTGGTTAAGCATGACTTCCCCTTGGTGAAGCCATGTTGAGTGCCCCTAATGATCCCCCTATCCTAGTTACTGTTTGACCCTTCTTTAATTAGCCAGTAATCTCTGTAATACGCACTTTGAGGTATGCTCGGTATAGACTTGCATTCTTCTTGTTTGGGTTAAGCATACCAAAAGGGTAAGAATTGATCTTTCTTTATACACTTGGCCAAGAGCAAAAGTACACTGAAGAGACAGACTTGCCATGTCTTAACAGCATAATATCAATACGTATTTAGTATTGTCATTCTTCGTAGTGCACAGGTCAGAAGCTACTATAGGGAACACACAGTATGACTTCTACAATTAATTGAACTGGGTGAGGAAAAAGCTATATCCTTAGGACATACCAAACTTAATGTTACTTTGGCATCAGAAAAGCCTTTTCTTAAACTGTTAATAACTTGCGCTTGCCTTTTGTTGAAGCCAGCGCGTACAAGGCAGCAATGCAGGATGGTGCACGTGTGCTCATGTAGAGGGAAGCTTCACACTCTTTTTCAAATCAGTTTTTCAAAAAGGAATGAGGAGGAATGTTGTATTTGTACATGGTAGGGTATCACACTTGCCAGAAGCCAAAAGGAAGGACAACACATCTAAACAATTTTATCTTACCAAGTAACTAGCAGTAACCTAAATGTTTAAAAAAAGAGGGGAGCAAAATACTGAACAAATAACTAAAAGAACTAGAGTAAATAATGTGAAAAACCCACCCAAAATAAACTAAAAAGCCCCACCCAACCTCTGAAAGCTTTATGTAAGGTGGAAAGGCAGTGCAGATTTTTTTAAAATAAATTTTTTAAATGGCAAACCTTTGTATAAATCAGTTTGCATTTTGTTGATTCTAATGAAAATCTTTAGTTTCCCATGGACTGTAGTAGTAGAGCAGAAATACACATGTGGGGAAGCTGGTGCTAAAGCAGTCTGCTCTGCTGACATAGCTAATGTAGATGGAGGGAGGAAACCAGTAAGACCACTTCTACTTGAGTAACGTGTTATATGAACATATTTCCTTTGCCAGTCAGTACATCTTAATCTTTGTGTAATGTGTCCATAAAGACTGAGAGGTTTCCTTTTCTGAAACGAAAACCTCTGTGGTGTTCTAACATTTGTGTGGAAAATGGATTACTTCAGGGCTGATGAGTTCTGTGTTCTGTTACAGTTGGGCGTTCAGGTCAGCGGTTTCTTTCAGGCCTGTGTAAAGACCCTTTCTAAAATTCAGGTTTTGTTTGAATGCATTAATAATTTTGAATGGGAAAAGAGACCTGTCTGTCATGTTAGCCACATAATTTTGGTTAATGCCCTTATATACCAAGTTAATATTTAGCATTAGTAAATCCTGACTCCTTATTCAACTAAAATTAATAACCCTTAATATATTGAATAAGGTATGCATTTGTTATTGGGTCTGCTAATCTGTCCCCAACAAAGCTTGCTGAAGGAATCTGAGGCTGAAGAGCCCTTTCACCAGCCAAGTACCTCATCCACCTCCTCATTTGTAACCAAGTATTAAAAAGTGCTGTGACAGAAGTGCCCTGTGTTCAAGAAGTAACTGAGTGACAAACAGTAAAGAATTGTAAGAAAGTATTTTCTAAGAATTTAAATGTTAATTAGGCCTCTATTTGTAGTGGAATTTGTTTTTTTGAAGGAAGATGCACATTCACTTTCTCAGAGAAGTCCTGGTCTGCTTACAGCCAGGTATTCTGCAAATCTGCCATGGTTTTGGCACTATATAAGCTGTAGCATTGTAGCACGAGAGTACTTTAAAAAAGTTTTTCTCCTTTAATACATACATCCTATCTCTTTGTGACAAAAGCAACACATAATATTTTAGAACCCATATGTCCTTTTTACTGCAGGTGCAAAGCAAGCAAGTTAGACAGGAGAATACGTCTGTGGCTAGCATCTGTCACAGCAAGGCCCATTGGCTGCTTAATGGAAATGTTAAATGCTTGAAACTAAACAGCTGTTGTCAGGAGAAGAAAAATATTGAGGGAATCTTCCCATCCTGCCCTATTTCCATTAACTCTGACTTGACATTCTATTGTCTAGAATTTGAGTTTTAGCTCTCGATAAAATGCTGTTGTGGTTTGTAGTGGGATGCCCTGCATTCCATCCAACACAGGTTTTTCTGTTCTGGCTCACCCCAGGCAGTAGCAGTGAGGTGACCTGCATTTCCTTAGTGACTGTGTTAGCTGCAGCATTCTGGCAGTACTGGCACAAATTTCTGCTCTGGGTGCAGTGTCAAAAGGCAGACTGTGTTTAGCTTTGCATGTTCATTAACCACTCTCCCTTTTGTACACGACAGTAAAACTTAGGCTGCAGAGATTATAAAATGAAAGGTAAATTTCATCCGTGTTTATGCTTGATAACAAAAATACATTTGGCCGGGGGTGAAAGCTGTTTCTGGTGGGTATTATTTAAAATGCTTCCTTTTTTTAATAGGATGATGACAACACTGTACCTTCTGCTCCTGATCCTCCAAGTCTTCTCTTGCATGAACGTGGAACAGGTTTCTGCTTTGATGCCAGGTAAATGTTATCTTTCATTGGGTCTTTAATGGCATGGATAGGTTTCTGTATTACTGGACTTCTTTACTCAAGGGTGGGAAGTGGAGATGAAAAACTATTAAGCATTTTCAATGAATGTTTGGTCTACAATGAGCTCTCAGAGAATATGCTGTTACATTGGGTAGACTGACTGTGTTAGACCTTATTTTGACAGAATGTGGACAATTTCGCCAGTAAATAAATGAGTAACTTTTGTTTCCCCCCCCGCCCCTTTCCAACCTAGTTGTGAACCCAAGTTTAGAGCTTTTATAAAGTGTTATGTTTGCTAAGAGAAAGCATTTATGAGCAGGGAGAGTGGTTTCCCATGAAACTGCTTGGCCATTAAGACATTCAATAGATTTGTATTCAGTGGTAGCTGGAATTATGTCAAAATTCTGTAGCTTTTAAAATGCCAGGTTATTTTGGAATTCCTCTGTAAAACAACTTGAACTGTACTGAGCACTTCCAGCAAAGACATTTGAATTAACTGTACGATACTTGTTTAGATACAAAGTCTGCTCAAGTAGAAGTTTGTATGGCAACAGTATCCTACTTTTATATTTTCTTTTGCAATAGCAGATTAAATAACCATTTCCTTTTTTCTTTCTCTCCACCTCCTCACGAAGCTTTGATGTGCACAAGAAATGCCCTCTTTGCGATGTGATGTTTCCACCCAACTATGACCAGAGCAAGTTTGAGGAACACGTGGAGAGCCACTGGAAGGTCTGCCCCATGTGCAGCGAGCAGTTCCCACCTGACTACGATCAGCAAGGGTTTGAGAGGCACGTTCAGACGCACTTTGATCAGAACGTATTAAATTTTGATTAAATACTTTGGTTTGCAGTGTAGCTTTAAAAACCCACCACTTTGAGTAGTCCACCTATGGAAGGAAAACTGCAGCTTTTCTGTAACAGTGCAAACTTCTGATTAAAAGCTCATGTACTCTGATGGGAGCCGTGATAAATCGTGGCTCTAAGCTGCTATTGGGTTATCTTCTCTCTCTACCTAACATTATACTAAAAAAACCCCACAACCCCCCCACCTTGTTGTGTATGCAGCTATTTATTCCCTTACTTAGTGGAATCTGGCAGGACACAGGAATGACTTAACCTCAGAAAAAATGAGATCAGCTTCATGATGCTCTTCAGCTACATCAAAACGCCACCAAAACACTGAGGGTTTCTCTTGACTGTGGTAACTGAGGCATGATTAAAAACATAATAAACGGGTGTTTCTCCTAGAAAACTTGTGTAATTTTTGAGTAACAGTTAAATCAGACAGTTACTGTACTTACCCTCTGAAAATATAGTTTTCTAGTACATTTCTGAAATGTAGATGCATGTACTGTGAGATTACATGCTTGCAACAACAGTCATGGCAAATACTTCAGTTTTACATCTAGAATGTTTGCCTTAAGGGATAATATAAGTATGTTATACTTTAAGGCAGTATTTTTGAGTTGAAAGAAACTGCTGTGCTTAAATGCCTAAAAGTAATTGTTTAAAAAAAAAAAATCATTGCCATTATGTTGCAGTTGCATTCAGTAGAAAATATTGTTCTGTTTTCACAACAGTGGATTGTGTTCCTTTTGGCTTAGGGCTTTTAAAAGTTTCTGCATTTTAACTTTATGTATTTCTTTCCAGTAAGTAAAACCATGTGTGTATATCTAAACATTTTATATTTACTTTAACTGTATTAAGTAAATTTGCTTTCCACTTGTTGTACAGTAGCCTTGTTACATTAAAAGCAAACTTATTCCTGGAGTCAGTGGTCCTTTTTTCCTGCTGCTCATTTTGAAATAAACCAGAGTTCAGGCTTTACATCCTTATGGTAAGTGACATTTCAGCTCTGTATGACACAGAAACTGTTGCTCACATCTCTTTATGTTCTTTGAGAGAGAGACTCGGGGACTAATGAGTAGCTTCTCTTGTCTGCAGTTCTCTCATGAACATGTGCAATATCCTGTTCAATGCAGGATTTGTTAGAAGCTGGATGACACAGATACATTGGTGTGTCTTTGGTAGCAGCTACTCCATCAGTCCTCTCTGTTCCATTTTAAGTCTTTAGATTTTTTTTGTTTCTAACTAACTGTGAACTCTGTGTCAATGGACAGGCCGAGGTTGAGGCATGGAAGTACTGAAAGGATTTTGTCACTTTTTTTTTTTTTCTTACCGTAACTCAACAGCATATGAAAGCAGTTAGAACAGGCTATAAACCCAAAATATTATTGTTATCATATTATTACAGACTTAGGCAATCTCAGAGGCTGGTATCCCATACAGGCAGGGCAACCTCAAAACCTGACTGTGCTGAAGCAGAGCATTCTCGTAGATGTGTGTATGTGCAGGGAATTACTGAAATGGTTTCCCTGTTAAACAGCCACCCTGATGCAGCTGCTTAAAATAACCTACCCAGTGAGTTTGCGGGTCCATGGCAGAAGCCAAATCCCTCTACCAAAACCTCACTGAACTAAAATTTTCATGATTTCTCCTTTCATAGTGACAGCCACTTCCTTTCTGAAAACCCTTGGAAGAAAGGTAACCCAGAGCCCACCATTAGAAGGGGATTTTTGTAGCATCAATACAAATTTTATCTGGTAACCTGAGCCCTCTTGTGATGTTGGAAGGAAACGGCCTGTGAAATCTGAAATCCTTTTGACTGATTAAATCAAAATACTCCAGGTTATTTTCTCCCCACTGTAGCATTCTGTGCAATTTTGTGCATTACTGGTGTAGTGCTTCAGGTATTTATTGACTACAGTTTGATGATATCAAAGTAAGATATACAAATAACGACTACATACAGCCAAGAGCTTAACTGTTAAGGTCAGTGATGAGTAAAGAGCAGTCTTTTTTAGGTCAGAGGCAGTTTATTTTAAATGTGATTTGATTTACATTTATAAGCAGCTTTCTTGACAGGAATTCTTTAAGTTGCCTTCAGTTCTAAAACAAACCTCTGTCACTTTCAAACTTAAAGTACTTTGTCCCCAACAAAACATATGAAAATATAATTTAAAGCACACTTTTCACAGACACAGTACAATACATTCACTATACACAGTATAACAAAATAGTCCCATCTTTACCTGTGTAATAATACTGTCACAATGAATAGGTAAATAGAAACTGGAATTTCATTTTTATAGTTGAAAAGAATTTACATGCAACAATGACGTTTTACGACTGTTTAGCTGTTGAACAAACTTACCCAGCCTGTCGTTTCTTGCACTAGGAGCAGAGCCAAACTCTCTGTTGGCCAGATCTGTTGCCACAACTGCAGGAGGTGGGAAGCGGACACCTGAGCCCTGTGTGTCCCATAACTCATGTCTGGCTCAGCCTTAAAACCAGCTGCCAGCACTGTGCCACGTGAGCACGGTCACCTCACTAGGATTTGAAAAAAAGGGTGTTTTGTTTGAAATGCTTACTCACTGCAATGATTCCTAAGGGTTTTACTCTGCTGGAGAATAAGTAATTGTCATCCTCACAAAGTTTTTTTTTAAAGCTTTGGAAAAAAAATAGAGGGAAAGCTCCTTCCTCCTTCCTTTGAGCTTTCTTTTGCACTTAAAAGAACAGGAACTAAGTGAAGGTGATGATCACTGTGTTTAACACAGCGCATTCCTCCCTAGCCCTCACCGTGTAACAAGTGTTTCTGGGCTGGGGCAGGGCGGGGGTGCCCACCTCCCTTCCATGCCAGCTCAACTCCAAGAATAGCACTTGTGAGAGAAGAATGCTCAAGGCAGGATGGTAAACAACCAATGTTCCGGTATGGGCCAGACACGAAGCACTCGCACCTTGGCTTTAAGTCAGTCTCTGACCATCTGCTGCAAGAAGCACTTAA
The DNA here is from genome assembly GCF_013368605.1 of Nyctibius grandis. NCBI lineage: Eukaryota > Metazoa > Chordata > Aves > Nyctibiiformes > Nyctibiidae > Nyctibius > Nyctibius grandis. The sequence goes on along the minus strand of NC_090664.1, from coordinate 20,250,299 downwards.
TCTTCAATAAGGCTCATATGTCATATTTCAGCAAAATTAATTGTAAAGCTAAACAGACGCTTCCAACTGGAACGCAGTGACCTACACTGAGAAGAAAAAAAAAACAAAAAAACACCGCACAAAAAAAATCTCAAAATATAATGAACACGAGGGAGAGGCATTAGAAACTCCCTTAGCACAACTAATGGACCTCCTTAAACCATACGTAGAATTTTTTAATTTTTATTTGCAACCACAGGCACATGCTCGTACAGTAGTTGCAAGAATTGGCAACACATAAAACATTAAATCTGTTGGCAATAGAGAACTACAAAGTGCTTTAAAACTTCATCTGAGATGAAGAAAATTGTTTCTCACACACACATAAATTTGCACTTAAGTATTTCCAAGTGTCTTTCTAACATGATAGTTCAGGGGGAAATATTTAGTTGGACTGGGATATTGGTCCTCAAACGTTTGATGGGCATGAACATAATATGACATCTTGTACAAAAAAAAAAACAAAAAACAAAAAATTCTAACTAAAGTGATTGTTTACTAGTTCGAATGGCAAGATTTTCAGCATCTCAAGAGGGAAAAAAAAAGATTTGCAAGATAATATAAAATACAGCAAGCACACCTTTTTATGTATGTTATTTAAGTAAGTATGAAAATATTTTTAGCATATTATGTTAAACATTCTTTCTTATTTATACTTCCATTACCTAAAAGACTTGCTACTCCACTGCTAACTCCGTTACGTAAGGCATGTTAACTATAGTTTGACGAGGGTGGTATCATTTTGGTTTTGCACACACATTGACAGATGCATTGAAAGTCTTCATCACACTACAATCTTGAAAGGATGTCAGTGCCAAGATCACATCCTCTCACTCCTGTTCAACGCTTCAGTACAACTAAATACACAACGCTCCCCCCCCTCAGTTGTTTTTGTTTCAGGAAAAAAAAATGTTCTGAGGAACCTATAGCTTTTATAGCACCTTATCTCAAAGTAATGAAAAATGGGTATGATGATTACATGTGCAAATGTACAAAATCATTAACTCTACAAAGATACATCATTCCAAAATTACAGAAAATTTTAAAGCATGCATTTATTTTTTTTTTTAAAGGGTTGCTGAATGCTTCCCCTGAAAAAAGGTGGCTGTTCTCAAAAATCAGCAACTGCTGGTGAGGGTTTCTTGGCACATTTGTGACCAGCATGTTATTGCTGCATCTTCCTGATAATCTCAGCAGACACGGGGGGATGGAAATTGATTGTGTGGTGCCGCAGGCCCTGAGCTGTCTTGTAACTCTTCCCACAGCGACATTTGAATGGTTTGCGTACGCGGATTTGCGTTCTGTGGCCGTTCTTGGCATGGTACTTTATACCGTTCACATTCTGTGAGGGAGAAAGTAAAAAGTTAGAGGTCAAGCGGTCTGATGAGGGCTTGGCTTCCTGTTAAAAAAAACCAAAAATCGATTAACGTCACAGACAAAACCACATAGATTGCTAGGAACTCCCGCGAGGTGTTCGGCGTGTGTTGGGCTTGCAAGAGAGAAGATGGGACAAGGAGGAGAATAATCTGCGCGGATAATAATGCCTGACATCTGTCTACCTGGGTAATCCTGATTTTTTTAATCTCCCAACGTACGGCACTTTCCAAAAAATACCATTTAATGGGCTCACACATGGATGTTCTTTGCTTCTGACAGTTTTTCATACAGCACTGACAAATTCTATTCAGAGGTTCATTTACAAGCAAACAAAGAATTGGCATGAAGACTCGAGTCACACTTCAAAAAGCTGAAGCTCCCCCCATGGTGTGTCTGTTCCATTTTGGGTCATTGTTTCTAGATATGTCTTTAGACACCAGCAGATTCTGATAGTTTACACATTGTCTCCCAAGAATTAACTGCAAGGAACACTTAACTCAAAGAGTTACACAGGGCACTTTTAGAAAATAATCTAGAGAAGCCGTCTTCAAAATAGCTGTTGTTTGGGAATCTTCTACAGCCACAACTAGAGAACTGATCTCCACTAGTTATGAGAGAAAAGAGCAAAAGTCAGCACCACAACACACTTACCATTACACTGGCAAGGTCAGGCAACAGGCAACACTTCTGCTAGATTAATCACGACCCTTCCCAAACAAATCAGTCATACCCCTCACCTCCCTTTCACATCTTTCTGGCAAAAATGGAAGAAGCTGTTGTGGTCTTAACAGCTGGTGTGGCACTGCTTTAGGTAGGATTCATCTTACTGGAGTCTCTCTTACCTGCTTCCGCTAAAAGAGCTTGGATTTTTGGATAAATAGGGAAAGGCAAACTCTTTCATTAGAGCTTCTCCTAGGAAGAAACCAAAGAAGATGCCAAGACAATTTGTGACAAAAAGATACAGCTCCGAGGCTCTACTGTGTCCTCTCTAAGGTTTCCAGATACAGATCTCATGGTTTTAAAACAACTATTAAGAAAAAGCTAAAATCAATTAAAAGCCTGGATATTAATTAACCCACTTAAATTAAGTTTTAGGGATCTTGTCTTTCGTGAACCACTGCCTGGTGTTACACATACTAAAAAGTCCCCTTGGCTCTTTAAGGAACAAGTTCAGTTTTATCAATGCACAGTTTACAGTAAGTGAAAGCTCCAGCTCGGAACTCAGCACAACTGGACAAGTTAGACGATTTGTTTTTTTAAAAAAAAAAAAAAGGAAAAAGAAAAAGCCTTCAGTAAACAGAGCAGAGCTACAACTCCTAAAACTTCAGAAGACTATATACATCAGAAAGCAAACCCCAGCAAGGCACGAGGTTAACATCAATACCACTTCCCTGCCAGCACTTCCCATTCTCCTCCCCTACCACCTAATCCAACTTAGAACTTCTGAGTCAGAATCTTAAGTGTTATGTCCCACTCCTGAGAGAGGCAGTGCCCCTGCGTGCTGCCCTCCGCTGCCCTGCTCTAACCACAGCTCACAACAGCAAGCAAGAGAAGTACAAGGAACTTGCATCAGAAAGGCAAGGAGGAGTGGAACTGCAATAGAAACCACCTAGTCTCCCAGATTGCTGCAGTGGTCTCACAGTGTAAAATGCTGGTCCTTATTTATTACACGTTAACGGTGCCATGGCAGCAATGTTTTTTTAATCTTTAAGCAAAAACAGTTCTCTGGTTTCAATCATAAAAGTTGAGCGTGGTACCGTTCTCGTCAGAACTCATAACACCCAGTGGAGTCTGTACCGCTGAAGTGGCATTTTAGGGCAGCCTGGGTGTCTGCAGAGGCTGATTTGTGGAAATCCTTTAGAAAGAAAAAATTAGCCTAAAATATCCACCCTGGAAAAAGGGTATGGTGCAAGGCTCCATGCTCTGCCCACAGATTCATGCTTCTCTCTAGAGCATCCAGGCACTGAATTGTCCCTTGAAGTTGCAAGTCCAGCCCCCAAACTGTCCTTCACATCTTTAAAAGCACTGGACAACTCCTGCACAGCTGTCATCTGAGATGCAGGAGAAGAGAATCTCCAGTCTCCAATACAAACCAGACACAGAAATACAAGCCTTTAGTGCAGGTTACTTCTGGGTGAAGAGTATTCAGAGGTAGAATGCTGTGCCACCAAGACAGACAAGGGCACATCCAAGCTACAAATTATCCTCAAGAGCAGACAAGTGAATTCCCTGCAAGTTATCTGAGATCCTGAGGCAGCTTTTAGGTGGTTTTGCACACAGTTACAACCTTCAGCACCCGCAGGACTGCTGGGGTGAGGGGGCCGGGATGTCACTGGATGGCATGAGGACTGTCACAAGGCATCTGTCAACACCTAATTACTGTTAAGGCCCTGCGCCTTCAAAGAAAAGAAAATCTGGGGGTGACCCGCTAAACTTTTGCTACTGCAGTGGAATTTTAAAAACAAAGCTATCCCCAAACCCTATCATGTTTTGGAAATGACAGAAACCTGTTTAGACTTTTAATTTTTGTAAGAAATCACTTTAAGATACTTCTAAACTCGTATCAATTGCTACAGATGCCATAAATCTGGAGTCACAAATATCCTCACTATTCCACGCCAATGATACTCTTCTCCTGATGCAGATTTTTTTAATGATCCACTCAGCCTCAAGTACACCACGCGCTTTGATGAAGGGGGAAAAGTACTTTCAGGCAGAAAAATTTAAGGAAATACTAAACCAGAAACCTGCGTGGAATGAATTGGGCCATGGAAGGTCTGAGAAATAGTAAACCATGCAGAGTATGAGGAGGTAGAGTAACATGAAATTTGACCTGTATGCCTGTCTAAAAGAAAACTGTTGTTAGAATTACAGTCGACTCTTCAGCACTTTTTCCACTGCTGTAATGTAAACACTTTGTGGTATGTCTGGGCTGAGTTTGTTGAGGTATGGCAAAACCCACTGCCAAATTCAAACATCACTTTTATTGCCCTGGTTACTTAGGTTGCTTGTTATTTGCTCTCACAAATGATTGAGGAAGAAGGCGGCAGTATAGAAGGGCACTCTCAAATCTTAAAACAGGAGGAAACAATTATTAACCTGAGACCAGATCAGGAGGAGATAGAGAAGTTTAGACTGGCACTACCTGGTTTGCCTGGACACACGGACACTTGCTGGGCAGGGCCCCTTGCACGGCAGTACTCATAAAGCCACTACACTGCAGAGAGCCTGCCACCCCCTTCAAGAAGGAAAAGAGACGTCAGTGATGGTTTGGGAGGATTTCTTGTTTCAGACTTGGACGTTCATATATGTTTTTGTATCTCCTGGCTGTTCCTCCTGAAGTTTTCTTTGTGGGTCCAGTTCCTCTTTGCTCAACTTGCAAGCTCTGGCTTGCTCCTTTCTTTCAAGTAAACTCCTTTCTTTCCCTCTCTCACTTCAATATTCTTCCTCCCTAAGCTCTGCTGAGGCTCACTGCACTTAGACCAGCCTTCATGGGGGTTTGCCCCACCCGACAGGCCTAGGACCCTCGTCCCATTACGTGCCTGAAAGACAAGCCCAATGCCTCGGTATTCTTGGAAGGTACCATTTCTCTTGCCCTAGGCCAAAAAGCAGTCATAAGCTACATTTTGTATGCACGAAAATCTGTTACTCTTTTATTATTGTATTTGCACAAACTAGAAGAATTATGACAAATACTCTAGGGTTTTCTCTATAATGGTATATATCCGTTATTTGTGGGGTTTTTTTGTATCTATCTATTATGTATCAAACTTCATTTGCTCTTTGGAAGTTGCCTGAAGAACTTTATCTACATCATAGATTTTGAATGTTTTTCTCCAGAGCTAGAGATCAAATAAGTGGCACATGTAAGTGGTATTGAATAAAAGGAAAACTAATCTCCACCTTCATAAATCCACACTTTAGCTCCTACAGGTGGCATTTTGCAGAGCACGTTAACTACTCAATACCCACATACTTCTGGACAGGGCATCTAAATGCGAATGTAAATCCAAAATCTGGTGAGGGTGAACTCCACAGAAACAAGGCTAAGATCTTTGGGTTCCTCTGAATCATGCAGATGATTTTCTGAAAATCAAATCTAAGGCATCAAATACAAATCATATGCAGAAAGAAAAATCCATAAATGGCAAACTATAAAACACTTATAATTTGCTCTCTAGGTCAGTAACCATAATTAGAGAAGAAGAAAGCAAGCTTCAGAAATTAGTTTGGAGGCTTGTGTATTAAGCATCTAGAAGTCAGTGTGCCCCAGATTCATTTAGCTGTTTCTGACTATCCCACAAACAGATTTACATATCATTAAAAAAAAAAAGGTTTTTTTCCCCCCAGAATCTTCAGCTCCTCAAGAAAATCTGTGCCATTCTATATAGAGTACCAATACACATTATAAGCAAGCAATTTTATTTCTTGAAAAAAATTAAGTTCCTGAAGAACAACTAAATGTTTATGACTCACTTCTACTGCACCGCCTATGGGAAACCGCCCAGAGATAGCAGCTGGGCACAAGGCCAGTAGGGTCTTCTGATACTCATCTGGGCTTGTGTATAAACATGTTCTCATTACAGTTTCCATTGTCTGCCCCAGCCCATTCCTTGGGAGTATTTGTTGTACTCATTCTTGTCTTATTTACCTTTCCATAATGACTTTTCAGTGCAGAGGCCATCTTTTATCCTGGTACATTGTTTGCAAAAAGGAGCCCCAACCCTACTGGGTCCTTTAAGCAGGACTGTAATACAAATAACACATCTAAAAATAACATTTCTGCTTCTCAAGCATACGTCAGCTAAGGCCAGACAAAAGAAAACTGTGTATATCCTCCTTTCCTCCTAGCTCCCTAAAGGAATGCATCCTTTCTCAGCCGTAAAGTGAGCCTGGCAATTACTGTATGTGCGTGTCCGTGTTCCTGTTTGGAGCTCTATAATTGTTTTACAGCCCTGGCTGTGATTATCCAGTACCCACCAGAAAATCCCAGTGCTTTGATCACAGGACTCCCTACCCAGACTTCGCAAATAATTCATCAGAGGAGGGGGTTAAGCAGAAGGAAGATGAAGAGGAAATAAGAAACACAGCTGACACAAAGCTAAAAGGAAGGAAACAAAGATAAAAATGTAAAAAGAAAAAAGATAGGCTGAAAAGAAAAAAGAAAGGAAACAGATCCTACAGAAAAGAGAAATGAGGTGAGGCAGAGTTTAAGGAAATGTGTTTTCCTATCAGGACTAAACAGAGGTGAGTTTCTTAGGAAAATACGGTACTTTTTATTTGCTGCTGCTCTCTGCCTGTCAGCCTCTCTAAGGGTTGTTAATTTGTTCCCTGTCCGACTGTTCTAACATTAATGGTGTACAAGATATCCCTTGGACAGTCCTCATGCATTTGAGATGAAGGTAGTGAGATAGCAGAAGCAGGCAGAAACAGCTTGCTTATTTGGGCAATAAAAAGACAGAGGGCTGGCAGTCAAACAGAGAACAGACAGGATATAGCAAATTACAGGGCTCTCCTTCTTAGCCTTTGCCATTAAGTGAATGTTTTCTGCAATGCATAGATGCCCTGTGGGCACAGGGACTTCTAACAATCACCATGGCTTGTTTGCTTCCTGAGCTAGGGATTTAGCTTTTATACTATACCCTTCATCTGGCACAGCTTCTACCACACACAAGAAAAGTATTAATCCTGAATAGTGTGGGTATATCTGCAAAATAATACTTGCAAATAGTCTGAAAACCATCTTTCCCTCTCCCTGCCCCTGGAGACGGGGTTCAGTTTTTCCTGTAACTGAAGAGGAGAATAACCATTACATAGTTCAGGCTAATCTCTGCAAAAGAGACTCGTATGCCACTAAGAAATGAGCACACTGCTTTCTTGCTCATGTTTTAAGTAAGTATTGTCAGTATTAAATGATCTGTATATGAATCTGAGACTTCTGATTTGCTGCTATGGGAGCTGCCACAGTCCAGAATAGATGCAGCACCACTGAAACACATTTTTGTCCACTACACGGTTTCATGCACAGTTTATTAATTCTTCTCACAATGTTTAATCTCAAATGTTATTGGTCTTCATATATTTCTTTCATATTTCTGTTCTCTTTTGAGTTGCTGCTTTTCAGTTATTTAAGGAGAAGCCATAAAATAAACCTAGCATAAAACCAACCCAACCACCACTGCTTTTTCTAGGGTATAGGTCAGTGGTTGAATTTTATAGTACTTCATGCAAAAACTTCAGAAAATGATTTAGAGGAACTGTGCCAACAAGCTATTTCTGTTTCCAAATGTCAACGACTGTAGAATACCATGCTGAAGTCCAAGCTGCTCAATACAATTTCATCTGTCTCTGCACCAGTTCACGTGAAGCAATGCTCCTGTCCTCACAACATCACAGCACGTTCTATACCAGCCAGCTCAAGGTTCAAAGTTAAAGATGTTTCACTCCCATAAACAGACAAAAATTTCTGATGATGGAGAAGAATTAAAAAGGGAGGGGGGGATTGTTCCCCTGCGTGTCAGCAGAGGGATGCAAGCCCTGCACTTGGGGCCAGACACACTTGACTGCTGCGCAGATGGGTCACGGGGACTCGGACTGCCAGAATTCTTCCAAGGCTCTGCCTTCCCGAGGTGACCTCTGACTTGCAAAACATTAACCACCACCTTCCGCACATCACCTTTACCAGGAAAAGTACCCTGGGCACAGTCTCACCGAAGGAGAGGCAGTATCTCTAGCAGTTATGCAGAAGGAATTCATTCTGGCACTGATGGGCAGAAGCTTTTTATTTAGTGTCTCTGAAAGGGACCCAAGAGATTATTTTGCTGGTAGTTGCTGGTAGTACCTCCTGCATTCTGCAGTTAAATTGTCTAAATAATAGAAAGTTAAGTTAAAATGTGTAAAGCAAAAGAGTCACTGTATGTAATCTCTCTTGACAGACAGGGATGCAAAAGGCTAAATCCTCTGTAAAACTGACAACTTGGCTGTGCTTGAGAGGAAACCAGTGAATAAAACATGTACTCTGCTAAAATACCACAAAAACAAATGTGAAAAGTCTATTAAATGAGAAAGGTACAAATTGATTTTAGAGGCTCCCCCCACCCCGCAGGAAATAAGATAGGTCTGCACTACTGCTTACCTTATATCTTTTTTTACATCCAGGAACAGGACAGGCAAAAGGTTTCTCATCCCCTCCATTCATGCACATAGAACTAAGGATAGCTTCAGAGCTGATAGCGCTTTCTGTAGTCCAGGACTCATCACTGTCTGATTCTTCATAGTCTACTTCCTCCTCATCATATTCACTACCTAGAAAAGCGAGGTATTGAGATGAAACAGGAATAAATAAGAGCACAGCAAGATATCACATTCTGCATTTATTGCATCAGTGACAATGACTTGTAATTTCCCCACTTTTGTCTTTGCTGGAAGACAGTTATTTCTAATTTTATAAATCTCTCTCTTATATTTATTCCTTCATAAAGACACCAGTGGTTCTTTTTCTAATAACCAGGACAGGCATTATTAATATATCTTCATAACTGCACTAAATGCGTGGCACAGAAAGTTCAAAGGACTGAGTTAAAAATGCAGTTTCATTACTCCTCAAACACCAGGACCCTTCCGTCTTTCCCAGCGCCCAAACAGAAAATGTGGTTTCACCCCCCCGCAATTAAAGCTAATTTTAAGGCTTTTCTTTATGCAATACAATACTGAAGAGCGTAATTCTACAGATCATAAACAGTGTAAAATAATATGTTGACAAGTCTTAATGCATTTACTAGCCCTCTGGAATTAATAGGAATTATAGCAGAACATTAATAAGAATTATACTGTAGCAATTATAGTTGTGAAATTCATTCCCTCAGGTGTGGGGATAAATTGCATTGTGTGGCTGCCCCAAACAGACCACATTATGTTCCAGATATGCTACGACAGCCATTTGAGCAGCTGGTGCTGAGTTTATTTATTATTTTTAATTGCAGTAACTATTAACGAAATTCTCTGAAGAAGTTAAATGTGAAACAAGAGAAATTAGGAAAGCAGAATTCCAACTATAAAAATACAGTTTAAAAAAAAAAAAAAGGCAGGGGAGGGAAGAGTCCCAGCTGATTAAAAAGAAAATATATGCACAGAGGGAGAGAGAGGGAAAGCTGAGGGAAACTTCTGTGGTGTCAGCAGGAGGTGGTGCTGTGTTTCCCCTCCCCTTTCTTCTTTCCCTTTCCCAGCTCTGCTAAATTTTATCCTTTCTGCTGAAAGACGATTTGGCTCTGAGCGCTGGAATAGCTCCTGTTATTAAAGACAGTTATGTGACACTCGCATGGCTGTATTTGCTTCCCTCATATGCCCTTTCAGTGCACGCCTCTAAGCAGCTCTACGTGCTGAGAAGAAAACGCAGACAGATGCCTTACGGCACTTTAAAAAAGAAACATCCCGACTTTACAGAGAAAACCCATGCTGCAATGTACAATGGGGTCTTTGGGTTTTTTTTTCTTCTGGTGAAACTAAACACACACCCAACGACTCAAATTTTTCCCTTTGGATTCCCCCTCCCCAGTACTTTCAGACTCGGCACCTCTCCATCATCGAGTAAAAACGCATGTCAACTGGTAGCTGCAAGTACTCAGGGTTCCTGAGCTTTAATCAGTTATTGTAAGTTCGCTTACAGATGTCAGGCTATCCACGTTTCTTTTCTGTGGTTTTCATCCGTACAGGGTGGTGCGCAGATGAGGAAAGATGGATGGTTTCCCACCGACAACTGTCGACATGAGCGCACGCACACACGCTCTGCAGCACATCTGGAAAACTCTGCCCTGCTGACTGCGACTCCTTATCCCACACCGAATGAGCGAAAGCCAAAGAAAGCATTATTGACCTCTTAAAATATTTCTGAACTCGACGAACAGTTAACCTAAAATGAAGTTAAGAGTTGTTACAGTTTAATTAACCAATAAAAAAAATGGAGGCAAAACCACAACTCTGCTTCTACGATTTCCTGCCCTTGATTGTATCGTGATGGAAAAAATTCCTCAAGCTGTTCCTTTCAAACTTTTTAGCTCAGTGGGGTTTTTTTAAGCAAATGCAACAGAAAACCCTATTGTAAATAAATGTATGCACTCCTAGGATGAGAAAATATACAATTCTGAACACTGATACCAACAATTTCAGCCATTATAATCACCCCTCTTGTAAGCCCCCTTAAGAGAGGGCGATTTCCTCCTAAATAGGATTTTTTCCTCCCAAAGAAAACATCATTTGAGACTGTACAACATCTACTAAGGATATGACTACTTCTAGTGATAACAAGGAGCATGCTTTTATAAAACAACAGTGCTCTAATAAAACTTAACATGCAATATGGTATTATAAGGGAAAAGATACACACAGCACTGGGGAGAAGAAGCAATCATTGCAATTATGCATTTCCATAGGGTTTCCTATACTTTCAGGGCATCCTTTTAATTTTTCTAATAACTTTGTACAGGAAGATTGTGCCCAATCTTGTGCCCAATTCTGTAACAACTTTTGCCTGTACTTCACTTGTAGGTAGACTCACTGAAGGAGAGAGACAGAAGAGACTAAAACGTGTGCATAAGCATCTGTGAGGTCAGACCATCCTTATGGTTTTCTTTTAATTAGCTTACCGGAACAAAAATGCAAGATGTTGTCTAGAAAAGTCAGAAGAGTTTTTTAAATAGTATAAGCAAATGCTCCACTGTCTCAAGGTTTTAAACCAAGACTTGTCACTAGGGATTTTACAAATATGATAAGCTTTTTCAAGTATGTATAACCATATAAATATATATTTCTTCTGGCACAAACCAGTAAAACTAATAATGCAAAGTACCTTAAAGGCATATTACATTATACAAAGCTGGAACCGCAGAGTCTGTCACTGCTTTTATCTAATAGTGTCCTACTGAACTCAGTTGTTTGCAGTCTCTTAAAAAATAAACCAAAAATCCCAAAATGTATTTAAGAGGGCCCTGGTATAAACAAAATGTAAAAAACTTAGTCTTGAAAAAAATTCATTAGCAATAATTTGTCCCTTAAGTAATTATGTTGTTTCAGTCACCAGAGAAAAACATAGAATTTAATTTCCTCAGTTGTCAGTGTCTCAGAGCAGCAACCCACGCGGTGCCTCACTGATCGCATGCAACACATCAGAGAGGAAGGGGAAGAGGAAAAACAAAAAGCACAACACACAGGTTGGCGCTGCCATAATGAACAGCCCCTAGATGAGGTATGTTAATTAAGTACTGTAAGGCTGAGGACGGTGGCTTTGCGAAGCTGTTCCCACGCCGAGCAGGAGTCCCTGGCCCTCAGCTACACGTCAGGTGTACAAACTGCAACCCGAGGCGCCGGCTGCCGCTGGCTCCTTCGGGCCAGGGTACCAGCAGTGCACTGAAGGGGAAGCGCACAGCAGCGCACTTTGATCAAGATACAGCCTGTTTGGTTTTTTTTTTTTTTTAAACTTGGTTAGTGTTTCACAATAATAATTGTAAATATTTACTTTTTAAAAGGAAAAATAAAAATTAAGCATCTTTGCATCTAACCTATGGCATGTTCCAGGGTGTAACAACTGCGTGACTTGGACAAGTATTTGCACTAACTCTTAAGAGAGCTCCAGGAGAGCTGGCTCACTGATCTCCGCTTGGACGTTGCCATGCACGTGGAAAGCAGGACGTTCTGCTGGGGCACGCTGCCCTCCTGCGGGACCGAGCAGAGCCATTCCTGAAGCACGTGTGCTAATGGCCTTGCCGTTTCTCATCATGCAATACTCAAAGGAAAAATATCGGAATTAGGCTTCAGAAGTCTGAATAGCAAAAAACTCCCCCAAAAGTCAATAACACGCATTTCTCTAAGATGAAGTGTCTAAATATCTGGAGGGAAAAGGGTGACAGAGAAGCACATGCTTTCAGCAAGGTGATGTACAAATACAAAATATTATTACTGTAACGAAATACTAGTTCTACAATAGCAAGAAAACTGTCTTCTCTGTCTTCTGGCAATGCTCTTTCTGAGGCTCCTTGCTAGCTAACTTGCTGGTTTTACCATATCCAGTTTCATCACCTGGCTTTCATTCAGAGACCCTACATAATTCTACCTCAGTCTAACCTAAACCCAGTGTTTTATCGTCCAAATGACACAGTAACATCTTCCTAATATCGCCCCCGCCCCTGCATACAATATTCCCTCAGTCCTGGCCCACAAAGCCATTTTCCCCTCTCCCTACTCCAGTGGCCCTGCCAAAAGGCTCACTTCATCTGTGCTGCCCCCAGCAGATTAAAAAATGAAACAAAACAAAACAAAGGCAAGGAAAGAATGCTAGTTTTGGGTTTTTTTCCTGGAATTTTCCACGCTGAGACAATGCCACTGCTCCTCAAAGAGGAGGTGGGCTCCAGTGGCAGAGATGGACTTAAGGTGGGCACAGACTTGAGGTGGACACCACTAGGCGCAGCTGGCATAGTATGCCGTATCAGAGCCAGGTATTACGTAAAATTACTAGTTATGAAAAGACAGAAAACGTACAGGGTCAGCAAGTTATTTCTCTTTTCATTTTTATGCTGTGTTTAAACACAACCCATCACAAGTAAGAAGGCTGTCTGCATCGCAGCAGTTTATTTGCCAAAAGTAAACATGTGCATGAAAAGGGATTAGGATTACTGCCTGCGTGGTAAGAAGTCTTTGTAGAGAGATGAAAAGCAAAGTCGCACCACAAAGACTTGCTCTACCTCTTCTTCCAGTCAGTTTTGCTATCAAAATCAGCAAGAACATCACTTAATCCTACAGCAAAGATCTCACCTCTTGAAAGCCCATCTACTACTTCGTCTTTTTCCAGTAGATGAAGTCAGTAATTTAAATAGCTCAAAAACATTTTGCAGAAGACTTAATCATTTGACATTCTGGAATAGACAACACCCCAGCTACACTGGAACCTTACCTTTTATGTTTCTGGGATTTATTCGGTATTCACATCACTGTAACCAAGATAAATTCTGCCTTCTGCATGAGTGAATTCATTCCACCACGAGATTTACAGAGGATTTTTTCCCTCAACTTTGAATGAATCTTAGTTCTAGCAGGTGCACATCATTTGTAGTTATGTCACTTTTTAAATCTAAAGACTTCTATACTGTGCTTTGAAATATAAAAAAGACAAAGCTGACGAAAACCAGCACCGTGTGTGCCATTATAATGAATACGATCTATCTTGACCTCCGATCAAGAACATTATGAGCTCTTCCTTTCTCCTCCCATGAAGAAAAACAAACCCAAAACATCCTTGCCAATTACTTTTGTGACCAGAAAGCATACATTTAAGTATACAATGAATAACTATGAGCAAATAGCTTACTGCAGTGGGAACCAACACTGCTAGTATCACTGAAAGGTCATGCTAATTCCAATGATCTCTCATAAAAATTCAGATTCACACTTTGTCCCGTGCGGGACTTGCAGTTTATATTTCATAGAAACAGTTTTATGAGAGCACTTCTTATGTTAAGAAGTTTGCATTCCCATATACTGTGACAAGTTCCTTGATAAAAAAAAAGTGAATTATTAATATTATATGAATTTTGGTCTAACACTAAAGCACATTAATGGATTCGTCAAACTTCTTCCCTCTGTGCCCATGGATGCACACAGTCTCCTCCACGCTCACAGGAGGGAGCACATTCCCACAGCTGATACTCATTGCTGACCTAAAGACATATCAAGTCATTCAAAATGAAATATTCTTCCTTTATATAAAGCACGGGAAAGAAATGCTTGGGGCAATGAAATACAAAACAGTTAAATAACATGCGTCATGGCTGCTATGCAAGGGTTTAGTCTAGAAGCTGTGGCAGGACTCTCTCAGCTGCGAGCTGGTACGGGTGGCACATTGCACTGGCTCTGCAAACTCAGGCAACAGATTTCAGAGGCTGGATGATCCAAATAGACTAAGCCAGGATTTTTCCTTTGCTTGCTTGCTTGTTTTGGCAGCGGGGGGAGAAAGGGACTCAGAGGACAGAAAGTGTTTTTCAGCCTTTGTGAATCCATTCAGATTCATTTCTTGTATTTTCAAAAATACTTTTATCATTCATGTCCACAAAGATGATGTAAACACGTATGTAATAACAACTGAAGAAAACCCAGGGCAGTTTAAACAGAGCACTGTGTAGTGCTACAGACACTGGTATTTTAGATTGCAAGTGCAATACCAGTGTTTGGATTAAGAGCCTACATTAAGCGAGCACTAGGTTCACCATGATGAAGGCTGGAGCCTTTCTTCAGCCAACAGGTGCAAGGACACGCTGTTAAAGTCTTCTCTCTTACCTCAATAAATATCTCTGAACCTCGTTCCTGGGAGAGAAGAGGCAAATCTGCTCTCAAAGCCTAATGCATGCTTGGCAGCTCTGCTGTCACTCGAGGGAGCTGCTTGAGATGGTTATGGTTTGTCAAATGGGCACTTGCCAAGGCTGGCAGAGACCTCCATCCCTCTGCATGATCACAAAAGAGCCATCAAAATAACAATTACTGACTTGGCGTTGCTCCGAGCGGAGGGGCGGTGCAGGGCATGGCCGCTGCCAGCCCCCATGCAGCGGGTCCCGTGGGCTGTGTGGTCTGCGGCGGCCGCTGCCGGGCTGCTCTCACACATGCTCGCACCAGCAGCACGTCCCTCGTCTTGCTCTTCAGCTGTCACCGCTGCCAGCATCCTGCTCTTCCTCATGGCACTAGTCAGAGCAGGATTTGGCCAGAAAAATGTCTTCTGGAGAAACCACCCTTCCTTCCAGCCCTCTCCTAGCTTAGATCAAGTATCAGGCACTAAATAATGAGCTGCTGAGGAACTATGACTGCTCAGAAGAACTAATTTTCTATTGTCTCTGGCTGAAGCAAGGCTGTTAGTGAATAAGCACCAAGAGAATTTCAAAAATGTACCTCATGTAAGGATGTGAATATGGATTCAAATACAAAGAGCAATATGGTTTTTAACATTATTTTTATGCACAAGGTACTTAAAAGCACTAGACAAAATAAGTTATGGAAAAAAAAAAACTTTTTCTTGTTTGTTTGCATCATTTGAAGAGTAGCTTTCAGCCAGCAGGGTCTGCTATACCGGAGGAGGGAACATTTAAGCAAGCAAGGATGTAAGTAGATGTTTCTGGACATCCTCTACCCTCTCTGACCATCACCACAGAAATAGCAACTGTAACTTGGACAGTCACAGAGACAGCCTGAAAAGATACTTTCTACAGCTATTTTGGAGGGTGCTGCCACAAACAGGATGAACCCACAAGTACAGTTATGCACCCAACCCACAGGTAACCTCGGTGTTTTAAATGAAATGGTAGATCAGTCGATTCTAACATTTCAAATCACCTTTAGTTTTCATTTAAATGCTCAGTGTAAGCTCATGCTGAATTTTAAGTGACTGAAAATGTATTCAATTACATGGCTTGAATCCACTTTGGAAAGCAAGCAAACACTTCAGAACCTATAGGTAAAACATAGAACCGAATATACTGTATTTTGGTGTAGAATTATTCCAGCTGAGCTAGCCTATATGGGAAATCACCCTAAAATCCTGGAGGTAAAGCTAAAATGAGAAAGGTAGAAAATAAACATAAAGGTTTCTATTTGAAGGACTATTAGTATGACATTAGTATTATATATTCTTATTCAGCGTCGGTAAAATTGGGAACTATTTGCACATGAGATCTGCTCACCATTTTGGGCTACAAGAGAAACTCCGAACACTCAAGTTAAAAAAAAATAGTCCTCCAGAGCCAATACAGTGGTTGGTGGAGCAGCTGGACTCTATCTGGCCTTAAAAGCAATTGTGTGCCATTTTCTGTCTTGATATATCGGTATATCAAAGAACACTCTTTAAACTACAACACAGAAAATCCCAATCCAGAGATTATAAATCCACTAAAAGGAGCTTGCACACCTATATAAGCAGATACATTACAACTTACTGAATCTATAAACATAAGCACATAAAACATACATGTAATAAGCTAAATAAGAAAAAAAAAATTCTCCACTTCCAATTACTTGCAGAACAGCAACTAATCACAAAAACATGCATGTAAAGAACCGATTCTGGAAAAAACAGTCAACTGATACCACGGCATGTGTTTTGTAGAACAGGACTTTCTGAGAATGCTGCAGAGGTGCTAAAGCAAATTGTTATTATGTCACTGCACAATGTGCTGTTGAGGTTTTATGGTCACACTGCGCCAATAGTCTCGGGAAGTTATTTTGCATTCTTACATAAACTTTTTTTCCCAATCCTGTTTTCCACAAAAAAGGGCTTTCAATAACGTACAATCTTCTGTTTATACATAGTACAGGAAAAACACGATAAACCCAAGAACACAATCTCTACTTTAAACATATTTTAAAACTGTATTTCTACAACTACATGTAAACAAGAATAAGCTGTTAAATGCTCACCAAAAAAGAGCATAACCTTCCTGTAATTAAATGGCAGTGTTTTACATGGCACTTTTAAAAAAATCATGAAAATAAAAAAAGTAAATAAATAAATCTATCCAGCAGACCCCTCCCCAACTTGAGGCTTAACCTGCAAATTAATGTAACAGTAATAAAACCTACGCCAGCTGGAATCCTTTCTTTCTCTGGCTTTGGCATGAGCAGCAAGAGCAGGTATATGTTTGAAGAAAAACAAAGTAGGACATTTTCCACCTTTAGTCACAGGATGTTAATTGAACTCTGGCAAATGCTTAAAGATATTTTCAAAATGTTCAAGGAAGAATTAAAACCAATTGGGGCTGAGAAAAAGAAACAATCCATCCTTCCTCTCTCCTCCTCTCCCCCCAAACATCTGTTCCAAACTTATACTCCAAAAACCACAGCGAAGAACAGTCATAATTAATGTTATTTTGGCTTCTTAGTTGCTAGGCCTGAATTCTGAGGTTAGAAATACAAAAATACAAGTTCAGGGCACTATTACTGTACTTAAGGACTCTCCTGATGCATATAACAAAAGGTAGTTTTTCTTTTCTTTTCCCCTTTTTTCATAAAAAAGAAGAAAAAATAGAAACCGTATCAGGAAACAGTTTCATGTTTAAGATAAAGGATTACAATAAAAAGTACCTACATAAATGAACTACAGTTTATGAAGCTATGAAAATACATTTGAGATGTGTATTATAACATTGGGTTAAACATGCTTTACAGCTGTGCAAAAGCTATTCAGCCACTTACAGTACAGGCCATAAAACTACTAACACACACAGTCCTTACCCACCCCGACTGCTGTGTGCTTCGCCTTCATCAGCGCACAAACCCAGCCAGGATGCACCGAGCTACGACCAGGCTCCAGTCCAAGGAGCTGCCATCACTGTGCAGGTAGCACTCACTGCACGAGGAGCACCGCTGATTTCAGCAGGATTTGGCTACACGGGGATTTCCAAGATGCTCCTGGGCTGGACCTTAGACCCTCACGTGTGAACAGGCTGAATCACACCAAAGGGATCCTGCGGCAGGCTGCCCATGGATGACCAGGGTGCGGCGGAGCTGCAGAGACCCAGGGCAGCTCAGTGCTCTTTCAGCAGCTTCGGGACGAGGGAATTTCATGCTTATGAGCCCCAGGAGAGCTACAAACCCCTGACCAGCAACAAGGGAGGCAATGGCAGATTCTCCACTTCAATGCACTGAAGGGCAGGAGGATTTGTTTTGCACGAAAATATACTTAATGCTTCTCTCTACCTGCTTTTAAATGCTCTGACCATCTAGATTTAAGAAACTCCATGAGTATAATTTGAAAGATAGCCCTAATGACAATACTCAGAATTACTAGTAAGGACTAAAATACCTATTGATTACTGAGACAGAATCAAGGCTTTTGTCATCCTGCCTATGCACAGGAAGGATCTGTTAATGTTTTCTAATTAATCCTACTTCGTGTTTCTGAGAAAGAAATGCATTTTTAACACCGAAACGTAAGAACACATTCAGTGGGGAGTAGTGTCTCCTCTCTCTTTTTCAAAAACAAAGATTCCAATAAAATAAAATCTGCACTGTGCCTGGTATGCTGTCACAAACCTTTCTTGGAGACTATCACTGTTTCAATCAGGTGTACAAAACATATGTTAGCAGGTGTGAGTTGTTTCAGATGATATATCACTAGGCTGAAGTTGAAATGAAAGTACTTTTCAAGTTGTTATTTTCCATTGCTCCTTGGCTTCTTGTATCCTTTGGCATTAGAGGCAGAAGTGCTGAGAAACTGCAGTGAATGATGCTGTCTGACTATATATGGAAAAACCTTACAAGAAGGAGCCTACACTAGCATGGACAATGCACCAGGCTTCATCTTCAGCAAGAATTAGGGTGGTGTCTTTCACCTGCCAGGCCACAAGTGCTAAAAAGACAAGAGAATATGTAGTTTTGGGGTCAGCAAATGTTTCATAGCCTTTAGCTCACCTGGTAATACATGAGAGCTACAAACCACCCTGTTTTTCCTAGAATTTTACATTCTTTTGATGATCACGTACTGGCTAACATCAACTCATAATACACCATTTCCCCTGTGAAATAAACCTCTCTGTTCTAAGTCATCGAGTGTGAAATGGTACGTTAGTCCTTCTTTCTACTTCTGATTTGCTTTGGCTACAGTGCAAGGAAAACTCAAACATTTGCGTAATTTTCACCATCTTCAGCACATTGAAGTGCTGGCCCCTAAAGAAGTATGCTTTTTTTTTTCTGCTAGGCACTGTAAAAACTCCTTGAAAACCCTAACTGCTTTCCGTATGCACATATTTTCTTCAGTTCTCGAGGCACTACAATGGTACAAATAAATCCTGTTCAATCTTGCAGAGTAATATTTTTTTATATATATATGTGTATATATATGTGCATATACATAGGCATGATTTAAATAAGCACCTAGAAGTTCCATGTGCCCAATTACAGTTTCTAAGTTTCTGAAAAACATTTGTCCTTTCAGTTAGTAATTTTCAAGGTAATTAGCAGATTACTTATAAATCTAAATAGTAAAAAAAAAAAAAAAATCCACCAATTGGCCCTTGCAGTATAAACACACAAACATGAATGCTGCCATTGTTATCCAGAACCACTGAAGTTCCTTTTTGAGTGTACAGCTATTCCTACATTAAACCAGTTACACCACAAGCTGTGAGAGGCAGGCACAATGCGCCTTCTACAAAATGTGTATTTTTTACACATTTGGAGGAAGAAAGGTCCATGTACAGCGGGTGTGCTTCTACACCAAAAAACCTATCACAAATTAACACAGAGATAATCTTTACTTTAAGCTTATTGTACATTTTCTGTTCTCGACCCTATTAAAAACAGTTTGCCAGGTTAGACTACTACGATGGGGATTATAAAACAGTTCCTGTGCTTGGAAGCACTTTAAATCTACAAGCCATGTTTCTATTGCTGCTTTGTAGCTCAAAAACCAAAACTAGTGATGATTTTATGAGTTGCTATAGTCTAGACAACTCGGTTACTTTTCAATGAAACTGTTCCTTGGGGAGAGTACTGTGAAAACTCCCATACAATTAATTACAGGTATGTGCAACTAAAATACAATTCTACAGCACAGTAGCTTTACAACTGCTAGTGCAATTTATGTCTGTATCAAACAAGAATGCTCTGAAGGGGCTGGGAAGATGAAGTACAACAAACAGGAGGTTACTTGTAAAGCTACCTGTAGGAAGCAAGATAAGTAAGATGCAATGTTAAATTTTTGATGTGCTGCCTTCTCTGGCAAGGTTCAGAGTTCTACTGGAAAGCACAAAATCTGACAACTGAGTCAATCTTCCCAGAACATATTTTTATAGCAAACTGGGCTCAACACATTTTTACTGCCAAGTTAAAGTGCAAATGAGAAATTTAACAGAATTATAAAGGAAATGCACCCATAAAGCAGGAAAAGGCAGAGAAACAGTAAATGCAGAGGAAAGCTACGAGAAGAATTGTGATTAAAAAAAAGCCGTCACGTATTTTCCTCTCACAGCACAGCCCTATTTTCCCCCATCAGCTATTTTTACCTCAATGTTGCTTTCCTCTATACATTTACAAATGGCCTCTTAACTTTAAAAGTAATTTCAATTGTTATAAGCACCATTCAAAATAATTTAATTTTGTGAATGTAGGATAGGCCTTTTTGTACTACAAGTCAGTTTAGGATGGCGTTAAAAAAAGGAATAAGCAGGGGAGGTTATCATGATATATGTCCTTCTGAAAACCATAGAAAAGGTTAGTTACAGGAGAATCCCCATCATTTTGCTCCATCTTTACCAGGTTACAGCCTTGGATCAGTGGGAATCCCAAACCTCTGAGAAAGTAAGATGCTCATGGGTTGCGTTGGCTTATCTAGCACAGCCCTACAGAAATACTCTAGGATTCGTACCCCAAAGCTACAGGACTTTGAAAGAACCCAAGCCATGCGCTTGGGGCCCTACGCTCCTTGCGAACACTTAACCAACACTCCTCTCTCACCTGACTCATCCGCACTGAAAGAGGTGGCCTTTGAGAAGTCCCAAACCCACTGTAAAACAAACCAGGTAACTCCTGTAAGGCAAATGGGGGCTGGGGTTTGCAGAGTCCTTAAAGACTCCAGTTTTGCCTAGAGATGAAAACATGGACGCCATGGCCTCCCTTGTAAGAGAAATAGTGATCAAGCCTGGGCCAACTCTCATCCTTCTTTTAGTGTCCAGCCAAACTGCAGAGCAGGTACCCAGGTAATCACACAGCTAGATTTCAGTAAATGGCATGTAACAAAATGGTACAAAGGAGAAAGATCAAGATACTCTTTAGTAGATCAAAGATAAAAATGAAATAACTTAAATAGAAAAGTTCTGTCTGTAAACACTTGTCCTGTTTAGGTTTCTTAGGCGAAATCTCTCTCCCCCTTCCTTTCTGCACACCTATTCCACTTCACCTTCTGACTCTTGACCCTCAGCAACTCCTTGGTGCTAGAGCTCCCTCCATGCTCCTACAGGATGTTATTGTTTATCTAGTCTATCTCCAATGGTAAATACAAGAAACTAATCTGTCACTGGAAGATACCTTTACTTATTGCCACTGCTTTATCAGAATTCCACAAAAAATGATGAAGAAAACAGGAGCAACAAGAGTCTGCCAGTGGTCCCTCAGCAGGAGAGACCTCCAGCCATCAGGACATCAAGATACAGTTACTTCCATACAATCTATGTGTACTTGGAAATCACTGAGCCACCCATTTGTGCAGGTTTGACTAAGATAATGTTCTTGGTCTTTATGATAACTTCACGCTGCTGATTTGAGGCTATAAGTTAGTAATTATTATTTGCCATGCAGTCAGGCCCAAGACATGACAACAGCACTGTTGCTGTGCATGCAACACGAGATCATCTTTGCTCCACAGATCCTCCAACCTGAAGTTTCAGTATGTTCTGGGAATGTAACTCTTTTGGTTTGGTTTGGTTTTGTCAGTGAGTAACCAATATAATACATACTCTTGCCTCTCTAAGGAAGCCAGACAGCCACCTGACAGCAGATGACTGCTAGAAAAAGAGAGATCCGTTTCTGAAGCACTTAGCCAAGCACAGTGATGTGCTCTTGAGCATTTTTCACTCTGGATTACTGGAAGAAAGAGCTGAATATGGACATGGTTAAAGCCTGGCTCCCTAGAAGGGGAATGTGGCATCTAGCTCTGAAAAAACAACATCTTTCAGCTGTTGCTGGGAACAAATCCCACCTCTGCTATGAAAACCCCTATAGGAAATAATTGCACTTTTACTTATTATTTTTCATTGTTATTGGAAACCTCCTACTATAGCTTTATTCCTTAAGGCAAAAACTAGAAACTACCACAGATTTTACTTATTATTCATACTCAGTCATGACCTCAGCTGAAAGCTCATGTTAAAATCTCATACCACGTCTAAGCACACACATGTATTATAGCTAAGTCATAAGTTGATCAACTGTTTTGCACAATGCCATTCATTACTTTTTAAATTATTATTTATGTATTTATTTTTTACAAGAACACCCATAAGGCTCTGCTAGAATAGGTGCCTCAGACTGCTAAATGCTGGGTAAACATACTAATTAGCATGCAGGACTAATACAGGCCCCCAAGCCTGCAATTAGATGGAACCATTTTGGCTCCAATAATTATAAAGAAAGTTCTCTTTCGTCATCTGCACAGAAATGTGAAATCCTGGCACCGGTGAAGTACCTCAGAGGGAAGTTTTGCCACAGACCACAGTACAGTTGCCTCAAGATATTTTATCAAGATTTTATCATACCTTACAGGCCTGAAATATTGAATGCATTCAGACAAACTTTCATGATGTTGGAAAACAGAGCTTGGTCTTCATTTTGTGAAGTATGGCTTAGTTATTTGCCCATACTGTTTATGCAAGAGTGAATCTATATATCTAATTTTTAATAAAAACATAGCATACAAATTCTTCATTCTCTGAACAGGCAATTAAGCAAGCAGAAACTTCTGTCAGTCTGAACAACTAATGAGATGGTTCCTCAGACGTCTGAAAGTGTGTATTTTTAAGCTGCCAGTAGAACTTGGTTGATTTTGTGCTTTACTATGCTAGATACCCCATGAGTCAAACACACAAAAACGTAGCACTCTCAGCCCACTTCTCAGCAACGATTTAATACAAGAGCCCTGGGATTTGATCTCATATTTCTACTTTTCATTATTTTTTCAATTACATCTGCATGACACTACACTACATTAACATAAGGTGTAATAATTAAACCTGAGCATTTATAATATGCTAATGCAGGTGAAGAGTTTTTGAAGTGAATGGCTAAAATTAGGCTTTTGTGCATACATAAATTCTTGAGCTTGCAACTCTGCGAGTGCAGAATACTTCATTCCAGTCTGGCAAAACACTTGTTACGTGCTCAAAGTCAGGCATTCACCTCCTCAGTGAGTGTTAGGTGCGTAATATTAATCATGTGCTTAAGTGCACGTGCCCTGAATTTGTAGCATGATTTTCAAAAAGCTGTCAATGTGTACTCATTTCCACTGTCTTGTCCTGACTCCTGAGTCTAATTTCAAGCACGTTTAAAATCTTAATTGAAGAATATTTTGCAATGCACTATCCTTAAAAAAAGAAGCCCACCACAAAAGAGCAAGCTCTCTCTAGCTGTAGCAGTATTGAGCCAATCTTCATTGCCCAAAGAAAAGCTGTTGCAGATTATCAAATGAATAGCAGATTTAATTGTTCACAGTCTACTCTGATCCAACGTAACATGGAGTTCAGACATGCCACCTGCTGACAGAAGCTAAAGAGATTCTGATATAAATAGCAGTTCTGCTACAAATTCAGATTATTTTGGCTATGTATTAATAGCACATCCATAAACAAAAAAAGTTTGAGCACCTAACTCCTCCTTCTCTCAGTCCTCAATTCATT
The DNA here is from genome assembly GCF_013368605.1 of Nyctibius grandis. Taxonomy (NCBI): domain Eukaryota; kingdom Metazoa; phylum Chordata; class Aves; order Nyctibiiformes; family Nyctibiidae; genus Nyctibius; species Nyctibius grandis. The sequence continues at coordinate 20,226,471 of NC_090664.1, read as the reverse complement.
TGCAGGGGGGACCCCTCTTATTTTACATTTCTACTGTCCACTTTCAACTTACAGAGTAGCTTTGCTGAGCAGATCTCTTTTTTCTTGCTGGATTCTGTTTAATGTGCTGTCATAGCACTCTGCATAACAGCTGTCTGTGCCATATGATTACTTCATTGATGAAAACATAACATATGGAAACTGTACTGAAATGTTAGCTGCTTTGATACCTATGAAGAGGAATGAGCTTTTGCATTACAACAAGACAACGCATTTTTTAAACTACTTAAAGTAACAAAAATTAAACACACATTTAGAATCTAAACCATATTAGTTTCCAGCATGCCTGTTACTCTATTTCAATGCCCTGTTCCAACGGATGGTTACTATTGTGTTTTTGATTGCTATTACCAGCAAACAATGGGTGGTTTTCTTTCAACTTTTGCCTTCTTGGAAAAGAAAAGGGAATATATTCAAGAGGAGGCCCTTGGGATTCCTTCACGAGTTATCCATGAAGGCAAATGCTATACAGGAGAATTATAGGAATGATATCTCATGTCATTGAGATAACATTACTTGAGATAACAAGGTTTATTGGGAAAACTCATAAACTGCCACACAGTGTTTTGCTTCCCAAAATCAAAGCTCCCACAACAGACAAGTCCTTAATGGACCAGAAGCAAGGTGGATCCTTACAGATTCATTTCGGAGTCCCAGCTGTCTTTGGCAGGAGGAGAAAGAAGATCTTTAGTTGTAATATACAGACCTTCCTCCCCTGTAAATTAGTCACCCACAAAGGGAACAATGAAGCTCTAAATTATTTCATCAGTAGCAAGGACACTTGTTAACACAAGAAGGAAGCTGTAATTTTTTGGTCACTGTTTTGCCAGTAGTTGCATTTGAATCCTGAATAAAATCCATCTGAATGAGAGAAAAGATTAATACTCTGAGTTGTAAAGGATCTATTAATTTTATGGAAAACTTTAGATATACTCTATTTTAATCTTAGAAAATATTCCCTAATGATATAAAAGGGACATGATTCTCTTTAATTTAGTTTGTTAACTAAATCTACAACAAACACAAATATATTTAAAATCACTGTACATATTTAAGAATGCAGTCACACTAGGTATCAAAAGTACTTCTAATTACACCACGCTCTGAAAACACACAGTAGGTGAAGATTGATTTTTTTTTTGATTGAAAATATATTGAATTTCACTTTCTGTCCTCAGAGGGTAAATGTAATGGTTTCTACATCAATAGTACTAACTTGAAAGCCTCACTCATAGGTTTTTTTTAAAGTCTTTTAAAGTCTTAAAATACTGCTGTACTGAATTTTTAGGCATATTTGATTACAATATCACTGTTTAGATCTTAGGTTCCTTTAAGGTTAAGGCCAATCCTACCAAGTATTTTTTACTCCAAATTAAAATTACTTATTACTTTCATGCTTTACAAGAAATAAAAAAAAAAGAAGAGATTGAAAAGTTAGGTGTTTTCTGTGGGTAGAAAATGGGGTCACTTTTGTAAATACTGAGATGAGGCTAGTGGAAATTTCAAGAAGTTTGCCATATTAAGGAAAGATAAAATCTTTCAAACGCAGTCAATCAAAAATGACTGCACAAATATGACTCCCCAGAAAGGCATTTACCTAATTAATAAGATAAACCAATATTTAGTGACCTACTTAAATGACAGCTGCAAATCAAAATGGGACTTGCCAATTCTCTCATGGGGTCAGCTATGACCACCCATGAAAACCTCGCTCTTTCATCTCCTTTACAAGTGGGAGGACTGACAGACGGGCGCAGCTATTCCAGCCAACCATAGCATCCTCAATGCTCACTGCCAGGACTGGCTGCCATCCGCTGCCCAACACGATCAGGCAGTAAGTAGGTCTATAAACCTATTAAAACAGCATAAATGTTATGATTTGTAATCTATTAAAATCAAAATAAACAGGAAAGGAGGTCTGAGGGCCAGCTTCTTTCGAGCAAAATGTAATGCTAATTATGAGGTTTGCAAATATTCCAGCTTTTTTCTGGGGGGTGGGCAAGACTTAGGGTTGAGCCATTAAAAAGCCAGTTGGTAGTATTAAACTCTTGCTTTAGAATTTATAAGAAAGCCAAAAATTCACTCCAGGCTGAAATTTACTATCCCAGGCCTGGAATCGTTTATTAAAAAAAAAAAAGTTGTCATAAATACAGAAGAAAAAACAAACACAAAACAGTGGTTTCAGATGATTTTTGGCACACCTCCAATGCAAAAGTGGCTTTATTTTTCTTTTTAAGTCTGAGCCTCATTACTATGAATTACTTTTGTAACTAAACTTGGGACCAGGTTATTTTAATAATTAATTACCAATAAGTTACTATCACTGAGCCTTTTTTAAAGCTTTTCAGTATGAAGAGATATCATAGTTTTCAAAGGAATGTCAATGCTCTGACTTACACTTAAAAGCCAGGAAGTTAGGGGTGGAAATTTCATCTGTGAGCCACACAGATGTATGAAAACATTTAAAAAATTAACAGCGTATGTTAAAGATGCAATCTCAGCCTCATTTCTATCCATAACTAGACTTCATTAGTTTTGTGGGTTTAAAATTGACATTTAAAAATAAAGGCAACATAAGTTTTTGTGAGTTAATTGAGCGCTCCTTAAAGAGATATTTCAAAGTTTGCAGAACTGTTAACGTCTTTCCAAAATGAGCTATGTGCTAGTCTGTATTTCCCTATCACCCTAAGGAGTCTATATTGCTGATGGAAGACATTTCTTTTGCTAAATCCTGCCTGTGAACTCTAACAAGAGCACTTAAGCCTACTAAACAAAGTCTCCTGGGAGACACTATTGTTAAAACAAAAACCGGAACAAATTTTTAAAGTGAACTTTCCGCAATCATTAGAGGATGCAGGTCTTAAGAAGAAGAGAAAACTTGTTATAGGAGAGGGAACAAAAAGTCAAATGTAAGCAGAGAGCACATGCCAGTCACCCCTGAGGGAACAGAGGGGAGGTATAGAAAATTAACTGCTGCATTTCTACTTCCCACCAAAACCACAAATGGGCCGTTTCAGGCGACTAACACATACAGAGTCTGCAGATAAATACATGTCTACCTCATTACCTGAGAAGAGCCTTAAAGGGCACACTTCTTTGCTGAATATTTCTGCTTCTCATTTACGGAGAAGAAGGTGCTATTCGTCTGCATGCAACATTTGCAGCATGTATGTGTGTCAGCTTGGAAGCTGCTCAGCTCTGTCTGCGAATTTGGCCTGTAGTCTTTTGGCACAGATTTTTACTGCAAAACTTAACAAACATTCTCTGCAGCCAAACCACCTTGAACTGTTTCTTATCAAATTTCACAAGCTAAGCGGGTTCGAGTCTAGTCAATACATGGATGAGAGATCATTATATGAAATTATGCTTTGCTGAAAAATGACATCAGTAGCTTAACAGCATCAGGAAATGGCAGGAATTAGCTGTAAGGATGTGCACAGAGGTGACTGGAATTCAGGCAGCTGCTGGCTTCACCCAACATAAGACTACCACACCTAGCAAAGCTAAGACAAGCAGCATACCTAAAGGGAGGACATTACATGGAAAACGGGACCCAAAAGATTTTTGAGGTTCTTCCTTTCTACCTTGAACAAGAATGGCAAACAGCCATATAGGACAGACACTCTCTGCTGAGGGACACGCATCTTTGTATGCCATCTCACCAGCCTGTAAGGCGTGCTTTCTCTCTGGCATCTAAAGTCGCACCATCTTGGAGTTACACCTTGTGCTGCAACAGGAATGCCAGGCACACTGCTGAAGTTTGGGACCCTAATAAATTATCGAACAACTGAGGTGGGAGATAATAGAAGAGAAAATGCCATTCTGAAAGCTTCATTAATAAACTGGGTCAAAGCAACTCCATTTTATTTTTGACAAAGGAGGATGAGGACAATGATTATATTTGGATTATAACAAATACTTAACATCAAGCCAGATGATGCCCTTTCAGGCAACCTACGGAAAACCAGGCTCTTTATTTTCTGAAGTTACCACAACAGACATGTTTACCTGTATTCAAAGACAAGTTAACAAGAGTTTGCTCAGAGTACAAATCAAACAGGATCACACAGAAGGAATACAGCAATATTCTTCATTTTCACTGGATGCAGTGGAGGGTATGCCTGTAGGGCTTGGAAGTTGTGTAGGCACTGCAAGGCTGAAATGCAGGACGATTTACACGCTCTAAATTGTTTCTTTGAAACAGATCTTGCCTAACTATTCTTGGTTTTATCACCTTGCTAGTCAACTGTCATATATACTTGCACTTGAGGGAAAAAGATTTGCATCAGCCAATAACAGACATGTGAGCTGCCTATCTAAAATTAGTCTGCTGGCCTTCCTGGGCTCCCTCTGCAGGCACTGCACTGACAGAAAGAGAAATTCAGCTGTGGCAGGACTCGGAGCACCTCATCTATGTAAGTAAGTTATAACCATTACGGAGAACAAAATCCTATGCCAAGCAAACACTGCAAAAAATTCTGTAGTTATCAGAAAAATCTCAATGCTTACTATAGGTCCAGAAAAACCTTTAAGATGACAAAAATGAAAACTCTGGGGTGAGGCTGCTGAAATGCAACTCAGTTGATAGTTAATTAAAAAAAAAATCTTCAAGAAAGAATAGACAGTTTTTGCTACCAGGCAGTTACAAACCCTAACCTTGGAACAGGGCTCCAACGGGGAATTTGGAGGGTGCAGAAAGTGGAAGCTGGTATTATTTATAACCTGGCAGGCAGGACTCACAGAAACTCAGCCAAAACAAGCTGATTCTCCTAGCTACAGGTAAAACAACACTCTGAGTAACTTAAAAAGATTGAAAAATATATAAATAATAAAAACCAAGGTATCTCATGAGACAGATACTGTTTTTTTTTCTTTAGTATTTGATGGAACATGTTTCAAAGAGTACATCACTAAGCAATATTCCTGACAGATGTGCAAAGTTATACGACCTGATCACATCATGAATTAGCCTTCCCAGGAGGAGCTGTACAAAAAATAAAACAAAAGAAAGCAGAAATTCCTTGACATCTGTAGGATGTCAAGGAAATGAATCAGTTTGTTTCAAATAGGAGATAATTAAGAAAATCTTACTTCTAAAATTTTCTGTATTACATTAGGACTTTATCATTTAGCTGTTCTAAACCTGCTTCCATTTTTCATATCCAGGGACACACTGAACAACCAATTCTTTTCAGAACTTCCAGACAAGAGTGTCACAAGGACCGCTACAACTTTTCCATTTAATCATTAATACTAAGACATTAAATAGCTTATATAAAACACATTGCATAACAGTTTATCAAAGCAGGGATGCTCATGTGATTTCCTATTAAGAATAATATATTGAGCTTCTTTATTACAGAACAGATGTATTATATGCATTTAGCTTTTTAGAAGGAAATGATGGTATTTAATCTGAAGTGTATCAGAATTGTCTGACAACATCTCTACCTAATGTAAACCAGGCTGACTTGGGCCAAAAGATCTGGTTCAGCACAGCAAGTAATTTTCAGTTTCTCTGATCAGTGCAAAAAAATTCCGAGGAATTTTATACCTGGGAAAACCACTGACACACTTGCTTTGAAGAAAACACAAATCAATTTTTTCATACATTACTTTTTTTCAACATAGTTTCCTAATGAAAGTCATGTCTACATGATGACAGCAGCTGAACAGTCCTCCCTGTCCACTCATTTATCTATGAATTCAACCCCCCTCAAAAAAAGAGGAAAGCTGCGGGGGGAAGATCCTGACCACTTTTACTTGTATCTTAAACTGGCACTGTACCACATGCAGGGCTCTCATACCGATACGTCAGGGGTCTTTTGCACAGTGGTATTTCTGGTAAGGTTAGTTCCTTCGTGTAATAATTTCAGCTGCAATTTTTAAAGTTAGTGACCTTCTCTGCTTTAGCAAAGAGTCTGGAAACAAACGCCCAAACACATGTTAGAGACTGCAAACCAAATGCAAATAAAAGAGCCCAAAGCTTTCTGTTTTATTTTTAGGGGTTCCTCCCAATGCCCCAGTATGTCTATTGTTCTCCAAATGCCATGTAGCAAAATTGCTAGTTTATTTGGGATAAACCAAACGGTAGGTGCTTACCTGTAGGAGTACTACTGCGAAACGAAGAAGAGGGAGTGATTGGAGGGGTGACTGGAGGAGTAAGGCTTCCACTGCTGTGGCGAGGTGGAGTAGATACATTCCCACGGGATACTGTGCTTGACAAAGTCAAAGAGAGTTTCGGCTGAATCTTTTTCTTCAAAGACTCCTGCTCACGTCGAGCTGCATCAGTCATAAATCTAGAACAAGGACAATCATGAGGATGAGAGGCTTGAAACACTCTCTGCAAGCAAGCTTTAGATAAAGTACTTTTCGCCCTCAGTGACCAAATGAAGCTTCAAACTCAGCCATGACAAACTCCTCCACAACACACAGATTTCAAGAATACAAACTTCTCTGTCAACAGCTTTATTTCAGTGTTCAAGATCTGGTCCATTTGCTTCTGACTTCGATAGAACTTACATTAGACATTTGCATCACATGCAAACACACAAGGTTTTTTAAACTCCAACCAGAGATCAGCACTGCACACAGTATTATAATAACTATAATCAATCCTTTACAATAACTACACTCAATTCTTCTATGAAAAAGTAGCTGAATAGCTATAACGGAGAAAAATGTTAGGGGCAAATGTATTGAATCTGAAGGTCAAAAGGACACCATGAATTACATTGTGTAGATACATAATTTCCAACTTAGGATAATCACATCCTTTTTCCCAAGATTTTAGACAATCTTGCCTGACATAAAAGATGTCCAATTAAATTCAATTCCTCAAACCAGAGTTCCCAACTCTTGAAAACCAAATGAGGTCTCTCTGTACAGCTTTGGTACATGCTGCCGAAGGCCTAATGCAACTCAAGGTTCATCTCTGTGGGATGCTAAATGGGAATTCCATCAGCATGACGCAAGGTATGCACCAGTAGTGCAGTAATTCCAGCAGTGCAACTTTTTGCACAGGATCTCTCACCTGGAATAAAAATATCTTTTTTTTTCATTTTTATTCTCATTCCTTCCAAAGAAGAACAACTGAAGTGAAACAGACCACTTTTATTCCAAGCGGCTACAAGAGTTACACCAAAATACCTGATACTGCATAATGCTGACATTCAAAGCATCGCTGCTGGCACCTATATTAACCCTCACTTGAAAGGACTGGGGTTCCCCCACAACAGGATCTCTGCAGTTCAGACTTCATGCACTTAGCATTCAAGCGGTATTTTAATCCTTTGTCTTTCCCCTCCACTGCACAAGGGGCCATCTTGAAGGATTCCTAAGAAGACAGGCTAAAGTAAATCACCTTGTCCACACAGTCCTCTGTCCTTCATGCTGAAGTACAAAATACAGCTGTCAGTGAATAAAACAATATGCACTGTCACGTGATACAGAATAAGAAGTTAAGTTACAGCCAGATATTTGTCTGTGCAGGTTAGACAGAGTAAACCAGGTTTCAGCCAAGACACAAGCTTTACATAATGAGCTCTTGCAACTTTGGCAAACCATGAAGGGCACATTCAGAGAGGTGAGAACACGTTGCAGCTGGTATGCTGCACTTGCCTCACAGCCAGCTGTCACCCAGAAACTCAAATTTGCAATCCAGTAAGGAAACAGAACGAGAAGAATTGCCCGCAATTATTTGTATTGGACTAAGCGAGGGCGACCTGGCTTTCTTTCAATAGTCACACTCTCCTCAGAGGAGCCTGAAAGAGGCTAGAAAGAGAATGAGGCAGACTCGGGGATAGAAGCGGCCACAGAGAACAAGTCTGTGGAGAAAATAATGCAAGATGCTGAGTTGTTGTATTGGGTGTAGGTGGCAAGGTTTTGGTAGCAGAGGGGGCTGCAGGGCAAGAAGAGGTCAGGGTCTGCCTTATGCCAAACACAGCTGGTTTCAGCCAGCTCTACAATGGACCCACCACATGACACAATTGAGCCCATTGGTGAAGCTGGTGGCACCTCAATAAAAATGTATTTAAGGACAGGTAGAAAATGCTGGAAGGAGAGAGAAGGAGAAGGGAACAGGGGAGGAAACAACAGAGGGAAGGAGAGAATAACAAGGTCAGAGGAGTGGGAGGTGCTGCATGGTGGAGAGCCGGTACACCCCCCAAGGCACTGCAGCCTGTGGGTGACCAACATCAGAGCACAGGACAAGAGTGACAAACAGGGGTGGCAGAGAGAAACCGCTACAACCTGACCCCAACTGCTGCACCACTTGTTGCCTTGGCAAAGGGACCGAGCGTGGCCTGCAGCGGTAACAGAGAAGAGATGTCTGGAGTGAAGTGAGCCTGAGAAAGGGGGAGGAAAGGTAGCTTCTTTTCCCCTAAGTGTTTTAGGGGTTTTTTTTTTGTTTCTCAATAAGCAATACCTGAATCAGTAATTAAATATTTATACTAGTTGGCAATAAATGAAATTAAATTCTCCAGGTTGAGTCTGTTTTGCCCCTGACAGTACTTGGTAAGTGACTCCCTTTATTTCAGCCCATGAGTTTTCTTGCTCCTGCTCCTCCCATTTTCTCCCCCATCCCGCTGGGGTTGGGGGTGTGGGGGTGAGTGAGCAAGCAGCTATGTGGGTACTCAGCTGCTAGCTGGGGCCAACCCAGCACTCTACCAAATTTCTTGTCATGCGACAACTATATTTGCTATGTGACCAAACTGCCTGTCATGTGACTTGATGTTCCTTATCATATCAGAAGACATGGAAGCCACCCCTGGTGGACATGCGTCCAGAATCCAACAGAGGACTGGGAGATCTGCCTTTAGCTCCTGAGGAAGAGCAGCAGACCCTGGGGAGAGGGAGGCAGAAGGAATACTGCCACATCAGTTATCTGGTTCAGTTTATATCCTGCCATCGTATGAAGGATCAGGCCACAGGCTGGCTGGACGAACTGATTCTGCAGACCACAGTACCACAACAACTGCACTGAACATGACCGTCAGATCACATTGGGTCTCACAGCAATACGTAATATCTGCCCCAGCATCTGCAACATGGTGCTGTAGGGCAGTTCAGTTTCTTCTCTGGGCCTCAGCCAACAGTTTAAATTAATATGAATCACTGTATTCATTTAGGCTCCATAGAAACCCGACGTTTTGTGGCTGCTCACAACACATAGGCTGTTTGGGTGGAAGCTGGGTAGATTCTACTTGCCATGAGTCCAGACCTGACTGCACTTACGGAGAGACGTCTGGGAAAAAACAGTCCTTGTGAAACAGTAAGGGGTGCATAGGGAAGCATAAGGGAGAAAGAAAAAAATGGGGTTTTAGACATCGGTGCGAAATATAAAAGGAAAATTTGGCCTAGATATCAAAAACCAGCTCTTTTTCAAAAGATTTGTGTACTTTAACACAGCCTCAAAACACTGTGGCGTCAAATTTTAAGTACCATTAGAGCAATAAAGATGTATCCTGTCCATCCATACCATGAAGGCATTAGTAAGTGGATCTTTGCCATGATATGTAACATCAACACACAATCCGCAGACATTAATAAACAGGTATATGACATGACATCTTATCTTCTTTGAACAGAGACAATACATCACGTCAAACCCAGATACGGCATTTTATGAAGTTAATATTTAAAAAGCAGATATCTGTAATAACAGTTCAGTTTTAAATTTCACTTCTCTAAACAAGGATGCAGATATTATTGAGAAAACAGTCCCCAAATAGAAGTCTAGATTTCATTCAAGAAAAAAAGAAGTAAAAGGCTATTAATAAAATGGGCATTCAGTACACATTTGCTTTCCTCTAACTAGGAAACATCTAATTCACTATTTTTGGAACTTGTACTATAATGTATGCTTGCTTCTGGATGGGAAGCCTTATTCCTTAAGAAAATGTTATGGCAACATAAATCCTTGAAAACTTGGAAGATAACCTCAAGTGTGAGATATTAAAAGCAGCAGCATGAATACTGCTATTTAATAAACTCGGCCACAAATAACAACGTTAAAATAATATTGAGGTATAACCAGTCTGGTTGAAGTCCATAAAAATCTGGCAAATTTTAAATTATAGCTGAAACTTCTCCCTGTCCTGTTCCCTTGCTCCCATTTGGGCTAAGCATGTTAGGTATGTTCCAAAACGTCATTTGTTGTCTACACTGTGAACCTGAGAGAAATGGAAGGCAGAGTCTGCTGAGAAGTTCAAGTATGCAGCCAGCCTTTTCTGATCCAAATAGTCCCATACATGTTGGCTGAAGGACTGGCAGTGTTATGGTTTTGAAAAGGAAACTCTTCTAAACGATTAAAATAAAACATTTTTCAGTATTTTAATTAAAATGCAGTATTATACCTGCACCTAACTATGGTGGTGTTCTTTAAAGCTTACAATATAAGCATTTTAATGATGGGTATAGAATGACATTTCGAACTAAGGCTTTAATTTTCATGTTGAAAGTACATTATGGTTGCAACATCAAGTGCTCAGAAACATGCTGGAATTAAGGCTGAATACTGGTTTCTAAATGACACAATTGCATACAATTTTCCCTGCCTCATTTAAATACACAAGATGTGTGGGAAACAGATAATGAACTGTAACTAACAAACATTGCTGTAAGACCACTTAGGTTAAATCCCATCTGCTTGCTTAATAGTGTCTCTCACCATCTTCAGATCCATCTCCTTGCTGAGCAAATTTACCTCTCCTATTCTCAACTCTTATTCTTAACTCTGTAACCCTGACCCTCTAGTTCCACCACTACGCAGATTTTAGTCATCTTCCCTGTTGCACAGGATTGTGTTTACACCTCATAAGCCTCTCTCCCCAAATCCAATACACCACGTAGGTGCAGTGGAACAACAAGAATCATTCAGTTCCCAGCCTTTCATTCACCCTGTTTTGACAAGCATGGGGGTTGTGTGCTTTCTTGCAGATGGTTCATAACCAGGAGGAGCCCATTCCTTAGAAAGAAATCTCTTCTACCCCCTTTTTTTTTTCTTTCCTTGCTCTTTCACCTTCCTAATAATTCAGCTCCCTGCTCCAAAACACACAGGTGCAATGATTTCTGAATCAAGTGCTTGCAGCAACTTTAATAAACATGAGCAAAATATAGTATTTCCCCCTCCTCTCATTCCCTGGAATGGTTCAACTATTTTTATTGAAACTTTCCCAAGAAATTCAGCCTGAAGGAGACACCCAGCATGGAAAATTTCAGCCCAAACAGCTGAATGTTGGCCACATAATAAGCAACTGAAACAGTCTTATAACGGAAAGTGTTGCACAAACTTCTATATAGGTGGCAATATAATACAAACAGCGTTAGCTGTTGTTACCAACATAAAAAGTCACAAAAACCAGCAGAGGCGATGTTCAAATTAAAAAAAAAATCAAACCTTTGCAATGTTTCTAAGTCCTGTCACCCCCAAAAGCTTTGGAATCAAGAATGAACAGAAGCAGAACACTCTCCCAGAAATTTCCTTAAGTTGTTAGCGCATACCAACTGTTTCAGGATCACGCCCCAGTATGACTCGTATGATGATGGCAGAGTTAGTTTACCATAACATTCTCACTACACATAATTCTAAGACACTTTAAGAGCTCTGGACTCATACACCCAGACTGAAGATAAGGGTAGTTATAAAAGTGAGTTGCAAATAAAATGAAAATTTTCACTTGAGATCTCACTTGAAAGCGAAAAACACAAACAGGCTGCCCTTCAGCATATATCTTCTTAATAATGGTCATAAGGGTATGAGGCATCCTTTCCTCCTCTTCCTCCCCGTTACAGCTTGCTGATGCAGGACGTTAGCCCTGCTCGGACCAGATCTGTTTCTATGTCCACAGACATTACACAGACAGTGAAAAAGGTGCATCACAGTTACCTTGTGTGATCTGAGTATTAACTTGCTACATTCGGTTCCTTCATGATCTAGTCTCTAAAACATACGCAAACAGAGGAGATGATGCAATTACAAGCCTATTGTTCTCCAGCTACTGCATACGAACACTAGAGAGGGGAGGGGGATTATTCTGAGCTTGCAAAACAAGCAGGTAACATTGCAGAGATGCTCAAGCCCAGGACTGCTCCAAAAAACTGTCCAGTTGCACACCAGCTCAAAAAAAAAAAATGACAGCACTACCTGACAATAACACATATACCTGGTCCTGTGTCTCACCACTTACAAGCTGCACTAAACCGCAATGGGAAAAGGTAGCAGAACAGAATTAGTTCTGAGCTTTTCTCATTATCACACAGAAAATTATGGAAAAACATTGATAGTATCACTTAGCTCACATTCATGTTTGCCCAGTTTGGCTAAGCTGTACTGGGAAAAGCCCATCACCTTTCCCAGAACGTGAGAAATCATGCTGCTGAGCTTCCACCACTTGTATTTCAGCAGATTGCTCCTTAACCCAACACTTGGTCAACTTCAAGATTGAGGAGAAAAAATTCCATGGTGCTGTATAGCAGATTTGTGCTACCTTATGATTGTATTATATTTAGATCAAAAGTTGTCAAACTTACTTGACAGATGGGGCACACACTGGCTTAACTACACACTTAACTACATACATACATGAAAGCCACACATTAATTCTCCTGCGACTCTTCGCACTTATCAGAGCAAGCTGCTGGTTATATCTGCTTTTCCCCACAATCTTTTCCCACTTTTGTCTCCACATATTTATGCAATTCTTTGTCAGTGCTGTACCAAGAGAAATAAGGAGGTGAGGATCGTAATTTTAACCCCCAGTCTTCCTCATGACATTAGCAGTGTTTAGGGGAAAAAAAGGCTAGGATGGAAAGTACCTCTAGTTGCACAGTATTTTAAAACTTCAGGAGACCTCTACTTTGAAGAGGGACTAGGAGGATCCACTTCCCAAGGCAGGACCCCATTTCTGTAGGGTGGGACTCTGTGGACCCTGAAATGCACTAGTGAACCATTTCATCAAGAACTGTCCTCCACACCCTTTACTGCCTTTAAAAGGAAAGACAAAGCAACGTGGTTTGGTTTAGCTAATGCTGGGAAGAGGAGACAACTGATAAGTTGAACTATTATTGGGTCAAGGAGAAATCTGGTGAAATCTAAACGGCGGGAGCTCAGTAGCAGGCTGTCTTGTCTCCTGGGAAGGATGAAAGGCTTTTCTCAGTTGAACTTCACAAAACTGGGCCAAAGCAAAGACAATCAATGTCCCCAGTAATGTCTTGCCACACTATTTATGTGATAATGAGAAAGGAATATATGAGCAAGTTTCATACCATCCATTAACTCAAATTATTTGATGAACACCCTTGAGCACTTTCACATACCATTCTCTTTGCAGTGTGGGGGAACAAGTATTCTGCAGCTCTGTACAAACCTCTCTTGCATCACAGAAGCTATCACCCATTTTTTTCTTTACAGATCCTCTGTTGCAGTTTTAGCAAAACTCTAAAAAGGAATGTCAGTGTCAAAAGCCCCACTATGATGCATGCATAATCATTCGTGCTATTTGCATAGTGCTAAAGCATATGACTTATACAAAACTCCCTTTTGCTTGTCTTGTTTTTTTCTGATTTCACAAAAAAACATCAAAAATGTGGAAGAAACGGCACAAAATAATAATCCCCTCCCAATTATTCCTCCAAACGTACCTCACATTTCACAACAGGCCCTAACCAGATCAAACAAATCATTAAAGGGCATTTCTAAGTTTCTGGAAAGAACAGTTTCAGCCCAATATATGTTGTAGAAACATCACGCATCTAAGTTGGACTTAAACATGCACATTCATCTGAGATCAGGTCTTACAAAGGAATTCAGTGTTTATTCTCAGTACCAGCCGTACTCAGACTCATCTATTGAAAGCTTTCCCTATGTCCTAAATAAGGAATATTTACGACAAACTGATGAGTATTAGAGAGACAGGACAGAATCAGATTTCTATTTATTATTAGTCTTAGGAATAATTTATCGCTGGTACAATTCTTTCATTTCCATTATTCAACCTGTTTTCTCAAGATGTAAAAATATTATCACCATAAAATCAGCTATAGTGTAATACACATTTTTCTGAATATGTGCATCCAACAGATATAGTAGAGATTATTAGGATGCACACGTACCTTAAAAAAAAACCTTAAAAGCAGACTTTGCATTGCTTTTCTACCTCATCACTGAAAAGACTTGAACACAACATGTAGTCATACTTGTTCTGTTGTCAGTAGACTCAAGGCTGCAACCTTAGGAAGCCTGTTCAATACGAGCAAGAGTTCAGTGGGTTTACTTTAATTGCCTGGTCTTCATACGCTCTTAAAAGATACAATAAGACACAATAAAATATCCACCAAGGAGGTATTTTGTGCTTCTAGCATGGAAAATTGATTCAGAAGATTGAGTAATTTCATATTTAAACATATGTAAGTGGAGCTAATGGGTGGTGATATGCCAAATAATCTATTATCACTCAAACAGAATAAAAATAAAGCAGCAATTACCTAACTATCCCAAACCATACACTTGCCTACAGTAACACATGTGTGTTTATTCACTGTTGATCAATACAAGCAGTGTTAAAAGTACTGGAAAGGAATTTAATATCTCTCTTAATTTCAGGAATATGCAGACAAAAATGTCAGTGTGAATTACATTTCATATTTAGGTTAACATAAATCCCAAACACTGGACAAAAGCCATTCCCATTTCATATGTATTTAATATATTATATATTTATGATATATTTAATATAGTATGTTAGTATTTTCTGTTTGGGAAGGAGTTATTTTTCTTCTGTGTTTTGGGGTTTTTTTCCTCCTTTATTCTGTTAGTTCCATACTTACACTTACTGCACTATATCTACTTTTCATGGAGAACCAAAGTAATCTTTAATTTAAAAAAATAGAAAAATTAAATCAGTGTTGTATGTTCCCCCACCATAAAAATAGCTGTTTACTTAGAAATGAACGTTCTGTTCTGAATCTTCCAAAGAAGGAGTATTTTTTTGTAGGTTTTTGTTTGGTTGGTTTGGTTTTTTTTAAACAACATGGTATTTTGGCCTTTTCTTTCTTGAATTTGTATAGGTCATGCAGCAAATGCAAAATCCAGGACTGCCTTTTTTTTTTTTTTTTTTTTTAAAAAAAAAAAATCGACAGAAATAATGCACACTGGATAGATAACATTAGAACAGTAATGTAATCAGGACAGATGCAGTCTTATTTTAGATTTCATTCATAATGAAAATTCATTACTTATCCCCTAGGCTGATGACTGGGACTCAAGGAGAAGCCCACATCGTCTTTCTGCTGTTAGTAAAATAAACAAATGACATTTCTGTGTTTAAAAGGAACAAAATCAGAGCTCAGCAAAATTAACTCGAGAGCAACAGTAATTTCCAAAACACAAGAAACGTATTGCTAGTTCTCTTCCTCTCCCCTCCCACTCCTTCCCTATTTTTTTCCAACCTATTTTGAAGTAAATGAGTGAGTTTCAGAAAGGAGCTATAACTTATCCGCAACTTCAAAATCCTGTAATTTCTATGGAGTGAAGAGGCAATCGTTAAGCAGAAGTGATACTTCAAGGAGGTAATTAGCAGGAAGGCAAACACTGTTTGGCATGATATTGTCACCTATGTTACAAATAAATAGAAGTTTAAAAAGTTTGATAACTCTCTCCAGTACATCCGATCAAAGTGCTCACTATGCTGTGCTCTGCCTCGACATCAATTTATTTCTTATCAAACTAATTCCAGAGTTTTGCCATTGGCAAAAAAAGGAGCATTCAGATGGTGTAAAACACTTGCAGACTTTCTCGCAGTTGGGATAGATTTTCAAAATGCTGCAGCAAACCCCTGCCTTCAGCGTAACATAGCAGTCATCATTTCAGAAATCATCCTCCCTGCATTTACGAACAGGCTTATTAGACATTCATCAGCCTTGGCTTTGCTTACGGCCATTAATGAACAAACCAGTCACCGCCTGCTGCTAACAACGGATACTTTATGGATTATTGCTTAATTAATTGTTGAATGTAACTTCATGAATCCTTACATTTCAGTTCATACCCTTGTTAATATACAAGAATAATGTCACACCACACAGCCGTAAAATGCTCCAGAGACCAAAATGAGAATCTTAGCAGACATCAACAATGTGAAATACAAAGGAGTATTTGTACATTTAAAGTATTTTAAAAAACACATAATTTTAAAAATGCACACTGACAGTTTCAGAATTTGCATCACATATACAAAACGTCCAAATTAATTTCCTTAGTATGAAGTTACTATAACGACTAAAGACTGTCTCACATGAAAGAGTACTGATGTTATCTTTTCAGTAATACCCTAACTCAACCTATCAGTTATTCGATTTAAAAATTTTAAATATTGTTATTTTGCATTTTACAACTTATTAGACTACTCTGTGCTTTCACATGAATGAAGTGCAAAATTCTTGAAAGCAGGGTAAAAATTTAACTTTTATTTTAGTGGAAGGAAAGTACGGGGGAGTTAAATTGTATTTGCCGTTTTATTTGTAGAAATTGTAAACTTTAGTAAATTTCCAATCTCCTCAGAGAAGATGGAATTAAGCTGCTCGCAGAATAAAAATAAGGGGTCTGTATCTCCTAAGTTTGTCTTGAATCTCAAAATAGTTCTTATGTGGGACTAAGTAGTGTACCAGCCCTGCTCTGGCTCTCTGCACAGGCTCCGGTATTGTCAAATTGCCTAGTTCCAGCAGGACATTTTACTTTCAGATGTGCTTAACCTAAAATATCATATTTTTTTCCATTAGTGGTCCACCCTCTTTCCTTCTTGAAGAGCTTATTTTAACTATTTATGTAAAAACAATTTCTTTCAGTCAGCCCTACATAGAAATAGATCTGTGTACGCATGACATGCACTTTTACTGTTTGACTTGGTTTGGTTTTATTGATGCCTCAAGGACTTTTAGCTTTAAGAAGTAGGAAGCTGAAATGTCAGATATTTTATTCCCGTAATGTTCCATTTATGTCTGGGTATTCTTGTGTCATTTCATATGGAGTTATTCTGAGAATTCAAGTCAACACCCAAAGAGAGATTCATTAAGCAAGAATTTAAAAAAAGATATTATCACAAAGCATTGCTTATTAGCTATAAGGATGTCTAATATCAATTGCATAAATAAGCCAATCTTCAATATTTCACACAGTAGTAGTCAAACACATTAACTAACACATTTTTCAGTCTTTCAGAAATGTACCACATACTGTCTGCAGTGGCTCCTCCAGCAGCACTGATACAGTAAGCAATCCAGAATACCCATTCAACAAAAATATGGTAAAAAGAAACTGTGGTAATAAGCTGCATAATAAATTAATTCTTAAAACCTATACATGCTGATTTTCTTTCAAATACAAAGACACCAAAGTCACTTACAATGAATTCACCGTTTGATTTTATTTTTAAAGAAACACTAAATCTGTTTGGGAGAACACCAACACAGAATATGATCCTCCCACTGAGAAAGTATTCAGCTCAAAAGATGCTCTCTCAAGCTTAAATGTAAGTGAAGATTTAGATGGAGAAGCATTTTTAAAAACTGATTTATAAATCTGTATTCAGAGGACTGGGTGGGGTAAAGCTTATAATGGAAAATTGCAGCAATCTTAACATTAGGAATGTGAAATGTCTGGTCTTAATAAACCAAATTTTCAGGCATCATGAGTTGTCTGGAAGGATGATAGCAACTTACAAACAACCCAGCCCCACTAAAATGGCAAACTGAACATTCCCAGTCCTTCAGACTCTGCTGCAATGAGTCACACATCCGTAAAATAGCCCATATGAAAGATTCCTCCTAAAAGGAAAGAAAGTTCAGGTGAAGGTAGACAAGGGAAAGTGAAGAAGGAGAAGACAACTACCGTATGTGGTTTTGCTCTTTCATAGAAAAGGAAGAATGAACTCTTGTTTCAGTAATTACATGCTATTTTAAAAATGTACCTTTCTACACTTTAAGCTGATTTGCCTGGAGGAACAAATGACTGACAAAGTTAACAGTTCATTATGTAATCACTGTATTAGTAGTTTAGGAGGGGGGGGAAAAGTACCTAAGAATCAAGAATAACTCCTGAGGTCTCATTATTCATCTGTGGGGTATAAAAGCAGAACACCGATTTGCATTTTGAAATTTTGCCCCCGTTAGTCTCGGGGTGTGCTATTTATTGTACCAGATGCAGGCACGTATGTAAGAGCAGTAAATCCCCCAGTTTTGCTCAGTCTAACAGAAACCATTCCCTCGCGTTCCTCGCCGGCAGCCACCCTCCCACCTCCAGCTCAGAGTGATCTGATGAAACCAGCGAAACCCTGCTAGGATGCGGAAGAAAAGGACTGACATCTGAATAACTAACAATGCGCTGCCTCTCAGGCAGACAGCAGGGAAGTTCCTTCAGCGCTGTTTGATCTGCTTCGCCAGCGTTATTGCAGAAAGACGGTTTTTCATTAGGTAAGGAAAAAAAACTCGCCAAAGTTGCGATGCAGCCTGCTAAGTGAGATTACAAATGCACCGTAACACAATGACTGAAGAGAAAATAGATGGTGTAATACAGAAAGGCCTAAGACTCGCAAGTGGAAAAAAGTATAAATGACTATTTTAGTTAATTTCCTAATGTAAAACACAGCTGTAGTAATGTTGGCAAATATCACCTGCCTGTTTTAAGTTTGTTAAATGAAATCATGCTCTTTAATTGGGTCTTAATGTACAAAAGTATGTTTTATTTACTTTTTATTACGATATCAGTATTTTAACTTTCAGTTTGCTTGTGCAAAAGCTTTATAAATTACTTGAATCACTTAAATCTGAGTACTATAATCTGCAGTTACAATGTACCAGTTTGAGTTTCAACAATTAAATGCCTTTTTTGTGGACTCCCGCTGCTATGTGAACTAGCTGTAGGCTATTAAAATAATGAGTCCGGACTGAGTCATCTGATCTCAGCCTTGGTGCAAAGCCTGAGGAAAAAGGATTTAGCCCACAATTCCTAGTCTGTTTACCAGACTAAGACCAGACTGTTGGAAGCATTAGCCCCGCGCTCCCTTCCCCCCTCCCAATGCCGCCGCCGAACGCGCTTGGCCGGGGGAAACGCGGTGTCACAGAGCCCTCTGCAGGCGGCCGCCGCCGGCCCGCCTCACCGGCCCACCGCCGGCCCGCCTCACGGCCCGCCTCACCGGCCCACCGCCGGCCCGCCTCACGGCCCGCCTCACCGGCCCACCGCCAGCCCGCCTCACGGGCCCGCCTCGCCTCACGAGCCCGCCTCGCCTCACCGGCCCACCGCCGCCCCGCCTCACAGCCGCCGACCGGCCTCACCAGCCCGCCACCGCCCCAAAACAAGCCGCCTGTTTACTCGCCCTTCGTTAATAGTCTCCTCTTCCAGAAGGGTCCGGAAAGGGCTGGAGGCCCCGAGGCGGGAAAGCACTCATGGCGGACAGGCGGAAAGTCCGCGTCAACAGCCTCTGCGAATTTGAGGTGCCCCAAAGATCTCGCTTTTTCGAAGCGTGGATTTATGAAGCCAGGTGATGTGAGGAAACGGGACTTGGTGGCCTAGGAGATCCCTGACAGGCCCCTCGCGCCATGGCTCCTAACCACGGTCAGCTTGCATGCCACAAAAATACCACAGTAGATTTGGACCACCCAAGGATGCTTTAGATAATTTGGCCTCATGCAGCTCCGTAAATGTAAAACTCTGTGTCAGTAACAGTAATGAGGAACAAAACCTAAAATGTTCACCTACTTCACCATCAGAAACATCACCAGCAGCACCTGTCACAAAGGGAACAGCAAAAACATCCGACCTCTCACAGCCTCCAGAGGAATCCAAAAGCACCAGCATTCACTTTTTATTTTCAGCAACACAAAATACGTCTTCCTACAACGTCAATGTATAAAATACGTACACACACGGCATGTGCACACGGTGCTGCCTAAAGCAGTATCTACCTCAGCTTAAACTCCAGCTGCTATCCAGGGGCTGATATATTCTATATTATTTTTAAGTTGGTTCATGTGCCAAGACATATAATTTATCTACTTCCTTGATCTTTCTGCAGTTTTTGATGCTGTATGAATACGTAATTGGAAGACAATTAAACAGAGAGCTTTCTCTAACTAATCTCCACAGCTTTTTTGGTAGATTTACTATCATCATTTCCACTTACCACTCTTCTGGAAAAGATCAGAGCTCTACCTTTTACACTTTTTATCTCTTTACACTCCAATTACAC
The DNA here is from genome assembly GCF_013368605.1 of Nyctibius grandis. Taxonomy (NCBI): domain Eukaryota; kingdom Metazoa; phylum Chordata; class Aves; order Nyctibiiformes; family Nyctibiidae; genus Nyctibius; species Nyctibius grandis. The sequence continues at coordinate 20,206,192 of NC_090664.1, read as the reverse complement.
TTACATATTTTATCAATCCATACCTGCATTTCTGCCTCGTGCTCCAAGAACTTTGCTACACACAAGTGATGTGCATACTCTATGCGTTATCAATATCATGCCACCACTCCTTTTGACTTAGGGTCCCTTTGATCTCAGCCCTCTCCGTTTCACACCTCTGCTCCGGTTTAGGTTTTCTGCCCTAAAAATCCATGACCTGAATTTAAGTAGCACTGTATTGTTGCTTGTACATGTGTTTATATATATACACACACACATGCACACACAAATATATACATGTATACACATACACACTATTGTATCCATACATATGAGTTAAATATATGCATATATATTAAAACATACATGTATATTTTTTTCATTTTAATAGCCATGTGAAATCTCTGCTTTTGAGGGCCAAAATAATTAAATAATGAAGTTTTTAAAATTTGTTGGCAAGGTAATACGGCTTTTGGAGAGCTCGTACTCATGCAGCACGTACCGAACAGGATTCAGCCCACACAACAGAATTGTCAATTTGTGTGATTCCTGATGGGTCTTCTAAGGTAAGCCCTGATGAAAGAATCTGTTTTGAGAGGAGGACCACAGCATTTATATAAAGATAGGAAATGTTCTAACCCTTGTAATCTTAGATTTTTTTAACGTGGTTTAAACTCTAGAGGAGTTTGCAAATATACTTTGAGAACATCTTAAAAGCTTGCAAACCAGAAAGTAAGAAAAGAGACACTTAACCATTACTCAAATTTTGAAATACTGTAATAAACTGTTATCAGGTCTGACATGATTTTTGAATTTCTGAGGTTGTCAATAACAAGACACGATACCATGCATGCACAAGATTCTCCTGCATCCCTTTCTGCTTCCGGAAAGGCTGGTGAACAGAGGGAACACAGCAGAGAAAATTCAGAAACAGCCTCAAAACACCACTACCACTATCTCCATTCTTCAGTCAGTGCCTAGGCTGTTATGCCACAGTATCTTCCAAAGCATATTCAAATTCCTTTTTTATTTCAGCTACCTGCAAAAAGCTAGTCTAATAAAAAATGCTTTAAATGCTAATTTCTGCTCATCTACGTAGATTCTAAACCACACCAACAACCTCTGTGCGAACATCAGCCATGTTTAATAGCTGACCTGACCCACTACAGGGACTTGAAACCTCTGCTCCTCTCAGCTAGCACAGTGGTTCTCGCAAGCGTATGCTTAGTGGTTCCTTGATAGTCTACAAAATTGTACTGAACAGCAGTTCATTAGAAGCCATAGGGTAAAATTTGGTGCCTTGTGGTCTGAGAAAATATTGAGTGTTGACTCTGGTCTGCTGACTGCTACTACACTGGAGAAGCACTGCCCTGGTTAAAACTAACAGGGCCAGGGGTTTGCTCCTGCTTCTGCCCTGAGCATCATATGTGAACCTCTGTGAGGGGATTTCTCAGCTGCTCGGCTCACCCAAAACCTTGGCCTGGGCAAAGCGGCCCCTCAGCGAGGGGCAGCCCTCTCACGTCAGCGATGTCACATAGTAAGAGAGTTAAAAAGGCAGACAACAAAATACCTTCTTGTTGCTTGCTTGGCACAAGTATTTCACAAGCTTTGCTTTACATATTAACATAGTACTCTCTTTGGAGATGGGAGGACTTTTTAAAAAAAAACTTTTCAGATTTAATTTTGCTCACTGGGGCTAAAAATCAATTAAACCTCCCCACTCCCCTTCCCTCTCTGTCCACCTTCCAAGTCTGCTTTGGCATATTCTTACCACATAAACTACCCACCAAATACTGAGAGACTGGAGGGATACGTGTCCTTTTCCTTTTTTTCCCCAAAACTTATGTCAAACACTGAAGGACTCATTTTACAACCTACAGGCCTGGGAAAACAACCTATGGACTGCTCTCAATATAAGTCAGTAATAGCTGCCCCTGATGCTTTTCATTCATCAATCAACATCTATGGTAAAAACCTTCACACTTTCAGTATCGTGCACTGACACAAAACATTTTGCTTCTTGTAAATTTTTAAGCAAGAGCTTTTAGTCTTCAAATTATTTAATCCAAGTCCTCAAAAATGTTTTAGCTGTTTCTAAGGCCAGCTCCTTAAAATGGATTTTTTTTCCATTTATGTGTTTATCCATCACAAAAATTCTAAAGGCTGTTCAATTAATAGGATCAAGGTAGACCTCATCATGGTTCAGAATGGATTTTGAAAACCTGTTTTCTACAGAAATTATGAAATATAATGATAATAAATACTTCACAAGTTTTCTTGGAGCCTGAAAGACAGTTCTAATCAGGCTTTCACAAGCAGAGGGGGACAAAGCAGCATTTCAAAGAAGGAAGAAAGAATTTTTTTAACACCCGCAAATGCAGAAGTTGTGTGATGAACTGTCTTCCTTTAATCATTATCCTTTTCCTTCAATGTTAGTATCCTTTTTTTCTGTTCAAACTAATTTTATAAAACAGCTTTTCATTCATGGAAGCCGATTTTTACTTGAACTGCCATTCTTTATAATAAACTCTCAGCATGATTAAACAATATAGTAACAGTGCTTTCCAACAAATTTTACTCAAGAACTTTTAAAGTTACTGGGATTTTCTGGATCACTCAGGTAGGCTTGCCCCTTGACGCAGACCCCTTTCTATAAAGGGAAGAATTCTGAAATTGCCTTTCTAGTATTTTCCTATGTGAGTTGTATGTAAACACTCACATATAATCAACTAGAATACTTAAACTCCTCTCTAACCCCATAATAAATCATGTCTATTGTGCTGTATAATTGAGAGGAAAGAGTAACAAAATCCTATATGCAGGGTCCATACCTTTTTTTAAAGGGAAGGCTCATAAAGGTCTGGATTTTTTTAAGGCAAAATATGAATTTAAAAAAAAACAAATTTTAATGACAACTATGAAAATAAGAGTAATAAAAGTTATTAATTTAAATGCAAAAGAAAAATGATACATTGATTTTGGTATTGTCTGAAAGCCCTATTTGTCCCTTAAAACCAAACAGATTCAGTGAATTTTTCAATAGCTATGGAGTAATTACTGCAAAGCTGTCAAACACTTGACCCTACTTTGATAACCTTAAATGAGATTTTCAGATTAAATGTATCAGAATTAAGCTGGATATTGCTGAACATACTCCTGAGCTGGAGCGCTCTTTACCCTAGTGGCATCAAAAGATTAAATAGATGTAGCATTTTTATTTGATTTTGCTGCAAATTATTGTAAAGCACTGTAGTCTACCAAAATGAAAAGTAAAAAAAATTATAAAATGTATATTTGTGCTGAAAACTGTGACACTTGGCACCAAAAGTTAACCCCAAGTTACCTCCTTCCCTCTTAGGTAATAAACTTCACAGTGATACAGGCTGATCTATTTTCAGGGGCAACATAGCAGCAACTTGCTGGAGCTGCTCAGCACCATTTTTATCCTCATCTCCCACTGACACTGGAGTAATTGAAAACACTTGCATGAGGTGCTCAGCAACTTGCAAAATCAAATACAAACATCAGCAAGCTTCAGCACTGCTCAAATCCTGCACACAGCGGAATGAAACCATCAGGGTCACCACAGCACTTGAGTGCGAGCCAAAGTAAGTAGAATAAGATGGAAGTGCTACCACAGAAGGCCTCAGTACTGGGGGTGTTCACATTCTTGTCAGCAGCAACTCAGAACAGCGCATGGCAACCTGACGGGACAAGACTCTGCAAAGGTGAACTAAAATGTGCAGAACTGAGCAGGATAGAGAAGTTAGGAGTGGTTAAGGTGGGTGTTTCACTTACAATATTCCCATGATAACAGAAAAGGAGAGTTGGTTAGAACTCAACTACCACAATGGAAGCTCAGTGTTAAGGAACAGATAAAATGACATGCTCATTCCAAACAGCTACCCTCATATAACTGTCCCTAAAGCATCAAGATTAGTAAGACGTTGCCCAATTCTGTAGTCAAAAGCGAAAGTGTGTCCATGTACACCCGTGAACTCACTGGGAAAACTCCCTCTAGATCATCATCATTCGACTCTCCCAGTAACTTCCCAACTGTATGGGAGCATCACCCTTGCTTAGTCCGATCTGACATTGCACAACTGGAGAAAGACTTTAGCACACTACATGCCTCAGTGTACCGGACTGCAAAGAGAAAGGGAGCTGTGCATAAGAGCTGGCACACTTTATGGGGTTAAAGTCCCAGCAACATCTACAGACTGCTCCCGCATCCTCCCAGGGGAATTGCTGCTGACTCTTATGGGCCAGAGCATGATTTCAACAATGCCAATGCTTGCCTCATCAGAATATGGGAGAGGACAGGTGATGAAGATTAAGAGAAAATAAAATTTGAGTATCTTTAGCATAGCAGAGGAAAACCACACCGCAGTGTCATGATTTAATGGCAGAAACATGAACAAGAAAAGCATAAAATTTAAAGCAAACTCTGACAGAAAATAACCAAAACCCCTGAACACTAATCTTCCTGTCCGCCAACTCACACAACTGATGTAGGAGTGGAGGAAGGAAGCTACTCAGAGTAATATTGGCAGTGATGAGAAGAGAGCTAATGGAAGGAAACATAACAGTTCAATCAGCCATGACATCAGGCTATCAAAAACAATCTGGCCATCATCACATTAAAAATCCATTAAAGTAAACAAAACAAAAATAGAGATGAGAACAGAAAGCTCAAGACTCACTTTACTAATGGATTAATGACTATCATTAGCCAGTAACACTCTAAAAAACAATCTATACAAGCTAAACATTATTATCCACATTAATTGGTTTACCACTGAGAATGCTGCCTCTCTGCCAAAATCTGGTGCTAAACCAGATAGACATGTTCTGCTGATCTCCTTTCCAAGAGCTGATGCAGTGGTTGACTTGTCTTCTTAAGCCTTTGGCTATCACAGCAAGTTCGAAACTGGAAGATAACTCTTCATAATTTTTACCCATTAAGAAAAGGAGCCTTCTCCAGAGCACGCAAACACCACAACAGCCACGGAACAAAGTCTGAAAACTTATTTTAGATGAGCATGTTAAAAAGCTCTAAATTTTTCAAAGAATAACTTAATGATCTATTCACTGTGGTTTGTAAACATACATAAAGGCCCTTACATTTAAATAAACAGAGGGACAACATTATCTAATGGATGGGAGCTGGAAACATGTTGACTTCAAATTTAAAAAAACACGTAGTTAACAGTAAGGAAGATTTACCAATTGAAACGAAGTTTGTCGTTTAGCTTCAAACCAATATTGGATGTTTTTCTAAAATGTATGCTCGACTTCAAATCACAAGTTACAGAGTTTGGGCTCTACTCCCTTATGCTGCAAAAGAGTACAGCTCCTTTGCCATAGTGGTGAGGGAACTTCCTTGCCCGTGTTACGCCTGAAGTAAGGCTGGGTAACCATAAGGATCCATCCTGTACTGTCAAAAGCTTTGTAAACCTTGATACAGATAATTGAATGGGGCCCTGTTCACAGCTTTTAATTGTGAATATCTCCCTAGAGCCGTTTGACAGAGCTGCCACTCCATGAGATGAGCAGGAAACCACTGTTGTGTGGTTGGGAAGAACCTCCTTCCATTAGCTACCAAGATCAAGTTTATCCTTTCAAGTCCCCACCAACTCATCTCCATGCAATACACATAAACCTCCTAATCTGCCTCTCCAGCCCACTGTACTTCACTCTTCTAATCTTGCTGGTTTCCTTCACTGATACTGCCCTTGAGGCAGAGAGAAGGGCTTAATTTGGCTAGTCTGAACTACCTCCTTAAGAAGCATCTCTCTCCTCCACTGATTAATGAGGGAGGCAGGTCAGCCTTCCCTGGGGAGTCTAATTCCTAGTTTCTGTGAACACCTTCTCAATGTCAACTACCAGATACTGATCAAGAAGATACTACCGACCAGATTAGCAATCTTTCATATCACAGTTCATTTTACACTTGACATTTGCAGGGGTTTTTTTCCCCAATTTTTATTTAAAAACTCTGAGTCAATTTGCCAGGGAAATTACACAGAAGAGGTAAGGTAGGAAAGAGAAACCTGAATCTCCCAAATAATTTTTCAGGTAAATATACATAAGACAAGCAGCGAGTGTCATCACTCTTAAGAGTCTACAGAGTTGGCCTTTAAACTGTATGTTGCTTGAATACAGTTTATCCCATGAGGCCACAAGTAAAAACTACCTTCCTGCTATCAGATACTTAGGAAAAAGTACTGATACAACTGTAAAAGAGGTGGACACATGTTTGCACTTCAGGCAAATTTCAGAGAGCTTTCTCTAGTACAGAAGACATACAGTAAGAGTTTTCGTTCCAAAATGCTAAATTACAGACCATAAAAAAGGTATAACATCAATACTACAGTTATCTTCACATGGTGGTTCTCTGTTGTCATCGTAAGACTCTGTTGTCATCGTAAGAACTTAATTTAACAGGTAAACAAAAGAGATGGTTTGATGTACAAAACCTACCCTTTTAAGAAACATGAAGAGTAGTTGCTTCTCCGGTGGTTTTGTTTCACTTTTATTTTTTTTTTAACTGAAAACTTGGGGATAATCAAGACAATCAGCACATAGAAGCATAAAGATTTAGGTCTTTACATGTCTTATTTATTTCCACTTTGGAATAAAGTGCTTTAAAATATTCTGGCTATTTCACCACTGTTGTTCTTGGTTTTGCAATTCTTAGTCAAGGAAACGAACATCACTAAGAAACTAGTAACTACATGTGGGAATAAACAACTGAATCAGAACATACTTTTCCCATTCCTTTATCATCATCATCCAGGAACTGATGAAAGAGCCCACAATTGGTTTCTCTGTTGGGATAATCATCACTTCTGGGTTCATAAGATACTATCTCACTGTCTTCTTTTAGAAATAAAAAAACATTAAATAATTAAAACCAGGATATGTAGGACTCTGATGGAGGGCAGGAGGAAGCAGAAAGGGGAAGGACTAGTTTGAAATTTGGTATAGAGGTTAAGCTAAATCTGGGAAATTCTACTCACATACACCAGTGACACAGGGGCACACCCCTTACAGTGTGAGAGATGCCAGTTCAGAGAAAGAAGCAACTAATTTCATGTTCACTGGAGGAAACCTCTGTTGATATTTCAAACAAAACTAGTTTATATTTTATTTACTTACAGGTGGAACTGCAATACAAGAAAGCTTCTAAAGCTCTCTTTCCTACCTGTTGAACTCAACTGGGGAATGCTCTCCAACTGTGCTGTACAAACATGGCTGGGGAAGGCAACACTATATTAAAACAATCAACCCGAAACAACCTCTGGGATGACTTGCCCACTATTTTGTTCATTTTTTGCAGTAATAACCCATTCAGTTGAGTTTCTGGGTGTAGCTGCTAGCCTGACATACACACCTGTGTACTTTTGTATTGCCTTCATAAAACCAGATGTATTTTCCTCATTTATTTATGGAGTTCCTAGGTTTCCTCTGGCTCCTCAGTAGAGCACTTCTTATCTAGAAACCCACTGCTGTTCACTTCCAAAAGCCAAGACGACAAAGTCTACACCAAACAGCTCACCACCTTCAATGGCAACAAACTTCCTGCCCAAATAACAAGCTCACTCAGGAAATTCCTTGGCCTTCAAGTCACAACTTGCATTGTACAGTTTCTGCAGTGCTTAAAATCATGCATTTTATTGCAAGGTCGTAACAGCATCTGAAAAGAATAATTTGATTTCTCTTTCTAATGTTAATGGGATTATTTACATATTTAACAGTTAAATAGCTTTTCTTTAGGTCTTTGCTAGGTTTAAGGCTATCTGTTTTCACTTAAGGAACAGTCTTTTGCCAGTATTTTTTGGTACATTTGCAACTGCTGAGCAATGAAGTGAAAATACAATTGCTAACGTGGCTTAAGTCTAGAATAAACATACAATTAATAATATTTTATTTAGGTTTAGCCATATTTTTCTTAACCTTTATAGAAATATTGAATCATGGCATATTAATGAATTTTATTAGATTTCACAAGTTGCAGAAGATGTCTTTTATCAAACTAACTCCAAATTTATTGCTGGCAATCCTTTGCAATTTACACTCTAATGAGAAATAAAACATAATTCTAACAGGGGCTGCTCTTAGTACATTTTACCCTAATCCACTACAACAGATTTTATTTGGCTCTTAAGTATTGAGCTTCCCCCTCAGCTATTTACATGCGAAAGACCACACTAACAACCAATTTCTCTAAAGAATGCTTTTACCCTTTCAGGACTTGATTATTCTCGTATGTTATCAATTGCATCTGGAACAAGGCAACAGTATATTCATTTTCAGATTCCAAGTTCCTTCTCCACTTGTTCGCATGGTCCTCCACTTACTCAAAAGCATGGCAGGGCTCTCACCACTGACCAGGCAATTGGGCCGGCTAAACTAAAACTGATTTAAAAAAACAAAAATATTTATCTTTAAAGATTCCCAGGCTACTTCTAGGGAAAATAAGAAGAAACAACTTTACAGGACAAGTTACACATTCCTCATGTAAACTCCCTCAGCCAGTGCACATAGGAAGGCAACACAGGAAAGGTAAGAGCACAGCCTCAGACTGTCTCTGTCCTCCCCATTTTCATCTCAAGAGCATCTTATAACCACATTAATGACCCCTCAGCTCTCAGATAGTTCTAAGCAGCCTTTGTGCAAGAGTAAATCTGAAAAACAACATATCAAACCAAGCTACTTTTATGCGTTATGTTAGTTTTACTGTGTTTTCATTCTTCAGCATCTTTGTTATCAGCCAAGGCCTTGTGATAACTGGCATTCTGCTTTGCAAACAAGACGAGATGAATGTGTGCTAAAAGTCACTCAAGAAGAGCTGGAAACAGGGTATAGGTTTCTTCACCCACTCTTACATTTTTCCACGTTGCCTTTCAGAAAGAAAATTGCAAAATTACATGCCCTTGTAAGCTATTCCTGCACTGTAATCCTGTCTTTCCATAAGGTTAAATTGTGGAAATTTAGGATTTTACTAATGCCTCCCATCTGACAGACCTGCTGTTTTTTTTCATAATGAAGCAGCTAAATCTAATGAAAATTTTAATAACATCAGGTCCCAAACTCAGTCCCTGCAGATGCAGTATCACTGTTAACATGGGACTGTTCCCCAGAAAGCATCAGGCCAAAAGAAATTTCTCTCAGGTGAGGGTAACGTCCAGTATCTGATGGTTGTCCCACCAGTAACTTGTGTGTTATCAGGAATGGAAGACAGACATCTGTACCATGACTAGCACCTGATATGGGTGTGGAAATACAGAATGAGTAACACTAACCGAAGTAAGTGTTCTGCTAGTAACGTTTTACCACAATTCAGTCTTTGTATTTTGGTTGGTGACATTAAAAACCATGGAGCACTTCTCCGTGATGTCTTTGGGATTCCAAACATGATGAAGCTAAGTCTGCTTGCCTGCATTTCAAAGCTAATGCTGAATTTAATATGTTTATCTTTTCCGAAGTCAGCCTCATTGTCCGGTGTGCCTTGGATCCAGGTAAGAGATAACATCTGCAGATTTACTTATTTCACCTGGACATCACCTATTTCAAACTAGTTCATTTCAGTAAAAACTAAAAGAAGTCTCTGTCTAATACCTGCTGGTAATGCTATATGGATGTTCCAAGTATCTTTTATCCAGCTCCCACACCCTCCTCAGCACTGTGGTTTACATGAGGCACTCAGCTCTCAGGGCAAGGAGTGGTTTTTAATATAGGGTTGCACCCCCAGGTGCAATGGTCCTAAATCTTACAGGAGTGCTCTAATGGGACCCAGTAAAAAAAGCTTAAAAAGAAAAAGAGAGAGAGAGGGGGAAGAAAAGGCCCAGTGTTATCAATATTAAATGTCAGAAGTCAATGACACTATAATTACTGAATAATTATTGAAAAATAATTATTGAAAAATAAATAATTTCAGTGATATAATATGTTATTTAAACAGTTCTGAGAAGTCCTTAAAAACGTTACTGCTGATTATCACTCTTTACCAGACCTCCCCAGACCCAGCCTCTGACTTTCCCACTGTCCCTGTGGAGGTGACGGTTTCGCAATCCCCCTGCCTGGCCTAACTCCCCGCTGCTGTCAGGCAAGGCAGATGGTTCCACCTTTCTTTCCACACCAACCTGCCTGTTCTCACCACTGTCTCTTCCCAGCAGAAGTGTTTGCGCACTTGTGGGCAAGCTGGAACATGGGCCTGGTCCAAGTGAAAGCTAACCCAACCAAAACCACGTCACATGCACAAAGACAGCACGCAAAGGGAACAGGCATCCTGAGCAGGGAGAGGTAATCATCCCTTTCTGCAGCAGCACCGACATATGCCAAACGAAAGCGATGACAGCTTCAGACGGACTTGCCTCATCACGGACTCTCTCCAAATATTCCTCAAATAAATTTTTCTGCATAACATGTCTTTCCATTGCCTGTTCCCATACACTAATCCAGACATTGGGCTGAACATAACACCATGGGAGCAATTTCTGAGATACACTGGAGAAAAGGAAAGGACTTCAACTGTGCAAAAACCTAAAAGCTATCTGTCACCACATCATTCCCCAATTGTGAATCCACTACCCATCCAGTTTAAATGAAAAAGTTATGTAAAGAACAGAGCTAATGAAGCTGGATTTCCTAAGGACATGCAAACCACTTCCTTCAACTTCCTACTGCAATAAACACCAGCTCCTTCTGTGTCTTCTGCAATTCCCTCCTCTCATCTTCATTTTCCTCTGTGACCCATTTCCCTCCACATTTAGGCCCAGATCCTCTTTCAGTGTTTACAGCTGTTTCAATCATGACTGGAACCTCAGACAAATCTCTAAATATTCACTGTATCCCACTGACTTTCAATAGCTACAATGTTCTCTGAAAATGAGGCCCTTGCAAAGGTATCTACAGTTGGGTTCTTCAAACTGCTAGTCACTTAGAAATCCCCATGTACACCCCTGACTCTTGGTACTGAGCCCCAAACTCCTACCCATCTCAGCTAGTACCCCCAGGAAACATTCAGAGGATGGGCTGGGGTTCGCACTCAAGCCAGACTTTGGCTGTCATCCCAGCCACATGTAGCAAACGGTGCAAATATGGCAGCATGCAACTTCCAGCCCACAGCATGGAGGGAAGAGTTTAAACCTGTGCAACTTTCACATGCAGAACTCCAGTGTGACCCACCTATAAGGCATGGGCGATGTGGTCAAGACATACCATGCCTGAATCCCCTAGCATGTTCTGCCTCTGTGATGGAGCAAAATAAAATGGTCTACGCTGGACAGAAAAGTCCAACTGGAATCCTCTTCAAAGAAGCTGACCTTGCATGTCCTTGAAGCCAAGCAGATATGTAGGATGACCGAGCACTCACTCCCCCTCTGGCAGGGCACATGTACCGCTCCTCAAAAACATGTAGTTTACAGGTTGCAAATTTGGAGACACCAGGGCACACAGAGAAGGCTGTGGCTTAGCCATGCTGTACCACACACCACGTCTACACATCATCATGTAGGATGCTGTCCTTTTCTCTGCCTTGTTAAGCAGGTGCTTCTGATGTGATATTAAATAACCAAACCCAGTAACTAACTTTAATGATACATTCTTATTGACAGGTGTAGAATTCTTATACTGGTTAGATAACAAAGTGATAAAAAACCCCCAACTTTTCTACCAATTTGTTATTTAAAAATATGTTTCCAGGGTAAAAAAAAAGAAAAAAAAAAAAAAAAAAATCACTGTTACATTTTAATACATACTATCTAACATGCAATTTCAAGGGCAAATTTTTTAATGGAGCATTTAAGATGCTTTCTTAGAGAAGTCTGGGTCTTTGTTATTAAATTTATGACCAGTCATTGTTTGACAATTGTAATTAATATGCTGGGTGATTTTCTGACTTGCTCTTCCAAGATACATTATTATTTGTAGTCTGTCAGTGTAACACATAAATTATGAGCCATGTTCACCTGTAACAGACTGAAATGAAACTTCAAAATTGACATTTATGAAGAAAAATGAAAAAGTCCTTTCCACCATAAAAATGGGCATAGCACAGTCTACAGTAGACTCAGAACAGAAGAAAGTTTAAGTTTTGTATTTTTAAATACCTGCCTGCCAAAAACAATTACATGCTTAAAAATAATTACTCTTTAGTCGCAAGATCTCATAAACTGGGCAATGTCACACACCATCAAGGAGTTTTACGCACGCCATAATTTTTTCGTGCATACTGAACACCAGTATGCAGTCATTTTTCAAGATAGTCATGCGTACTAGTGCATCAAGAAAGATCGCTAAAAGGAATGAAAAAAATTACCTCCCCGAAATAAAGCATGAACTATTCGTAAGAAAATCCCCATACATATAAAAGGTTTCATCTTTTTCGCAAAAAAAAAATTCTACCTAATCTCGTCTTTCCATTAGAAAGCTATGCTGAAGTTCAATTTTTTATTTTTGTATAAGAAGAAATTTCAAAACAAAATTAATCAAGACAAAACCAGAAGCTATTTAAACCAGATACACACCAACCATGTACCTTGATGATCTAGATATGAAAAGCATTGTGTGGAAGAACATGCCCAAACATTCACTAGATACTAATCTGCAAATCTGGAACAGCCGAACATTCTTTCAAAGCTGTTGACCATTATGTCTACAAAAAAAAAAAAGACGTGTGCATGTGCTAGGTAAAGGCATTTAGAAAGCCTAAACCTTCATGGGTTCTTACTCAATAATGCAAGTAAATGGAGAATATGCATATGTACTTTGCCACGTAAAAAGCAAAGAACTTTTATTTTTAAAAAAGGAAAAAAAAAAAAGAAAGAAAAAAGACATCAAAACAAAAAAAACCAAAGGAAATGCCTGAAGTAAGTGCCATGGATCTGTATTACTGGAAGTGTCTAGGTATGCTAAGCATCTCCATATTCCGCTAACTTCAAGTGGGAACCTAGAGGAAGCAACCGCAGCTCCGAGGTTACCTCTGCAGAGCACCCACACTAGTGCAGGAATTGCTCTGGAGTCCAGGTGTCCCAAGCCCTAACACACACGCTGGAAGGGCAGATGAGAGAAACAGAAGCAACTAAGCTAAGCATATACTATCAGGTCGCAGGGAAAGGCATCCTTTAAAGCAAAGAGTGAATCCTGGTTTTCCACCTCAATGGGCTCAGCAGGTGAGCTGTGTGGATCAGCAGGAATTGTGGTCTTGAGCTAAGTGTAGATATCACTATGTGCACCCTTACGTGTAATTTAATAGTGTGATGCTTTAAATTCCTGAGAAAAAAAATCCTTAACATTGATTGGAGAAAACCTACAGTTTTAGACAGGCCTAGGCAATTCAGAACACCTTCAACTTATACAAGTACTCAAAATCTGATAGCTTAAAAAAGATTAAGCCACAAACCTAAACTCAGAAGATCAAAGTGAAAACTATATCAAATTTTCTCCTTTTCCATACTTCAGCCTAAAATAAGTGAAAACACCAAAGTTTAGCTTTTAAGTTTTGTGCCAATTTTTTGGTTTGCTCCCATAAGAAAACCTAGCTTTAACGCTTCCAAGTTGTAAACTAATCAGAACATTTTGACAATTTTCATTTGGAAAATACGAGGCATACACAGTTCCAGGGAATAACCCTGCAGTGCTTTTTTGGTTTTGTTTTGGTTATGCAACCAACTTTGCCTCCGGCACTTATGTCAGAGTTTGGAGTAAGGGAGTCTGGTTTAAGATTATCTGTCACTGCTATCCCCCCCCCTCCTTGTCTATACATTACTCTTTCCCTCGTTCCTCACGTGCAACCCACAGAACATAGGTACAAAGCAAAAATATCCACCTCGAAGGGAGTTCTGGGCTAACCGCAGACTGAACTGACAGCATCTCTCCTCTTAATTATTGAATTGTTCTTTGCTAGCCCAAAATCTTGGGGTTACATTAGTTGCCCACGTTGTAGAGACTAACACAGGAGCGATAAAACCCCTGAAGTTACAGATGCCAAAAGAGTTACTGTAAATACTGGGGCAGTAAAAGTCTAACCAAATGGTCTCAGATTAACAAATATGTCTGCAGCTTACTACTACTGATAGCGTTACTGGTACTGTAACTATACAATTATTTTTCCCTGGTTTTAAAAGGTTTAGTCTTTGAATTAGTGCAGTCAATGCATTCAGCCTACAAAAACACGTCTGTCCAGATCGAGGATATTTTTTTGCACACTTGTGGACAAGATGTTGGCTTCATTTTACAACCAACATCTTGTCCACATCAGGGGAGCGTTCTCACACAGACATGCATACCATGTGAGCTACCTGCTGAGTTTTGGCAAGCTTGGCAGGCTGCACAACATAAAGGGTAGGCAGTTGTAGTGGAAAAAACCTTCATGGGAATTTTTTTTTATGTTGTGAAAAAAAGAAAAAGAGAAAAAAAAGCAAACTGTTTCCCAATGAACCACACTGTGAGCTGGCATAAGGAAGATAAGGGCAGGAAATTGGATGTAAAACTTGTGCATAGGTCCTTTAACAGAGGAGGCACTCTGCAAGTTGCCAATGTGACATACACATTTCTTTTCTAAAATTCAGCCACTTTTTTCTTTTTAATTAGCCATATGGAAAGTTGAAAGACTTGTGAACTTACAGCATCAATCCCACATGTTGAGCTTAATTTCTAAGAGGTTTTACTCAATCTTGTGTCTTTAATTTATTTATACTCACATTTATACACCGTTAGACAGAATAACACACGTAGAACAAGATGTGCCTTATGCCATGAGCATAGCTCAGTATTACTTAGTTCTTATATAAAGGTGCTAAAGTGTTTCAAATTAGGAAATGAAGTGCACCCTACAAGTGGTTATGTTTTAGTGTTCCACCTTGGTAAATTTTACAAATATCGGTGCAGCCAACTATTCTTAGTTTCCTAGTATGATCTAGAAAGCAAAGCAGAATAAAAATGACTGAAGCTCTAAAAAGAGCAACAGCCGAAAGCAAAAAAGGCAACAGCACCACCTAAGGCCCATCAGTGCAAAAAGTCATCCGAGATGTTCCAGACTCCGTATTTATACAGCTGTAACATGCATTATAAAATTTTAGCATGGTATTTCTTCATGGCTTGAGTGTTGGCTAACCAAATTCTGATACATATTTATTCACATTTAGATTTCCATACAGCTCACAGTACTGTATGAATCAAAGGGTGTGGATTCAACTGCTAAATACATTTATACTCCTGATTTTTCCGCTCTGAAATTAAGCGATATTGTATTTCAAACACATCATGGGCAAGAGAATTTTTTAAAGCATTTTCAACTATTGACAAATCTGCTAGCCTAGTCACTGCTGGGTAAGTTTTGGAGCACACAAGTGTCCCCAGATGCAGAATTTCTATTTTCTAAGTAACTGAAGTATCAAGGTCACAACAATTGTTAAAGTGAAGAACTTTCTTCCAGTTTCCAGCCTCAGTAGATCCATGAACAAATTTATAACCATTTGTTCTGCTAGCTACATGATTCTTTACTTTGGATAGTTCCCTTCTCAGCTTAGTTTTCACTAAGCTGTGCTCTCCTAGCCTTGGTTAGCTTCTAAAGGAGATGTAACCTTCTCTTACACATGACTTTATTCCCTTCACTATACCTTGCCACCCTACACCCCACCCTAAATGAGTCCCAACGCTCACTGCAACAGCACTGGTCTCACCTTACTTCCACTAGAAATAACTCTTCCAACACAACACATTTGGTCTTTTATGACTTGCACATTTACATCAATCGCTATACTGTGGAACGACTGAATAGTGTTCAGTAACATGATTAAAGCCTGTTCCTAGTGAGGAACACAAGCATGCTCAAGTTGCTTTTTATTTTATTCTCCTATTATTTTATAAGGAATTAATTTGTCGTAACATATGGTATCATGTAAGTTTAAGACTTCATCAATTAATCGGTGCGAGACCACTAGAGAAGACAGACAAACGTTACCTCTTCCTCTGACCTTTTTCTTTCCTTGTCTGTAAATTAACATGACACTACCAAAAAAAAGCAACCTTTCTGACAAACATGCATGTAAATGATGTAACCAGTTTCAGAGAGTTCTGCTAATGTAAGAATTGTATTATTAATAGATAATCATAATGAAAAGCGCAGTTGATACCACATCTCCTGCCAATATTTGTACAGGAGAGGTGATGCGTGTCGCTCAGCTTGTCAGCTGTGAAACCTCATCTTGTCAGAAACAGCTCTTGCGGAGAAGATGGCTGTATGCAGAAAGCAAAGTCACTGGGGGCATTTGTCCACACCACTGCTGAGGCAGGTGTACTTAAGGCACCGCCATGTGAGTTACAGGCCACTGGGAACACAGGACAGCTCTGGGAGCTGCGCGGATGGGGAGATAGAGCTCCTTAAAAAGATGCCCAAGAGACAGATGTTTAGATCAAGCAAGCCCGACCTAACATGCTCTCTTCATCGGCCAGGCACTCAGCACCCCTCTCTGCCTGCCCCCCTTTATCCTTACCTCACGGACACGCACCTAGGAAAGAGCAGCCCAGAGGTTTTGCAGGGAGCAGAGCTGCCAGGCTTCCAGGGAGTGGCCTCCCTCTTTTTCCTATTTTATTCCAGGCACAACTCCAGCCACTGTCCCTTGTACTTAGACTATGAAAGGAACTATTTGAAACCAAATTGCTAAATAATGCCCTCTGAGCAGATGTGATTCCCAACCTGCCTGCAAACACAGCTCTTTCACTGTGCAGAATTTAAGCTCACACCTTCCCAGGATTTGTTTACATTATTAACACACAATTAACAATACATTAACAATATTTATTTGAAAACTGCACCCCAGACTTGGGCAGGGTAGACAGTTGGGTACATAAAAGCTGTACGGGTCTTGGGTTAGTGGTCCTCAGCACTCATTGCCCAATGGCAACAGTAACAAACTAGTTACACCCCGCTGGCCTCAATTTTGGCTTTAATATCCTCTGGCCCAAGCATTAGAGTCTCATACACAGTGTGTTGTGCCCACAAGCAAAAGGCTGAATGCTATAGTGATAACACGCTTCTGCTCCCTGTTACTCAAGTGGGATAGCAGGTCACTTCATTACCTAGAAAATAATATTATTATTGTTATTATTATTATGGGAATGTCTTCCTGGCAGTCATACATAGAAGGCAAGAAGTGCTTGCCATGAGAGAGACCTGCATGACAAAAGAGATTCAAGTGCTTTATTCCCCACAAACAAGATACTTCCTTATTGATGCATCTACCAAAATTCACCATTTTCATGACTTCAAGGGGAAACATTTTCAAACTATGCCTTAGAGTCAATATTGAGGAATTTTGCAATTCCTGATCCAAAAGCTGTGTTCTCACAGAGTAACACAAACATCTCCCTTGCTCTCTCCTAAGACAAAGGCAGAGTGTCTCTTGAAAAAACAGTCATGCATACCCATTTAGCAGACAATCTATGCTCAAAGGTTATTAAAGACTTTTAATAATTGAAAATTATCTACTACTTTCTGGAACTGAAACAGTACTTCAACGTATTTTACATTTCCTACACTTACCCTTAAAATGTATATATTCCAAAGATTTTATAACATATTACTTTTTAAAGTATCATTCATCCATGCTTCATTCTCTCAATTTTACCTGAGGGATTTTCACAGTAATTAGTGCTCTGCTTAGGCAGATGATTACTAGAATCCTATCATTATAAAAAAGGACCACAAACTCTGTTTCCAGAACCAAAATAATGAGTTAACCACAAATGCTGCCAACAGAAAAGCGGAAACATCAGTCACTACACACAAAATACTCCATGCCACAAAACAAATCAGAAAAGGACTCTAAAATGCAAGGCTGCTAATCTCAAAACACATTTTTTCAGATGAGCAGAGTTGACAGCATTCAGTTGTAGACATTTCAGTAGCAACAAACTACTTATTTAGAGAGTTCTTACAGAGACAAATTGTCAGTTAAGATCTTATAGAAGAAAAGGAAAGCAATATACTGAATAGCACACATTATCTAAACAGGGCTCCTAAAGGTGCTTTGTATTGCTAAAAAGGTATGAGATGCCTAACTGGGAAACCATATTCTATAGGTGGCTACTGCATTTCAGCATCTCTTGAAATTTCTTTTTGAATACAACATACATCTATTAATTATTCATCTTTCCACTAGCTTTTTTCAAGAAAATATACTATGTTCAGAAATGCTATGTTCTCATTTCATTTTGTATTCTTAAGAAGCTATAAGTGAATATGGAAGTGCTGAATCCTTAACACACTGGCTGGCAAATGGCTTTTCAAAAACATTTTTCAGAGTTGCATATTTTAATAAATGAGTTTCTTTAATTAAATGAAAGTGCCATAAACTGTCCATGTGTGAATCAAAAACAAGAACTGTGTTAAATTAAAAGTGCAGTATCTTACTAATGCTAACAAATTAGGTCTGCCTTCAGGACAGAGTATTTCTCTCTTTAACGTGTCAAATTATTATGGTGGTGATTGGAATGGAACAGTCATGCTAAATCAGCTTTTCAAAATTAATATTTCTTTGCAATCAGTTAGGAATGAAATTTAAAATTTAAACAGACACTGAGTAGAGACACTCCTGCACAACATTATCTTCTTTCATAAATAGGCTCATTTTAAAGACATGATCTTTTTGCCAATATTACATTAAAATAGCATGGTAAATATTGAAAGAAAATGTTTCTTAAGTACTACTTGGCCTAATTTTTTTGCAAGGCCGCACTTAATCTTTATTCTTCCATAATCAGTATTTATTGTGTGACCCTGACAGCTTGCTACTGCTGTGATAAATTATCTGACTCAAGTCAGATTAAAAATGCAACCCTGAATCCTAATTATCTCGGCAGATCCGCTTAGTAATAGCATTTCTTGTCAATTCTGGAATCACAGCATGGGTGTCAGTTGTAACAAACGCCCAGGCCCCTTTCCGAAGCAGGCTCCCCAGAACGCTTTCTTATCTGCCATATGTAAATCTCAGATGCTCTGTACCCTTGGTGACCTTTTATTAGCAAACTGACAAAATGATAAAGCTAGTCATGGCAAAACTCCCACTACTAGACAATTATCCACTACAGTTCCAGTCCGTGGGAGATCAACAAGACATTGTTAATTGTGATGCATTTTATTGACTTCCTCTGCTAACCGACCCTACAGGTCATCTGAACTGGTAGGGTTAGGTGTTTATTTCACATCAGATGGGGATAGCAATGTAATTTTGACCTACAGGAGGAGAATTTCCATCCTTTGTTTTTCCTCTTCAGTATGATACCCATCATTTGTTTTTAGAAAGACTAATGAAATAATTTATATACTTTTTATATATAAAAAAATGTAAGTGTCGGGAAAGAATGATCTGCTTCAATAACTTACAAAACTGAGATACTCTCCATGGAAGAGCATTAGTCAGGTCGAAACCAGAGAGAACTCCCTCCCATTGCCTCACCATAATGTAAACCTTAGAACTGAAACCCTTCAGGTGAGAACTGGATTAAGACTCCAGGACCATCCATCCTTGGCAACTTATTGAGGCAGACAAAAAACACAGGCAAGTAAGTACCAAAAGCATGAAAACCAAATACCCCTTTCATCCACAAAATTATCTAACAGGATTAGGATTGTGCAAAACGCTTCTGCCCGTGCATACAGGTATTTTGTAGATAAATACAGCTTAGTCTCCAGAACCATCCTGCAGACTCACAACAACCTGCAGTGCCTCTGTTAAAATGTTACACACATATAAGGCTAACAAGTAGAGAGAGAAACAAGCTGAAAATTGTTCAGCATAGTTCAATCTTCCTGCTCCCTCAGAGCTTTCCAGGGACCTCTACACCAGAACACTGTCCAAGAAGTTTACAACACATCCCCAGATGTTGCACTAGAGATTTAAAATTGGAAACGTCTGCTCTGCTTTTTGGCACTAGACACTCCATTCCAGCTACCTTCTGGCTGGGCTGCAGTTGATAAAAGCATCAGGCTCTGCAGGACGCATTATCAGTCAAAATCCTGTCATTTAAGAAGTTGATGCTATTTGCTTTGTAATACAGTTTTTTTCTGAAAGCAAAACTTGGCCACTAAAATTACTTAGGATTTTCTCAATTGCACGCAATGAGATATTTGGAGAGTGCACACTGAGCTACAACTCCTACAGTCTTGTTACCTAGGATATGGCTGTTTAAACAGTACGAGAAAGAACTAAACTATGATGATGTGTTGCATTTTGGGAAGATACTCTTATGTGACTCTGACAACTAGCACTCCCATGTCATCAACTCCTGCAAAAGAGGAGAAAGAACATTTCTCTTCACCATGGAGAAGAGAAAAATAAGGAGAGGAAAAAAAATGTTTCGGTTCAATCAGTTCCCAACATGCATTTGCCACTCTGAAGCAGATAAAATTTGTATCTTCTTGAATAAAGTGAAAGATTGACGAATTCTTTGGACTGATTTCAAAGTGAATGAGAAAGAGGTAAACTATGATGTATTTTCTTACTATAAACAGCAGCAAGCAAGGGAAAAAGAAAGCTTACAGGACAGACAGGATACCTATGAAGCACATGAGGAAAAAAGACAGCCAAAAGGTGGACACTGAATACTACACAACTGAGATGTGGGCTTAAGAAAAAACTCTGACATACAAAAAAAGCCTTTTGAAACATTTTTGTCCACAGCCATATTTGTGATGGTCACAAGGTAGTTCTCATTAATGCAACTGTGTTCTCTGTCTGGGTTGTTCTTTCATTGTTCAATTTTGAGCCTACAAAACACTTGCAGCACCAGCAACTGCAGGATTAAAGACCATAACAGACTGACAACCAACATTCATACTCATGAAGCAAAACTAAAATACTGCCCAGTGTTGCACACTATTTTATAGGTTAAGTTCTTTGCTCAGTTAAATGATTACAAATGCTGAGAAACAAGTCAATCTCACTATATATGAAAAACTTGTGAAGATTGTGTCAGTTTATAAATCAAGAAGATGGAACAGATTCAAATGTCTATATCAAGTTGCATAACATTCTTCCAATAACATATCCTCTGAAACAGTCTCACAGCAGAGGAATATTTGGTTTAGACATAATGGTTCTCTGAAATGAAGCAAGCAGATTGCAATCCCAGCTGCAAATGGAATGAAATAACTCCAAAAACTTTGAAAAAATATAAAAAGCTTTGAAAGAAGATATTTCAGCATGCCATTATTTCTTCTTTCACAAGCGAGTTCAGTGTAACGACCTGATCTTCGTGCCAATAGTATGTCAAATATTGAAATCAAGTGTTTCACAAGTTCTGCATGGCCTGATTTTCTTTCAGTCTACACTGAACCTTTAGCGATCATCCTTTAAAAGTACTCTTTGTTTCCCTGTAAAGAAAATGTTCTTGATTGTTCTTTAAAGGTTGTCTAATTGCCTCCTTTGCTGAACTACTAGCTGTTTTCTGTAGCTTTAGAGGTGTGCAAGCACAACCATCGCACTTGAAGCAGATGAAGCTGAATACAGACTAGAAGATTCACACCATTTTGCCTTCTGACTTAAAAATAGAATTTCTCTTTGCTCTTTGGAAGCTGAACTAGTTACTGTGGTAATACTGTAGAACTTTCATATACTCCAGTATAGCTGACCCAAGAATATTAGATAGTGTAAAACCATTCAGTATGAAAGAAATACACAAGTCCTGTAACTATGCATCTTTCACACTCTTGCTGAAAGTATATCAGTCTGGAAGTTTAGCATAAGACTAAACATACTACACTGTTACAGAATCACAGAATCAACCAGGTTGGAAGAGACCTCTGGGATCATCGAGTCCAACCGTTGCCCTGACACCACCCTGTCAACTAGACCATGGCACTAAGTGCCATGTAAGTGTTCCCTTCTCTCTTGTGCTTACACACATTCAAAAGGAATACTGAAAATGCTCTTCATTCACATCCACACACAGCGAAGAGCAGAATTTAAACAGCAAACTGTAGCTGCATCAGTTAAAATACTTCTACTGTCAGGCTAGGCTCAAATCAGGTTTTAATTTGTACTCCTTAAATATGAGATTACTGTAACCATGTTTGGCATCCAGAAGTGCAGATCTGTCCAGAAAATACCATGCTTTTCCCCTCGCTGCTTGATTTATTTTTCATATACCATATACTGCATACACCCAACATGGTTTGTATTCCACATAATGCATCTCAGGCAATGAAATCTAGTGTCGGCTCTGTAGGATGGGTTCTTCATTTAGACTTCAACCCTATTAGCACAGCTCCACTGGCTCTCTAATATCACATCTGTGCTCTTACACAAGAAGCAGAGAAGGGAGGGGGATTCCTCAGCTGCAGAAGGGGAAACCAAAAGAGCCAGTACTGAAGGAAGGCAGTCCCTTCTGGTTTACTGCTTCCTTTCCCCTCAGTAGCACAGTGCACATATAAAAATTTGCCTTTGACCTGAGTCCTCCCATGTTGCTGTAAGACCACACACCCTCGCTTGTAGCCTGTGGATCTGCTGTATAGAATCACACTTCTGCCAACGGATGGAGTGGCTACATACCAAAAAAAAAAAAAGAAAAAGAAAAAGAAAAAAAAAAAAGGTTTTATAGCAAAATGTTGCATTTGTTAAGTTCATATGCTTAGAAGAACATAGGTTCTTAATCCTTTGTGGTTTTTTAAACCATTAGTGATATACTTATTAAAATACTTAGTGGTTGTATATGGAATTGAGATAAATTTCACTGAAGACATAAGCTGACTAGCTTACCTGAGCTGTTCTTATAGCAAACTCTCAGAGGCACTCTACCCAAAGAAAAATTCTTCGTGGAAACTTGGGTTAGCCAGTAACTGAATATCTGGTGATTGATACTCCAACTTCTGGTGTTTAACAGCCAGCCACATACAACAGACAACTAGTCGTCTGTACCTGAGCTCCCTCTCTAATTTTTTTTGAAGTACAGCACTGCTAATACAGATCATTGTAGTGAGTAAGGTCTTAGGAAATGCTACCTCCTAGCAAAGAATTGGTGATGGAAGAGAATCATCTTAGCCCTCTGCAAGTGACAACATTCTCCTCTGTTCAAATAAAATAGCCACAGCCCTGCAGCAGCAATCTCCAGCTCTCACACACAGTCTTTATGGCAGCTAAGTACAGGACATCATCTTGAGAATGACAGGAGGGCATCGAATTTCTCCCGCTGACTGCTTATAGAGCCACAGCTTTCTTTTCACAATGTTCTGCTGTCTGCAGCATTTCCCCGGAGATCCAATAAAGCCACAGCCGGTGGAGTCCCTCCGCAGCAGCGCTAGAGCTTGGGTACTTTTAATAATTAAATCTCTATCAAGCACTCCTGTACAATCCTAACCTTGGCTTCCACTAAAGGATGTGCTTTCTTCTAAAAGAGACTGCCCCTCCCATTGATCCCAGCAGGTTTCTTGGGTGGCAAAAACCACTGCAAAGTCTTGTATCTGAGACAGAATAACCCTATGGTGAGGTACAGACTGTGGACTAGCTGGATGAACAGCAGCTCTTCAGAAAAGCACCTGCGGATTCTGGTGGCCAAGGAGCAGAAAATGAGGCAGCAGTGCATCATGGCACAACGAAGGCAAGTCATGGCATGTGTTGATTTAGCACGATAGCAGCCAGCAGGTTGAGGGAAGCCATTACTGTCCTCTACATAGCACTCATGAGGACAGATCTGGAAGAGTATGTCTACTTCTGCAACCCCAACAAAGAGGGAAAGTGATAAATAGGAGCCAGTTCAGCAGGGAAGCACTAAGATGGTCGAGCCTGGAACATGCAAGATGTGAAGAAGCTGAGCAAGCTGGCTGGTTTTGTCTAGCTAGGAGGTTGAACCAAGCTCTCCTCAGAGGTGTGTGTAGATCAAAAGGGCAGAAGTCAATGGACAGGAGTTTTAGCACAGAGAATTTCAATTTTATGTAAAGAAAAAAGGTTTCACAAGAGCACCTTGGCACTGGAAAAGGCTGCCCAAAGAGACAAGATCCTGATCAACCTCATTTAACTTTGAGGTTAACCCTACCTGGTGCCAGGGACTGGACTACAAAACCTCTTGGGATCCTTTCCAACCTAAATTATTCAGTTATTGGGACAGTTATTGCTCCTTCCCTAGAGGAAAAAGGGATTGTCTTAGCATCTCCCTCCCAATAACAACATTTATTTTGATATTCAATGCCGGATCTCATCTTAAAACCAAGCTATTGAAACTCAAGTACCTGAAAAATAGATCCGTGATTAAAGAATAGTCCTAGAGAAACTACCTTAAGACTTCCACTGTATTCTTCAGTAAGAAGCTCCAGCTTTCTGCTAAGGTCTGGGTAATAGGATTACCCAGGCTCTATCAATTATCAAAACAGAGCTCCTCTTTGATGTTAAGTACTTTAAGATCCCCATATGGAAGGCAAAAAAAGTTTAGCCCACTCTGCTACATGTAAAATGTTACCTAGTGAGAGACTAGTGTACATTATTTTCTTAGCACTGCACTCCTCCTCTGCGGTTTCATTATGTGACATTTTCATTCATTCCAATATAAAGTATGTTTCAGAGTATTCGGAGTTGTAACACACAGACACATTAATCACCAGCCTAATACATGCCCTGTGTAGTAGCTTTATTATCTTTTCAAAGCAGAGCTGTAAAAATAGAGAAACTGTGATCTTTTATGCTATCCTTTAATAAAGTTATTTTAAAAATGCTATTAAAACGGTTTCAGTTTTTTTTCCAAGCTACAGCTTAATGCAACTAACTCTCTTACGTCCAAAACATTACAGTCTGAATAAGTAGTTTTAAAAGTCCCTGTGGACTTGTAAGCTAGCAAGAGTGAAGAACTCTAACCACTAGAGACAGAAATGGGAAGGAATCCTGAGTTTCAAGTTACAAAACATGCCTGTTCTTTTGTCATTCTGTCGGGGAACTGCCTTGCAAAGTACTCTCACTTCTGTGATAAATTTTAAATGTCTACTCCTGTATGCCAATATTTACGTATTTAGGGCAAAGGTGGGTTGTTTTTTTTTTTTTTCCTCCTTTTTCTTTGGGCTCCCTATCAGCCTAACTCCTCATCCACTTAAATTAGTAAGTATTTTATGCTCGCCAAGACTGTGTCAATGTAATACAGACTTAGTAGACCTGTGTCCTCTTCCATGCAAGGCATGAAGTGGACCCGCCATGGAGGGCAAGCATCTTGTCCTCTGTCAAGGCAAGTAGCAGGGACTTGAATAGCAGAGTACCTTGCACTTCACAGAGGGAATGTGCTTCCAGCGATACAGGTTGACGCTGTTCCCTTCCCTCGCTGATCCTCCTGCAGATGTGTGAGGGTACATCCACACATTTATGGCTTTCAAACATTACCACTTCCAAAGATAGACCTGAAGCCTCAACTCAATTTGGAACAAAGCTGAAGCGTTACAAAACTCCATGCTGGTAATAAGAACAGCAATTGACAGCAGGCTTCAAACCTGGTCTGGTCACTACATGCCACTGTTTCTCCTAGTCTACTCAGGTGGTGGTAACACACATCAATTGAAGAGAAGATAGTGTACTTGATTTATGTGCAACTTTCACACCTACACCTTGGGCAAGCTAGCACTTCCGTACAGAAATCTGCCACAACCATGCTATCTCCCTGATGGGAGATGCAGTTGGGATATTTGCATGAACTGAGGTCAGACTTGAAGAAAAAGTTTTTCTAACTTCATTGGTGTAAAACCAGTACTATTGCAACAGAATTTTACCAATCCAGCAGGAAAACCGCCCCTCAGCTGTGTATGAAACAACCACCCACCCACTCCCAGTGTCACAGGGTAGGGCTCTGGCCAGCACACTGGTGGGCTCTGTGTGGCCACAAAACCAAAGCAGGAGCTGCTTCTGCCATTTTCTGAAGATTCTCACAATTTCACAACTCTTTCCCCCAATGAAAACTAAAATTAGAACACTGAAAACAGAATAAAACTTGCATCTCATCAAGTATAATTTTAAATCCATCATTCAATGGGTCTCTCAGTATCCAGAAACTTCACCCTGGGCTCGAGAAGTTCCTCCAGGAGGTTCAATAGGAAACTACAGCCTTTTGTAGTAAGTTTTGGTTTGGGCAAACCAGGGTCTTCATAAGAAAAGGATGTAGGTGAAAAACGTTTATAATCTTTCTCAGGGAAGACAAAGACACACATTACTCTGAAGCAACTATACCTCTGACAAGGCCCTCGGGCTGAATTAACCACTTGGAAATATTTCGAGACAGATGTGATCAGCACCCTATCACAGTCTGTGACCAAACTCATCTAAATGGTGGCCAAATGGAGTTGGTGACTGTTTCCTTACAGTGCTCTCCTGTACAAAGCGAGTGTTCCTCTGAAATCACCAAGGAGATGAGGCTGTTCAGCATACTGGAAGGCAGCAGTTTTCATGTTATTAACAATGTGAGGCAGATTCCCCCTCCTCTCTACCTCCCCTCTTCATTTTTTATTTTTTTTTTTTCTGAATCAGAGCTATTCTGAACTTTCAAAAATGAAAACTATTTATCAAAACAAGGACAAAATTTAACTCATACTTTATTGAGACCTTTAATTAGTGGAAAAAAAAGATGAATTCGTTCACTTTTATTTTTACATCTGGTAAAAAGTATGGAATTCAGGTATTTTGTGCCAAGTTTTGACTAGAAATGATTTTTTACATCCAACTAATAGATGACTAGGGAAATGGAGTGGCTTAAAATGCAAATATGGGGATATTAATTATTGTTGTTATTGGGACATTTACAAGAATAGCATGGCACTATTTTAGAACCAGTAATGTCTAATCTTTTATAACTACTGTAACAAAAATAGAACTAGAATAAAAACAAGCATTAAAAAGTGGATTCCCATAATGTTTTAGTTTGTTTTGTCTAAAAATTTATTTGAAGTCTGGAAATGCCTGGTGCAGGTATTCAGGACTTTATAACTTAATTTGTTTGACAATAACGGCAGTATTTTAACAAGGTGAAACAATTTCACAATTAAAGCACTGCCTGCTTCATCAGTACTAAAGAGCTCATGGAAAAATATCTAATCTTTATAAGGCAGAGACTCATAATTTAACTGCTGAGGACAAATGAAAAGTATAATTCTTTTTTGCTGCTTTAGTGGTAGCATGTGGCGATAGCAAAGTATTAGCATAAGCCAGAACTTGTTCCCACTTTTCTTTCCAGGCATGTAACAAATATCTGATGGCTACGCAAATTTTACCCAAAGCAAAGTTGTCCCAGCTGGCAAGCCATACATTAAAAGGTAAATTACACAAAGCTGAGGCCATCTGGACTAAAATATTCTCCTGTCAGCAGGATTTCAAGCTCGCTAATTCGACAGAACTAAGGACAATATATTAAGTGTGGACAATGATATTTTGAGGTGCGAGCTTTTTACCAATCACCATTAAAAAAGAAATGAAAAGATGAGAAAGGACTATAAACTAATTTTGTTATTTTCTTGGAATATATTTTTTGAAGCTTACACAGCCTAATTTTAGTAGTATTGTATACATACCACTCATTCAAGTTCATAAATGCCCATTTTCTGACAAATGGCAAGTTCAGGGAGCCAATAGATCTAAGCTATTATATGAATGCCAAATACAAAGAATTTGGAATTTGAAAGAAGTCTCCCAGCATATACATTTTCACACGGCTGTCAGTACTGCATGTTTCTGTGCAGGCTTTTACTAGAAAGCATCCCTTGACAGAGCACCTTGATAGTTTTGTTTCTTATTTAAACCAGACTACCAAAGCAGAAGAAATGTGTAGGAAAATGAACAGTTGAGGGCAGAAAAACTAACCAAACCTTTATAAACCACAGCAGAGTCTCCACTTACATTAGTGGAAATTTCTGCATTTAATTTACATTAAATGGCCCATCTTATGGAATTTAAAGTAACATCTGTTTCATTGAAATTAAATTAACATACTTCTATTTGATTAGCTTATTAACTGTAATTCTCAATATGCTGCAGGAACAGACACCAACTAGAGATACGCAGTTGACAACACCACCTGTCTGATATAAAGTACTTTTTATCATAGACATGGAGGGATCTGTCAACGCTCAGCCAAAGCATCAGGCAGATTAGGAAGTGACACAGGGGCAGAAAAATTACTTGCCTCAGATCACGAAGCAGGTAATTGATGGCATGGGGAACAGAACCCGTGCATCTTGACTCACAGCTTCATACCTTTGCGAATGGCTTTCCCAAAAAATCAAATGAAGCAAGGAAAGAGCAGTTTGTAACTTGTGCTATATTAGCAGAGACAGTATTTGAGGGAAAAATACATTTAGGTATTTTACATGCTACCGGGAATATTTATTATACTCGTCCTCTAATTTCCACAGAAAATATTTCCCATTTCATCCCCACATGAGATAAGATTTCATCCCCACTTTCAATTCTTCTATTTAACTTGGCTACTGTCAGTAATTTTCTTTTTGGTAACAGCGATTGAAACAGTCTTCAACAAAAGAGGTACAACAGAAGGGATTTCATGCAAAGCACCTCCCTTCCTCTGCAGCTCACCTAGCAGTGTTTGAAAAATACTATTCTTAGTCTCAAAGTTATAATGCATGAACAGGGGTAAAGAGCAAATATGGCCTCCGCAGACCCCACTTACTTCTCCTTTCACTCTTCTTGCCTATCTGGTGAGATCCTGTGCTCCTCCTCACAGCAATGAGTCTTTGATATCCTGTCATCACCTCTTAACATACATGATACTCCCTGAATCACGTAGCATCTCACCAAATCAAATCCAAGTCATCAGCTCTGTCCCTATTGTTTCAATGCACTGAGAACTAGAAATGCTCTGAAGTTATGCAGGGGAAAAAACGTCACAGAGGCGCAGTCTAAGTTGCATTAATTTCATTTTCTCAGGAAATCAGAAGGGGAAAAAAGAGAGAGTACAAATAAGCAGTCAGGCAGCAAGAGCTACATGGCTAATGGTGGCCAGTTCTTACAACTCTGAGCCACTTTGGCTGAATTGCTCCTCAGGGACTAGCCGGTTTTGTTCTCCTCAAAACTGTATCACAGACATCATGAAAATGCTACTTTCTGTGAACTAAGTCTTGTCAGTATGCCCTCTTTCTGTATGTACAGTTCTTTAGGCTTGATACCCAAAAGTAAATGTTAATGTAATTATCTAACCAAGTCTTCAGTGTCTGTCACTTGAAAACTGGGGTTATAGTTCAGATACTGAGGACTAGTTGTTGAAAGTCAGCAGAAAACTTTTGGCTACAAATGAAATAAGCACACAGACCCATTTGAAGATCCACTGTTCAAGACCAACAGCATTTGTCCCTTTAGATTCTGTTCTCTGTCATGGCTACCATGGGATCCCCAGTCCCAATTTCAGCTCCACAAACCCTGCCTGCCTTTGTCTGCAGCATGGAGCATCTTCAGGAAGACAGGTGCCAAAGAGACATAACTGGAAGATTTAATTTGGGAGGTTTCTTGTATATCTGGGTGATTATTCTTATTGTAAGTTCCTCCTAAACTGTTTCTAACTTATGCTGTTCCTTACAACTCCCAGTAATCTGAAACCAGCATTATAGCAAGGCACTCCATTTCTCGTAGGTATTTAGTGAATTCCCCAAGGATTAACCAGTAATTCTGGGAAGTACTGCAAGATATGTTAGAGCACCAAACAGCAGGCTGTAGAGAGTTTTCCATTAGAGGATATGGACAGAAAACAAATTGCCTATGACCAGCAAAAATAATGGAAACCTGCTTTCTCTTAACTCCTACATGCCAAGGCTACTCCAGGGCTGCACTGCCAGACAGCATTTAGCAGCTGAGTCCTTTCCCTCAGTACCCAGAGCATTCATTTGGGTCTTTCTTGCCCAGCCAACATCTTATTAGATTATGATTAGATTAATTTATCTAACTTTTATGACCTCTACCCTACTGTTAAGCTTAGTAAAAAATGGCCAGCAGGTTCCACAACTCTGATTGGCAGGAATTATGCTGGGCTCCCAGAAACCAGGCTTCCTACATATGTTTTCGGAGATGACTTTCTATTTATTATTGAATTTTCTTTTGCCAAATACATTTCCACATACTTTGGACCTAAACCCAAAGTTCAGCAGCTTCAAGTGCTAGCTAATTTGATTTCAGCATTGTTGACAGAGAAATAAAAAGGGAACTACTTGTTAGCAGCATTACCTCAAAAGAACGATACGAAGTCCTAGATACTCAAGCATGCATCCATGCGATTTCTCCTGTGACACACTGTTCACAAGGCACAGCTGCAAGCACAAATATCAGCAAGTATCTCCTGAGGATGAGGAAACAAAGTTCTCCCAGCAGCCAGATGATTATATTTACTAGAAATGATTCAAAATAGAGAGTTTTCCTTTTACATCTACTCATCAGGATCCAGAAATAACCCTTCAATGAGAAATTTAGTGCCTCCCTTCTCTAACTGCCAAAATGAGATACTGACCCCCACCCATCACACCGAAGGACTCTTCCTGGACTCAGTTCGTGTATCCCCTTCCCTTGAATTCTCCTTTCCTTGTATGTTTCAGGCATCCCATAACTCAGCTGATGCAGTCTTTTATTCCCCTCAAATCTCATATCCCACAATTAAAATTCCTCCCTCATTTTCCCGTGACTAGAAGAAATCCCTCCACAAAACTCCCATGTTTGTACCCGCAAGGGGAAGCTATCCTCACTTTGATTCATCAGCCTTTCCCTGTCCCCTTGTCGTTTTCAACAAAAACCCCACCTTGCATACATGGTCCAGTCCTGACACTTGTACTGCAGCCCAATAATGACCAAGTAGGAGCTTCTCAGGTGTGATGGGAGATCCTGCCTACGCCTGCCTTTCCTCTTCGTGCTTTTGGGAGCACAAAAGTCTCTTGCTTTCTGTCTCCTTCTTACCCGATGATACTGTCAAACCACTTGCCACACCTGACTTTTTAAAGCACTTTACATGGGTTTCAGTTCACTTTCACTGGATTTTGAGCAAGCAATGCCCAGCTTTTACTGAAGTCACCAGTAGTGTGAAATGACTGAAGGCTGAAACCATATGAAACCAATACATTTTTTGTGGTTCTTTCAACGCACAGTAAGTGAGCACAGATTGGCTGCAAATTCAACCCAGACTTACAAATCTCAGCAAATGTTGTGAACTTGATCCATCCTTCAGGTTTGTTTCATCCAGTTTCAGGTTTCATCATGAAAGTTTCACTGTGCCCTACATGCTGCCCCAATAAACGATGTCTCAAACCAAATGAGGACATCAGCAAAAATGAAGAACTCTTCAGATAGCAATGTTTTAGTTTTATACCGTATGTGAGAACATGCATTGACAAGCAGTATGCCTACAATTACTGCTGTTACAAATCAAAAATTGTTCACGGTTAATGGACTTCTACTTCATTACAATTTTTGCCAAGAAACTGTTTTCAAGAAACGTGGATGGAATACCTCTGTGCCTTAGTTTTTTTCTTTCCCCATCATAATAATTTACTACAAAACTGTAAGCCTTTTCATCACGACACGTGCCCAAAACCCCCAGCATGCTTTTTAGACATTCGCGATGTGAAATAACTAAGCCTAAACTTTACTGAAGCAGTATTTTCTGCCTGCATATACCATCACTGAGGTAGCAAAGGGAAAGGAAAAATAATAATGAGGGAACTGAACATCTTTTATGGATCACATGAATACAAAGCCAAAATGCACTTAATTGCCTAGCTCATTCAACATATGACATCTTTTCCTATAAAGCTTGCACTACTGGCAATGTTTCCTTACTTCTCAATCATATTAAAACAATATTTAAAATTTAAAAATCCCTAAACTTACCATACTTTTGGGAAAGGACATAGGTTGTTATTTTATATTGCATATCATGTAAGCAAAATCTTGTAAATTTTGTAGTCTGAAATAAAAACTAATTCTGTGTTACATTCAGGTTTGGGAATGATTTAATCCCTGCACAAAAATATTGTTAAAGAAAAAATAAGCTTCATAATATTAATGGTCCAAGTCGTGTAGGAAGATAGTCAACTCTGATCTCTCACAAGCAACATGCTGCTTAGATGACTGAAGTTAGTCCTCGTTTATGCAGATGTGATTTGTAAAAGAAATAAATTAGAAACTGTGACAGGAAGTTTCCTACAACAGATTGCGAGGTGGATACACCCGAAGTCAATGTACTGTTCCAGTCAAGGGCCCTTACTGGACTGGTCCTAAGTCTAAAGGGAAATCACTATTGACTGAAAGGGATGTACACTGGTTTACAGTAGAGCAGTGGCACTGTCTACAATTTCCAGCCTAGCTGTGCTCAGTTACACTGTTCTAACTGAACCAGATGGAGAAAACCAAAACTACCAGCAACATTTCACAGGCCCTTAAAATGTATGGTGCAAATGATCAATTATGTGCACAGGACCTTAGGTGCCAGTAAGAATAAATGAGGCTGCACTACATGGAGCATTAAAAGAAAAATTAGGAGTTGTTACCTATTGATTGTATGTTTCTTCTACTAGCACAAAGAACATATTAATTTATAACCGCACTACAGGTTTCTACAAACCCTTTTCCCAGCTTTCTACATTAAACAGTGAACAACAACAATAAAAAGGGCAACCTCCAGCTGCATAATGACTAAGAACTGTGAAAGAGAAATCAGTAGAAAAACTATAAAAAATAAAGGGATACGTTTTACATGGCAAAATTAACGGGAACAGGAAACCTAAGTACTCTCCTGCATGTATGTGAAATCCCCCACAAAATGCCATTTTTACAGTATATTTAGCAGATTTTGAGAGTTACATTTAGCAAGAGGTATTTTTTTCATTGTTGAAAAGGGTAACACTCTTGGTTTTCTTTTTATTAAAGAGTTGCTATATAGCACTGAGTGCAAATCCAGGGCTTTTCTAGGATCTCAACATAGGTAACAGTATTTCTGTAGATGGTCAGATCCCAAAGATCACATTAAAAGCGTAAGCTCAAAGTTTCAGCACTGGAAATATTCAAAACAAGCTCTTATATTTAAGCTCTGTGGTTATAAAGTCAGCATCAACCCTGATAATCCTCTATATAGAGGACAGAAACTGTTCAGCTACCTCTTGCAAATAGCACTGCCCAACTGACCTGGTTTAAACTGCTTAACAACTTTTGGTAAATACCAGCCTTTTAGAAATGGCATGTGAGCAAATCAAATAAGAAATAGTAGAAAAAGGAGTCACACATAAATGCATAGACTCACCTTGAAGAGAGAGATGGTTTGGCCTTTTTTAAAACCCTTTAATAAGAGTGTTTCACATTGGAAGTTAGTGCAGGGAAGGAAACAGCTTTCAAAAAAATCTCTGGTTTTTTTGAAATTACTTTATGTTGTGTGTAGCAGCAGGAGAACTTACTGCCAAGAATTGTCAAGGAATGCACCACCACCACAGGAGCTATGGATGAACTGGTTGTTAACAGGAATGGTCTTGCTATCCACACTACAAAAACAAGTAATAATGCCCAGCTCGAGAGTTCTTGTGGGAAGTTACTGATTCAAGGCACATGGTCAATCCCCGACACTGGCAAACGAGAAATGTTACTTATATGCAACTGTAGAACAACCTGCCTCTTCTACACCTCCATCCAGAGAGCCCCTTCATCAGCTTGTAAGGATGCACCAAGGTTATACGTTCTCCTCAAGGCCAATACACTGCTAGCATTACCCAGACAGCAACAGAGGGGGACATAAGAGACAGTGGCAGAAGCCTGAAGAGGCTGGGGGCAGCAGGAAGAGCAGAGAAGGAAGTAGAAGCAGAAGCCAGATACAAAGTGTTAATGATCCTTGAGGCTGAAGGCCTCATTATGACAGTTTCATTAGAAATATGGATTAACACAACTGACACATTAAGAAAGACCAGGAAAACATTATATGGAGGAGAAGCTGGAAGAACAATGGCAAAAAGCACACCAAAACCACCAGATACAGTAATCTCAGTCTAACAGCATTAAAAGAAAGAAAGAGGAAAATTACTCAGATCTTTACCATTCCCTGTAGTATACCACAGCAGCAGATACCAAAGAAATAATGGTATGTTGAAAAAGGAAGGTCACAGTATTACAGGAGAAAGAGTTTAACATGGACTGTCCCACAAACTTAGCATGATGAGGCTAGTCTTACTGAAATACCTCTCCATGTTGGTACAGATGGTAGTGCCAAGGCTGTAGAGCACGTTCCCCAATCCACAGCTACTTCCCTCTCTGTTACGGTGTCTTCCACATACATTACAAAAGGTACTTTAATTAAAAACAATTAGATATTAAACAACCACACAAGGCAAACCCACAACAATTCTGCTGCAAATCAAGGACAAATCAGCAGTGTCTACCCCTGTGGACCATCTACACCTGTAGATGGAATTACTGTTAATTATCACAGAATCACAGAATGTTAGGGATTGGAAAGGACCTCGAAAGATCATCTAGTCCAAACCCCCTGCCGGAGCAGGATTACCTAGATCATGTCACACAGGAATGCGTCCAGGTGGGTTTTGAAAGTCTCCAGAGAAGGAGACTCCACAACCTCTCTGGGCAGCCTGTTCCAGTGTTCAGTTACTCTCACTGTAAAGAAGTTTTTCCTCATATTTATGTGGAACCTCCTGTGTTCCAGCTTGCATTATCTCTGTCTCTGCCTGTACCCTCATACACGACTTGGGGAAACAAGATGTGCTTGATTTAAAAAAAAAAAATTCAAACAAACAAAACCCCAAAAATAACAAAGAAAGAAAACCTTTCTCAGTTCTCTGGGAAATCAGAACAAGAAATCTAATGTCCGCAAACATATTACTTCAGGGAAACCAAGACTCAAAAAGTATTATAACAGCCTCACTAACTGTACTATAACCAAGCCAAATTCATTGAATAAAGCCTCCCTTCAATAGCATTTGTTCACTGAATGAAGAAAGCTTTTTGACTTAACTGTTTCAGCCCACCTTAATCAAACACAGGTCGCTTAAGCAATGGGTAAAGCAAACATGCAGAACAACTATTGTTAAAATGCATTAGATCAGACTTTAGAGCTAGAGTTTCAGAAATCGAAGGTATGTAACCGTCCACCTGTATTCACAAACACGTACAAACAGCTGTGTATCAGAAGTAGCCCACGTATGCTCACCAGTTTCAGTGTTTTATTTCTACTTCATTGTGCAAATTCTCCCTTTTACAGCCTTGTAAATTTTCTTCACTTTCTGAGGTGGGGACAAGAAGTTTCGGAAAAATCCAAGGACAAGATCAGAGCAATCTATCCTCTGTTTTTGCATTCATAACAACAACAACAAAAAGGTAGTCCCATGGTTTTGCATATGTCTCTACATTGTTGAAAAATTATTTTCTGATTAGGTGATGCTGTACTATCTTAGCAAAAATAACTAGATAAAATATATTCACAGATGATGTGTGAGGGCTTACTCCTCTTAGCACTAATAGCACTTTGCAAGTTTATGAGAGAAGCTCCAAAGGAAAATCAAAAGCCAAATAAAGTTCAGTTACACAGGAACCTTTTCTTCTTTTTTCTAATTTGATCATATTAAAAATTCCTTTACTATATAATATCTGCTCACAATCAAGGCAGTCAAGCTTCACTAATTCCTTGTCATAATATATATCCTCATTGCTCTCTTTGACTCATGTTTCATATCCACCAGTTGCTTTCAGCTGACTTCAGTTTTAACCTTCATTTCGTTTTGCGTTTCCACTGCGTGAAGCCTAGTTGGGATTCCAGTGCACAACACAGGTTCCTTCCAGCTCTGTATTAAAGAGTGCTCGGTGACTGTTATAACCTGTGTTATTCCAGTCACAGATCATGGAGAACAGTCTTCCAAGAGGTGGAATTTTGCTGATGGACCGCAAAACTCCCTTGTCAGCCTGCTGAATGCACCCCCAGTCTCATTAGGAACATAAGGGAAGAAGCCAACTCCATCAAGCTCTCCACCTGGTCTCCATTTCTTGGGACACTGGAGCATTGCAGAGGAAGTGGTGGGATAATAAATGCATCCTTGCAGGATATACAAGTTTTCTCTCTGGCTCAAAATCAACTTGAGAGGTCAACCCAACCACAAAAATATGTAATGAAAATTAAGACTGAGACTAACACTTTGGAGAAGATTTTATGTAGCGGAAGATGACATCAATATTCTTTCCTCACGAGCCAAGTTCTCCAGAACAAAGAATATTCTCTCATCTGCACTTAATCTCTAGACTAGGCGATAGGCTGTCCTAAAGCATGACCCGGACAGCCTTGGTATGCAACCTCCAAACTGCAGCTCTACTTCTAAATGTCTAGAACAAGATACAAAGACATACTTTGTGCTGCAACTCTATTTTGTTATGTGGCCTTTATGCTCACAGTCCCCATTGCTCACTGAATACTAGCAAGACTTCGCAAACTATGTGCGAGAGCTTACCTGGAAGCGTTATATGCAAAAATAAGAATGAGGGAGAAGGGAGGGAAACATCAAGCGCCTATAGACATTTCAGGAATTATTCCAGAATGTAGTATGTTACATTTTAATAAATCACAAATTAATGGGATATTCATTATTGAAAGGAATCTAAGAATACGCAATGTACTAACCTATCTAAAAACTAATATAAAAAAAAAGTAATGCAATAATTTGCATTTTGAACCACTAGATTTATTTGAAAAATCTCATTTTTAGTCTTACTGTAGATTAATCCTATGCATGCCTTTTTGCAACAAATCTAAAAGGGTAGCATTACCATGAAATAGTTATTTAAAAAAAAATACAAAACCAGTAAAGTTAGAAAAAGAAGCACAACTACTTTTGCACAAAAGACCAGTGATAAATAAACTTTAGCTTTAAAAAAACATCAGGCCACAGTCAATGAATATTACCAGCAGCTGGTCTGGACCACTTCAGGATTCCAGGGATGGTAAATTTGCCAATCTGTAAGTCATCACATGTAGCTCAGGTGGTCAGAACAAGCTTTTAGCAAAACACTGGTCAGCAAAGACCTTTCCTAGAAAGTTACCTACTCCACCTGTAATTTCCTCTTGTGCATGTAATGTTTTGTTACTGTTGTTGATGGTGATTTAAAGAAAAAATCTTCTCAGGATAGGAGGTAACTAGCTGTATACAGCAGCCATTTCTGTGAGTGGTAAAGACAGGAAGAGCAGCCACAGTTTTCAGCCATTTTCTCTCAGGTTGTACTTGAAAGAAAACAAATGCACAAATGTAAAATTTTTGCTTGTCCTTCACTCTGAAATCAAAGCATAATAGAGTTTTCACAAATTCTTATGTCTGCAGAGGATATGAAACTGGCACATTGGTGTGTTTTTCAAAGAGCTCTGTGAGTATGTTAAATAACTGCAATACAAAGAATGAACGCATGTTATTACCAGAGTCTAATAAGAATAAGGGCCTCATTGTGCTATCATACACAGAAATAGATACTGAGAGCACTGTTACCCCACATAGCTGAGAATGAAATATCTGAATACAATTTTTTGTACAGCAAAACCAGTCCTTCTGAAAGCACTACTACTGGTTATGATCAAATTTAAACAGAAAAGAAACGCCCTCCTTTTTAAAGCAAGAGAAACTGAAGAATTTCTCCCCTTCCTTCCCAAAATGAAGTGACCTGTGCAAGAGTAAATTGAAAATATATGTAGAAAGCTGGGATCGGCCAAGACAAAAATCAGTGCCAGAAAGACAAGATGATTTTTCCATCAATTTTGGCATGCCATATTGACAAAAGATGAAGAAATACTGATAAAGACAAGAAACTTGAAAGTCTTTAAAATTTATACCGATGGCTCAAGTGTTTGTGAACTAAACTACACACACAGAGGTGTGTATACACACACTTGCAAGGAACGATGCTGACTTGGCAATGCTTCTCTTACTTGAGATTCACAAGACGGAATTTTTCCTGTCCCTGAGTCTTCCATATGAGTATTGCCAGAAGAAAGCTAATTACCTCTCAATTAAAAACAAAAAAACAACCTCACAACTAAAACACATTCCTTCAGTGTCTTATACGTTTCAATTTATCATGTAATTTTTATTTTAGGGCATGGCATTAGGTATTTTCCTTAAAATGCCAATCTGCTTTTTGATCTTTACTGCTGACATGAAATAAAAGAGCTGTACATTACATAAATCTTCAGTTTCACTTAGCTTGAAACTGATAAAAAGAGAAAGAGAAAACAAAGCCAACTGCATAAATCCTTCCAAACCAAAAGGCATTCCCTTACCCCAACTAACATTCATTTCTGCACATCTTGTTTGAATTATCATCTGAAGTTTGTCTTGTTCCATCTCCAAAACAAGTCAAATAGCAGAGCATAAAGCTATGGCTATATGAATAAAAACACATGATCTACTTGGTCACTGCAAATCTAAAAATAAGCTCAGACAGAGAAATATTATCTGGCAATTGACATGTTACTTTGATCCCTTCGTTTCTGTATCCTGTCACATGCGTTCAATCCAGCAGCTACTAGAAGCATCCGCATAAACCTTCAATGTGATGAGAATCAATAGTCTGAGGGCATCACTGCACTTTTACAGAGCTGTGATATTCAATTCAAATACGACAGTATCATATTACAGAAAGGAACAGTCAAATTTTAAGACAAAGGGCAAGAACTGTGGTACTGAGCACTATAAAATGCAGCAAGTCTGAACAGGTGACACAGCAATAGTTTATCAGATTCACTGGCTCAGATTTTCTTGTGTGGAAAAACTGATCTCCAGTAGGATTCCTAAAATGGAAAAATATTTCTTGTCTCTACCCTTTTGCTTCTGAATCATGACATGAGAATTAAGACAGTGCATGCTATACGGAAAAAAAGTTAGGATGGTTTTACTTTAAAAAAAACCTTTGCTTTTTCATTAAAAAAAAACCAAACTATTTTGAGATTAAAAATCAGTTTTTAAGGAGTTTTATGTATTTCTCTGTAGCAGGCCTCAATTAAGTCTATAATGTACCACCAATAATACACCTTCAAAGTTGAGATTTCAGGCCTGAATTAGAAAGACTTGAAGATCTTCTGCTTATCAGGTGAATGCTGCAGTGAATACTTATTTTAGAGGAAGATGCTCACCGTTTCAGAATTCGATTTTGCATACACCTTCTGAGAAAGCATCCATTAAGAAAGCAAGCAAAGAGAAACAAACTTAGTTCTCTCCAGCCCCATGACTTTAAGTTTGATTCCAAACCGTGCCCCAACAGATACTCCAATGATGGTACACAGAAAGCAAGAGGCAAAGAGAAGGAATGTCAAGAGGAGAAACGATGTCCTATCCTAAGCCAGTCAACAGTCTGATGATTAAAACACTCCTAAAGGATCAGAGAGGAGGAAACTGAATCTTGTTCTACCACAAGTTATACAAACAACTTAATGCTCCCGCTTATAGGAAAAAAGGAAGCAAAAGGATTTGCACTGCTGCTGAGAAAATGTTGTATAGAGCTTTTGGGGGGCATATCTAGTTATTTGGTGTGACCTCTAAAAGGCTACAGTGTTTCATCAGCTTCTTATTTAACTACTGCTGATAGTTCAACCCCTAGAAAATCTGTTATTGCAGAACCACAGGAAAAGGTGCAATGTGTTGCAAAAGCTGTGGATGCTCCTAGGTAGCTTTAACATAAATCGTTACACTTACTGAAAGCATGTTTAACTGTTACAACTAACTGCATAGACAGAACCAACTGTCAGAGGAAACCCACTAAACACACAGCAGAGGATATCCTCAGTGATAAAGAACAGATAGGAAGGGAAGAGGCCAGTGGCAAGAGTGAACCTCCTGTATAGAAAGCAGTAAGCAGCACTTTAAATTTCTATCCATCACTGAGCACAGTACCTAAAAAAAAAAAAAGTGAAGGCCAAAGAAATAAAGGACCAGTATCATGTGGCTTGGATACTCTGCTAAGAAACTACACGGATGTATTCAAAGGCCATTGCCTTCAAATCCAAAACATTCTTCTTGTTATTGCATTAGTAACATAATGCACACTAAATATATCACTACCTAAAGACTCACCACTTTTTAACTTTCAAATGATCATTAAATCCTATGGTGTTGGCTGTTAATTTTACTCCTGGAAAAAACAGGTAATAGCAGTAGTACCAGAATTAGCGAGCTGGACAAGACACAGCGACAGTTTGCAGCAGTTAGAACTTTTCATGCAATTATTTCCTTTCACAAATGCATATGCTCACTGAAATGACTGATTTTTACTTCTAGTGGCATTAAAAAAGGAAGCAGAGTTGGGAAATTTGTTCTTGAGAAGTCAATGACCACTAAGAAGAAAGGGAAATGGGGCAAGAAGCCTGGAGCCTACAGGAATTTATAATGGTAACAGTGAGGCAAAACCTTGCTTGTTAAAAATAAAATCTGGAGGAAGGAGCAAAAATGTTAGGACTGGCTCAAAGATGTGCAAAGACAATCTTGGACCATTCACCCAACAATGCCATCCAGTTTTGATCACAGGCTTCATCTGTGCTCCCAGTTGTGCACAAGAATAAACTTTATAGACATTTGACAGCCTCATTCAACAGACGGCCCACAAGCACCACTGAAAACGTTCACCCCGGTGTGCTGTAACTGCTTGCAGGATCGATGCTTAAAACCTATTTTATTATATAACCTTTCTTGGATGATCTCAATTATCAATAGAAAACCACTATTAAAAAAGAACCTGGGATTAATGTAATTAAAAGTATTTTGGTAGCTATTTAAAGATTTTAAGATTACAACAGTCTTTGCTTTCAACATTTCCCTAATACAGCCATTATGTGATTTGCAGTAGAATCACTATATAATTAAGGCAGCTTAGTTTCAGTGGTAGGTGCATTCTAGTTTCTTTTTTTCCCCACCATGATGAAAGTTTTTTATTCAAAGCAATTTCTGTATCTAAGGAAAATGTATTTTATAGAAACAGTTGTTCTGTTTATGGCATATGCTTCCAATAATACAAGTTTCTATGGCACTTCCCACCTTCCATTTTCAAGGTGAAAGGAATTCACTCCAATAAATTATGCTTTCTTCCTATTTCTGGTACTTACAATCTCAAAGTTGAAATATGGCCTGTAAAACTCAATTGTAAAGGATTTTTCATTCATTAAGTTTTGGAATGGAAGATTTTTATTTTTAGCATTTTTTCAGTATTACCTTTTTAGCCAAAGGATGTATTTGTAAGCCTCTGTTGTCTTCTCACTTGTGCTAATAATGCTGGGAAGTTTGTTTTGATTTTTTTTTAAAAAACAACTGTTGCCACAACAGCTGCTTTCATCACTCACAGGTAACCAGCAGTATTCATATTAAACAAATTTTAGAATATGCAACTACTGAGGAGTCTCTCTCCATTAGGCTGCACAAGCCCAAAAGCCTTGACAGTACGCTGCAATGCCAGGGCTTCACATTCCACAGTAACACAGCAAACTCGAGAACTATCACTGCAAAAGTCCCAGACCAACAGACTCAGAGGCACAAACAGCACTACGTAGATTCCAAAAAACACCCAGGAAAATTCACAGTCGTGTTAATTAACTTAAAGCTATAAATACTGTACCTAAGTAGTAGTATAAGCAATAGTAATTATCCACTAATCACTGCACTTCAATGCAATACAAAATATAAAGGTGTCTTGACCCATATACAAAGGAAATACCTCTAAGAAATACAGGAGGTTGTTGGCCCAAGTGCTCATTTGCAACTACTCCTGACAGATCACAGCCAGTGTCCCATTCATGGAGTAGCACCACTGAACTCCTTGCAGACAAACCACTCCTGTATTTATAGGATGGAAGCAGATGAACTGCATCTGCTTTGGCAGTTGTGTGCCTTACTGACTCCAATTTTGTCTGCTAAGACAGCAAATGGAAAGTAAGCAGGGAACAATCATCAATACCGAGGACTGCATTAAGGCTACATGCCTTAATGCTCTCCTCATCTGAGAAGGCTCTCTTCATCTGAGAAAAGGATTTGCAGCAATTCAGTCAGTGCCTGGTGCAAGTGTTTGATGCAATGATAATAAACCATTATGACCTATAATTTATATCTTGTCCACCAGTTGTAAAAGGAACGTTATCTGTCTACACGAGGATCACACACTATGGAAGCTGCATCTGTGTGTAGTTACTGGAGACTGTAATGGCAGTAAATCTCCAGCAGAGAAAGAGACAGAGCCTTATAGATTCAGACGTCCACAATCTGAAGGTTGTTTCAGAACTTAAGGGCACATACAATATTGTCATATTAATGTGCCTGAGAAAATAACCTGGAGTAGAAGGGAAATGGAAAGAGTATGTTTCAGATTGGAAACAAAGACTCCTGTACCCTTCTGTCTCTACTATCTGCTTTATTCTCCCAGCTACCAAACCAGACAACCCAGATTTATGTTTTGTTTTGTTTTAGCTTATAATGGCCACTATACAACAGGGCAATGGGCAGAGCATAAAGCACACCCACTTAATCTTTCTACCACAACATATATTAAAGCATGCATCTTATCACACAATTTTGACAGCCCCTGAGAATCAGAAGTCTCTATTTTCCCAGGCTCCACAAGAGCGTATGGCCCACACAGAACATATTGAATATCCAAACCTGAAGAGGAAGATTATTTTGAGGTCTGGAACTCACAGCAGGAACCAAGCTAAGTTCAGTCCCACTTGGAAGCCATAAAAGCATGGGTTTAAAAAAAGTGCAGCAGTATCTGGTGTTTGATATCTAACAGTATGCAACATGTTTATGACATGTATTAGGCTACAAAATCTGAGTTCATAGCCTGGGACAACAAAGCAGAACTCGGCTCTGGCATATGTAGTGGGAAATAGAAAGGCATGTCTCATACTGTAATGGATATTGCTGCTCCCTCAAGAGCTTGAGCTGCATAGAGCAGGTGGTTCAATGAAAGATACCAGCACTTTGGAAAAAATTAAAGTACAATTAAAAGAGCAATTAAATAGCAGCTGGTTTAAATAATAGTCAATTCAGATTGGGTTTTACTGTAAGAACAACTCAATTCAGTTCTGCAGAATTATTTCTCAGAATTGAAAAGGTAAGAAAGTTTGGCCAAAATATGCAGTGACCAACTAAAACTGTCTCAGTCACACAGAACTCGGTTAAAGAGGTTACCAAAATCATGAAATCTAGATGAGGTATCACTTTCAAACTACTTTAAAAGCAGTCTGATTCCAAGTTGGACAATCGAGTCCTGTGGCACTTTCTGTGGTCTTAAAACAGCTTTTCCCTCATTTTCAAAAAAACTTCCCCCTCCCTCACATTAAGTAGAATAACCACAAAAGCAACAAGAGAAAACACCCAAGTATATAACGGAAAGAGGGAAACACACCAACATACATAACAACATACCAAGCCTACCTATTGGGGGGAAAAAAGAAAACCAAAAAAAGAAAAACAAAAACAACCAAAAAACCAAAACAACAAAAAAAAGAAAACCAAAACAAGAAAAC
This sequence comes from Nyctibius grandis, assembly GCF_013368605.1. NCBI lineage: Eukaryota > Metazoa > Chordata > Aves > Nyctibiiformes > Nyctibiidae > Nyctibius > Nyctibius grandis. The sequence continues at coordinate 20,162,725 of NC_090664.1, read as the reverse complement.
CAAAACAAGAAAACAAAAAAAAAAGAAAAACAAAAAAAAGAAAAACAAAAAAAAAAAAAGAAAAGTTTTACACATTAAATGAGATCAACAGAAGTGTGTGTTAAAAAGGGTCATGGTTAATTTCAAAATATGCTTTAAAGTGCAGGACTGTCTCCAGGAAGAACAGGAGTTACTTGCCAAGTAGGAAATCATGTCAATACCAGCTATTCTTAATCATCATAGTCTCATGTAGTGGAGAAAATTTAGTCATTTCACCAAGTGAACACCACTTATTACTTTCATACCTCAAAGTCTTATTTTCCCCACCCACTGACACCCTTTCTCTGCAGCAAATATTATACAAAGCCAAATGGTGGATTCTGTATTTGAAAAAGTTTGTTTGTTTGTTTGTTTTTCATTTTTAACATGAAGTAAAATTAGAAAGAAAAATAATGTGTTATGTATAACCCATGAGAGTTTGAATCAACTCAGTCTATCCTGAATTAAATTTTGGGTTAATCTTCCAGGCTTGTGAGTTTTTACCTTGTCCCCTAGACAGCAAAGATACAAAAGGGAACTGGTGTCGCATGTATAAAAACCAATAATCCCATACAGAATATTTTCCAAGAAATGCATTTCCAAAATGCAACTGGAACTTTCAACTGCAGTACACCTGATCAAAAAAAGTGATGTAAAAGAAGGCAAAATAATCCCAGAATAGCAGTATGTTGATTTATCTAGAACAAGAGAAAGGGTTTAATAAATGAGGAATTACACTTCCTGTACAGTGTTCATTTACGATTAGAAGACTTCTTGGCAAATGTACTGAAAAGGGGGCACTGCAACTGCACAAAACCATCTTTCCTTTCCACGCAGCGTGCTCCACGGGTCACTCTCCTCCCACAGGAAAAGTAATCTGAGCTACCTCCTTTGAATTCTGATATGTGCTTAGGTGTGAGGGAAAAGGAGCAGCTCTCAGGCTGCTCTTTACCGTAACACAGCCTGAGACACGAGCAGCCCTTCCATTCCTCCATGCTGTGGTACTCTGGAGGTTTCAGTTCTGCCATCAGTCGATAACTAAAAAGCCAAGGCTCTGTTATTTCAAGAAATGCTTTAAAAATAGGTTTAATTGCTTAAAATTTTCAAGTTTCAGGTTATACAGGGCTGGTAAGCAAGACTTTTTAAAGATACACACTGTAGTTGAAAAACCTCTGAAGTACTGTAAAAAATTATCTTACATATAGGACTATTATCAGTTAAATTTTGCTTTTGATTGAAAAAAAATTCTTTTTCTACTCACCTGTGTGGAGCACAAGAAAGCAGAAAAATAAGTAAAGACAAGTTATCTTGTCTTGCACAAGATTTAGCTTAAACATAAAAGGCTAAAACCTCATCCCCTAAGTATCTGAGTGGTGTAGCTGAAGGGCTGGCTGCTTGTGCCCTATGTAAAAGCAATTAAAAATTTAGTTAAATTTTAATTCAACTGTCTTTCCAAAACAGGTGTTACCATAGTGTCATACAACACGAAACAAAATAGAGTGCATATATAAACATACTATTTTGGCATATACATATATACACATATTGTGCAAACCAAGATCAGTTAATACCTGAAAAATAACCACACTTACCTGTTAATGTAACTTAGAGCAACGTAGGTTGGCTGCTGAAGTTCTTGTTTCTCTAATACACGAGGGTCTGTATCTGGAATAAAAAATACATACACTGAATTGAGTTTTCTATATTTATATTGAAACATATGGGACTGTATACTACAAAGTGACATAAGTGAAGACAAGAGACACAAAATAGCTTAACCCAGTTTATCCATATAGAGTACACTTAGCACAGCACAATCATTCGTTCATTCATTCATAAAGACAGTATTGCATTACTTTACACAAGAATTTGAAACATCAACAGCAATGTCATTTCCAACTGTCACACAAACTTTCACAATCCCCCTCATAAATATTAGTTTTCACTGCTTTCCATGATTTGCAGTGTTAAAAAGATCAAGATTTCTTTTCTAATGTAGCTATTTCTGAATATGGTTGACACATTTTGAAATGCTTCAAGAGTGATTAGATCTCTTCAGCTCTACAGCGTACTTTTCTTCTGCATCTCTAAGTTTTGCTTTCTCCCTTCTCTGCAGCTTATTTTCTGGAGCTCTCAATCAGAAAAGTCATACAAAAATGCACTTGAAGCAAAATGCTTGCGAAGCAGGGCATTGCCCACCAAAAGCCCTGAAGCAAACACAATCCAATTCACTCGAGTGCTTTCTCACTCAAATGAAAGAATATGTTTTCAATCACTGTTTCCATTGTCCTTTTCAGTTAAGTTTTGCTTTTATCTAACAAAGTAGTAGTCTCTGTTTAAATTTCTGAAACCAAAACCAAGGGAGTATGCTCATAGTTTACATAGTTTTCTTACACAAAAAAGTAGGATTGTATTGAGGTTTCAAATACAAGCCTTGCCCTGCATTGTAGAAATGCACCTGTAGGAGCTGAGCATAAACAGTCTTCAAAAGTTCCCAATGGAAAATGTGCATCATGCCTGTGCAGATCACTACATAGCCATTAACAACGTATACTATGCATTACTTCAGAAGCAATTCTAAGTGCAACTTCTACATTTTAACTAAAAAAATTACAAACTGCTTTTACTAAATCACTGCCCATAGCACTGCTGCTATTCATCTTTTATTTCTGAGGAACATCTACTTATGTTGGGGTGGTGGGGGGAGGCAGGAGAGGAACCCCAAGCAAAACACGTATTTTGGATTGTTCTCCCTTCGTCCTACAACTTTAAGCATTGTTAATCTTTAAAAGCTCATTATGCTGATTAGTCACATTTGTTTGATCCGATCAGTTGCTTCTGGTGGTTTTTGTGTGTTTTGTTTCACTTTTAAAACATGATAAAATTATTTTCATATCTGTCTCTGCTGCCCTGCCTTAAGGAAGATTTTTAACTGAACCGAACGGGGACTGCGCTTGAGGTAGGTTCATTGGTCACACCAATGCCCGAGGCAGATAATGTCTTTATTCAGTGAGCAGGGAATCCCCTGTCCCACCCCCTCAAAGCTCAGACAGATCCTAATCTTTCTTCCTACATTTGCTCCTGCAAAGCTCAGGCTCCAGGATTTGCTAACATGCCATTATCGATATGTCCCTAAAGTGATAAATACCTTTAAGGAAGTTCAGAGAAGAGGGGTGAAAGCACAAGTGCCAATCCAACCAGCAACCCCAAGCCTGTTATGCTTAAAAGGAGCAGATCTTGCCGGTGCTTGGGGAAATTCTGCAGTAATTACCAGCACACCATGCTCTGCTCAATATTAAGCTAACCAAAGACAGCAAAGCATCAGCTGTCTTCCATGTTATCTTTATAATTTGCTTCTCTGAGGCAAAGTTTGGTTCATGCAACACACAAATTTCTTTTACTTGCCTTTGTTTCTACAAAACCCATAGCCATTTAGCAGACCAAGCATACAACTGCTGTCATGGTGAGATCCGTTAGATTTATACCTCGGTGGTGCACGACCTGCCATGAAACTGTCTCGAGTTCAGAACGTCTGCAGAGCATTAATCCCAGCCAGGACTATCTGAAAACTGCCTCAGCCCACGTTTAGGCATCTGTGATTAAATGACTACGTCTCTGCTAATCCAGTTCTTAAATGGGATTAACCTCCATCTACAAACAACAGTTTCTGTGACTGAAGGAGACAAAATTGGGGATGGGACAACATCAGAGTGCTGCATGTATCTGTGGGAGAGGACAAGGGAAAGCTCTAATGAAGAGTCTACCACCCTTCTGCTGCTCACCCGCAGCTCACCATAACACCAGCTGAAGATGAAAACGCAAAGACAAAAACCAAAAGCCCCATAACTTTTGTAGGAGCATGTCATCAAAGCACAGAGAAGTCTGCCTGCTGGCACCTGCACAAAGCAGAGTCCGGTCTCTCAGTAGGTGCTGCCTGACACACAAGGAACACACTGCACACAGTCTCTATTCAGCGTATCTATCCCTTCCCCCTCCACATAATCAGACTTCACGTGTATTCCAAGTCAAATGTGTTGTATATCCCAATTCCACCAAAAAATAATCCAGGATGTGGTCAAGAAAATGTTTATTAATTTAGCACTCAAAATGCTTGACATGTTTTTATTCCTCTTGCAACCAGCTGCTGGGTTGCTGGTCACAAGGACGTTGCATTCAGTTCTGCACTGTAGCAGGATCTATACATAACGCTGTTGGATATTATTTCTCTTCCCTGGCTGTAATAAGAGAAGATAAAAAGAAAGCACAGAACCTTGCGCTGGGGCCACTGCATGGCCATCAGAGAAGAGCAGAAAGGAGCAGAGACCAGGCCAGCTGTGCCACGCGTGCCAGCAGCCACACGGCTCCAGCACAGCCCCTCCCCAGGTGGAGGGGCACAAAGGCCGCACCAGCAGCCCCACTGCACCCACCTAAAACCTGCACAGCCTCACTATCCAGGGCATGTGTACGCTTTGCTCACCACTGCCAGATTTTTTCTCACCGTCTTAAAATGCCACCGGCCCGTTCCTTCCCACCTCCATTCCCTCTTCCTCATCCTCTGCCCAACCTCAGCCGGCACCTTTCCTCTCACCTGCCCCTTCCTAACCCCAATTCTTGCTATTTGTCCTGCCTCCCCCGTCATTCTCTCCTGCCCTCGCTGCCCACTCCTCTCCCCTCAAAATGTCCCGACACATGAAGAAGTTAAAAATCACATGGAGGCATCTACAAGCACTTGTTCACTCTTGTACCACAGGACTGAACATATATACAAATTCTTTCCCTGTACTGCCCTCTTCCCCACAGCCCCTGACTCTCCCCCTCCAACTTATTGCACATTACTTCCAATTTAGACAGTCTTGACTTACTTTCTTAATGTTAGCACACTTTTGACCACAGGGTAAATATACATTATTGTTAACAACTACAAAAAGACCACAACTATCCCAGGCTAGCTTAAAAAAAAAAAAAAAAAAAGACCGTAATTAGCATTTTCTTCTTTCTTTTTTTTTTTTTTTTAAGATAGCAAAAACACAGCTACAGTGAGATTAAGTAGCAGTATTCCCTGATGCTGAACCTTCAAGCCCGGACTACAAGTGCTCTGCTCTCTCACACCTAAGCACACTCATACAGACACTAGCACTGTTTTCTAACACCACACATGCTGCCCAGATCCACAGCCTCCCAACACGTGTCACGCCACTGACCAGGATGTTAACGTATCAGCCAATACTCTCAACCATCTGAGTTGGGGATGAGGAGCATGGGAGGCAAAAAATCTGTTGTCAATCTCACAAAATGGCCCTCTATAATGTAAAATGTTTAGTCAATGTTTCTTCAAACACACATAAGCTGGTCAGTCAGCCAAAAGTAGCCTAAATAGTTTCCAAACTGATACAAAAATCGGAGATCTCCAAACCCCCTTGCTTTCTAACTTTCCTCACTGAAGTGGGAAGCTAGGTGCGGCTGGGTAAGGAGTCCGAAAGAAAACTCAATAACACCAGAGTGTGTTATTAAGCAGGCATTCTTTATTGCAGCGCTGGGCAGCACTGGGGATTATCCACCATGAGTGCTCCACCGGTTTGGCAAATTTTCAGAGAATATATACCATAACGCTATACATAGTCATAGGATTTCCGAGAAGTCATTTACATAGCCATGAGATATGCAAATGTCCGTTCGCATGCGCAGTTGTTTTCCCTGGTGGTCGTCGGGGGTCTTTAGATGAAAGCTTGTAGTCTTCCTCACTGTGTTCGCTGATTGACCCCTGCTTCTGCGCAAACTCCGTCTGAGGATCACATAGGCCACGTCCTTCAAGGTAGCTGTTGCAATTCCCTTATCTCATGCATCGCCCATCCTATGGCCCAGCCATCTGAAGTGAGACCATCCTGGAGCCTCCTTATCTTACAGTCATTACCACTTTTCAAATTGTAAAAACTTCCCTTTGTTTTGTATATCTACGTTAATCGAGTGTCTAAGGTATTTTCAACATCCCTTGCTCTTGGGGACCCCAACTGTTTCAAAACAGACACCTATAATGGATTAAACACTCACAGATGACAAATCTTTTTCTTGAAAAGTATTTAAGCAGTACAACCTAGGACTGATCTGAGGTCCCTGTCTTATAAGAAAAATATCCAGACACACCAAAACAACTACAGATTTTGAAGGGACTGGTTGATCAGGATTACTTTAACTAGTTACCCTTGCTTCTTGAATTAACATGGCCTATCTAAGACTCACTACTTCATTAGTTTTGCTGTAACACTTTAAATCTGCTAGAACAAATTGCCACCCGCTGTACATTAGCTGCCTTCATTACTTGTCTCTTCTCATAAGCATTATGTTCCATTGATTTCATTCCACAGTGGGAAGAGAGAAAGCACTACATACTTTCTCTAATGCTGTGGGGTTTTTTTTAGCCATGTTCTCTTATTTTACTATGGTGTTAGATTTTGGAAATCCTGTTTTTTTTCTTTTTCTTTAATGAAATGTTATAAAAATATAATTTTTATTTCACATAAACTACCCTGGGGTTTAGTTCCAGATCTCCCCCACCTCACTATTAAAAGACTGAAGTGTGGGCACTAACACCCACGAGAGAGTTACTCAACTAATCATCTGTAGGATTAGACACCTTCAATTTCTCACATCCACAACCTGTTTCATGCTGGGCAACCAGACAAGTAGTATGGGTGTATAATTAAGGCTAAGACCATAAATTGCACTGTGCCATCTTTGAACTGCTCAGAGGAAGCCAGGCGTTTTCTGTGGAGCGTGTTCTAGCAAAATGAATCACTGACTACTGAACTAAGCTACGATTACTAAATCCCCTCTCGTTCTAGCAAAATGAATCACTGACTACTGAACTAAGCTACGATTACTAAATCCCCTCTCACTCTACACAGAAATAACTTGCAGCTTGAAAACACTGCAAAATCCTAACTTGGTGAAGTACTTTAAAGAGGGCAAATAATAAAAAAGGCACATGCATCCTGTGTAAGTACAGTCTTCACCAATTATATAACTTTGTTCTACATGAGTATTTCTGCACAAAAATACATGCCACATCTTCATTGTTATATAATGGAGCAATAAGTTTTGCCCTACAAGATACAAGAAAGTTATCAGAAGCAACTTCACATGAGAACTTCACGTTCATAAAGTTCCTGCATTTAAATCACCATAAAAAATCACTTTTCACCTTATAAAGGGCACACAGAAAAGTGCTAACAAATTTCAGTGGCATTATTTTACAACCGCAAGCTTTCTTCTTACAGGGACTAGGAAAGGTCACCACCACTAGCAAAGAGGTAAAGATAGTCTCAGAAGAAAAAATAATGACTTAAAGGAGGTAAAATTTAAACTACTCTTCAATGTCTGGAATATGAAGTGGCCAGTGCTGCTTTTACCCCACTGTGCCACCACTTAACAAGCAGAGGTGAGATCAAGATTGACAAGAGTCCAGGTACCGAAAGAAGGACATATGAATCCCTGTTCATGTACAAATGAAGTGACCAGATTTTCAAGATTTTTTGGTAGCTGTAACCCTCCAACAGATTTCACTGATGATGTAGGTATTACATTTTAGGGGTGTAGGGGGGGTGTCCATATCTTAAAAAGACTTAGGTTTGAAAAACATGTCTTCTATCAACCATGCTGTTACTTAAGCCAAATAGCTGCAACACAGGCAAAAAGACAAAACTCCCCTCGCCAGCCCAAGGGGGTTATTTCTGTTTCTGTTTAATCTCAAAAAGAGTAACAAAATGCCTCAAATGTTATGAAAATAATGGCCCTGCAAAGGATTTTAAAAGCACTAAAACTCATATTTACAAGGACCAAGGACTTGAAGTATGATCTCTCGCTCCCACGTCACTCGGAGATGTTTATGATAATCTCACCTTTTTGTGCGAGATCAGCACAAGATCACAGTGAAATGAACTGCCAACACAGAGGTGCCCCAGATTCACAACTGGCTTTGTCAGAACATCCGTACACACACTCCACTCGCCCACCACCAGGTTCACTGAGTGCCTGTCTTGTATTTCACTTGGCCTTGAAAACTGGCTGATATAAGTCAGCTCAGCTAATTAATTAAAACCTACACTTCCCTTGAAACTAGCTCGCTTCACTAATGATGCCAAGACAAACATTTCTGTTGGCTTCCTCAAAAGTCCACAATTGTTCTTACATGGATGTAGCTTAAAAAGCCAGAAAGAGATAAAGTCAATGTTACTGGAAACTGTTGCTCATCCAAAACCTCCACTACAAGGCAGTCACTATGAATTTCACAGTTTCAATCTCAAATGCAGTGTTATTCAGGTCTTCTTATGAAATTAAAGGATAAGATCACAGACAGCTATGATTTTACAGATATTAACATGGTCCCCTCATTACATCTTTAATAGAAAAAAATTTTCCCTCATCTGCACAAAGGAGATGATGCTCTACACTTCAAAGTAGAGCATTTATCCAGAACACTGGAGGATAAATACCATGATTCTGCAAGAGTTTTAAACCTACCTGACATCAGGAACACCTTTAATATTTACACACAAGTTTAAGCTCTTTCCAAGATCAAGGTGTTAAATGCCACAGAGATGGACTTATCAAAATGTGTGAAACAGATTAGATACCAAACTCTTCTGCATTTCCAGATTAAGCTCTCATTAAACAGATGTCTAAGAAAGCTACATTCAGGCAAGCAAAAACAAGAAAACACCGTATTTATTTCAACTTTCACACTTTCAGTGAACATTAGAGGCTTCAGGATATTTTTTTTTAGCACAAAATTCTCCCTGTTTGGTCTATCCCAGACTTGCAACGATTTCTCAGTTAGCTGCAAACAGTTTATTTCCCCCATCAAATTGCTCATAAGTGCACGAAGCCATCAAAAAAAAAACCCTGAAAGACACAGGCCTCATAAATATTACAAGAAGGTCACGAAACTGCAGTCTTTTTGGCTGGCTGGGAGACAGCTCTATCTGGCTGACAGTGCTCTGCTGGCACTCTGCTGCTGCTCAAACCAGACCTATGTACCTTCCACTCAGCAACTGATTGATTGCAATTGCTGCATTACTGCAGAAGGATAACAGAGTCCAAAGCCAAGGTAAGGCACCATAGGTCACAGTCCAAAGTTTAAACTACTACGGACCTCTCCTAAAGCCCGCAAGCACAAAAAAGTCAGCATTAATCTTAACAACTGCAAATTACATATTACGCACGTAGGCAAGTTGTTAGCAAAAAGAAATACCAAACAGAAGGTTTATTTAAATGAAGGCTGCCTCAGGAAAAAAAGCCAACAAGTATATAGGGGGAATGCACACACACAGCTGGAAGGCATAGAAAGCAGCATCTGCTAACTTAACACCCCGGTTTAGCACACACTAGCCTCTTTACATAGGCGCCCCTCACAAGGGAGCCAGGCAGTCTTCGTGAAAGTTCCTGAAGAAAATGCGAAATTGTAAGAACAGCCTCTTCATAGGAAACGCACCCTGATCCCAGGGACAACTCTCCAGCATTTTACCTTCGCTGAGTGTCATGACTGCAGAACCTGTAAGAAGCAGCCAGAGGATATCACTGCAAGAGGGACCATATAAAAAAGGGGGCCACAGAAGTTCAAAAGCAGCGGGCTGAAAATTAAAGCACAAAAACCTCCAAGAACACCACAACCAACAGCATCAATTCACTGCTGCAGACCAGCACAAGTGAAACAATTTTATAACACAAACTCTGTGAGACACAAGAACTCAGAGCTTTGTCGTACAAGAAAACGGTATCAAGCAAACAGAAGGGTAAAACATTTTTTATGTAACACTATTACTGAGCTATCCTGTTTTATCCTTGCAAGCTGCCACTATTTAATTCAAACTGTGAACTCTTAGAAGTCATGACCATTCCTTACCTCCCATTGCCCAGCCAAGCAGGGTTCTGACTACAGCTTCACATGTCCTAATTTAATACATAATTACTAAAAGGATTTCAGGTTAAAATGGCAGCTCAGCAACACAACTGAGTATATTATTTGACATTTTCAGGTTTTAATTTAAAAACCAAATAGCCAGGTAAACGTAAACACAAGGATTTGCAAATCTTCTGAAAAGCACCTTCCGTTTAAAAAAATTATTTGTGATATAACCATATGTAAGAAAAAGATACTTCAGATACAGACAACAGAAAACAGAGAGAATGCATGGAGACCAATCATGGATCCTGAATCTTTAAAATGTTCTAATTTCTGCAATTAAGTTAATTATTGCATACTAGTAAGTGACCACAGTGCTCCTCAGCTGCTGAAAGCAACCTTTGGATCTGTCATGCTGTCTTCAGATCGGCAATTAAAGTGAAAAATGAGAGTGTGCATAACTTTCCAGTGCCATTTATTATATATAAATATCACAACACACAAATAAGAACAGGACAGAGGTTCTCAACCCAAACACTTGATCAACTTAGTCATGCCTTCATCTGTTTATTTGAAAATATATTACTTTGCTACTCTTATGGTCCTTATTATGGTTAATCTAGTTTTCCTTTGCCAGAAATTAAAAGAACTTTCCATCCCTCTGTCCTCAAAATAATTTGCATTAACTGAGGTTGGATAGTATCAAACATGCTAGGATAACCACGAGGTAGAGGATGGATCCTCTAGCAGATGGGGCAATCTGGTTGACCAGAACTTGCCTGAGGTTGCCCTAAGAGTTGCTTTCTCGCTTTACAACAATTTACAGTACTGTAAACCAAGTGCAGAGTTTGTGAAATTCTTTATTTAAAAGCTTAAAAGAAAAAAGGATCATATACTGTAAGTGTTCTCAGTGGGAAGCTTGAGGGCCATATGCAGTCTGTGAGGAACAACATCACAGCTCCCTTCCCATACCTGCAAGATGTGTGAGCTCGCTGCGTACAATCCTGCATCTGAACCCCGTCTCTCCGGCACGGGAGCATAACTAGCATCCTCTCTCAGCAGAGAAATTCAGGCTGTGGCCTTTTCTGGTCCCATTATAAGCTGGTCCGATTAGAGATATAGCCCAGTCCACCTGGGCCTCCTCAGACCTCCAGCACAGCTTAACAACAGGCTACCACCTACGGCCACTTCAGCATGTGGTTCTCTCCAGCAGAAGGACTGGCACCTGATGAACCAGTTTTTAAGCCATCTCCCATGTGCCCCCTCCTCTGAAAACCCACCTAAAACACCAGCAGCAACTACGAAGCAGGGAGCTGTGCAGGAGGGTATAACCATAATTCATTAAGAGAATATTACCATGCACTGTGATTGCAGACATCCTCATTATATTCTCGGTAGCTCATGTCTCAGAATATAGAAAGTAATGCTGTAAATCAGGTACTTAATTTCTATTCAAACGGAACGCAATTGCTGGTAACTAGCTGCAGAGCTACAAATGCCAAAAAGGCGTCTGGTGATCTTTCAGATGTAGTGAACTGCAAGTATACTTCATGTGCCGTGATTCTTTTCCACTTATTATGTTAATTAGTTTTTATTTGAAACACACAATTATTACTGCAACCAAATGGGATAATTAATGGTTACTTTTAATAGGTAAAATATTCATTAATCAAATCAACAGGAGATCAGCAGAGTGTTAGAAAGGTCCCTTAGAGAATGGGGGAAAAAAAAAAGTATGCTGCTACTCCATTTTATTTTACTTTTTAAATTGTGAGATGTATTCCATTTTTAAGCATTTGAAATGTTAACATCTTGCTTGCAACTTCTAAGTACAAATATACTTAATGAAGCTTGAAATAGAGAAAAATTAGAATGCCATTTTCACGGAATTTCTCGATGTTTAATTCAAGTCAAATAATCTTACAAGGTGCCACTAGAGAGTGTTAAAATAAAAGGTCCATTCTCACTTAACAGCCAAGCACACAGGACATAACATATATTATTAGTACTCTCTAAAATGATCCCATTTCAATAATGAAATGAATATTTTTATTCCTCATCACGCTATGATGTTTCTTTTGTCTGAGAGTTTTAAAAACTCATATACTGCGGAAAGGTACTCACCTTTAATTCACCAGACTCGGAACCTCCCCAAAATTAATTTTAAAAAACCAAGTCCATAATTTAGGGGTATTATTATATTCTGAAACAACAATAAAACCACCTTCGTGGCATGCAGCACCCTTCCCAAACATACCCAGCATGATGCTCTTTTTAATCACTTTTGTAGGTCCAGACTACACTCGGTGCCCTCTGCACCAGCGGTAACACCACAGCTATGCTGGCAGAGCCCTCTAATGGGGACACAGCAAGAGCAAACCAAAAGGACTTCTCTTGTTGACATAGCTGTATCACCTCCCCAGATGACACACAGGTCCAATAAAAACACTCTGCCAGCACAGCTGTGACCCCCCCTGGGGGGCAAGCGGGTATGGGGATGCCTGTCGGGAAAGCGTTCTTCATTCCCTGCGCTGATAGACTGTAGAGAAAGGAGGAAAAGGGCTGGTGGGTCCTTTCCAACACAGACCCAGCCCTGCACGCAGATTTTCTAGGTGTTCCGTCAAAAACCTCTGTTTCCAAAATTCATACATTTCTCCACTCTCTAAGGTCATACACATCATTACCCATTACATTTGGAAGCCGAAAAATGAGGAGCGTTCATCTTGCGTTCAGCATTTTGCCAAAATAACAAGGAAATAATTTTTGGAGTTGGCAATGGATTGATTGAGGGTTGAGTTTAGTGGGTTTCTATGAGAACCCAGGCCTGGCCTGGGCAAATTCATTGGGAGGTTTGGCCTTTTTTGGGCAAAACCTGGTGAACTAGTAGTAGAAGAGCCATCTTTACATAAACCACAAGTCTGTGCTTTTTCAAATCAAGCATGTGAGGTGAGTACATGCTTAAATCCGTAACCTAGGATAAACAGTTTTGCATAAAGCAAGCAGTTATTTCAAAACAGCTAGTTTTCCCATTAAAAAAAAATGAAAATTTATAGGTTTGTGTTTTGCCTTTTTATTATTATTACTCAAACCTTTGTTCTCATCTAGTTTTAATAATGAAAACCTGGCTAAACATTCCAAAATAAATAAAACCTAGTATTACTTTAAATAAAAGTTCAAAATATATATCTTGACAGTTCTGATGCTTGAGGGTTTTATTTCCCAAAGTAGTAATGATCTCCAGGAGTTAAAATAACATGATTACATCCCAACTCCATGGCCAGCTAAACCACAACTGAACTTCAGTGGCACATATTTCATCTGCAATGTCAGAAGATCTCCATTTCAGACTATCAACATAGCACTAAATTTTCAAGTGTCATTGAAAACAGGCCACTTCTAATTTTAGCTGGAAAGACTAAAATGAACCACTATAGGCAGCACAGCTAGTATTTCACAAATTAAACCTCTTCATCTTTACCAGGAATCAAAAAGGAAAGCTTTTTACTGTAAGTTATTTACTGTGTCTTCACACCTCTGCAAACAGTGGTTGCAGGGTTTTTTTGGTTTAATTTTTGAGGGAGGGTTGTATTAGAAGTAAACAATACATATTTTTCCTGAGAGTCACTAAAATTGCTATAAGAAGCTTAACTTCTAGGCTACTACTACTTTGCACAGTCTTGTAGGAGACAGACTGGATTCCTAATCTTCACTTCCTGCTGAGAGGAACAGGAAGTGCACAAAACTAAGCAATTTCTTGTAAGGAAGAAGGAAATGGTATCATTACTTAGCATTACTCAAGAGAAGCCCCCTCCAGAAGATGGCATCCATGGCTGGTGGAGCCAGAGGCTGGTGGAGCAAGGACAGGAACCAACTGTGTAAGAATGCCAGGTGCTCAGATAACTTATTTCCTGAAACATCTTTTCCAAAATTCATTTGGACATACTGTGTCTTCCACAAATTTATTTAATTGGAAATAATTTCACCACCAGTGTGCCTTGTCCAAGACTATGACCAACTCTACATTTGTCACCAGTGCTACACATGAAACACCCAGCAACAAGCCTACAAGAAACACATCATCTATCAGTGCATTTCTTGCAGAGGGGTGTCTAAGAGGAAGACATCATCACTGAAAATATTAGGTTCACATTTGTGCACTCCTATGAAGCAAAAAATCTACTTCTCTACAAACAAACTGACAACTATTTTTATTTAGGTTTACTGCATCTCTTCTATAGCATCTTTTAAAGTCTAATAAATATTCAATCACTAGGATAAGAACGACTGGTATGGAAGAAATTCTTAAAGTGCTGTTAACCATAAGCCTTAAGCAACAAGCCTATTTTGTTTGCCCTTAAGTAATAACAGTGGAGCAGATCCACTTTAGTACCTTTGAGACCTGCCCTTGAAAGAGCATTTCAAATTATCTTCTCTTGAGAACGAGTAAGGTGAAATAGATTATTTCATGCACTAAAGTCACCACCTCAGTTCCAGTATCTCCAGCCACTGGAAGCCAAGTGTGGTAAGTGGTTTGGTGCCCTCCACTGAATGACATCTGGCCACCTCGATCCAGCTCCTAGAGGACAAGAGTTTGCAGGGCAGGAAAGAGGTGAAGTCTCACAGCTTGACTGAAACTGGATCCTGTAATTTGTTGTCTCAGGGTAATGGTCTGAATCAATAAAACAGAAAGGTAAAACTGAGGTTTTACCCTCACCCAGCCACTCATGAACTGAGGCATGTGGCAGGATGAAAGTAGACATTTTCTGTCCTGGGGAACACTGCGCCAGTTTCCTTTGGTGAGAAAACTTGGTTTTCAGCACAGCCAAATGACTTTTTCCTAATCATTAAGCCCAGTACAGATTTCCACACGCTCGCTCACCCTGGTGTGTCATCCGAAGGGGCAGGGGCAGGAGGGGAGTACAGCTGCAGCTCACGGAGAGAAAGCTGCTTTTAACTCTTACCAGGGAGGGGAAACACCCTTCCCTCACCGGGCAGCGGCGGCCACTCCTTCCAGGGGAGACACAAGCGCAAAGAAACGCCTCGTACGAGTCCTCAGTAGAAGATTAAAGAGAAACAAGACATTCAGCTCTGGCGTGAAGAGACATACCACCGGGGGCGGGTCGTTAAAGCGACGAGGATCAGTTTGCACTGGATTTACCAAGTTTTTGCAAACCTCCCGTGTGCGTCCATGCAGGGACAAGCACGGGGTGCCCCGCCGCCCAGCCCGCAGACACCGAGGGGCACGGGCACGGCGTGCCCCGCCGGCCAGCCCGCAGACACCGAGCAGCACGGGGTGCCCCGCCGCCCAGCCCGCAGACACCGAGCGGCACGGGCAAGGCGCGGCCGCCCGCCCAGCTCCGCTGAGGGCGGAGGCCGCAGTCCCGGGCAGAGCCGGGCGCCCCGCGCCCCCTCGCGGCGGCGCCCAGAGCGTGGCCCCGGCCGGCAGCGCCGCTCGCCCGCCGCCATTTCCTCTGCCGGGCGCCGCTGAGGTGCGGAGCGGCCGGCGGCTGCCGCTTGAGAGACGTTATTTTGCCGCCCGCAGAGGGAGGGCGTTTCGAGCCGCTTCTCACCGAGTTTTCTCCTCACAAGGCACGGGTGGCAGCCGCGGTGTTTCCCCTGACGTTTCTGGCAGGCACGTCGCCCCTCAGGTGCTTTACACCAGTGGCGATGGGAAGGATGGTAGGGAGGTACCGCATTTAATAACAACAACAATAATAATAATCTGCTCCCCCCAGGGGAAGCCGGAGCGGTCAGTCATAGCAAGCGACGGAGAGGAAACCTGAGCATGACAGCCTGCCAGGGAAACACGGGGCACCGCGAGTGCCGCACCAAGGCCCCAGCGCTGCCACTGCGGCCCACTGTTGTTTTGAAACGGGGTACACAAAATGGCTTCCTTGAGGAACACGGCAGGTACGCTGGTTCCCCTTCACAGAAGAGGGGGTGTGCAGCAGCCTCAGCCTTTATTGCCA